>NC_041817.1:24976282-25636282 GCF_900964775.1 Scleropages formosus
GACGTCACAAACTGCTCTGCGTAAATCGACTCTGCTGGAGGCCTGAGCTCTGCTGCTGACTGCAGGGTTGTATAATGAAGAGAACGTCCCATCACCTGCCTTGGTTTGCGAGGGGGTGCCTGTGGGGACATGCTGTGCAACTGCAATTAGAGCCAGTAATGGGCCCACCCAGGTGTCCTTCTGGCCTGCACGTGGTACGCCATCCTCACCTCCTCACACCATGTGAGCACGGAAACTCTCACAGACAGTGTGGCCAGCAGACATGCAGGGAAGGTATATGAATCTGATTATGGAAAGAAAATATCATGTTTGAGTGCTTTGTCTAGTGCCCTGTGTGATTTACTTACATTATGTACCCATTTACACAGCTGGGTAATTTTTACCAGTCCTTTGCTTATAAGGCGATCGCTCTAAGCACTGTGCCACCGCTACCCTTATATCTGACTTATGTGCCAAGACGGACAAAGACTCACATTCGAAATGCAGCCGCTGTCAGTCAAGACTCAAGATGCAGAGATTAAAACGTGTAATCACTTGATTTTTATGTTAGTTCGGAAACTTCCCGCTTGAACTGTGCATCTGAAGGAGTTACAGCAGACTGGCGGAGTAATAACTGAAGCTCTTTATGACCAAATTATTCTCAGCCTGGTTTGCATTCAACACACTGGTTTTATTGATGATGTTTTATCGTTAATGGAGCTTTTAAAATAACAAGTACGTAGAGCTGGCGGGGGACACACACACACTTCTTCAGATGATCCGAGTCTTCGTGGGTTTATCACTCTGCTTGAACGAGGTTGGAAAACGGGCTCGTTCAGTTTGTCCTCAAATGCCCCCCATTTTTTTTTTAGAAAGTGCCTGACTTCTCTTACCGCTGTACCGACTGAATTGGTTCAACTCCCCTCAGGACAGTCTATGGTTCGTAGAGCAATGGAAAATACCGGAGTACGGGCGCCTGGGACGGGAGCTGAGGCCGCGCCGGGATTCGCTCTTACGTGCTCGGACTCTTTGTGCTGTCCTCGGGGGCTCGGGGAGACCCCGGTTTCCAGGGTAGTCACGCTGAACCCTGTGAACCTGTGTGCCGAGCTCTGCTTTCCGCACACCCGTACACTTTGGGCCAACTCATCTGCGCCCAGAGCCGCGTTGTCTCGGCGGCCCAAATAGGGCGGCGCAAAGTGAAAGTGCTTTCTAGGACAGGAGGGCTCACGGGTCCCTCGCAGCAGCGCTACTGGGGGCGTGCTGGTGGACCTCCTGTCCTCACTGGACTTCCTGTGTGGCATTGGAGGCAGTGGGGAGGGGTGGAGGGGTGGAGGGGTGGGTGAGTTCCTTGGGAAGACGTAAGACCGCGGAGACAAACTGCGTCCACTGGCCCCGCCCCCTTCCGTTTATTGTGACTTCCCAAAACGCTCACCCCATTTGATCCCGGAAGGTAGAAGTGTTCCCACATTTCGCAGCCATTTGTTTCTCCCTCGCTGTGAACGCCGTCCAAGTGTCCGTGGTCAGGGCCAGTGGCCGCGCTGCATGTTAATAGCGGCTCCGTCGTGAACAGAGGCGGACTTGTGTGGGACACCTTCCCCTAATGGCCCTCTCTTCAGGATTCGGGCTCTCGTCGCTCGATTCGGCAGGTTGAACCCAGAGAGCGGACGTGTGGCTGCTTTCTCGTAGAGCCTCAGTGCGAAATAACGGGTGCGGAAGTCTTTTACTGCAAGGCTTGTGTACATTGATTCACCTATAGGGGCTCTCGAAAGAAACGTCAGGTTAATTTGTAGCCCAGTGACCAATGAAGAGGGCACGGTGGCGCAGCAGGTTTGGCTGGGTCCCGCTCTCAGGTGGGTCTGGGTTTCGAGTCCTGCTTGGAGTGCCTTGCGATGGACTGGCGCCTCGTCACGGGTGCGTCCCCTCTCCCTCCGGCCTTGCGCCGTGTTCGGCTCTGTGTGTGTGTGAGACCAATGGGCGACATGGTGGCGCAGCGGGTAGCGCTGGTGCCCCACAGCTCTTGGGCTGTGGCTTCCAAATTAGACTGAGTGTAGTTTGCAGATTCTCCTTGTGTTCTCATGGCTCTGTAGGTGGTGGTGATCTTTTCCTGACACCTCCATAAGTGGTCACCAATAGCCGGCAGCCGGCTGTGACAAAGTGGCTTCTGCCCGAAATAATGACCACTTATTTGTAACTGAGCTTCTCACGCAATTCTTGCAGCTTTTTTTGCTGACCTCATGTAAACTTCGGTAAATGTCTGCGAGGAATGTTTGCTTCCCCGGATACACCGACTGACTCGCTCTTCCCCGTCTCCCGCAGATGAGCTGGCGTCGCCGAAGTCAAGCCTCTACTTCTTGATCTCCAACGAGGGCAACCAAAACCTGCACGTGTCACAAGCCAGCCTGTGGCTGTACTTCAAGGTGCTGCCCGGCAGCTCGGAGAAGGGCCTGCGGCGGAAGGTGACCGTCAAGGTGTTCTACCAGGAGCGCTCCTCAGGGAGCCGGTGGAACCTTGTGGAGAAGCGGGTGGAGCTGAAGCGCAGCAGCTGGCACACCTTCCCGATGACGGAACCCGTGCGGAGCACTTTCGCCGCCGGGGACCGGCGCCAGGACCTGGATGTGCGCTGCGAGGGGTGCGAGGCAGCTGGAGTGCTGCCCATCTTGGTTGCCCCCGACGACGAGGCGCACCGCCCCTTCCTGGTGGTGCAGGCCCGGCAGGCGGACAGCAAGCACCGCATCCGCAAGCGAGGCCTCGAGTGCGACGGCACGAGCAGCCTGTGCTGCCGCCAGCAGTTCTACATCGACTTCCGGCTCATCGGCTGGAACGACTGGATCATCGCGCCCTCGGGCTACTTTGGGAACTACTGCGAGGGGAGCTGCCCGGCCTACATGGCGGGGGTGCCCGGTTCGGCGTCCTCCTTCCACACGGCCGTGGTGAACCAGTACCGCATGCGGGGGATGAGCCCCGGCTCCGTGAACTCGTGCTGCATCCCGACCAAACTGAGCACCATGTCCATGCTCTACTTCGACGACGAGTACAACATCGTCAAGCGGGACGTGCCCAACATGATAGTGGAGGAATGTGGCTGCGCTTGATCCCATCTGGACCGTGCCAACGGGAAAGCGACATCCCGAACTGCAAGCGTGACACTGCTATTTGTAAATGTACGACATACAGGTGGAGACGTGAACGTCTAGACAAACAACAGACGCACGGACGCACATGTACATATATTTATGTTTGTTATTTTGTTATTGTCTCCTGGCTGAAGTCTTTCTTCAGGGCTTCTGGCATGCAGATCAATGTGGTTTTATAAATGCACTGTGTGCAAACACCTCTTAGGCCTAAGTGTCAAATGGATGAGAAGACACTTTGTGATCAAACTCTATTTTTCTAGATGGACGTATGCCATATTTGTTACCCCATCTTTCATCGAAATGTGCGTTTTTCGTTTCCGTGTCAGACTGCGCCGCCTGCCCGGCTCGAAGGCAGAGCGCTCTCTCCCCGCACGCGTAACTACATCACGCAGGCGAGAAGCAAGCTCTGATTGGCTGGAACGGGCAGCCAGCCGTGCCTCCCACACGTCTGTAAGGAGCGTTTCTGCAGCGGCCGGTCAAGATGACGCCGGTCATCTTCATCCTGCCAAGAGGTGCGCGGTTGACAGATTGCATAGCTCAGGCTCCAACCGCGGTCCGAGCCGTAGGACTTGGCCCGTGCTCTCGAAGAGCGCCGTTTCCGAACGCTTCGGTTGCCGTTTCCGCGTTCCAGAGGAAACGGACACGGGAGGAAGCCGGTGAAGGAGGTCCGCGGGTGGCGCGGCCTCTTCTCAGCACGTACTTCATCGTGACAAGACGAGGACGAGCGCTGAAAAAGGCGGCATCTCAAACACGAGCACTTGTGACAAGGAGCAGGTCCTGACGGTGGACAAGGACCAAGAGAAGCGGCCGTCGTCTTTACCACCTGAACCGTTACCGTTGCTACGGAAACACGCCGGCTGCCGACGAGGCTGATCTGAGCAGACGTTCCCACTTAGCGAAGTGCCGAGGTCCTTGACCGGGTGACGTCCTTGCAGCGAGGACAGAAGGTGTACGCCTGTCTGTAAATGGGAAGGAAGGAGGCAGACTTCGCACGTTCTTCTGGGAGATGTAGTGCCCTTTAAAATGTCATCAAAATGTACTTAAAACAGCTGATGCAAAAATGGAAAAAATCACGATAGTCTCAGCCGCATACTGCTCAGTTGGTTATGGTGCAGCATAGCACTTGCAAAACTCCGAAATGCACATTTTATAGCACTTGCAGACTGCATTGCCTTTAAAGAGGGTACGACGTGGCTCACTATCCTATTAATAATAAGTGCCGCATGAGCTATGCAATGTATAGTATTGATCCACAACAGACAAACAGAACTTTTGTACTAGTTTTTAACTTGCGTCAATACTTGAAAGTCAATCTTTCGCTTCTTATTCCAAGCGGATGGTTGTTACAATGTTTGCACTGAAAAGTCACGTAATTAGTGTAAAAATGCCATTGAAAAAGTTATTTTTATAGAAGCGAACTGAATTCTGTTAGATGTATTATACCTATTGACGGAACCAAAGAGGCCAAGATTTCAGCTATTTATAGCAAGGCCATCACCTTATTTTATGAAATACATCGTGATGGTTTGGGAGGCCTAATCACTGCATCAGGGTACAATATCATGGATTCCAGTTTCTGGCTCAAGTCTTTTTTTTTTTTATTTTTAATTTGTCGTTTTAAAATGTACTTAATTTTTAGTTTTCTTTATAAAAATACTTTTTAGTTTCAGTCTGAGAATCGTTTAGAATCAAATTTCTTCTCTAAAGTGTATGTAAAATAAAAAGATGCATTTAAAATATTTTCTTTGTTGTAACTGTTAAATAAAAATCTTGCTCTGTAATAAGATAAATTTCTTCTGGGTTTTTGGAGGATCAAAGTGACGGCTCCCAGTCCTTCATGTTCTCCAATAAAGGGTATTTTAATTGTCGTATTTGGTGCACATTGTGGAATTATTCTTATCATTAGTAAGTAGTGTAGGTAAAGGTACCGTGTTTTGGGGAACAGCTGCAGTATCTGTCTATAACTCCAGATTACCCCCATAGTGGAGTTTGGAACCAGATGAAATGCGAGGCGTTTGTGGCTGTACTGTGTACGTGTAGCGGAATGACAGCGGGGATGCTGCACAGCGGAAGGGAACTCGAACGCGGTGACAAACACATGACGACCATCTGCACTCATTTTCCCGACAAACGCGATAGAAACAAAAGCCGGCCGGTCTGAAGACAAAGTGTAAAGGGTGGAGAGCGTTTCGGTGTGCGCTTGTGCAGGTGTAACATGAGCTTGAGTGTTTTTTTTCATCCTCTCCTTCAACGAACTCCTTTTATTTTGCTCTTGTGCCTTCAGAATGTTTTACCTGAGAGTGGCGTCAGTTTTTTTTTGAAGGCATATTCCATCCCCCGCCACGTAGAGGAAGGCAGGAGCTGGGCAGATCCTCATTCCGCAGGCCAGTGTGGTAATGCCAGAATTCCTTGCAATAAAACCCTTGATTGTTACTATATTTTGATCGGTTGTTTCAATATCTAAGGGAGTTCCTCCAAACTGAACGAGGTAAAAATACCTTACACAAACAGAGCAGGTCTTCACATCTCTCTGGCACTGAAGACCTCCATGCAACACAAGGCAAGCGTTCCAAAACATGCCACATGACCCACGCCCATCAATACAGTATGTAATCACCGCAAATGTACCCGCAAGTGTCTGGCAAACACACGAAAATGTTAATGACTGTTTTGCGAAATAACATGTTTGGGAGAGCGCGGGATGCCTCGTTAAAGCATTCTGCAGAAGCGGGATGGAGCTGTGTGCGAAAGTCAGAGCGCGGATCAGAAAGGTGAGTAGATAGAGGCGTCCCATGAGCTACTGGCAGAAAAGAGCCCCCAGCAGTGAAGCACATGCCAAGTGAAGGGTGGCGCTGGACCGGCAGATGCTGTTTCATCACGTAACAGAAGTTCAGGAGTCTCACCTCAGCGGGAGGAATGTTAATGACACCACAGTGCCGAGGGCCCCGCTGCAAAGAACAGCGGATGGGCGCCTTCAGCTAAATTAAATACCTTGTTCTGGAGCGAGGGAGATGACATGACAACAAGACCAGGCTGGGATCGCACATGGCGGCCACATAGCAAGGCGCATTTGAAATGCACTGATTTACAGTGACGCAGTTTGCATCAGTAAAAGAAAATAATCTTTATGTGTAGGAAGGGTCGGGGCCGCTTTTATTATTCGTTGAACCCGGCAGTCGTCTCCGGGTGGCAATCGCCCTACGTAAAAATGAAGAAACAGTTTTTTTTTTGATAAGCGAATAGGTTCTTCAGCCTTTTATATCAGCTAAATCATATGGCTGACCGATTGATGTGATTTATAGATCGTATGATACAACGCGTGCGGGGGTGCGGTGGCGCAGTGGGTTGGACCACAGTTCTGCTCTCCAGTGGGTCTGGGGTTCGAGTCCCGCTTGGAGTGACTTGCGACAGACTGGTGTCCTGTCCTGGGTGTGTCCCCTCCCCTTCTGGCCTTACGCCCTGTGTTGCCGGGTAGGCTCCGGTTCTCCCGCGACCCCGTATGGAACGAGCGGTTCTGAAAATGTGTGAAATGATACAACGCCGCCCCTTGTCTTTGGAATGCTGCAACTTTGCAGGTGATCATTATGAAGCTTTTTGCAGTAAAGAGTAGATATAATTTTTTTTCCCTTAACAAACTTCAGACTTGAAAATAAATTTTTTCCGTTTTCAGTCGTTAAAGTATAAATGTGTGTTCTGTGCATACATGACGTTCACATACGAGTTATCATAAATAATAACATAAAAATAACATTATAAGTTTAAATTTAATTTCCCCTCTTCATGCCCTATATGTACCTATGTCAAATTTTTTTTTGTTGTATACTTTATATATACATGTATACTGTATATGTGCCCCCAATTTAGAGGTGGAACTCTAAGGGGTGCTGGAGTGATTCCTGCCCAGGGGCACTAAACACCCTCGCCTCGGCCCTGGGGAAGGTGCTCCTCTTGGCAGTAAAACCACAAAAAGAAGGGGAGAAAAAGTAGTGCAGACAACCATTTGGGTGTCATTTGGAAGTGTCCTAAGGAAACACATGTACCTTTTAAAAGGCCATTTTACAATCCTTCCCTTTCAGCGTTCTCCAGTAAAGCAGGAATGCGCTGAGACACCCTTTTCGCGTCATGTTCCTTCATGTCAGCCTTGTAGAGTCGCCGTGGACCGACCCGGAGCCAATGTGTTGCTGCAGAAGCAGACTTACGAAGACGTGCGATGGACTGCGAACGGTGAGCGATGCCACATCCCTCCGCCACATCCACCGGCGCCGAACCCAAGCCTAGGCTGCGACGCACGGCCACCGACCGCGGTTCAGCTCAGCACTTCAACGAGTATCTGAACCACACTCCCGAGCCATACGTCGGGACGCCGCGCAAGGGTGCAAATATCTCAGAACAGAACGGCGACCCCCCGCGTGCCCACATGCACACTATACATACGCCGACTTCCCCAACCGAGAACTTCCTCTTCTTTCTCAAGGTAGAATACGGCAGAGGTGAACCAGCTCTCCGAGGCGGAGCGTGCGCACACATCCCGACTTGTTCACCTGGGCTTGATGCCATTTCTCAAACGCTGGCAACAACATCTCTGCATTTTTGAACTGTAAAAACACGGTGAACAGTTTTCAGTGCTGCATCTGCTGACGTGGTACCTTGTTTACCGGCTCCTTACAGCGTATCCTTTGGCGTGTCCGTAGCTCCACAGGTTCCCTTATATGGACACCCTCAGCTGCGATGCGCTGTCCGCATGTACACGGCTGTAAGACCTCCTTCCCAGACTTGCCGGTGTCCTTTAAACGCCAAAGCATTACATATCTTTAAAAAAGGACGAGGGGAAAAGGGCAATTAAACAAGATCTTGACATGGCCGGCTGGAATTTTGAGGACACGGAGGTGGAGGGCATCTTGGTAAGGGCGGCGCAGGGGGAACAATTCTGGCCTTGTATACCCCTGACCTTCTGACTCCTGATACACAAAAGTACACACTTAGTCCACAAAGCCTGCATTTGTGCCATTCTCTCGGAGCGCCGTCTGGAGGATCAGCGATTTACAAGGCCGACCTCTTGAGAAGCTCTCGCAGGAGCCTGAACTATAAAGAAGTCAATAGTCTTCAATATGGCATGAATAGCACAACTGATTAGCCCTGATTATGGGCCTCCGGTCGTGTTCCTGTGAACGTGTTTTTTTAAATCTTTTACGTGCTCTGACCTTTGACACCGCCGCAGCTACATTTAGATATGAGATCAAAACTGGAAATTGCGATTTTTAAAAACGTGGATTCTGCGACTCGTAGAGAAGAAGTGGGATGCAGCTGAAATGAAATGCCTTTCGGAAAGCCGAGCGAAGTTACGGAGTTGACCCACGGGCGCAAGCAACATGCAGCACGGTGGCACGGTGAGTAGCGAGGGCATGGGTTCGATCCCTGCTCGGTCTGTGTGGAGTTTCCGTGGTTGCATGGGTTTCCTCCGGGTGCTCTGGTTTCCTCCCACACTCCAAAGACATGCTGTTCAGATTCACCCATAGCGTGTGAGTGATAGAGAGAGTGCGTTCCACTGATGTATGGATGAGTGACCCAGTGTAAGCAGTGTAAGTCACCGCGGTGAATAAGGTGTGTGGGCTGATGACGCTACACAGAGTTCATTGGAAGTCGCTTTGGAGAAAAGCGTCCGATAAATAAATAAGCATAAGTTTGCGAGGTGACTGAGAGAAGTGTGAAAATGCAAGAACAAAAGGGCTTTCTTCCGCTAAATGAATGGAGAGGTGAGGGTAGGTGGAGCGGAGCGCTCGACAAGGGGAAATTCCACACGAGAGTCGTGGAAAAAGCCCGTCTCCTCCGAGTATTTTGAAGCTCGCCATCAGCTGCCTTTCTAGTTAATCAGCCTGGATTTTCGGGCCCCATCTGTAGTCTAAGGTTTCATTATTTTGCAACGTCTTTGTTGTTGGCATTGTGTGGCCTTTTGTACTCCCTAAAGGGTTTCAGAAAGAGCAGGGTGTGACTAATGATGACAGTGGCATCTCCCTCCAAACAAAAATCTTCTCCACTGGTAAAAATATCTTTTGGGTAGAATAAACAAGTGAGACAAGTGAGACAAGGAGACGGGGATAGGGTAGCAGATTGTGGCCCAAGGGTTACGCAGCCCACCGGTGGAATGAATCCAGCGAGTGAAATGCAGCACGGGCATCGTGCATGACTGCGCCAGGCGTGCTCCCGTCACCCAGATCGCATTGTGCTTACTTTAGTATTCTGCCAGGTCAGCTGGTAGCGTAGTGGTTAGCGCTACTGCCTCTGGATCCAGCGGTTGCAGGTTTGACCTTTGGCTGTAGGTCCTTTGAGCAAGGTACATACCCTAAATTCTCCAGTAAAAAATAATAAAAAACTACCCATCTGTATGATTTGTAGGGAAGGTGTATGGTAACACCCTGGGAACCGCTTCTCTCAAACAGAGGAGTTGCTCGTAGACACGCTTTCTGAAACCGCTTATCCCGAGCGGAGCGGCAGCGAACCGGAGCCTAATCCGGCAACACAGGGTGCAAGGCTGGAGGGGGAGGGGACACACCCAGGACAGGGCACCAGTCCGACACAAGGCACCCCAAGCAGGATTTGAACCCTAACCCTACCGGAGAACAGGCACAGACCAAACCTGCTACACCACCGTGCCACCACAGCCCATAAGAGGTTGCTGGGTAAGTTTCTTTTAATCATTTATGGTTTGTAGCCTTGGGGTATGTCTTTCAGTGTCTTAAAGGCCCTGTCATGCTTTCTTTGTATTAGTTGGTTTTACTGATATTATTGGTTTTATTTTTGGTTTTATCATTGGCATGACAGTTTTTAGGATTTATTTATTCAATAAAGATTTTACCTGTCGGAAATGATGAATGGAGAAATTTTTACCTGTCGAGATGGACGGTGTGTGGAACCAGACACCTTTGGTGCACTGCTTATCTATTCGGATCCGTAGTAGAAAAAAAAAAAATTGCTGCTATGAAAACAGTGAACCAGATGGGACAGTGACTCGGCCAAATTCCCTCAGCGCACGAAGGACTCTCAGAGTCACAGAGTGACGGTAGCCGAAGGCAGAAGTCAACGGTCGTCTTTGAAAGGGCGTCACCGTTCCTCCTCTCTCTTTGGATGCCGGGACCCGAATGTTACGCAAACACTAGTGAAAATACTGTCTGTACCGCTCTGGATGTTTTATATTAGCAGATGAGCTCACAGCTCCTGTTCAGTACGGGTTGTGTTTGAATCCCTTTGATTCTGTGATCTATCAAGACTCTAACTGTTATGCTGTATTATTATGATTGTTATTCTACTCTGTGGTTTCTCCCCAAGACACTAAATGAAGTTGATTTATGATTAAACAGAAAAATCATTAAAATCTTTACCCTTTGGTGGTATAATGAGGGAAAAACAGCAAGTCTGTAGTAAGACCAAGTAAAAAGAGCAAAAATAACGTACAAAGGCATTCGTGAAGCCCCGGCAATATTTTGTGGAAATTAATACACTAAGTCTGTAAAGTTACAGTTGACATAATGCAAAAACAAAGGTTTTGTAATGTAAAAAAAAAAGAAGTAAAAAAATGTTTTAAAAAAATTCTCGGAAGGTGATCGGGAATCGCCTAATCTGAGTTTTATGCAGCTACTTGTGTGATGAACATTGATTCATATGGTGGAAAGAAACAAAGTAACTGTAGTTAAGAATCACACATCTGCATCTAAGTGTCTCTTTCTACTAATGTAATGAACACGTTGTATTTTCTATGAGATGTACATCACTTTGAGAAAAGCGTCTGCTAAATGAATACATGTAAATGCAAATGTTTTTCTTCGCAAATGACAACAACGAGTCTCAGTCCTCCTGCATCGCTGGTTGCGAACGGTGAACTCTCTGATGGAGGTGGTCCAGGAGGCCGAGACCAAGAGCACATTTTTCCGAGCAAGAATGTCAAGAATGAACGAGAAAAATCTAATTAAATCAAGTTCCAAGATGGAGGAGCAAGATGACCTCTTAAAAGCAGATCATATCTCAGGTTCCTTGGTTAAGTTTTAAAAAGATTTAACTGGTTGTAGGTGTTAGGACTAACAACATTCAGAGGTAGAATATCATTTTCTGCAACAACATTCTGCATACAAATAAAAAAGAGATTTTTATCCAATATAACTTCATGCGAAATAGCTACAATATAATTATTATTATTATTATTATTATTACATTCTATATATGTGTATTTATATATCCTGTATGTATATATGCACTTTTACATTCTTTCTAAATACTTTTTGTATGAAAAAGAACAGACTGAAGTAATGATGTAAATTCCCAAATGTAATAATAGACCAGAACCGCTTTGATGACACCTTAATGACCACACCCTCCTCTGGTTTAGACCACAGGCAGAATGGGTGAAATAGGAGCTGGCAGCAGTGAAAGGGGTTTTGAGATTAGAGTTGAATTTGCCGAATCTGATGGAGAGAGACAAAGCCTCGATTCTTTAGTGTACACTGATGTACCCAAGGAAGTGGAGTTTTTTTCACTCTACGGACAGGGGTTCAGGGTTCGGATTCCCGGTGGACTTTAATCAGTCATCTGAAAGTGAGACGCCAAATTCACTCAAGATAAGAAATTTTTTCCACTAAACTGATAAGGAGGTTCATAACCTCATCATAGCACACAATATCATCATATCATCGGGCGGTACAGCGAGTAGCGCTGTTGTCTCATAGCACCTGGGTGGCGGGAGGACATGGGTTTGACCCCTGCTCAGTCTGGGTGGAGTTTGCATGTTCTCTCCGTGTCTGTGTGGGTTTCCTCTGGGTGCTCTGGTTTCCTCCTACAGTCCAAAGACATGCTGTTCAGGTTCATCTGAAAGTGTGTTCCACTGATGTATGGATGAGTGGCCCAGTGTATGTAGCGTATCTAGCAGTGTAAGTTACCGCGGTGAATAAGGTGTGTGGGCTGATAACACTACACAGAGTTCATTGGAAGTCGCTTTGAATAAAAGCATCTGCTCAATAAATAAATGTAAATGTAATATAATACCATACCACAATCCAGCACTGAACATCACCATCATGTCCAAAGACTTACGTGCTGTGGTAAGACAAGAACATAAGCGTGGCTCTCGTTGACAAGATTTCACAACAGAAACTCAAACAACTGACAACAGCTGCACTTAACAAGTCATCATAATAAATAGCCTTTCTATAAAGCACCGTCTAAATGCTCTTCATTGTTGAAGCGCAAAAATGTCAACATGTAAGTTAATCATCCATCTGTGTTTTTCCCCCCACAGATTCTTCAGGCATTAAAATAACCCACGGAACAAGGAAATAAATGGTGTAACTTACCCATGTAAGCGTGTCAGTTGATACACGAGTAAAACCATGATGACGCTGTGGTTCCGTATCAGGCTGCGAAGTGAAACTAAAAACAATGAAAAAACTGTTGAGTCAGGGACGGAATTAGGAAAGAACTTCATCTGAATAGTTGAGCTACATTTAGTTATGGTCACAGTAAAGGGATTCATGAAATCCTTACAGTAAGTGAAGAACATACACAAGAGCAGCATTTTGGAGTTGTGTACACACACACACACACACACACACACACACACACACACACACACACACTCGCAATTCAAAAACGTGTTCTCCTGGCACGTGGGATTTCAGTGGAAATAGTTGTAATGCACCTTTATGAAGGTTAAAGAGGTAACACAATGAGGAATGATGAACTTTTTAGGATTCAGACTATATATACATACAGTATATGTACATATATACATAGACACACATTTTATGCATTAGAGCTTTCATTTATTGCTTTTACATATATAAAAGTATAATATATATCATATATTCATGAGGTCTTAACATTAACTGTGTTTGTCTCAGTGAATTTATTTTATCTGGAAAGAGTGCCATTGAACATTAAACAGTAAACAGTAAAATAACAACATTTAAAGAGAATTATGGTCTATACTGCCTTGCTAGAGTTTTGAATTTTTTTCACTGAAAACTTTCCTAAAAAGCCACTGATACTGTGCCGTTGATCGGTTTATGATATTTTCTGCTGTGTGATGTCCCAGGTGGTCCAAACTCCATAAGCAGTCCCCAACCGGGCTTTAGTATACTCCTGGGGAACATCATGTAAAGTACTGTACTAACATGTCACTGGTGCTCATTTACACCTTCTCCCAAGGGGCTCTGCTCCAGCGCGGCTGCAGTCCTCTGGGTATACACCTCTGGGTCTTTGTTACCTGCACAGTTTGAGGTCCTGAGGGGCCTTCCATGCACATGCACTTGAGCCCACAGACCCTGGACCGACGTGCACCGAGAAGGTGCCGTCATGCTTTTTGAAAACAGGATGTGGGAAACTGTAAATACAGACATGTGTCACTTAACAACGGGGATACATTCTGAGAAATGTCATTAGGCGATTTCATCGTTGTGCGAACATCATAGAGTGTATTTATACAAACCTAGATGGTATAGCCTCGATCACAGTGTACGTATACAAATCTAGATGGTATAGCCTCGATCGTAGAGTGTACATATACAAACCTAGATGGTATAGCCTCAATCACAGTGTACGTATACAAATCTAGGTGGTATAGCCTCGATTGTAGAGTGTACTTACACAAACCTAGATGGTATAGCCTCGATCGTAGAGTGTACTTACACAAACCTAGATGGTATAGCCTCGATCGTAGAGTGTACTTATACAAACCTAGGTGGTATAGCTTCGATCGCAGAGTGTACTTACACAAACCTAGGTGGTATAGCCTCAATGCAGTCGAGAGATGCGGTAAACACAAGATTTATGACACTGCTGCTGGGGTAACACAGTATATTGTTTTCAAAGTAAACTTTTTTTAGAAGTAGAAAGAGTACACTGTAAAATAGTGATAAAAAGTACAGTATAGTAAATACATAAACCAGTACCATTGGTGTTTATTTTCATTATCAGGTATAATGTACTGTACATAATTGTATGTGCTATACTTTTACACGACTGGCAGCGCAGTAGGTTTGTTTACAGCAGCAGCACCACGAACACGTGAGAACACGATGTGCTACGACGTCGCTGGTCGATAAGAATTTTTCAGCTCCATTATAATCTTATGGGAGCACTATCCTATACGCGCTCAGTCGTTAAGTGAAATATCGTTAAGCGGCGCATGACTGTACATAAGAAGCTGTTTGTTGTTTCCCAAGAGTCAGGGGCCTGTCAGCGTGAGTGACAGATGGAATTTGTATAAACACCTGAAGATTATCCCCACATTCCTGTCCGCCGGTAATCATGGCACAAAACGTCGGCTCCAGGTTTGCAGAAACCGTGCCCCTAATCCGCGAGGTTCTTTGTTACAGAGCAGTGGCACCTTTACCCCCCGGCGAATGTTTGTTACACATCAGCTCTGGCAGCCCAGCTCTTCTCCGGTCACGGTCCAATAACTCAATAATTTCCAAGTCAGTAATCAACTGTACGGCACATATCATTAAGGGGATTACATCTGAAGCTAAAGTGGCATTACCGCCTCGAAAGCGTGTTTTCTTCAGGAAAGTCACAGTTCTTAGGAAACTGAAGACAAGTAAGTACAGAAGTACAAAAAGAGCGCAACAAACGTGACTTAATGCACATGTACCCTTTGAGCGCATTCGCCTTTTTCTTGTAGTCCCAGAAAACTAAATATTTATTCTAAGCAAATACCATCTTCAGTCAAAAACTGTCCGCAATAATCTGTTCGATCTGTGCAGATTATTGTGGGCTCTTTTAAACTTTCTCTCTTGTTTTACTGAAGCACAAAATTTACTGGTTAGGACAAAAATAAGTCACATTCCAAGGGATCTTTTTCAGTTCTACAGTGCGTCGATCCTTTGAAATGGGGTGGCACAGTGGCGCAGCGGGTAGGTGCCTCACAGCTCCTGGGCTGTGGGTTTAGATGTAGCTTCATATCTGGATCGTGTGGAGTTTGTGTGTTCTGTCCAAATTCAAGAGAGTGTCTTCCTACAGTCCAAAGACTCGTGTTTTAGGTGCACTGATCACTGCAAGGCAGGCATGGTGGTGCAGTGGGTTGGACCGGGTCCTGCTCTCTGGTGGGTCTGGGGTTCAAGTCCCGCTTGGGGTGCCTTGCGATGGACTGGCATCCCGTCCTGAGTGTGTCCCCTCCCCATCTGGCCTTATGCCCTGTGTTGCCGGGTTAGGCTCTGGCTCCCCACAACCCTCTATGGGACAAGTGGTTCAGACAGTGTGAGTGTGTGTGATCAACCTGCATCTTGTCCAGGTTGTACCCTGCCTGGTTCCAAAATAGGGTCTGGACCTCTGTAAACCCCTACAGGACAAGCACTTATTGACAATAAATGATAGATTACTATGCATGTATATATTACGTATAATATTGCAGCTGTCAATTCAACTGTAAAGTTTTGATGGTTTCAAAACGTAGGTGAGCTGAGGAGCTGCTTCTTCACGTTCTCCATCCAGGATGCATTGCTCCGTTCCACAATAAAAAGTAAGATGAAAGAAAACAAATACCACAGATGATTCCGAATGTCACGATAGATTCTAGTTTTTCACTGTGGTATTACCCTGCTCCCTGCCATTTCTATGCCCTTCCTGTCTTTTCAGACACTCCTGATCTTCTGACATCATCCAGGACGAGATTTAGCTTATGGTGCAATGGCACCTTCCCGCTAGTCATGTGTTCAATACGCAAACGTACCGTCTGTCCGCCCATGACAACTTGGGAACCCATTTTTGCCAGTGTTTTTGTTGAAAAGCCACATTTGTTTAACTTCCCATAAAGGAAGTTGCTCATAAACCACTAAAGCCTTACAGTTCAACAGCAAGGAACACACACATGCAATCAATAAACAGACAATTCCCATAGGTGGGTGACACAAGAGTCGAACAGCACTGTCGGAGGATACATCAGTAGAGGTTTCCTCCTGCAAACCCGCAAACAGGGGTTGAGCCCTTAATGCAAAGTCCGCCTGTCTGTGGCGAAAGAGCGTAGGTTCGATCCCCGCTCGGTCTGTGTAGAGTTTGCATGATCTACCCGTGTCTGTGTGGGTTTGCACTGGGTGCTCTTGTTTCCTCCCACCCTCCAAGGACATGCTGTTCAGATTCCCTCATAGTGTGTAAGGGAGAGAGTGTGTGTTCCACTGATGTATGGATGAGCGACCCAGTGTAAGTAGTGTATCTAGCAGTGTAAGTCACCGCGGTGAATAAGGTATGTGGGCTCATAGTAACACTACATAGAGTTCATTGGAAGTTGCTTTGAAGAAAAGCGACTGATAAATAAATACATGTAAATGTAAACATCAGCATGCAAAGTAGTCAGGACACTTCCAAAAGCCTCTTTACGGTAAAATGAGAGGGGGGGCAGAAAGCTGATGGGTGGAAAATGCCACCTAGCCAAGGGTTAGAGTCTCAAAGCACCACCCTGAGGACTAATTTTACACCACAGAGTGAGTAGAATATCAAAGACGAGGTTTTTTCTGGAGGAAAAAAACAAGGTGGTGGTGGGGGGGGGGGGGGGGGGTTCTGTTGCATCAGCGCAGCTTTCAAAGAGCAGCCAGAACTCGAGGAAGTCTGCTTTTCATGCGCGGCGAGGACAACGCAAGAATGTGTCCACCTCACTTGGCCCCTTCAGAATATCTTTAAATACTTTGTAAAAGGGGTTATTAGTAACTGTATCGGCCGCACTAATCCACTGGAAACCGATGAATTTAATGGGATGGGGGAGGGGGGGGGGGGGGGCGCACACATTACATTTTCGACTCAGGTTGACAACCAGAGGAATCTTGGACAGGAGCGCCAGAAAAACAGACTTAACCACGGTCAACAAAGGGAGCGCGAATCACAGCGGGTCATGAGTTTGATCCATAGCGCCGTCGAGCTTAATGCTTGTCATCTAATCCCGGGTCCCAGGCGCCGGTGGCGCCGGGCGCCGCCGCAGGAAGGGACCCGTGGTGACGGCTCCGGGAGCGCCGATGTCATGCGTCCCCCGCAATGCACGTGTCCCGTGTGATTAATCCGCCGGCGCCGCGGAGCGGCCCTCGAACGCGCTCCTCTTGTGGCCAATGTGCCGCTGCTCACTTTTTTGTTTCTGCACCCAAATCTGAAGTCGGCCTAGAATATATTAGCATACTAAACACTCACGCATTGCCCACATCATTTGTTATGTTTCTGCCCCTCCAAAGACCAAATTAAGTTCTTTAATCGTCCCTTTCTGTAAACAATACCGCCAGCGCCTTTCTTTTAATTTGCTTTGTCTCACAGGCTTTGAAGAGATCCCGAGTAAAAGGGCCTTTGGCGCAGCTATTCACGCATTGCAGTACCAATGGCAGGCACACACTCTGGAGTGTTTTCTCTCCAGTGCGCTTCGCAGCGTCGTTTTAATAGCCCAAACGGTCCCGCACGTCCAGATTTTACTGAGAAAAACCAGTATATGGAGCATTTCGGAGGTGCGGCCGCAAGCTGCTGGAAGCGGGAGCGCGATATATTACTATTTCCAGACAATGTGTGGAACTAGGACCCGAACCCCAAAGCCTCTGTGACACCAGACCCAGAATGAACAGGACAAAAAAAAAAAAAAAATCTGACTTCTAAAGTAAAAAAATCAGTGCTCCAATTAGTCTTACTATCTAAAAAAAAAAAAAATCAATATCCCGCTGGAAGTATTGTTTTTGCTCTCCGTGGTGATTGTCAAATTTACCACCCCTGAAAGGGCGTATAAATAAACAAATAAGCAAACCGTCCCGAGAGTCTAGAAGGCCAACAGGACTCATTTCCATGAGAAGAGCAGCGCAGAAAAAGCCATTTTGCTGCCATTGTTTCATCTAAGCAGCTGTCATTTGCCCAGCATTATGCATTCTTCATTCTACCATGCTAATTATTTTTGAGGGACAATTTTTGGACAATAAGCACTCCAGCAACCAACAGAAAGCCCTTTATGGCACAAACCCCAGGGAACTTTAAGCTCCGCCAAGTCAAACAATGGCTTACGGCTCCGACCAGGCCCGTCTCGGCCCAGTAATACGGCATGAAGTTCACAGCACACCGCGCCCAATCCGCGCACGGCCAGCACCTGGTCCCCCGGCCGCCTGGAAATTAATCAAGATATCAGTCATCGCTCACCAAAATTCATGGGAAAACCGGTCACAAAAATGCAGCGCAAAGGCGAACGCATGAGCGATCCCCCTTCTGTAAAGAGGTTCGAGTCGCAGCGCTTTGAGACCGGTTCCGGTTCCCGGCCAGTGATCGCTTTGTCACTGTCGCTGCTGTTGGATTTTTACGCAGATGCCAGTAAAATGGATTTTGTACGTAAAAAAGTGCAGCATTTAGATATATGACGTGGTTTGTTTGAACGCAAAGCATCTAGCTCCCCTCACCTCTTCCAGACCCTCTTCGCCCGTCATCTCTTAAGTTCATGTAAGGTGTAAATGTTCATGCGCCATAACTTTGATATGATGCCCGGATAAACCTTTACACGGCTACTCCTGTAATGTAACATAAATGTTTGTATGCATCTCCAAAAAGAAAAAAAATTACTAGGAAGGTGATCAGGAATGGTGGATATATCCAATAAAGATTTTGCAGCAACTCGTGTGATGAACATTGATTCATACGGTGGAAAAAAAACAAACTAACTGCACTTAAGAATCACACGTCTGCATCTAAGTGTCTCTTTCTACTAATGTAACGAACACTTTGTATTTTCTATGAGATCTTCGTCGCTTTGGAGAAAAGCGTCCGACAAATGAATAAATGTAATGTAAATGTAGCTGTAGTTTGTATCTGCAACGCTAAGCAGTTTAGCGAAAAATGATCTCGTCTCCGTTTCGTGCGCCAGCCTGAAATGATCGAAAAAGTTACGTGAGAACCGTGTCTTTCGTGCCTCTTCCGTCGCTCATGGCACGGTTTCTTGACTAATTTTATGCTACGTTAGCTCAATAATAAGAAGTCAGCATGAGGTGAAGGAAGCTGTTAATTATTTTAATTAAAATCCATTTTATGTGCAGTTTCCTTCAAGAACTCATGGGTTGCTGTGTTACACTGGACGCAGCGAGTTGCCTACAGTCAGAGTGAGACGACGCAGCCGTGCGAACGGAGGACGTCGACAAGGTTACGTTGCAGCCCTTCAAGTGCAGAGTGTTTGTCAACAGAGTACAATATATTCATTTCAGCTGCTGCCCACCTCAGTACCCACAGGCCGCTAATGCAGATTCGGATCATCGGCATGAGGAAGTATGTGATTTAAAGTGCAGTATTCTCACATTCTTACAAATCTCTCATCAAAAATCTATAAAAGCAAGACTGTCTTGCTACTAATGTGTAGTGGTTAGAGCTGCTGCTCTTAGACCAACAGGTTGTGGGTTCAATTCTCACCTTGGGCTGTAGTACCTGTGGAAAAGGTAATTACCCTAAATTTCTCCAGTAAAAAATTACTCAGCTCTATAAATGAGTTAATAGTTGTAACCTTAACATTTTAAGTTCCTTTGTAAAATGTATGGTAAAAGAATAGTCTGTTACCAAAACAAGGTAAATATACCTATTTTCATGGACTGAATTCCAGTTATGATACCTTAGTAAAAATGTAGCTGTGCTTGTGAGAGAACACATGGAAAAAACCTGGGAATTTTAGTTTTCAAGCATTTCTGCATTCTATATGTGAGCCTCCAAAATCTAGATTTGGATTAATTTTGCAAATCATGGAACTCTACTGCAATGTCAAAACACATCTGGCATAGCAACTGAAAACAACAGGGCCATATACTACTTAAAAAAATTAGGAGTTTGGAAAAAATTTGCCATGCAGAAACACTCAGGCTATTGATCTTGTATGAATTAGATACACCCATGGAAACCCAGCGAAATCTCTTTAAACTGCCTCCAATAAGCAGTGGATGTCAGTGAAACGGATGCGTTGGAGCTCATCGTGACCCTCGAATTATACCACTTAATAGCCCGGGGCAACTGCTCTCTGGACAAACAGTCAACCGGAATTGGGTTATGAAAAAAAACACATGGGATTCAAAAGGCAAGGCAATTTGCACTTAAAATGTGTATTTTTTTCCCCTGAAATTTTTCTAATCCTGTACTTTTTTGGCCATCTCGTTTTAGGAAAGTTTCGGTATGTATACGTGGTATGTGAGTAGACTGATTTCCTGGTGTAAAGAGCCATGTTATAGTGAAAGTCACTGAAAAGGAGGGGGAATCTGAGAAAAGGCACTGAATGTAAGATAACGGATGAGATGTGGGAAGAAATCCGGGAGCGTGCGAAAAAAATTGTTATCTGTAAGACAGCAGAAGATATCCGGAAAAGGTATCAAACGAGGCTCATATACAGTATGTCCCAGTGAAGAAGGTAAATCCAGACCAAACTCGTCTGCCCTGCGTGATAACGGTCCGTTTGAGATACTGGTGGGAATCAGCCTGGAAATACAGGAAATGCTGGGAGTTGGGCTGGACATGGAGCCACTTTCCCTCCTACTCGGTGTTTCAAATCATTTAGTGGGTATCTATGCCAAAAAAGGCTTCACAACTTAGGAAAATATCTACAATAGAGAAAATACCCTGTTCTTGCGGGTTTCACATGAGGTACCAACAGTAGAAAGATGGTATAGGATTATATTTATACTACAGAATATTTATCTGACATTTACATTTATTCATTTAGCAGACGCTTTTGTCCAAAGCGACGTACATCTCAGCAAAAGTACAATTTATGCATTACGTTAAGAGAAAGAGACACAGCTGCAGACATGTGACTCAAGTAAACCTAGTTTGTCACCTACCGCTTGCTGCACCGAGGTTCATCGTTCAAGCAGGTGCATAAGACGCAGGATAGACGAATCCCGATACCCTGCCACCGATTTTTTTTTTTTAAATATTATAAGATACACAGCTGAGCAAGTACAATGCCAGAGTAATGGCTGAATAAAGGTCGTATCTGGGGATGCTTATGGAGTTACGATGCATGAACAGTTACACCATAAATCTTGTTAGCCCTACTTACTGTTACCTAACAGAGCAATTGATGATGAGTTTGAGATACATCTACATGTATTCATTTATCAGATGCTTTTCTCCAAAGCGACGAACATCTCATAGAAAATACAAAGTGTTCATTACATTAGTAGGAGACACTTGGATGCAGAGGTGTGATTCTTAAGTACAGTTACTTTGTATCTTTCCACCATATGAACCAATGTTCATCGCACGAGTAGCTGCATAAAACTTTATCCAAATATCCACGATTTCTGATCACCTTCCTAGTATTTTTTTTTTTTTAAATGTACATGGTACATACTGTATGTATACAGTACTGTGCAAAAGTTTTAGGCACTGGGGGAAGAAAGCTATAAAGTAAAAATGCTTTCAAAAATAATGCTCTTTATTAATAACTTCCTACAAAGCTCAGTAACCATCTATCTTCAACACTTGCCTGTCCTGAGCGGGGTCATGGCGGGTTTGGCCAGATCCCTCTCTCTGGTGGATCTAGGGTCCGAGTCCTGCTTTGGGTGCCTTGTGGTGGGCTGGTGTCCCCTCCCCCTACAGCCGCGCGCCCTGTGTTTCCGGGCTTGGCTCCGGCTCGCCACAAGCCTGCTTGGGATAAGTGGTTTCAGACGGTGTGTGTGTGTGTGTGTGTGTGTGTGTGTGTGTGTGTACTTTCTCCCTTTAAGAACATACAAAACCCTTACTGTAATACTGTAACTTTTTGCAAAAGGAATGCTTGGAAATCTAAAATTTGCTCTTTCCCATTGACACTAATGCAGAAGACATTAAATAACTGTCTAAAACAAATATTTTTGTGAAACATCTAAGTGCCTACGACTTTTGCACAGTACACTGGGAGGGTGGCACAATGAGTAGTGCTGCTGTCCCACAGTGCCTGGATGGTGTGAGAGAAGGTGGGTTTGATCCCCACTCAGTCTGTGTGGAGTTTGCATGTTCTCCCTGTGTCTGTGTGGGTTTCCTCTGGGTGCTCTGGTTTCCTCCCACACTCCAAAGACATGCTTTTCAGGTTCCCTATAGTGTGTGAGTGACGGAAACAGTGTGTGTGTTTCACTGATTTATGGATGAATGACCCGTTGTAAGTAGTGTATCTAGCAGTGTAAGTCACCGTGGTGAATAAGTGGGCTGATAGAGTTCATTGGAAGTTGCTTTGGAGAAAAGTTTCTGATAAACAAATGTAAATATATGATACGTATGTGTTAGAATTGTTTGAGGTGTGTGTTTCAGCTTTTTCTGAATTTATTATTACTGAGCTCAGTTTTCAACTTTTTTCTTTTAAAATTTTCTTTTTGGATGTTGAATTTCGTATTTTGCAATGCAGAAAAATGAATTAAATTTAAAAATCCCTGAATATGAGGCACACGCTGGGCTGAAAGCTGGATATCAGTTCAGCTGAAGGTCTTTTTCCATTAATATGGTCACTGATGAGCCCCAGATCATGCGGTGGAAAACAGGAGCTCAGCTTTCCAGAAACACTTGCAAAACGCCTTTCAGAAACATTTACTGTGATGCCTGTGAAACAGAGAAATGCTCGGTCTGTGCTTCCTGCAGGACCGTACATCCTTTGGGAAAATGTACGTTTACTTTCTCATCTTTTCTGCACGATCCCAGATTTCAGCAGCGACCTCCGCTCTTCATGCAAACCCTTAAAGGCCACTTGGTCGCACGACGCAAAACGCGGCTCCATGTCCGGCACCTTCCTTAACAATGTAGAGCAGCTTCAGGACCACTTGAACCTCTCGCATTCCTGCTGGGACAAAAAATGAGATCTCCTTTTTTTTTTCAGGAGATTTTTTCACTTGGTGAAATTCCACAATGACGAACCCTCGTGAGTTTTATCTCTCCGGCCTGAATTATTGGCAACTCTTTCATTTAATGACCTTCTAATGTCCAAATGCCTGATGATCCAAAGGAAAACGCTGAACACGTGATCATTATTCACAAGTTATTGGTCTCATGCACAACAGCACTTGCCCTTAATTCCCAGAACAATCACAGTTATCTGACACTTTTCTCCAAAGCAACTTACAAGGTTACATTTATTTACCCAGCTGGGTAAATTTACTGGAGTAATTTAGGGTAAGCACCTTGCTCACAGCTACTACAGCCAGAGCTGAGTATCAAACCTGCAACCTTCAGGTCTAAAGGAACCAGATCTAACCACTACACTACCAGCTGACCCACTGTCTACCACCGTAATGTGCTTGTACTACAGTAAATATAAAAATACTAGACAATATTATACAGAATATAGACAGAAAAAAATTGCTTTCCTAGTTAGAGTCTGGTTTCAGCTGCAACTAAATATTACATGATTATTAAATCAGGAAACTGCTGAAAGGGCCAATTACCGAGTTGTACGCTGATTTATTACTGTTGGTGGGAGGTGACGTGCCTTTTTCCTGCCATTAAAAATTCTTTTCAAAGCAAGACATCACTTCTGAAGATTAATTTCCGTCAGAAATGAGATACGATGAACCCAAGGCTGTGCAGCTGTAAATAAGTAGCAACACGTAGCAAAGACATCGCCGGATATGGACCATTTCCTTCTTTAATGAGCACTGATTAGAATAGAAGTTCTGCAGAATAGACAATGCAGGTAACGGGTGTGTGAGGTTTCCATGGCATTCCACAACTCCTTTAAACCGTGGAAAACAACATAAAAACAGATTTAAACATCACACGTGCAAGCTTTCATGAAGAAATGCAGTGAGTCACCGAGTGGCGCGGTGGCACAGCGAGTAGCGGTGTTGTCTCACAGTACCTGGGTGGTACGAGATGATGTGGATTCCATCCCCACTCAGTCCGTGTGGAGTTTGCATGTTCTCCCCGTGTCTGTGTGGGTTTCCTGCGGGTGCTCTGGTTTCCTCCCACACTCCAAAGACATGCTGTTCAGGTTCCCTCATAGTATGTGTGTGACAGAGAGAGTGTGTGTGTTCCACTGATGTATGGATGAGTGACCCAGTGTAAGCAGTGTACCTAGCAGTGTAAGTCACCGCGGTGAATAAGATGTGTGGGCTCATAACACTACATAGAGTTCATTGGAAGTCGCTTTGCAGAAAAGGGTCCCCTGTTCTCTCGCACCACCCAGGCACTGAGACAGCAGTGTTATTCACTGTGCTGCCCTTAAAAGCTGCTACCGCAAACTTTTATTTTACATTTATTTTATGTTATTTTCCATTTCATTACATGTGCCGTCCCTCAGTACTAGGAACTGCAGTCCTTGTACCGATAATGTGCTGAGAAAACAATTTTCTAGTGAGTATTAATCAGCACCTCTGGCTTCTTTAAAATGACATTTCATAAATTCTTTTTTGCTCATTTTGCCATTTCTTACTCGTCTTGTTTCCCGGGTGCTTTTGCCTTTGACTTGTCAGTGACTCCCCCCCTCCCTTTTGGGATTAGAAGCACCTGCCATCAAGACAAAGGGGAAACTGGCGATGAACGGGGGGTATCCCTCCCCGAGAGCCTCCCGGGGGCTCCTTGTGGCGTGCTGCAGCAAGCGCGCTCGGGTCCAGGGCCCGTGGTGGGGTCTCTGTGTGCCCCGCCCCACCAAGGGCTGGGGGAGGTGAACAGCAGGCCCACATGCCGCCATCTCGAAGGAAACCCCCAGGGAGTGCAGCAGACCCCCCTCCCCACTGGAATAGCAGTGCCCCGAGCTGAACTGAGCTTCCTGGGCTTTTACCTGCCTTATGGGTAGCACGCAGGGGGCATGTTCAGGTGATGCAATGATGTGGATGATGAGATGCACATGTACTCCAATGGTTTGTCAGAGTTGTGTGCGCAAATATGTTTTGCGTGTGTGTTGGGGGGAGGGGGGCAGCAGGGGGGCAGAGGCCCCGAGGGGTATTTCCACTCAGCGCTCCGTGGTGCCACATAGGCAGATCCCCAAACTGAAAAAGTGGGCCAGGAGAGTGGGGGTCGAGTGGGAGGTGGGAGGTGAGGGGAGCGAGGGGAGCGAGGGGGGCAGGACATGTCAAGCTAATCTGCGTCACTCACAGTGACTGCGCAATGGAAGCCCAGATCACCGTACACACTGGGCATGCAATGCCTCCATAGAAGTGCAGCAGAATCTTCCCCTGTGATGGACTGGTGCACCATACAGGATGTGCCCCGCCTCACGCCTCATGCCTCCAGGATAGGCTCCGGACCACCATAACCCTGCACTGGACAAGCGGTTATTGGCAAAGCATGAATAGACGAATGAATACAAGATGCAGTAAAATAAATAACGAATACAACATCCACCCATCTATTTTATATCCAGCACAGGGTCCCAGTGAGAAGAAGTGATTTAATTTAATTATTCTCCGGTATTGAAATGAACCATAATCTCTATAAATTCAAAGAAGCAAGACATTCATAGCCCTAACTGTGCGAAAGGTGACTGAGGCAGGTGGCTGGAGGGTCTACTGTTGTCACCTCCACCACATCAGTGGGTGGTGCTCATAAAGCCTCCCCCCCCCCCCCCGGGTGATATGTTTCCATTATGGACCAGTTCTCATACGGTGCAGCTCCAGTGGGACCTGACACAGGTAACTGGCAGACCCCACCCTCCAAACAGGGCAAAAACACAACCCGGGGGTGGGGTCTTTAATGCCCCATCTGTAGGGGTTTGGCAGAAACACCGCAGATCATAATGACCATTCCAGTCCAGTCTCCCTGTGTGTGTTTAAGGACTTTGCTCCAAAGCCGGAATATCTAGGGACTTGAACTCATCACCGGTGTACAATCTCTCACAGCTGTACAAAATGCAACGCTACAAACACATACAAAAATCTGATCATGACCTTGAACGGATTACACAGCAAATCTGTGCCGAGTGGCTGTTCATAGGCACAGCAGCACAGTAATGTAATACGCCGATTCAGTAATATCCTCCTGAGATCCAGCTATTCACTTCTGTCCACTGTAGAGGACATCTGCCATAAAAACGAATACTAATACACCCTATGGAGTACATTCTATGCTTTAAATGATACCTGTCGCTGGACAATTTGAAGGAAATCCTTAACATAAGTCCATAAACCCTTTTCTGGATCTCAGGAGGATAATAAACACAAACTTGAGACACAGCTGTGTGTTCCATCAAACCAAACTGAGTTGTGACGATTCTCCTGCACGGAACGAAAAGAATAGAGGGAAGCAGATCCGCCTCTTCAAGCCACACGAAACGGCAGAAACGCTTTATTTAGACGCGGATCTTTGATGCGTTTAATCTCATTTGGGCAAAACTGACACTTATGGCTGCGGCATTAGTTGTAATTGGACAGTCTGGGTGCATGAGCCTCTAATTAAAGCGGCTTCAGCTGCTCTGCATTTTAATTTCCGAGATCGGCGCTGTAATCCCCGAGCCGAGGCGAGCCGGGCCGCGCGTCCCGCGGAGGCAGACGGCTGTGTTTGGGCCGCCGACGCCGAGCAGACGCAGCTCCTCGCAGCCGACGTGCGACACGGAAACAAACAAAAAAAGTCACAAAGGAGACCTCGTTCATCGCAACAAACTGGGGAGAGGGTTCGAAGTGGACGTCGTTGGGTTTGGGAGAGAGAGAGAAAGGGAGACGTGACTGCAAATCCTGTCCTAAAAAAAGACGGAGCGGCAGAGCATCGGTTTATAGAGGGTTTCGTACCCTGACAGCCCTAAGAGGAATGTATCGCTTTTGGCTGTTAAGAAAGTCTAGAGATGTTTGCAGGGTGGGGTTGGGGTTAGGGGTGGGGATGGTTTGTAGGGTGGATGGAGAGTTACCAGTCACATGTTGGCCGGGTGAAAATTGGCAAATCGTGCGGGTAGAGCCACCAATCCGAGCAGCTGCAGACGTACTCTTCATCTGTACAATTCCGCACTTGTTTGTTGGTTACCAGGCTAATAATGTGGTATCCGTTATCATTTCGGTAGTAGAAACCCCGTTCTCCTTTTCTGTCTCTTTCAGTATCCATGGCAGCTGGTTGTGTAATACTAAGGTCTGCTGCCTTTGGATATGAAGGTTGCAGGTGCGAATCCCGAATTAGCAGTGTCCTTGAGTAAGGTACTTATCTTCTCCAGTGATAAATTACCCTGCTGTATGAACTGTAAAAACGCATCTGCTGAACGAGTAAATGTAACGCACCCTGCGGCAACATTGGAGACACAGTTGACGCTCAGCGCTTGACATGCTTGCCTGACGGCCGTATAACGCGACCGACAGGATCAGCAGCCTTAGGCTGGACAATGAGTTTCAGCTTCCACAGGCTGTAGTTCAGTCTTCACAATTGTACTGGTTTCTTCTGTACTGAGGACATCGCATCTATGCAGGTCCCATGTCACCACACTGAAATGCCCAGGAGGAATGAGCCACCACAAGTACTTGCCCCTACCTCCCCAAGAGGTTTATTTATTCCACTTTTGTTTTAGAATAGGGTTCTTTTGTTTTCCTCTCCTCAACTGCCTTATTCTATTCTTATTTATATCTGTTATAACTGTAATGTCGGATCATTTACCGCAAACATGTCTGGCTCTGTGTTGAAAGCCGAAGACACGTTTCGCTCGGTATTCCTTTTAACACCGGAACCTCCTTTGATTTTGACGTTTCAGGGAACGAGGGTCCCGAGGTAACAGTTTCCTGCAACTTAGCACCCCTGCTCTCGTTTAAATAAACTCTCCGCACCGCTTGCTCTCTGAGTCAGTCTTGCACTTGAGGTTTTTGTCACGGCACACCGGAGCCACCGAAATACCTGAACCGAACGGGTTTACATTATCGTCTCAACACACGTTACAGTTAAAGTAAGACAGACCACACCATGGAATGGCATTTACCCACAACTTTGAGTGAAACCCAACCCAAGTTACCACCACTATAGGATACTTTGCTGAATGCTATGGTATGTTTTAAAAGAAACTATGCCCGAAAAGCATCATGTTATGATTATTTCAGTCCGTCGCATGCCCGTCTCAGGTTCAGCCCAACAAATGCAAACGTAGAGAACCAGGTCTGCGAGATGCAATTTCCCGCAACGGAGAAATGAGACCTGGTTCCAGCTGCCATAAACAGTGTAAGACAAGAGGCCAACGCTGGCCTTCCCTCCGCTAATGCGCGGCACGGCGTCTGCGAGGAGAGCGTGTAAGTGCAGAGAGGAACTTCGGAAATGAGGGTTTAACCGACGCAGAAATAAACATTTCTAAGCCGCCCCCCCCGGAGGCGCTGCTCTGATCTGCGCAGATCTGTTTATGCGAGGGAGGGGGAGGCTCGCCCCTTTATTGTGCAGCCAGCCCCAATCAGAGAGCCGGCGGCCCATGACTGTTGACATTACGTTGTGATTTAGCTCTCGCTCCCTCGCAGGAACATTGATACCGGAATCAATTAACTAGTCATTTAATTCCCCCTCCAGGAATTCCCATCTCCCGGGAGGACCACTTGACTCAGTCAATTACAGCCTCATATGTTGGTGAAGGAGTTGTGTGGGGCACCCGCTTTACAATGGGGGCCCTTATTCGTAACGAGGGGGGAGGCAGTGGACGAGGGGGCGGAGTCAAGTGGGAGAAGTGGGAGAACATCAGCCGGAGGAAGGTCCTCTCGCTGGTCAGCCCACGGCCCTCGAGCTTTCCTGCTTCTCACAATAGTTTCTGGTACCTTCTGAGTCCGGCGAGACACCAGTAGGAGGGTCGCGCATGGATGGGCCTGTTTGGGGAGACCGGCCATCCATGCCGCATTCAGCACCCCCCCATCTCCCTCCTTCCCTCCTCACGAGATATAAAGTGGTTTTTTCCTTCTGCCTGAAAACACAGCAGCTTCTTCATGACCAGTGTTCGCCGTCCGTTATCATAACTGCTTGACCAGTGGAAGGTCACGGTGGTCTGGAGCCTATCCCAGAAGTGTAGGGCATGAGGCAGGGTACGGTCTGGACCTTGACTACTATACTGCAATCACACACAAACACTAAGGGGAATTGAACCGCAATGCTCTGGACTGTGGAAGGAAACCAGAGCACCTGGAGAAAACACACACGGACACTGAGAGAACACGCGAACTCCACACGGACCGAGCTGGATTCGAACCCACGTCCGAACCGAATGCTTAGGTACCGGGGAGCTCCAGCGCTACCTGCTGTGCCACCCATAATATAAACTTAATTTGAATTATATTGCGCATTATAGTTTTAACGAGTTATGGTTTTTGCGCAAGGGTAGCAAGAGTCCTTATTTAATACTTCAAACAGCCCTTTCAGTCCACTTCGATCACAGCTCTTCCTTTGCACTTAAAAAGCAGATCTTTGCTTGTGAGTCATGTAAGGAAACCAATGCTGGAGATGGATTTGGCAGAGGAAGAATCCCGGTTGAGCAGCGGGGGCACCGAGAGCTGACAGGTGTTGGATACCTGCAGGCTGACAGCTGAGGTGTGTCGTACAGCTCCGCCGCCAGCTCGACACACGCCACGCACGGGTCTCTTCCTGGGTTCAGGGTCCGGTGGGCAAATCCACCCCAGGCGGCGTAAGAGAAACAGCCTTGCGCTGACCCGCAATTCAATACGCTCAAATGCATGCGCCACATTCTCTCGTTTTACCACCTGGAAGGACGCCGCCGTCTCACGCGTTCTCGCCGGCACGCCGTTCGCTTTAATCCACGAGGCGGTGCACCTCACATCACTCATCCACAGTACGTGTTTTCCCGGGTTAAAGAAGAAGGAATCTAAAGTGACGGACTTCAAACGGGTGCGACAATGAAAGGCGTCGCGAGGCGTCTCCGTTGGGCCTCACACCTGCGCCGGGGCTCCTCCGCCGGCGCATTGTGTGTCTTTCTCCTCTGATGTCGGTGACGGGGCCCTTCAGGATGGCTGCGGCCACAGACTAACTGCGGGGAAAATGATGTCAGCAAGCGGGCACGTTGCGCTGGAGGGCGAGCCTCTTTTTAACGAAGAAACTATGTGGCCTCTGTGAACCGAAAATCAAACCCTCCGGTGCGAGGATCTGGTGCAGGGCCACCGGTGACCCTCCATTTTTCACTGTGTTGCACGCGCAATATTTCTCCGGGGAGGGAAAAAAAAAAAAAGTAGAGGAGCCCAGGCAAATGGATCTTGTCTGAATTCCCGGAGAAACAAAGGCCATTGATGGGCTGGCAGGCGAGCGCGCGGAAAGCACGGCGCGGAGAAGGGGCCAGATGTACGCGATTCAAGACGAGACAAACGGGGAGCTGAAAGGGCGATGAATGTCCCCGCTGAAGGTGCCAGAGTATCTCGTTCCCAGACGCGGTGTGGAGAGCGGGGAGCGGCCGGCTCCAAGAATGTTCGTGCATCCGCAAACCCCCGCCCGCCTCACGCCTTCCGCAAAAGGCCTGGCGGGAGAAGCCGTGGCCGGTTCAGCGGGGGTCTGGACCCGGACCCTCGAACCGTCCCGCTCGCGCTCGAATTAGAAAAGCGCTCGCAAGGGCCGGCGTTTCCCTTTTGTTCACCGCGCATTTCGGGTTCTTCGAATCGACCGAGCGAGCGACGCGGGCCCCAGGGGTCTCGCCGAGGGGCCGCGAAGTACAAGGCTCACGTCGATGAGATTATCGCAGCCTTGTTTCTGCCCTCGGACCCATCGGCTTAAGCACATTCTGCGGACTCATTCAGCCGTTGTGCCGGACTCACGCGGCCTCCCTCCTGCGGAGACCCCGAGCAGCGTCGCGCCCCTGATGGCTGACCTCACCGAGGGCTTTAAACCAACACTTGGCCCAATAGCTCGCCCTCTGGGGCGCTAACCTCTTGACCTCGGCTGCATCGAACGACCATTAGTGAGCATCTGGGGCGTCGGTCTGTCACACGGAGCTAGAACAGCGCCTCGCTAGAAGGACGTGCGTGGCGGTCAAACTTGGGGTGAACGGTCAGGTGGGGTGGGCGACGTAATGGCGATACGCACTGAGCTCTCGTGCGGTTTGGGGACAGAAATGCAAGCGCTCATACAGCATCCCTTCTTTCGGAGAAAGGAAAGCCCGTCCCCTCGGCCTTCTTCACGTTTAAATTCGTTCATTTAGCGGGCGCTTTTCTCCAAAGCGACTACCGACAAATCCTACGTAGGGACATCAGGCCATACCTTGTCCACCCAAGGTGATTTACACTGCTAGAAGCACTGCGGTACCGTACCGCTCTAAACCAGCGTTGTGGTGTATCAAGACTGAGGGGGGTGACATTTATGAGGAAGTAACGACTGCTATTTACTCCCCAAAGTGACTTACAATGTCAAGGTTACAATTATTTACCCAGCTGGGAAATTTTCCTGGAGCAATTTAAGCTAAGTACCTTGCTCAGGTGTCCTGCATCTAGCAGTGGGCACTGAACCTACAACCTTCAGGGCCACAGGTAGCAGCTCTAATTGCTACACTAGCAGCTTTCCTGCACTGGACCTCATATTTGTTATTTATGCCCTCAAAAGCCTGCCTCAAAAAAGGACGCCGGTGGCTCGAAGATATGTTTGCTTACAAGTACAGCTTAGTTTGCTTAAGTTTTGTGTTTTTTTTTGCCATAAATGCAGCAGATTACGATTTGCTGATGTCTAAATACGGCCATATCTGAGTTACTTTTTAAAACACATCACCGTTTTCTCACCGTTTCCCCTCTTTAAATGAGCTTGTGTTGAAAGCGAACAGAGAAGTGCAGCTAGAGGAGAAAAGGTGGAGCTCTCAGATCTCCTGCGTTTCAACCCGTTTCCCCGCTCATCTCACGGGTGGTTCTTCGGGTCGGATAAGGGCTCCGGTTCGAGGCGGAGCCCCTCGTCGAAGTTCTCTGTGTTCCTACATGCAATTAGTAGGAAATTGTTGTCTTTGCCCTCTCGCCTGCTTCTTTCAAGTTTTCGGGACACACAACTTGGCGGTAAAAGGTACAATAAAAGGTCCCGAGCAGCTGAAGATCTGCCAGATACGGGTATTGTTAAACACGGTAAACAGTGCGAGCCTTTCAAAGTGGATTACACCGGGTCGCGTTCATTTGACCCCAAATTGTCCTTGACATATGTTTTATGCTTGACTATTGCGCTAAAGCTCCAGAAGCGAAACCCCAGGGCCCAGTGACACGAGAGGTCAACAAGGTCAGAACCTCTGCATTTTAAGCACACCGCAAACCTTTTAGTCTGATAAATATTGACCCAGGGCTTCCAGGGTACGAGGCGTCGGGCTTCTGCGGCAACCTTGGCGACACAGGCCACCGCAGCTCTTCAGCTCCAATTGAACTGAATCGAAGACCTCGGTGTCTTTACTTATTATTAGATATTATACATATAATTATAGGTATTATTAGATATTATGGGGTGCGGTGGCGCAGTGGGTTGGACCACAGTCCTGCTCTCCAGTGGGTCTGGGGTTTGAGTCCCGTTTGGGGTGCCTTGCGATGGATTGGCGTCCCGTCCTGGGTGTGTCCCCTCCCCCTCTGGCCTTACGCCCTGTGTTGCCGGGTAGGCTCCGGTTCCCCGCGAGCCCGTATGGGACAAGTGGTTCCGAAAATGTGTGTGTGTGTATTAGATATTATTATTAGTTATTAGAATTTAACTTTAAATTCAGATGTCGAGGTGGACTTATGTAGGTTTCCTCCGTCAGGCTCCGATTTTTCATTCACTATTAATCGACTTTTAATTTTAAATTTGTAATTAATTCCTTAGCGGTTAAAAGGGGCTGAAGGGGGGTTTTGGTGGGTTTTGGATATGGACCCAATGTGCTGCTGGTTTCCGCTATGGGCCCTGCAGGGCAGACTGTCACTCCTTTGTGTGGACAAGAGACGAAGCGTCACGTGAAGGAGGCAGCAGGCCGGCGGTGGGCCAGAAGACCTGACCGTACACGTTCTTATTATTCAAACACACGATGGGATCGCATCACTCCCCTACACACACACACACACACACTGAGGTGCAACTATCAAAGCAAAGCTGTCTGTGATTTACATAACATTTCACACACATCTCGGTGGCTTTGTACCAGTCCTTTGCAAGCTGCCCCCCCCCCCCCCCCCCCATATGTCCACCTGTGCTATCCACATCTGTGTAGGTCGCTGGCGGTGCCCGGAGCATGGGCTGCAGCAAAACAGTCTCTCTCTCTCTCGCTCTCTCTCTCGCTCTGTCTGGCCCTCTCTTTCTCCTTTTCTTTCTGCAATAAGCCCAGCGCTTCTGCAACCTGCACTCAACTCAGGATTTGTCACCTAAGAGGGAGATGTCCATGTCCATGTCCATGTCCACAGCCCCATATTCACAGAGGATTTGCAAAAACTTGGCAAAGAAGGATGTACAAGCAGCGTTCATCTCGAACCTTTTATTTGAAGACCGCACGGCACACAGGGAAATAACGCTCTCGGTCCGAGGACCCCGCTTCCTCCGGGACTTGCACTTCTAGCCAGCCTTGCCAGCCTGCCTAACACCCCCAGGCTCTCTCTTCTCCCACTGGCAAACACGGTCACCCCATCATTTCCCCCAGAAGTGCCCCCAGTAGTTGCACATTTACACTTCACATTTTTCCCATAATGCAACTATTTAAAATAAGCGCATTCCCCGCTCCAACACCAGTAATGAAGGGGTCGTTGCATTATCTTTCTATAGATACACTGTCCACAAAATTGCTATCAACAGCAAAAACAAAAAAGGATGAAAAGGAACGAGTTTTCAAGACATTAAAAAATGAAGCAATTATCAGTGCGTGAACTTAGGAAGGTGCTGGAATCTCTCACCATCTTCCCTACGCAATCGTACAGCAACGCAACAAAGGAAGTAAACAGGAAGACACGACAAGCAGCACTGTGGAACAGCAAGTAGCGGTGCTGTATCACAGCTCCTCCGTGGTGCGAGAGAACAGGGATTTAATCCCTGCTCCGTCTGTGTGGAGTTTGCATGTTCTATGTGTGGGTTTCTTCCGGGTGCTCTGGTTTCCTCGCACAGTCCAAGGAAACGCTGTTCAAGTTTCCCCATAGTGTGTGTGTTCCACAGATGTATGGATGAGTGACCCAGTGTAAGTAGTGTATCTAGCAGTGTAAGTCACCGCGGTGAAGAAGGTGTGTGGGCTCATAACACTACATAGAGTTCGTTGGAAGTCGCTTTCGAGAAAAGCGTCTGATAAATAAATACATGTCAATAAGGCTATAATGAGAAATTCACTGCAAGGCCTCAAAACTCTTGCTCTCAGTGGCGAAATTCCTTTCATAATGAAAATGATATATTAAAAGTAGCTCAGAATATTACACACACACATTTTCTGAACTGCATGTCCCATACGGGGTCGCAGCCTAACCTGGCAACACAGGGCATAAGGCTGGAGGGGGAGGGGACACACCCAGCACGGGACGCCAGTCCACCGCAAGGCACCCCAAGCAGGACTCGAACCCTAGACCCACCAGAGAGCAGGACCCGGTCCAACCCACTGCGCCACCGTGCCCCCCTCTCAGAATATTATCATTCATTTATTTGCTATTTTAGGAAAGGGAGATGTGTATCGCCTTGGCTGGCAGCCCGAGTTCAGCTCTCCGAGTATGTAAGTCATTAACCACACAGATAAGGCCCCGGTGTCAAGGACGACCTGCATTTTTCTCTCTGTACAAAATACAGAGGAATTTGAGTGCCGCACAAAGACCTGTGATCTACAAAGAAAAAACACACACACACACACAGACATAGTGGTCGGTATGTAGGTACAAGTAAGGTCACATTTGTGTGCGACAGGCCATTGGTTGGGGGATGGAAGTTGTATTTAGGGTATATGTGTCTTGGGGAGGGGTTGGGGAGTTACAGCATCGCCAGGACCGTGGGGAGTGGGGGTTTGGGGTTATTTTGTCACTGATGACCTTCAGTGAGCTTTGCACTGACACGGTCCAGAAAGTCATGGGGCCACTTTTTTCCCTAAAGAGCCTTTGTTTCTATAAAAACCTGACCGACCCCAGCGAAGGACTACGTTTACATCTGTCTGACGTTTCTCTCCAAAGCGACTTGAAATGTTTCGTTACTTACAATTTCTCACCCATTTACACAGCTGGGTAACTTTACTGGAGCAATTTAGCATAATGCTACTACCGCTGGCGGTGGGATTTGAACCTGCAACTTCTGGATCCGAAAGAACCAGCTCTATCAACTACACCAGTAGCTGCCCTGCACATGGACTAGACTTTACCCTGGTGTTGTACAACAAAACCACACGAGCTGTTCTCTGGCTTCCAGCACTTTCAGCACCAGGTCATCCAAACATGTTTCAAGGTCCTGCTCATTCGTGGAGCAGGATGGAGAGGCATGAGGAAGCCTGGAGATGCTCTCTGGGAAAGGGGTGGATGGGCGGGGGGGAGAGTGGGAGACTCCTCGAACGGGTCTTATCAGGGAAGTGTCAAACCTCCTCTCTCAACATTACTCAGAGATTGGACCCCTCCCTGCCCCGCCCAGCGCCGCTTTCATCCACGCCGCCCCTCGTCATCGCAGGAGTCACACGGGGGCGTTGCAAGAGGAACGTGGGAATCGTGTGGTTTCCAAGGTATCTTCCACTACGGAAAATTCTGGAAAGTTTGGGCACTGACCGAACTCCCTGTCCCACGTCCTACGTAGGATACTATTCCAGTGAAAGCCTGGCAACGGATTCCGACATGAAAGGAGTAAAAGTGCATGAAATAAAATACAATACTTCTCATACGGTGCGGATAGTAGTGGCCCAACGCTTTCCATGCGTAGGACAGAAAAAAGGAGCTTTGGCTCAATATCGTGAATCTATCAGCGCCGTCGTTTTAGACCCACACACTCACACGTGGTCTGTTTCGAAGTACATTAAGAGGAATTTAAGGGGTATTAATTTTGAGCCGATATAAATGTTTATGAGCTCTGTGTCGGGGGGGTCTGCTGGGGCGAACGCATCTACAGATGGACCTACGGATTCTTCGCGGGGTCGACGCGGGACAAACTTCGGCCTCAACAACGAGCCCGTCTTTGGCGAAATAACTGAACGGACCTATTTTTCATATTCTGCCCTGCAGCAACTGAACTTCCAAATCTTTGCGTAAAGAAACGGTTATTATCGTTAACGCCTTGCTGTGTTTATTGGCTTTCGGCAACATAAAGATTAATCATTCGCTCTTGAAAATATGCATTTAAGCTACTGAAATGATTTTAAAGAGCAAATTTATTTTTGCTCCAATGCTCACAATCAGCAATACATTTTGCTAATGAATTCAAATCACTGCTTTGTGAGCACAGTTTGTGCTAAGAAGTTGCAAAAGGGTGAGCAGAATTATACTGAAATACTCTCACACACACACACTCTGAAACTGCTTGTCCCATACAGGGTCACGGAGTCTAACCTGGCAACACAGGGCCTAAGGCTGGAGAGGGAGAGGACGCACCCAGGACGGGACACCAATCCATTACAAGGCACCCCAAGTGGGACTTGAACCCAGGACCCACCGGAGAGCAGGACCTGGTCCAACCCACTGCACCCTCCCTATACTGAAATACTGCGCAAGTGAAATGTTAACTTTTCCAGGTATCGTAAATCAGACACTTGTATCTCTCACTCTCTCACACACACAGGCCAAAGCCTAACCCAGCAACACAGGGCGTAAGGCTGGAGGGGGAGGGGCCACACCCAGGACGGGACGCCAATCCATCACAAAGCACCCCAAGCAGGACTCGAACCCAGGACCCACCAGGGAGCGGGCCCCGGTCAAGCCCACTGCGTCACCACACCCCCCTTGCGCTTGTATCAACTTGCAGTAAATAATGGGAATTTTGGATGTGAATCATAGCAGTAAAAAAACATGTACAATATTTGTCGGATGTGTAAGAGTAATGAAGCTACATTCCATAACTTGATCAAAAACACGACTCGGGTTGCGGTTTTAAAGGAATATGGAGGAGGAGAAGCGAAATTTTGTTCAGTATGTTTTCCACAGCTGAACGAACACAGGTGCAGGAAGTTAAGAAAAAAAAAAATCAGTGCTGTTGTTAAGCCTTTCGCTCTGTCAGTGAAAACAACATGAGGAACAGCATGGCGTTTGGTAGCGGGTTCAAGGCCGGCCGTGTCCGCTCCTGTCCTACCGTGCGTCTTGTCGCACGTTCTCTTGGACCGTCTTCTTTCTCTTGGGAGGTGACCTCCTGACCGGGGGGGTGACGTGACCTCTTGACCCCGACCGGCGGAACTCATGTCAGCTGTCGTCCAGGTGTGCGACGAACTGCAAGTTCGAACCGTGAGCTCGGTCCAGACGGCCACTGCCATGATCGCATGAGGTTAGGGGGGAGGGGTCGCTCGCCGGCTGAGGAGGCCTCGAAGCCACGGAGCCGAAGGAGCAGGGTTCGAAGGGCGCGGCACTGACCGAACCGCACGGGCGGGACGCAGCGGACGTCGGAGAGGGCCAACGAAACGGTGCGTTTGCGTGCCGCTCCGGCGTCGCTCCTCCACCCCCCCGAACCCTTAGCCACGGCAACCCGAAAGCATGCATAACTAAGAGCCCCAGGCTGCGTGCAGCCTTTTGTAGCGGACAGAGACTCTGCGAGAAGCCTTCGTTACACAGCTTCGCACGACACCCCGACATTTTTTCTGCTTCTCCCGCTAGGCGCCCCTGTACATCGGTGACGCTCATAAGGGAAAAAGCATTCATTTTCAACACGTTATTTTCGGAAATCAAAGGCCTGCGCCCGTGTCTCTCACTGGACTGTTTAACAGGGTAAGATTGTCCCCGCTGGGCGGTGACAGTCCCGGGGATTGACCGCCCACCGCCGCTCCTATTCCAGCGCTCCCTCGCTGCCCGCTGCCCCGGGCACAAAATTTCACCCACGGAATGGCGCGTACTGCTGTGTTTACGCTGCAGGGTTCACACCGGGTGGGCTCAGGGCTGCGGAAAGTTTGCCGCCTTGCCGTCGAAACACCATCCCATCGGTCCGCGGTCATAACCGGCGGGAAGAACAACAGCCAGAAAAGTCAAAGTGCGGTTAAAGCATTCGTGTGCCGACGGATCTCCGCACCGACGCCGTGACCGCGCAGCGAAGGGCGTCTGAGGACGAGGGCCGTAGGAGACCAAGCCCTAAAAAAAGTGTTTCGGGCAGCCGACAAAGGAAGTGGGCTGCGCGAGCGCCGCGTTCTCCCGCGGGCAGAGAAGGACGTCTGCTGTCCTGTCTTGCCCCCCTCTGCCATCTCTCGGTCACATCCTTAATGCGCTCCCGGGGCGCAGAGCCGTCGAGGACCCCCTGCTGGTATCCCATCGCCGTCGCGGAGACCGGGACGGCGCGCTCATGCAGCAACGGGCTGCCGACCCCCTGCGGTTCCCCCGCCGCCCCGGCACGAACGGCAGGGCGCCGGGAGTCGCGTGCGCGGTCCGGGAAGCGGCTCCGCAGATACGGCGTTCGGCCAGGAGCCGTTTGTCACGGGTTTTATCACGCTCCCTTCCGGCAGCGCAAAGAAGCGCAATGAGCTCCGGGGCCGAGCCGTTCCTCCCCAAAGAGTGTGACTTTTGTCTTCGGGGCTCTGCGGGGAGGTGCGAGAACCGCGGGCCGGCTTCTCTGGAGCGGATGGTCACGGTCCCACCGAACCGACAGCGGCCCGCTGCTCCCGGCTGTGTCACACTGTCAATATCGTTCACATTCCTTTGCGTGCTCCCTCCTCCCCCGAAAAGGCCCCCTCCCTCCCGCGTCCGGGGTGACTGCGGGCACTGAACAGAGGGCCGCGCTTCCCAAACGACAGCCTCCCTTACTAAGAACATGCCCCCCCGCCCGGGTGCGAACAGGAGGCCCGTCTCAACAGGGACTCGTGTCGGAGGTGACCGGCGAGCGGAATCTTCCGTGGGGGGAGGGGCTGTAGGCAGGTGCTGCTGGAAAAGGCATGTGGGGTGTCACGAGGCCACCTGCCCCACAGGTGCGGGGAATTGGGTGAGAGGAACACCTGCAGGCTCGTAGCCCCGCCCATCTCGAGAGAAGGCCGCGCGATCGCAGGTGAAAGCAGCCGGCGAAGGATGGAGACCACCGCGCAACTGTCCGTCCCCCCGCCGCATGCAGTGCACAACAGGGCCACATCCAGTGCAGAAGTTTCATGGTAAGAACATAGTACAAATTATAATTACAGTAACCTGGCCAAACTGCGGTCAACGCGAGCGTAAAGCCGAGATACAATTCTTTTGTCTGAATGTTCTGGAACGGTTCGACTTTCTGCTGGCGGGTTGAGGTCTGCGAACGAAATTGCCTTAAGATCAGCGCTGGTCCAATCCAGCGAGGTCATAAACACAGATTTCGGGCCGGGCGCTTTGCCCCGGTTCGGGAGCGTGGGCCGACACGCACGCCGAAGCCCCACCCGCGTGCTCCCCGGTCCTCCCTGAATGGGAATGGGCGACCGCTCAGGACCCTCTCCGACAGCCAACGTGCTTTTGTTCCCGAACCGCCGAACCCTGCTTTTCGCCTGCCCTTCGCCTTCCCGCTCCGGCTTAATCTGCGAGGGCTGAGCGTGGTCGGGGTGGTCCGGGCTGGTCCGCTGGCTGGCGCGGTCACTAATTGGCTACGCAAGGAAAATTTCATTGTGTTGTAGAGGCCGAACGTGGCAGCAGCGCTCTTTTCGACTACGAGCAAAATGCGCCCCTCCCCCATCACAGAGTTCTTTAATTTTTCAGCCATGTAAACACATATTCCCTGACCTAGAAAGCAAACAGTGGCATCTGGCCCTTGACCGTGGGGAGGATGTGTTGAGGGCTCAGTTCCAACTGCATTTCTAATACAGTTTGAAGGTTATTTACATTTCCACCATGGGTCACCCATTGTGACCCATTTCTCCAAAGGCCACACCCACATCACCGCAGCGGAGGCTCGAATGCCGTCACCAACGGAGGATTAAATCATAACATACCCCTCTTCTTGCTCCCTAATTTTAATTCTTGCTGCACCTGTCCTTTAATGTCCCAATTAATACATTTAACAGTGGAAATGTCAGATGTTCATTTACATTTATTTATTTAGCAAACACTTTTGTCCAAAGAGACTTCCAACGAACTCTACGTAGTGTTATCACTCCACACACCTTATTCACCAAGGTGATTTACACTGCTAGATACACTACTTACACTGGGTCACTCATCCATACATCAGTGGAACACACACACTCTCTGTCACTCACACTATGGGTGAACCTGAACAGCATGTCTTTGGAGTGTGGGATCAAACCAGAGCACCTAAAGGAAACCAACACAGACACAGGGAGAACATGCAAAGTCCACACAGACTGAGCCCCACATCGAACCCACGTCTTCTTGTACCACCCAGGCACTGTGAGACAGCAGCGCTACTCTCCCTTCCTCCTGGTGGTGAGGTGGCACAGTGACGACAAGACTGACAGGAAGCACTTTTCTCCAGAGTGACTGACAAGTTTACGTTGTTGTGCTGAGCTGCTTACACTGATTTACCATTTAAATAGCTGGGTTGTTTTGGGGTAACTACCTTGGTCGAGGGTACTACAGCAAGCGATGGGATTCGAACCTGGGTCCTCCAATTGAGAGGTGGTGGTGCCAACACTTCACTACCTGCAGACCCGTGGATTATAAAGGCGCTTGAATGATGCCAATGGGCAGCAGTGGTGTTGTTATCAGGTGCTTTTTTATCGCTGGTGAAACGGAGGGGATTTGAGGAACCCACCATCTGTAGCCCAAAGCCTTGGGGCAGCACAACAAGATGGACTTAGGACATTATTCTCTCTGCAGGTGGGGGCGTCCAGGCTCACCAGAGCAGGACCTGGAAGGGGGGTGAAGAGTAACAAGAGTGCGAAGGCCGAGGACACGGGTGAGACTCATCCATGACACAATGACTAAAACACAGCAAAAATGAAAATTCCTGCACAATTTTCCCGTGCGATCACTCGGGATAATAACTTCTCCTCAAACAGATACCAAGTAAAGTTGTTTCAATAATCCGACTAATCGCTCTGAAAGAAAATTGCGATACTTTCATGGTTTCACGACGAGTGTTTTTACACCACTGAAAAGGAATTACACTGTTTTTTGTGCAAATTCACCTCCACGTCTCGCTTCCTGCGGTGAGGGACCTGGAGCAGAACTGATGTCCTACTTCCTGGAGGAAGGGCGGCGGAGAACATTCGGGTCTCGGAGGCGTCTTCCCTGGGGTGGCGTCACCTCCTCGTCGCCGTGTTGTGTCTCGCTGGAGACTTAAGGCAGCTCTGTGCGTGTGTGTCCTCACTTCGGCGTCACCTGGCTCTGAGGTCGCAGACCTGCTCCAGGGACACACGTGTCTGAGTGTCACCGAGTGCGCGCCCGACCCGAGGTCGTGCCCAGGGCTGCTTTTCGGCACCGGAAGCTTCCGGCTCCAGAATGGCGTTAGAGCGGATCTCAGTTATCAAAGGAACGGGGAAAGCGGCCAAAGGTATTTAAAGCGATGCAGTTTCAAAGCTTAACAAACTAATCTTAGCAAAGCGGAATATAAATAATCCACAGCAGGTAGAGTACTGTGTAAATCCTCTGCTTCCAGACTGAAGGACCTGAGTTCAAGTCCTGTTGTTTGTCAAGGTGTTTACTCTGAACTGATGTGTAAATGGTAAGTAACTATCAGCTGAATGACAAGGTGTCAAAAAACAAAATCCGTACAGATTTTGCTTATGGTGGAATGAGCTCCCTCTGTCCCTCAGAGTTGCTGAGTCCCATCCAACATTCAAGAAGGATGTCGCTTTTGGACCCACTGGATCCTCATTTCCAGTTACATAAACTTGCATCACAGAATTTCTCAGCATCATCCTTCCGTTCTCGCTGTTTAACGCGCTTTAATGCCATTTGCAGCGTCTTGGAACGTGCGCCGGCAAATCAGTGGTATCATAGAGACAAACCGCGCTTCGCTAAACGAGTGTCTGTATCTAAAGCCCTTGGTTTGCTGTGCAGTAAAATTTGAGTTTTATGAAATCCGTAAAAGGAAATAAAAGATAATAAAAACGACCAAAATTTATACCAATGCATTGACTCTTAATTGGTGCCACACGCCCTTCCTGCAGCAAGGTGTACATGAGCCAGGGGAGGTAATCCAGTAAGCAACAAGGGGGGAGGGGGTATGGGGCAGCTGATACCATTGTGGTTTGACCTACTGCCCTTGGTTCCAAAGGTCACCGGTTCAAATCTCCTTTACTGCCATAGTACCCTTGAGTGAGGTACACACACACACACACACACACACACACACACACACACACACACACACACACACACACACTTTCAGAACCGCTTGTCTCATACGGGGTCACGGGGAACCGGAGCCTAACCCGGTAACACAGGGCGTAAGGCCGGAGGGGGAGGGGACACACCCAGCACGGGACGCCAGTCCGCCGCAAGGCACCCCAAGCGGGACTCGAACCCCAGACCCACGGGAGAGCAGGACCCGGTCCAACCCACTGCGCCATCGCGCCCCCTCCTCTTGAGTGAGGTACTTACCCTGAAATTGCAACAGTATGAAAAAAAATTACCGGGTTATATACATGGGTACACGGTTGCGGGCAGCTGATGATTGCGACTGGCTTTGGAGAAAAGTGTCAGACAACTGAGCGTGAACTTGAAACGGGGGTGATGAGTGTGAGGGGCAGCAGCTCGAGGAACAGGGCATTTCGCAGCTCCTTCGGAATTAAACGGCGCCAATAGCGAGCGATTAAAGTGCGGAAAAAAACAAGGCTTCGGGAACAGATTGGTGCCCTGCTTGCTGACCTCCTTGGGCCAACGGGAAACGTGAAATCCTAAATCGGAATTAGAGGTCTTTGTCGGGCCGGGGAGGGGCTGCCTGCACGCACCCCCCCCTCGGCAGCCCCCCCCCCCCACCCAAAAGAGGGAGGAACGGCCCATCTCCTCCCGGCTGTAATCTGTGCCTAAACCGTCCACGTTGATTTACGTTTTGTTTAGCTTGTGCCGCAGCGTGATGTGAACACACACGAGGCCTGTATTTAGATTTGCAGTCGGACAAATTATGGGCATGCTGAAAGAAACATCGGAAGTGTGTTTAGAAAGGGCGGAGCTGATACCGCACCTTGCGCTAAAGCGCCGGGTTTGGAATTGCAAAAGATGAAAAAAAAGCACAAAACACCCTTTTCTCTGAGATCGCAGACCTGACAGAGGGGGATAAAAGCAAGGAAACACCACGTTTTCACTCTGTAGCACTGCTGGAACAAAGTGAGAAAGGGCTCAACCCAGTGCTTTTCAATGAAACACTTTTATTCATTCATTTATTTAGCTGATGCTTTTCTCCAAAGCGACTTACAATGTTAAGGTATTTACATTAATTTACCCATTTATACAGTTGGGTAAAATCACTCAAGCAACTGAGGGTAAGTACCTTGCTCAAGGGTACTACAGCCAGAGGGGGGGATCGAACCTACGACCTTGGGGTCAGTAGCACTAACCAATACACTACCGGGTGTCCCATTATTAGATATCGTTCATTATTACCACATATTAATTTACTTATCAGTTACTGGACATTAACAGAAAAGAAATATTTTTTATCTATTCTCTTATCCCTCTCGCATGCAGAGGTGTATTTCTGGCACCAAAAGTGGAGCAGCTAGTGTCTGTGATACCCCAGTGTGTGTTTGGTTCAGAACTGACCGGGCGCGAGGCAGGACAGGGTGGCCGTAGGGACAACTTCACTGCGGAAAATAAACCAAGTGATGCTGAAACCGCAACTTCAAAGAAGAAAACACTTTCTTCTGCGAGAAAAACTGCATAAAATAAAACAACCTCAGCCTCACATCATTCAAGCGCACAGTTTCTCAGTTCTCTCCCGCAGTCCACTTCAGTAACTGGGGGCATCATTGGCCGCATCCGGTGCTCTTTGCAAGAGCTGACTGTGTGTGGCACGGTGGCACAGCGAGTAGCGCTGCTGTTTCAGAGCACCTGGGTGGTACAAGAGGACATGAGTTTGATCTCTGCTTGGTCTGTGGGGAGTTTGCGTGTTCTTCTGTGGGTTTCCTCTGGGTGCTCTGGTTTCCTCCCACAGTCTAAAAACATGCTGTTGCGGTTCATCCATAGTGTGTGAGTAGCAGAGACAGTGTGTTCCATTGATGAGTGACCCAGTGTAAGTGGTGTATCTAGCAGTGTAAGTCACCTTGGTTCTGCCTCTGTTGTGGTGGAATGACCTTTCCCTGTCACTCAGAACTGCTGAAACTCTGTCTATGTGCAAGAAGGGTCTGAAAACTCACCTTTTCTGGACTCACTTCGCCCAAAATCTCTCCAGCTCATGTATGGTCTAAAGGTTCATGCACCGTAACTTCGTGATCATCCCCAGATAAGTCTTTACAGAGCCGTTACTCCGGCATTGCATGTGAATGTTTGTGCACCTTACTAAAAAATAATAAAAATTTGTAGGAAGGTTATCAGGATTCATCTATCCTGCATTTTATGCACCTACTCAAGCGATGAACGTCGGTGCATCACGTTTTAACTAGGTTTACTTAAAAATCACATGTCTGCAACTGTCTCTATCTCCTGATGTCGTATACAAATTGTATTTTCGCTGAGATGGTCGTCGCTTTGGAGAAAAGCATCTTCTAAATGAATGCATGTAGTCGTGGTCATAGATCACTGGGCATCTGGTGGAGGGTGAGAGGGTATAACTCACATGTTTAGGTGTGGATGTGCTTGGTGATATCCCAAGCAGCCTGCAAGTTCTACACTCACACAGTGGAGCACTTGTGCTAGGACATGGAAATCACCTTAATGATGGACAGGATAGTGCAATTCCTTGAGACGTGCAGTTCCTTGAGCTGCAATCCTATCCACTGGGGCCTGCTGTTGTTTTAGCTCTGAATCGCACGGTTGACACGGTCACGCCGCAACGCACGGTCGGGGAAACCAGCGAGGAGCTCAGGTGCAGAGTCACGGAGAAGCTCTTGCTCTCCTGCAGGGTTTTCAGGAGCCGGTCTCTCCAGGGGGAACGAGCCGCGGACCCTTACACGGAGCTGACAGAGGTCGCTGGCGCTGCCTCGTAAAAACGTTCCGACAGCGTCACAGTGTTTTCATTGTGCGAGCATTTGGCGCACACATGCCATATGCCGCAGCGCCGCTCCAACGAGCGCAACCCCCCCCCCCCGAGGCCGGCACCTCGAACCACCTCCCGAGGAGTAGAAGGTGAGAGCCTGTAAAAATGCTCTCGAATTCCAGCGAAAAAAGGGTCACTGTTTGACGTGTCATACGCACTCCTGGAACGTTTGGGGATTAACTCCGGCAGCAGAAATCAGCGCATGGTTTCGCTCGAGAAAACAATGTAGGCGTTAAACCTGCAGGTCGTTTACACACCGTGGCGATTTAGGTTTCATCCCTGCATTCTAACCATCTCGGATTTATGTGCTCCGCTGAAAACAACCGCTCCTCTGACATGTTGAGCATTTACATTTATTTCCTTTCAGGCACTTTTCACCAAAGTGACTTCCAACAAACTCTGTGTAGTGTTACTATGAGCCCACACACCTTATTCACCGTGGTGACTTACACTGCTAGATACACTACTTACACTGGGTCACTCATCCATAGATCAGTGGAGCACACACACACTCTCTCTCTCTCTCTCTCTCTCTGTCACTCACACACTATGGGGGAATCGGAACAGCATGTCTTTGGAGTGTGGGAGGAAACCAGAGCACCCAGAGGAAACCCATGCAGACACAGAGAGAACATGCAAACTCACACACACACTGAACGGGGATCGAACCCACGCCCTTTTGCACCACCCAGGCCCTGTGAGACTTTGCCTTTTATACAGCAGGGCCGTTTTTACTGTGTCAATTCAGGGTAAGGACCTTGGTCAAGGGTACTGCAGCAGGACGTGGTTTCAGACGAGTTGCACTTCCCACTTTTCAGTCAATTACCTCATGACTAAACCGTGAGGGATGCGGAGCAGACAGAAGAAAACGGCGCAGAACAAGTGAGGCACGTCAAGCCTTAGAGGACTTTAAAGATACACGTTTGATTTCGTTAAAGTTCATTAAAATCAGTGACTGAGCCTATTTTTAGTCTCCGGGAAAGATGCTATCAGTGTAATTCCCCGAGTTGGTGGTGGAAGAAGGAAAGGTGGGCGATGCCCCTGACAGCTGCGCAATTATTGTCACAAAGTCAGATTACAGTCAGTCGGAAAGGGAACGGTGGGGGAAACGGACGCAGATGCTGTGTTTTTACCGCAGCACTTTACGAGCGCCGCTTCGGCGCCTTGCGCGAGCCGTGGAGAAGCAGGGCCGCGGATCACAGGGTTCCGGCGATTTCGGCTCGTCGGGCCTCCCCCTCGAACGGCAGTGAACTGCAGCAGCCTCATGGTGTGTAATGAAGAAGTGCGTTCAATAAAAGGAGTGTAATTAAGCATAATAATGTGCAATTAAAGGGCGGCCCGATTAACGGAGGACACTTGATGTGCTGCTGCTTAATCTGGAGGACGCACAAAAGCCGCAGCAGCTCCATTGTCCCGGTCGGAGGGGGGGAAGCTCTTATCGGATTAATGACCACAACGTTAAGCTATTAAAATCTTATCTCCGAGGAATAATTTGTGAATTCTTGAAAATTAAGAAAGGCTAAAGCCCGATTAGCGGTCTTTGCATCTGGACGATAGGGATCTGCTGTGGAAGAAAATCCCGGAGCGAAGCAGCCCTCGAACCCGAGGTTTTCCCCATTAATGCTCTCTCTCCAGACGCTGATATCGCCAGTCCAAAGCAGACCGCGCTCCTTTTCCGAAGGAGAAGACCAGCTTCCAAAGTGTACATTTTCGCTTCGATACAAGGACCAAATTGAAAAACGAGATCATTAATTCACGGGGGAAATGTGCACCCAGAAACTCTGACATAGGCTCCGGACCCCCGGGACCCTTGCCATTACAGCGGTTTATGAAGACCATGTCCCCGGTGAAGAACTGTCCCTCGGAGGAGCAACAGGTGACACCTTTGCCGCCTTCGCTGGACTTCTGCTTAAGGCAAGAATCAGAAGAGGCGGAACGCGGCGGATCCCCGGGAACGTGATCCCTGCCTTTCCCAGAATGCCTTGCTGGAAAAGCACAACAGGAGGCCTGCAGGAATGCTGGGTGTTGGTGCGGGTAGATTTGTTGCCATAGAGATGCGGACCTGCAGAAACACTTACGGCAGCGCGGGTCTTCGACGGCCCACTAAAGACCGCCGGGTATCTATTTCAGCAGAAAGAAGGATTAGATTGGGAGCATTCCACAGGCTCGGCCGACGTGGGTCGTTCGGGGCACCGGCACCACGAAGCCCCGGGTCGAGCGCTCCTTCGGCTCGTCTTCGTTCGTTCTGATCGTTTTGAGGCTAAAAAGCACAAAGATGTGTGACGGGCCTTGTGTTTCACATCAACTGGTGACCAACACATGGATTTATTCTTATTTTATTTATTTATTTATTTATTTATTTTTTAGTGTTCTTTCTTTCCGCTACTGTTGTTCTGAGGGCTGCCACACAAAATTTCGTTGCATTGCATACAACGACAATAAAGTATTTCACCATCATCATTATACACAAGCCATAATACCGTAAAGGTGTGTGAATTACTGAATTACAACCAGGTGAACTGCAAAAAAAAGAAAAAATGAAAAACTGAGATTGAAGACGAGCGCTGATGTCCGAGGGGTGTTGGACAAACCGACCAGAGCAGGACCGCAAACCCTTTGGGAGCTCCAGTTGGGTCCCGGTTACATACTGACCACCATCCTCAGAGAGGGAGAACATTTGTCGAGCTGTGAACAACAAAGACGGTAATTCCCCCCCCAACCCCCACCCCCCGCACTCTTCCATCTGTATGCGGACACGGGTCGTCAAAAAAAACCACGGCGAAGGATCGTCCTCGGCTCAGAAAAGACCATGAAGCAACGCTCAGGTTTGGGGAAACTTCAGGCAGATCAGCGACACTTTTGAACACGGTCAAAATACGAACGTACCGCACTCTGCGGTTCTGACGTCGTTCCCCATTGGCGAGCTCTCCGTAGCAATGTGCCGAAGAAAGGGACTTGGGCAGGGATGAAGGACACAGCTGAAGGGCTTTTCAGAACCACTGGACCACTGGGGGGGCCAACGCAACTACAGAAGTCCCTCTTCTACGGGGCACCTGATGGTTACACACACTTGGCAACGCAAAGCATAAACAGTCCACTCGGCTCTCGGTGCGGGACACGTCCGGCAAGTCACCGCAGAACCTTTTGTCCCCGTGAACACCGACTCCTCTCCCGCTAATCTGCGGCATTGGATCTCTTCATCGAGCATCGCCTCGTGTCATCCGTAGGCGCGACTTGCGCGAAGGGCCCCCGGGACCCCCCGCGGCCCTCCGAGGAAGCGCCGGTCGGGTTGGGCGCGTCGCGGGATCCGAACGCGCCTTCGGATCGCCCCGAAAAAGCGTGCTCTGACGGGTCACTTGAAGGAGATACCGCGCAGCGCGGTGTTTTTACACCGCCGCCGATCTCTAAGGGGCTTTGTTCATTGTCGGGGCCTGTCGCAGGTAAACAATCGCGCACTTTGTCGCCGGATGAATGCCGCGGGGTAACTTAATCACACTCGCTGCATGGTGGCTTCCACGTTATCTTTGTTGCGCTCGTGGTGGGACTGTAAAACACCGAAAGGCAGCTGACGAGACGGAGCGACGCGGACAAATACAACATTGTCACGTGTGCCTCGGAGACATACCTGCTTTTGTGCCCCGAACGACAATGGGAAGCAGCCGCAGAGTAATTTGTAGCTTTGGGTGGGAAACAAAGTGAACATCTGCAGAGCGTGGATCACTCTGCACACACACCTCGCTTCCTTCATTTTTACCGCAACATTATAAACGAGGGACCTCATTTTACTATGTCCAGCAGAAGAGCTCCAGACGGTCATTTTTTTCTTGGGTAGATTGTTTCCCCTCTTCCTCTCCAACACTGAATTTTATACAGTTATAATTCCACTAGCATGATGATTAAGATGGAATAGGTTTGCTTGTGTAAAACGGTTTTTCCCCTTTTTTTTTTTTTTTACAGTGGAATAAATGCAGCTTCAGTTTTTATGTTTTTTTTATTGCCCTCCCAGGGCGAACCATGGTGCCTGTGTTTGAGAGCCTTTTGAACCCTTGGCATTCATCTCCCTCGCCTGTACGCACCGCCACAATAGGCCCTCATTGCCACTGTGCTCTGGCTCGTGTGTGTTTTACATTCCCTTACATGGGTCTGACGTTGAAGAAACCGTTGCGTTTTCAAAGGCGCCGCACCTCCCGCAGCTGCAGCCTCTACCGTGCTGCCGGAAAGTACCCGAAGCCCTCGCCTCCCTTACTTTTACCGCAAAACGGTTATTGAATAGTGTTTTTCACGTGACATCATAGGTGCGTAGTGGCCAGTCCCATATGCTGCTTTGGAGGACATCGTGTGTGTAGTAGAAACACACAAGTAGTGTAAAGCAGGTAAGTGCAGTCACGGGTGTAAATCATAGTCATTCATTCATCTTATAAGTTTATTATAAGATTTACAAAAGAATAATGACCATCCCTATAGAGTTCACATACTTTCAAGCAGACCGTATATATTATATACAAATATATTTCCATATATTTTGTGTAGTATATTAGATATGAAAATATTTTTTAAATGTATAAAAAAAGATGTATAAATAAAACATAACCCTCCGTCTCTTGTACCCAGAGGCCAAGGGGAACGGAGATGTGCTGATGTTCTGTTTCGCAGAGGCAGTGTGTGGCGAGAGACCCGCCGTTTGTTGTCACAGCGCCGCCTTTGGGCTTTTGCTCATCCTTTGACATCTGAGACTGGTTCCCGAGATTAAATATTTATCGTCTCTTTAGCTGTTTACGCCGCTCTGTTGCCAGTGGGATTCGGCATCCGCAGCGCTTGCTCGCTGTGATACTGACACCCCCCACCTTCATCCCACCCCCTGGCAGGCTGTCCATTCCCCTCCATCGGCTGAGAAGGGGGGGGGCTGCTGTGGACCTGCGCGCCCGTCTTCCACGTCCTCATCCGCCGGACTGGTGTGATACGTCGCGTCGGCGGGGAAGTGGGTTGCGATGGAGGCCCCCGTCTCGGACTTGACCCCCCAAGACCCGGGCGGACGCTCTACAGCACCGCGGGGTCAGGCCACACCTGGGCCCTCCGCCATGCAGGTGGACAGACTGCAGTAAATCCTTAAATGACTTCTGCACCCCGGGTTCCATTGTGGCTCAAACGGGTGGGATTAGGAGCACAAGCTCCACACTTTTCCATTTACAGTTATTCATTTAACTGCCTCTTTTCTACAAAAGAACCTCACAGCATTGAGCTACTTACCCATTTATACAGCAGGGTAATTTTACTGGAGCAATTTAGGGCAAGTACCTTGCTGAAGGGCACTACGGCTAGAGGTGGGATTAGAACCCATGACCTCAGACCCCAAAGGAAACAGTTCTATGCAATACGCTGCAGGCTGTCATACACCATTCACACACTGTACACACACTGCACTCGCCCACATAGTTCTCACAAGGCGTAACTGTCTGGTGTGAAGTTCTCAGCTCCACATTCCAGCCAAACTACTGCGGCGCAAACAAAGGAACCCAGCAATTTCGGAGCGATGCGTAACAATTTGTCTGTTTCCTGGAACGCTTTTCTGCTCATATCTCGACCTTTGATGTTGTCGCCTCGTCTTTTTTTTAGCAGTTTCCGCATCCGATCGTCCGTCCTCCGTCAGCAGTGCCCAGAAAACCACGTAAGAGTCACAGCGTAAACAGGATGCGCCCTGGAGAATCTAAATGCGGTCCCGAACAAACACCGTGCCGCAATTAGCTTCTCCGGGAAGCGGCTAAGGGACCTGGGCTGCCTGTCTCAAGAAGCAAAGGCTCCTACAGGCATTTCTTCATTTTTTTAATGTGTGCCAACCCATCTTGTGCAGACCTGTTGCTTCACATAGGAAATACGGAGTAGGAGAACAGCTCTGTGTTCAACACTGTAGTCACAGCTTACGAGACCGTCGGCGGATCTTCTCCTTGATACCTTCAGCACCCGATCGCTACGGCCCGACCGGACTGCTACACCCCCCCACCTCTGCCTGTTTGGTGGTCCCATGCACAAGAGCTCCAGAATCAAAAACACAAAGGTTCTGCCTCCAGTGTGGTGGAATGACCTCCCTCTTTCCCTCAGAGCTGCTGAGTCCTTCTCAATTTTCAAGAAGGGTCTCTTAACCCATCTCTCTTGGACCCACGTCTCTCCTGGTCTCCCACCTTCTCCGTAAACTTCCACTGCATTATCTGTTTAAAAAAATTGCTCTCTCTACCAGCTCTATACACAACTATCGGTGTGATACATGCTGGTCAAACCGTGTTACTGGACAAACTGACTGCACTTCCAGAATTGTGTGTCTGCATCTTTATGTCTGCGCCCGTTGGTGAAACGCACTTATTTTTCGGACTCCGCATTAAGCCATTCTCCAAAGCGACATACACCTCAGCGGAAAATAAGTGCGTTTCACCAAGTTCTGAAGTTCATGCAGTTCTTATGCGCAGGACCCTCACAAGGGGTATCGGTTCGGTTGCGACGGCAGCAGTGTTGTTCATTACCGCGTCTTTCGGCTTAATGCCCCAGGTCTGCACACTAACGTTACGGGTCTGAGTGATGTCATAACACCAGCCTCGAGCCAAGACCAGGGGTGCGGTGGGAAATATCTGTATTAGCACATTCATCCTGCATGACCATCTCGAGGCCTAGATCACTCAGTCAAAGCAGAAATGTCTAAAAGGTACCGGCTGGGCGTTGGGGTGAAACCAGCGCGGTAATTAAATCCGAGGTCCGTGCCTTTCAGTTTCAGGGCTCATAACCCCAGGCGGTGTTCTCGGCTCTGAAGGTGAAACCCAAGCGTGAGCAGCACCCATGAGAACGGCAACAAAACCCTCCCATGACACAAGGAGCTGCCGCCGTGCCAAGATTGTCACCAGGAATGAAGCACGGCAGCGCTGAAGTGACCTGTCAGGGTTTGTGTGCTCTGGTACCCTGTCCCCCCCCACGCTAAAATAATATATTTATTTACGCTCCAATGTGATATATAATATCATAATACAAATATATTATGCACAGTGATTAGCACTACTGTCTCACAGCACCTGGGTGGTGCAAGAGGACATGGGTTTGATCCCCACCCAGTCAGTGTGCCGTTTGCATGTTCTCCCTGTGTCTGCATGGGTTTCCTTAGGGTGCTCTGGTTTCCTCCCACACTCCAAAGACATGCTGTTCAGGTTCACCCATAGTGTGTAAGTGATGGAGAGAGAGTGTGTGTGTGTTCCATTGATGTATGGGTGAGTGACCCAGTGTAAGTAGTCTATCTAGCAGTGTAAGTCACCATGGTGAATAAGGTGTGTGGGCTCATAACACTACATAGATGTTCATTGGGAGTCACTTTGGAGAAAAGCATCTGCTAAATAAATAAATGTTAACGGAAGCAGCAAAACTACCTAGAACCCAGCACCATGGTGCCGAGCAAAAGTTCAACAAAGCGAGGACGTACCATACCGTCATCGGCGCAAGTCCACCTGGGCAACATGTCATGGATGAACTGGACAGGACGGTGAAAGGAAAGCAAAGCAAGAGAAGAGTGTCCTGCACCTGTGGGACGTGCGGCAGAAGAGCTGTGCGGACGTGGCGTCGCACTCGATAATCAAATGCCTCGTGGCAAAAAGATGTTTCCAGCAAGAAGACCCGCACGTTCCACGGGGGCTTTATGTGCATCTGGGTCCAAACAGCCCACAGGCTGGGAGGGCAATTTAGCCTGACTGCTCACATGCTCTCCACGGGGATATACACAAATGCACCCACGCAGGTCTGAATGTGGCTGCAGTTTCCGCTAATCTTCAATTACAGTGAATTAAAACGCAAGGCCGTACAGGGATGAACCTGCTGTGGATAAAAAAAAAAGAAAAAAACAAACGCGGTCCTGAGAACATGTAGATTAGGGGACCCTCCGTCGCAGAGCCCCTCCTCATACCCCAGCTGCTCGCGGCAGGTTAGCGGGTCTCCAGTCGCACTGATAATCAGCTTTATCTGCACCACTAAAACCAATTTGCAAGCAGACTGGGGGGGATCAGACAGACCAGCTGTCCGTATTGCGGGTCATTATCGCAGGATTTTATAGGGCCAAAAAAAGGGAATTATAATTCAATTACCAACATAAGTTGTATTATTCATTAGCAGAAGGGCTTCCTGCTAAGGAACTACACTCATGCTCCTTAGGTTACACTGGCCATTTCAGATCAGAACCACTGCAGGGATCATCCTAATTACCGTAGCGGCAGATCCGCTGCGCTGCTGCAGTGGCTGGACGGGAATGTGGGAATGTGGGAATGCGTCCGGAGGACTAGACCCCACCGTAGGTCTTCCCAGCCTCATCTATGGGATCCTAACCCCAACCCCAACCCTAAAATCAACCCACTGAAGATTCCACATCCAACCTAGTGCCTGAACCGCAGCTGGGAGAAACTACCAGAAACATCTCAGAGACAGACCGTTCCTTTATAAACACACTGTATAAGTGTACAGGTGAGGGTGTCGACTCCACCTACACCTGTCAACGCCGATATGTGCAGCACTGTACTCTGCAGCACCGTACGGTCCATATTTGGGCCGCTGCAGAAAGTGAACTGTTACACTTGTCGCGAAGACAATAAAAAGGAATCGAACTCCTTCGCACGCGGTAAAGGCATGGTGACGTCCGGTCCCCTGTTCTCAGACGCGTCACAGGCCCGCAGCTCGTCCCCGTTCCGCCCGGATCTCTCCTTCACTCGGCGCGATGCACTTTTTGCAAAGCAGCGCATAACAGGTGGGAAGCTACATTTCTCACGCAAAACACGGTGTGATGTCTGTGGTAACGATGGCAAATGTCCACGGAAGCGTACCGCAAGACAGCCTCCTTCGCCACCACTGTGGTCCTCAATGGTGACGTGTGGTGATCCACTCTTCGTTAATGTGTGTGTGTGTGCGCGCACATTATGGTTATCATCCCCGTCCAGACCTCTGTGTCCTTCCCAGTCACACCTGGTACAGAGTAAAAGACTGAATGTCTGCACAGCAAAGCAAGCAACAGAGAGGAAACGTGCGCCCTCTGTCACTCAGGACTGCTGAATCCCTCTCAACAGTGAAGAAGGGTCTCAAAACACACCTCTTTCAGACTTGTTCTTCTTCTGCTGATGTTGTGCGAAAAACTGTAATCTGAGACGGAGGCAAAATGAACGAGAGCGCTGGCAAATTGTTCAGCATCCGTGGAAATCTGCATCCTGCCCTCCAGCATCGCGGATTCAAAACCTTTTTTCTCCCAGCGTGGCACTACGGAGGTCACAGGCTGCTCCCTGGAGGTCCGACGCAGTTCGGCCGTCCTCCCCGTGGCCCCGACGCGCGTGCCGTCGTTACGAAGACGCTCAAAGAGCCCCTCTGTCCCCGACCCCCCGCCCATGTCTCGCTCCCTCCCTCCGCTCTCCTCCCTTCTGGGACCCGTCCGGCGCTCCCACAGCGCGGGCCGCAGAAACGGCATGTTAGCGAGTGAAAGAAAGCCAAGGCGCTCGTGAGCGACGCAGGCGTTTTACACGGCTCCGCGGGGACGCCGTGACTAACTGCGCCCTCCGCGGAACCATAAACACCATTCATTTTTAAAGAGCTTATGACATGCTGCGTGTTTGCACACTGTTCTCCTCTGTATGACACGAGAGAGTTTTGCCACAGAGTAAAAAAATACCCTCTCTCTCTCTTTCTCTCTCACACACACACACACACACACACAGGGAACACTTTTTACAGCTCCAGCAAAACATTAAATGAACGAATTAAAAAAAAAGACGGTGGAGCTTCAGCCCGAAGCAGCTGGACACCTAAGACAGTTCTTACCATTGTGCAGCATCCCCAAGTGCCGCGATCCTCAATCCTCCCGGCGCTCTTCAGGGTTGCCAGCGTGAAGAGCAGACGTCCCGCAGCTGTAGCCGCACGCATCTTCCCAGAACCACGGATAAGGCGGCAGGTAACCGCCCCGGCCTGGGAGTCCTCGCCGCGGGAAAGTGCGCAAAGTGCCGGGTGCGGCTCCGGGCCCCGTGCCCCGCTGCGACGCATCGCCGAGAGACGCTCGCTCCGTCCATCCGAGTTTGTCTCCAAACGTTAGGACTTTGTGAAATCCCTCTGTCTGGAGTTTGCTGACCTCACGGACACATGTAGACGCGCCGCAGCCGGGCCGCTCTTCTCTTAAGGGTGGATTACTCCCCTGATTATGGCCTTAAATCGAACGGCGCGGAAACGTGCCGTGCGGGACGGCCTGCGGTCGCCGGCGGTGCTGTTTACCACGTGTAGTCGTGTGCGTTTAATACACAGCGCGGTTTCAACGGACTGGGAAACGATACCGTCGCACGCTCCGCTCTCGGATGAATGTGCCGCTTGTTCTGCGCCTCCAGCTCTTCCGCATGGAAAAGTTTCACAGAGCTGATTTCTTAGTGTTAAGATGTGGCCTAAACATCAAGAAAACAAAAATGTAACTTGGAAAAAAATGGAAAAAAGTTGCGAGGACGCGTCCGCCCGCTGCCGGGTGGGACGGGAGGAGGACGGTGGGACCGTCTCCCCGGAACAAGCAGAAGCTGATGCGATGAGCTGTTGAAATACTGCACAAAATACTGCAGCGTGTCTGATGGAGCGGCTGGGCAGGACTCGGCCGGCGTGGTGGTACCCGGTGGTCCGAGCAGCTGGGGACTCACCCAGTGCTGGGGTAAACGTTTACGTTTCTATTTACATTTATTCATTTAGCAGACGCTTTTGTCCAAAGCGACGTACATCTCAGCAAAAGTACAATTTATGCATTACGTTAAGAGAAAGAGACACAGCTGCAGACGCGAAAGTTTCAAGCAAAACATAGTTTGTTCTCTGCCACTTGATGCATCGAGGTTCATCGTTCAAGCAGGTGCATAAGACGCAGGACAGACGAATCCCGATACCCTCTCATCAATTTTTTTTTAAAAAATATTATAAGATACACAGCTGAGCAAGTACAATGCCAGAGTAATGGCTGAATAAAGGTCGTATCTGGGGATGCTTATGGAGTTACGATGCATGAACAGTTACACCATAGGTGAGCTGGAGAGATTTTTGGCGAAGTGGATCTGGAAAAGATGGGTTTTCAGACCCTTCTTGAAAATAGACAGAGTTTCCGCAGTTCTGAGTGACGGGGGAAGGTCGTTCCACCACGACGGACCCAGAACAGAGAACCTCAGAGAACCTCCGGCAGGCCGTTGTGACCTGTCCACCACAGACTGAGGACACCGCAGTAAAATGGTGAGAAATGTGGAGCTTGTGGCACTCGCCCTTCAGTAAGTCTGCTTTGCTTAGTTTGGATTTGGGATTTGTTAAAATGAAGTGGAATTCTCATCTATGGGATCCAAACCCTAACCCTAACCTAGAACTTGGCCAGCATGGTGGTACCGAGTGGTCAGAGCAGCTGGGGAGTCACCCGGTACTGCGGTAAAAGGCAACCCGAGCCATAAAACTAACCCAAACCCACAGTTTAACCCTAAAACCAGTCCTAACCCAAAAACTAACCCACACTTGAACTGTAACCCTAACCCTATAGTTAAAAATTCTGCTGCTTACTGCAGCCCACTAGATATTTGCCTCTTTAAGGAATTCCCAGCACTCACAGCAACACACACACACACACACACACACACACCACCAAGCAGCAGTCCTCTCCTAGTTCATCTAATGAGCTCCATATGCTCGTCCCACTTGAAGAAGAGCCAGTAAGAGAAGGTGATGAACTGAAGGTCGCTCCCGGTGGCGCTCGCTCTGAGGACGCGCTCCTTGTTAATCACGCTCAGGTGACGTTACCGTCGGGTCACCTAATCCCTCCCGGGATCTGCAGGGTGTCCGCTGCCACGGGACAGGTTCTCCGGCAGACGGCTGCGCCGCCGATTAGGGACGCTCGACTTGGAAGGGAAACGGCCTAATGAAGGGCACATCAGCACAAGCTTGTGTTTGCAAGCCCTAATAACCTCGCTTTCTGGCCTTCGCCCACCAAACGCCCAAACATCAGAGGATAAACTGAACTGGCCTTGCTGGATCCCCCCCACCCCACCCGCCCACCCAGAGGAAGTTACTGCTCTTCCTTGGCAGAATGTTCTGGGCCGGTCCTCCCTATTTCCAGTCCGGTGGCCTCAGGACACACACACAGACACACACGCACGGAAGAGAGCCTTCCGTCTGAGCAAAACCACATGTCCCGGTGGGGGGATGCGAAGAACATCAGCAGTGCGGTATCGCTGTGGTCGTCGGTGTCTCCGTCCTCCGGGGAGGTTTAGTGAGACACGGTTCTCTGAGGGACGGTACTGTGGTAAATGGAAATTGAGCAGCACAGCAAGAGCGAAACCCCAGCGGACGTTTTCACACTCGCTGCTTGCGCTCAGACGGGACGATGCGTACAATTCAATCTCCGTCAGGGGGAACGGACTTTTTATGGAAAAACATTCAGAGAGACACTCAAAACCACAATCAGTCTCAGGTTACCTGCTTTCAGGCCACTATATGCATCTCAAAACATCACTAAGTGGAGGTGTCCCGGTGTATCATTTACATTTATTTATTTAGCTGACACTTTTTTCCAAAGCAGCTTCCAATGAACTCTATGTAGTGTTATCAGCCCACACACCTCATTCACCATAGTGACTTACACTGCTAGATACACTACTTACACTGGGTCACTCATCCATAGATCAGTGGAACACACACACACACAATGGGGGAACCTGAACAGCATGTCTTTGGACTGTGGAAGGAAACCAGAGCACCTGACAAAACCCATGCAGACATGGGGAGAACATGCAAAGTCCACACAGACTGAGCAGGAATCAAACCCACATCCTCTCATACCACCCAGGCTCTGTGAGACAGCGGCAGTACTTGCTGTGCCACACGATCAGTGAGCAAAGATCACATTTCCCTCCCTTTTACCAGTATCAAGTAAAAGGTGTGAATGTCTGTACAACAAACCAAGCAACAGAGAGAAAATGTGCTCCCTCTGCCCCTCAGAACTGCTGAATCCCTCTCAACAGTGAAGAAGAGTCTCAAAACACATCTCTTCCAGACTTGTTCTTCTTCTGCTGATCTTATGCGAAAAAAACTGTCATCTGTTTAATAACTTAAGAAAACGAATTAACGTGAATGTGAATGAAATGAAGACACTTTTCACAAATTTAAAAGAAGCGTGAACTGAAACCCACAAGATTCGTCATTCCCGGCGTACGTGTGCAGATCGCTGCTCAGCTGGTCCTCCGTAGAGCTCAGGAAGTGATTCGCGCTCCAGTGAACTGCAACATTTCAGGAGGTTAAGCCTTAGCGTGTGTGTTTACGCGACGGAGCCAATGCCGTCGCATACGCTGCGGGTTAATTCCCCATGGTGCTTTGCCAAAGAGTCGACCGGCTCCTAACATCACGGCCACTTTAATGGGATTCCTTCAGGCTGACCGCGGTTAAGCTGGCGTTCTGCACGGGGCCGGTCGGCAGCGTCAGGTAAGCGCCCGGCGCCACGCCAAAGTGTTCCCGTGGTTTCCGCGCCCTGTCCGCTTTGGCACGGGAGCACGTCTACGCGGCGGCCCTTGAGCTCCAGTGACCGCAAGTACAGCAAGCAGACACAACATGCACTCGGTCAGTGGAACACGTGCGTGCAGCACAAGCGCGACACACACACACACACACACACACGCAAACACTTTGCGTGGCTATATGTCCGTCTTTCCATCACTGTCCGTGGATCCACCTGGTTATAGGTGACTGGAGCTTTGGAGACATGAAACATGCGAACACCTGTCGAGGTCAGCCAAGGCCCCTAATGTCATTGAAAAGGAGACCTGAGAGCCTGTACCCACAGACCTCCCCCATCAGCCCCCACTGTTTGGACAACACCTCCCAGGTGCAGAGTGTGTCCACCTGAAGACGAGGAAGAAGAACAAGGTCTGTGCAGGTGGATCACCCCACCCTTAACCCTAACCCTGTTCACTGCTGCAGGTTTGTAAGAGCACAACTCAAATGCCAATTCTTTACCTTGAGCAGTTTTTCCATGGGGGTGAGGACAGACCCCCCCCCCCCCCCCTCCCACTACCCCCCCATACCGCCATTGGCAGAACAGTAAAACAATCCTTTTTGGAGGTCAGCAACGGAGCACAGAAGGAGATGAGCAGAGTCATCTCTGGCTGTGACATCCGCAGACGTGCGCAGCCGGAGGAAAGCTGGACTACGCACACCCTCCGTGCAGAGGACGCGTTTTCCACGCAGTGACGACACAGAGACGAGTCGGATGGGCAAACCGCAGAGGATGTGGACCTCGTGTCAAGGGCGGGTCAGTGCATAAGCGGAACTAACGGGGGCTGCGAAATTCCGCCGGTGCTGTGTCACACCATCCGAGCCCAGAGCACGTCAACGGCTACATATGTCTTATTCCGAGCAGCAGGGCCGGCTGCGTCTGGTCTTGTCTGGATGCGACAGGGCCGAATTACCGCAGTGTATACAGAGCAAACAAACAAACAATGATCCCCAAGGGCCCTGGGAGGGCAGAGAGGTCAAGCATCCCTAGAGAGCGGCTGGAGATGGGCTGATAAGTGCGCCGGCAGATGTCCGTGCGATACGCCCCGCTGCCCCGGTCAGCGCTCTCAGGTTACTCCTTGACCTCCCGCGCAGCCTTGGACGTGGACTTGGGGACGCACCCCCACGGAACGTACCACCGCGCTCCGAAAAGACGGGGGAGCTTGTCCGGGGGTGCCGCTGCCCTGCGGTGCAATTCCAGATCCACGCCTATGAGAAAGGGGGTACTGAAGAATGGGATGATGCTAACAGAATGCAGAAGATAGCTGAATTATAGTTGCATTTATTTATTTATCAGACACTTTTCTCCAAAGCAACTTCCTACGAATTCTATATAGTGTTGTCAGCTCACACACCTTATTCACCGTGGTGACTTACACTGCCAGACACACTACTTCACTCATCCAGACATCAGTGGAACACACACTATGGGTGAACCTGAACAGCATGTCTTTGGAGTGTGGGAGGAAACCGGAGCACCCGAATACACTACTTACACTGGGTCATACATCAGTGGAACACACACACTCTCTGTCACTCACACACTATGGGTGAACCTGAACAGCATGTCTTTGGACTGTGGGAGGAAACCAGAGCACGTGGAGAAAACCCACACAGACACGGGGAGAACATGCAAATTCCACACAGACTGAGCAGGGATCAAACCCAGGTCCTCTCGCACCACCCAGGTGCTGTGAGACAGCAGCGCTACATTACACCACATCAGGGTGCGTTTACAGCTTATATTTACACTAAATTACAAATTAAATTTCAATTCAACACGACTTTCACATTTAAACTCATACTGACCGTGTGTGTGATATGCTGGGATGTGCACACACTCATTGATGTTTAATGCAAATGGTCAGTTATTAAAAATCACACCCGGGCAACCTAACTGTCTCACGCAAGTCAGGGAGAACGAGGGCCGCCTCGCGACATGTCGGACCCCTGATCCGCACGGGAGGACGGAGACGGGTGGGAAAGGGGAGGGGGACGCTTGTCATCGAGTACGGCCATTTGAACCCCCGCCGCCACACATCAAAGCATGTGAGAAGAGCGCCGTGCGACTTGAGTTGTGGGTCGAGAGGGAAACAAAAGGGGAGACCAGCTGACCTTTGACTATCTCGCTTCGGGGGCCCCTGACAGGAGCGAAGAGCCTCTGATGTAGTAAACACGGTGTCTTTTATCAGCCCAAGTCCTGCGCAGCTTTAATTTATTCCTGCGTATCTCAGAACTTCATGGAGAACAGCTTTATCATGGCCCTCTCATACGCGAGAGGATATGGCAGGAATTCGCGTCCTATGTGACCTTTTCGCCCCTGGCGTTTAAAGGAGGCTGGAGGCTGAGGACTAATTTTCTTGGATTGTGCAGAGGCATTCGAGACATGTGGTCAGATGGGGTAAGTGCGTAGAGGGGCAGTGGATCAGGGGTCTCGGACCGTGAGGATGGCAGCCGCCCCTAAATATTGCCCTTTTATTAAAGGGGGACACCAGGATATCAACAGGTTTAAAGAGGGAAGCCTTCTTCTAGTGCATCTGTGACAAAATTGTGCAACGAAAATGTGATTACAGCCAAGTGAACGTCAGGGAGACGTCTGTCCCTGTTTGGTTTTGTTTTTGCCCAGACAGCCAGGTGGGCTGTAGAGACGCTGGACCCATTATAACATCAACTGTTACAAGCAGGTGGAAAGGTGGTACAGTAAGTAGCACTGCTGTCTCACAGCATGTGGGTGGTGTGAGAGGATGTGGGTTTGATCCCCACTCAGCCTGTGTGGAGTTTGTGTGGGTTTTCTCCAGGTGCTCTGGTTTCCTCCCACAGTCCAAAGACATGCTGTTCAGGTTCATCTGAAAGTGTGTTCCGCTGATGTATGGATGAGTGACCCAGTGTAAGTAGCGTATCTAGCAGTGTAAGTCACCGCGGTGAATAAGGTGTGTGGGCTCATAACACTACATAGAGTTCATTGGAAGTCGCTTTGGAGAAAAGTGTCTACTAAATAAATCTCTGCTCAGAGATGTTTGCTGATCACACTCATTTGAAAAGCCCACTTGGTTTGTGTCCCTCTCACTTCCCACATCTCAGAAGTGTGTGATGTTGGCATTGAAAAGAATCCTGTTGAGTTTTCAGCTGCCACGTTTTCTTTGGATTTTCCCAGGTGTTGCCAGTATTTCCCTAAGAGGGGGGGCTGCTGGTGTTACACTGAAACATTTACGAACTGAAGATTAAAAATGCAATTTCTATTCCAAGAGCAAACAATAATTTTCCACGAAAGCCAGTCACTGAAGTGATGCGCGGCATTCGCCCCATCTTAAAGTTTCAAGTGCGTTTCATTCAGAAAATTTCATGATATTAATCATTTATTCATAATAAATTAACAATTTATTGAATTACCTGAAAGGTACTACAGCGTGCAGCATTTTGGGGATTTTTGGCCACCAGAACATTTTAATTTAAAAAAAAAAAAAAAAAAAAACATGGCTTAAGTAAATTTCCATTAAGGCAAATGAATAAACAGACATAAAGGACAAAAGGCGCCTTGTTGTCTGCTTGTAATCATATCAGGGACACTCCTTTCAGTACAAATAGCCTTTCATGTAAACCACAATCCGTACCGTGGTATCTCACGGTAAACAGAAACGCCGATCGCCATGGGTGGGCGGGTTTTCCCCGGCAGCATCTTCTTTATGTGTTGAGGCTCATGTTGTAGTTCCACAGAGATGCCCCACACACTGCGTCTGGCCTGGGGTTCGAGGGTGAGGGGTTGTGAGGAACAGCACTAATATGTTTTCCTTCTCTGCCCTTCTGTCCTTCTTCCTCACTGCTGTCTCCTATGCACTTTCCCATCTTTCTCTTCCTGTCCTCTTCTTCCTTCTGAAGATCATAGAGAATACCGGCGGTCTTCGTAGCTCGGGTTGATGGTTGACGTGTTCGGTTGTTCGCTGAGCTTGGCGTTTAGCTTTTCACAGGTGTATATATATAAGGGAGGAAGCAACCAACACAAACCACACAACTCACACACTGATGATGTCACCTCGATTGGTGATGAAACATTTGCAACCTAAATGCCAAGCTCGGCGAACAACCGAACACCTCCTTCCCATGCTCTCCTTCCTGTCCTTTCTTCTTCCTGTGCTCTGCTTCCTCCTCCCTGTCCTTCGCTACCTGTCACATTTTTCCTTCCCTCTGTTTTTCACTCCCTTTCCCTACTTTTTCCTCCACGTGCTCTTCTTAGATCTTCCCATCCTCTCCTCTGCTTCCTCCTTCCTGTCCTTCCTTTCCAATCTTCTCCTTCCTGTACCGTCCTTCCTCCCTCCTCCGAGTAGGCTTAGATACAAATATCCGGATTTTTTTGGAGATCTTTAGAAGTTTCTGAGACGTTAGGAATTTTTCGAGATATTTCGAAAAGAAAAACTGACATCCTGGGATATTTCGAAAAATGAAGCATAGTTTTGAGTCTCCTTCGAGGGTTTCTCTGCATTTCCGTCCGTTTTACTGAGCCGGCAAGCTAATCAACCAGCAGCTTTGCTATTTCAGAACGTACCCACGATGCCTGGTGCGATCCAGCGTGGAGGGTACGGGTCGTGACGACAGGCAAACCCCCGAAGCTCAAACTTCCATCGCTAGCACAGCAGCGAGGGAAAACGAAGCCGTGTCTCTTTAGATCGTCTCGAAGCTCCTGGGGTTTTGAGAAGCAGGTTTCCTCGTTACTGGCCACCATGTTTGGTGATCAACGGCATGAGGCCCTAGAAGATTCCACCGAGGCGGCATTGACGCTACGAGTTAACGCCGGTCGTTAGAACGGGACTCGATCTAGTTGTCCGCTAAGCATTTACACTGACTACCGCTCTAATGATTATTAGGCTATCAGTATTGATTGGTCCAATGCTGATCCTTAGTGTATAAATCCAACGATAGCCAGCCTCTGTAAACATGTTCTTTGTCGTTTTGGATCTGACACACCGATAACTTTTTTGCCAACCCAGTGGACCACCGGAATCTGAATCAGGCATGAAAGTTCTGAGACTCGAGTCATTTCGAGTACGTGACACAACCGTTTTTACGCGTTTGTCGGTTTCATCCTTTCGTAGACAGCACGTAATCTTTAAAATGACGTAGATACGTATATGGATATTTAGGCATTTCTTAGGATATTCGGAAAATTTAACGGGATATTTAGAGATTTTTTCGAGATATTTAGAATTTTTTTTTTTCAGGAATTTCCGGAAACGTATTTAGGCAAATTTTCGATTTTTGGTATCTAAACCTACCTCCGAGTCTTTCACTTCCCGTGCTCTTTCTCACACACTTCGCCCTTACTGTGCCTCTGGATGTTTCCGTGGAGCCATTAAGATTAACTGCAGAGCACAAGTGTTCTGTCAGGCCGCTGCAGAAGCTGTCGTGGAACTTGCATCAACATCCAGTGCCCTAGTCTGCATTCTCCTTATTTATTTCTTATTTTTTAATTTTTATACAGCACTCTTCTCACACAGTGACACTTATCCCACCACCTTCGCTTGAACATGCAGCGCACACCCTTTTCCTGTTAAATAACACCCGCTCCACGCAGTCATGGCGTTATCTTGTCCAGGGCGACGAGTTCTGCCTTCCCTCCCCGTCCCAGCCTCACGAAGAGGGTCACGACGCCACGTTACCTCCGAACGCGACGGGCTAAGCGAGAGACCGTGGCGCGGCGGGTTCGGGCCCCGACGGCCGAGCGAAGGCCGAGCGAAGGTGGGGAGCGGGAGGCCGCGGGGGGTAGAGGGCAGAATATGAGAAAAGGTCAAAGGTCGGAAACCTTCGCGTCGTGGAACACTTCACAAAGAGGCACAGAATGCGGCATGTAATCGACGGGGTGGACGAGGCCAACGCTGTAATTTATACACCTGTCACAAGTAAGGATGGGAGGTCAAAGGTCACGGTGCAATTTGTCATAGGGCTCCTGAAAGCAGCGCTCCGTTCCGAGGGCGAACAACTGCTCGTGTCGATGTCGAGCGCAAGGGGACGAGGACAGCGGAATCAATGATAATAACTGAGTAGAGGACCAAACCTGCGCTGTTAGACATGCGGAGGCGACGCGAGCACAACTTTAGGAGTGAGACACCTTGTTATTAATTCGTTATTATCTTGGACGCCAGCAGTCCTGTCAGCTTTCCGTGGAGCTCCATTCATTCCTTCCTCAAAAACACACTCGCGAAACTGTGCAGCCTGCTTGCCGAACGTCCCGATCGGAGAAGGTCGGCGACAGTAAACCCGTGATGTTGCCGCTACTCCATTATGGCTCTTTACTGCTCCCTGGTGTCCGGTTTCTGCTTCGGCCCCTGCGACCGTCCGCAGACACGCGGCCCGGCGCCGCGCTTCCCCACCCTGGCGGCGAAACGCTGCCGTCGGCACATGGACGGCCTGCGGAAACCGGACTTTTTCGACATCGCTGCCTAACATCAAACACCAACCGCGTTCCGGAAAAATCTCCTCATTAGCGGGGGGATGGAGGACCAGGTCTGCTGCTTTCACTCAGACCATGGTAAAAGAGCGACGGCGGCTTGTTCCTTTCGCACGACAAGGACGCATCCGCCGCACGTGGCGCGAGCCGCCGTCACGCCGGTCCCCATCGAACCTGGGGATCTGAGCACCTTCTAGCGCCCCCCCTTCACCCTCCCTTCAGCCTCCCTTAACCCCCATGCTGATTCACCACTGCCACCGATCTCCCGGCCCTTCTGAAGTGGTCAACTGGTGCAGACGGCGCAAGTGTCCCGTGACGCACGCGCCCGTCTGTAGACAGAGCCACCTGCACGGCGGTCAGGAAGTCCTTTGTAGGCCGGTTGACCGCCGCGGGCCATTCGCTCGGCCGCTGATACCATCAGCAAAGGCTGGACCTCCGGAGGTTGTCGGGGATGGGAAGTCTAGACGGGGGTTTTCTCTGTCACACGGCTTCTTGAGAAGCGCGGTGGAAAAGTGGCTTAACTCAGGCGATAGGGGCCACATGTTGTTCCGCAGGGGGAAACGAGCGTTAATAGCGTGTTTCATCAAATCGACTCATTGCGTGAGGCCAGCTGGGATTCTCGAAATTCATAAAGCTGGGCTTCAGTCTGGATCTACAGCCCTTCGGCATAACTATGGACTGCTGACACCTTCTCCCGGGCTTGTGGCTTGCTTGTTTAAGTTTGCTTTATTTATTTATTTTATTCATCTATCTATTCATCTATCTTTTATTTATTTATCTTTATTTATCACCGAGAGCCTCCTGCCCTACAGAAGTTGCTTTATGAATTCCCAAAATCCCAGCTGGCTTCATAAAATGAGTAGTTTAGTTATTTATTTATTTATATTTGACATGTATTAATTACATTGCAACAACAGCAACACCAAAACAGAGCCACAACATGTCCTTTACCGCTGCTTCCGGAACTTGGTTACCCATCTCTAGGTCTCCAGCCTCAAGGGGAGCGGGGTCAGGTGGGGGCGTGCTGCACTCATGCAACACGCAACACACCACATTCCCTGTGAGCTCACAGGGAGCAGCTGATTCACACAGTTCATCATGCAGACATGTTTACCCATAATGCTTTGAGGGAAGCTGTAGTACTTTACTTTCACTCATTTAGCTCTGACACTTTTCTCCATAGTGACTTACAATGTTACGTTACTTGCTGTTATTTACACACCTGGATAGGTTTTTTTTTTTTTTTTTTACTGGAACACTTTAGAGAAAGTACCTTGCTCAAGGGTACTACAGCTGGAGCTGAGACTCGAACCTGGCACCTCTGGGTCCGAAGACAGCAGCTCTGACCCCTACACCTCTAGCTGTCCTATCCAGGATGCTGGATTTGGACTCTTTTTCTTCCACAAAAAGTGCAGCCGCTGCCCAGCGCAAGGGGCAAACAAATTTAAATTCACAGAGCAACAAACTGAAGCTTCACTCAACCGTCACTTCGCTGAACCACGGTCCTTGAGAGCAGTCCAGGAGAACGGGCTGCGACGTGACCCAGGTCCCGGGTACAGAGGGAGTCTGCGTTTTCTCACCCAGAGCCCCGGAAAGGAAGGAGGTCCCAGGTCAGGCCACATCACCGCTGAATCACTGCGAGACCCTGACAGGAAGACACACCGATCCCTCAACTGGCGCATGTTTGTTTTCACTGCCAAGACCTACATTACAGTTCCCAAATTCACCATAAATCATCAAACTGTTGCGTTTCTCCACTTTCCATGCTGTTAATGTAGGACCGGGGGGCAGCTGGTAGTGTAGTGGTTAAAGCTACTGCTACCTTTGGACCCAAAGGTTGTCGGTTTGAACCCCCCCTGCTGTTGTTGTGTCCTCGAGCAACATCCTTACAATAAATTTCTTGGGAAAAAAAATTTTTAAATGAAAATGCTGGGCTGTATAAATGGGAAAACAATTGTAAGTCGCTGTAGAGAGAAGCTTCAGCGAAATAAACAAATGTAAAATATTTTTTGCAAGAAACCTTATAGAAATAAGGGGTCACATGTGCATTGCTACATATGAATGTTTAAAGAATGGACAAAGCATCATTTCATTTCTATATAAGAGCCCCCCCCCCCCCCCCCAGGACCTGGGTGGTGTGAGAGGACATGGGTTCAATCCCCATTTGGTCTGTGTGGAGTTTGCATGTTCTTCTCCATGTCTGCGTGAGTTTCCTCTGAGTGCTCTGGTTTCCTCCCACACTCCAAAGACATGCTCTTGAGGTTCACACATAGTGTGTGAGTGACAGAGTGGGTGTGTTCCACTGATGTATGGAAGAGCGACCCAGTGTAAGTAGCGTATCTAGCAGTGTAAGTCACTGCGGTGAATAAGGTATGTGGGCTGATAACACTACATAGAGCTCATTGGAAGTTGCAGTGGAGAAAAGTGTCCGCTAAATGAATGAATGGGACTCACTCTCCCTCTACTTATCTGTGGGGAGAAGGTCTGGAGAACACAGACAGGCCCTTGTTTCCTTTGCAGGGGGTCTTCTCAGTCCTTGGTATTGCTCAGCTGGTTGCGTGCGGGACTGTGGTTGGAATTGGGCACAAAACACTCGACTCCAGTCATATTACATTTCCTGATGCAGCCTGAAGTCTGAAAAGTGAAAAGAAACAGCACCCCCCAACAGCACTGGTTATGGTCTCTATGTGTTAACCCCTCCCACACCAGTGATGGTGTAGTTTTTTTGTAAGGGGGGGCAATGGGGGTAATGCAATAACAGAAGCTGTGAGAAGAAAAGAGAAAGAAAAAAAATCCTCATACATTTGAACAATATTGGTAAAAATAGTTAAATTTCACCATTTAAAAGAACTTAGTGAGAATTCAGTTCTAATAAGTAACTGTTGTGGCGATAAACAAGGGATGTGTGACTTACAGACACTGGTCTAGTTGAGGTCTAAACTGTCATCTTCTCATCTGCATCCAGTACTGATGGAGAGTCTTAGAGCAGGCCGAAGTTGGAGGAGTTTAACTCCTGCGCCCCCTCCTGGTTGTCTTGGGTTACTGCATGCAAACAAGAGCCCCATAAGGAATGTGGGGCCTGAACTTGGAGCTCCATCTGCGGAGACTCATCCAGCTGGACAAGAGAAGGTCGTGTCACTGTTAAGGCGAAGTGTTGTCCCACAATTGCTCAAGGCTGCGCTAACTGAGGAAGGAAAGCAGCGGGAGAGTTTTCTCATCTAAATGGACATCATCAGCGATGACTGCGCCTTCACTCGCTCTTGTGTGATCTGACTGAGGCCTCTGTCACCTTCAGAGATGCGTGATTCAGACCCGCAACCCTTCTGACCCTCCCCTGCAGTAGAGTCTAGACTGGCCCTTTTCAACATTTTGACACATGCGTCTTGGTAAAGCACTAAGGTTCTTGGTTCTGCCTCCGTTGTGGTGGAACGACCTCCCCCTGCCACTCGGAACTGCTGAATCTCTGTCCACATTTAAAAACGGTCTGAAAACTCACCTCTTCCGGACTGACTTTGACCATCATCTCATGCTCTATACCTTTAAGATGATGTCTGGATAAACCTTTACGCAGCTACTTCTGTAATGTAATGTAAATGTTTATATATATCTCCAAAGAAAAAAATTTACAAGGAAGGTCATAAAGTTTTATGCAGCTATTCATGTGATGTACATTGGTTCACATTGTGGAAAGAAACAAACTAACTGCACTTTAGAATTACGCGTCTGTATCTAAGTGTCTCTTTCTGCTAATGTAATGAACACATTGTATTTTCTATAAGATGTTCGTCACTTTGGAGAAGAGCGTCTGCTAAATGAATACATGTAAATGTAATGTAAATGTTGCCGTCTAATTTTAAATATAGCAGGGACCTATTCTGCGCAGTGGCGCAGCAGGTGGCACTGGTGCCTCACGGAGTGTTTGCTCTGGGTGCTCTGGTTTCCACCCGCAATCCAAAGAGAGGTATTCCAAATTTACGATTCAAGAAGTGTGTGTGATTTTGCTGTGATGGACCGGGTTCCCATCCAGGGGTCTGTTGCGAGAACAGACTCTGGGCCACCATGACCCTGCACTGAACAAGCGGTGTACTCCTTCTTCCATAAATCTGCAGCTGACAGAGCAGCACTCACTGCTGATGTGTACAATCGGTGGTTATAACTCTGTGAAAAGAGGAAACCATCTGTCAGCAACCCCAGTGAATAAATACATTGTGTGTGTGTTAGCCTGCTCTTTCAGACAGTTATGCTTTTCTTACGTAATAAACCGCAGTAAAGGAGATGAAAAAGACTGGGATGTGTTGCGAAGCAAAAGAAAACTCCAGGAACACCTTAATGGGAAGGTTTTCGCCCATCATTATGTTAGCAAGACCCGTCAGCACCAGGGGTTGAGGTACCGCTGAAGGAATGTATGATATCATGTGGAAAAGAGAGACCATTAAAGTGAGCGGAGGCCAAGAGGTCCTCCCTAGCTTGGTCGTGCAGCCCTGCCCCTGGAGCGCTCTTCGTTATGAAAGGGCCCTAACGTGCTCATTAAAATTCCTGCCCCCGGGAGCTGCTGGCACTGGAACAAAGATGAGCATCCTGGCACCGCTGTACCAGCGTTTAAAGGGCTCCCACGCGGTGAGCCCACAACAGGCGCAAAAGAAGTGCCCTCAGATACAACACCCTCCACCGCTGTTACGTACAAACAACTTCTCTTGGTAAGGCCACGGTGCAGTTGCAGTGAAAAGAAAAGCTGGTCTAAAAGGCTTGTGTGACGTTAATTATACAGTCAACTTGAAAGGGCATCTGTGAAATAATTACATTTCTTTAGACACTTTTCTCCACAGCAACTTCCAATGAACTCTATGTAGAGTATTCTCCGCAGTGACTTACACTGCTAGATACACTACTTACACTGGATCACTCATCCATACATCAGTGGAACACACACACACTCTCTGTCACTCACACACTATGAGTGAACCTGAACAGCATGTCTTTGGACTGTGGGAGGAAACCAGAGCACCCCAAGGAAACCCACACAGACATAGGGAGAACATACAAACTCCACACAGACTGAGCCAGGATCAAACCCACATCCTCACACACCACCCAGGTGCTGTGAGACAGCAGAGGTACTCACTGGCCACCGTACTGCCCAACTCACTTCACTTTGATTTCACCATTTATAAAAGTGGTAAATGTGAAATTGTTCATATTAATTATGTGCCATGGTTTGAGAGGTTCATGTCACTTATTTGCTATCATTATTTGTCCTGTCTAAGACTGTTACAATAGCCACATTTGCAGAAATTTACACTGATCACATTACACTGTTTCACAGATCCTTTTGGCCTTTATTTGTCACCATGTCTTGCTGTGATACTTTTACTATTCGGATATGAAAAGGTTTCACAGAAGGATGCTTTCTTACCCTAAATTAAAAGTTACCATAAAAAAACTAAAATTCCTTCTTTAAATTGCCTTTTGTTCTTATAAAACGTGTGTTTAAGACAAACCTGCGCGGGTACATATCGGGTAAAACGCTAGAAAGGCGCCTCTACAGTATATGGCCACCGTCCCGACCCCCGGTAATTCGCTGCACTTCCGTCACTGACCACCAGGTGTCGCCATTTCGCGTCAAATTAATGTGCGCGTTTTATTCCGACCGGTAATTCCGTTATAGGCGCGACGAGTTTAACTTCTTCGCGTTAAGGTGCAATTTCGCTTCTCATTTTTGCGCGGAAAATGATCCGAAAATTGTTAATTAGAAGTTCAAAAGACCGCAGTAACGATAAAACAAAAGGATTTTAGTACTTTACATGGGCTTGCTTATTGGGGCCGTTTAGTAAGGGAGTGAGAAAGTAAAAGTGCAGTAAATAAATGATACAGTAATTGGTAGAAAAGGAAAGAGGCGTAAAACATAATGGTTATAACTTTAATAATCACGTACCGCAAGTTAGGCGATCATGAGAATCGACGCGCTACAAGCTCGCCTTTCTGAAACTTAACAAAATTAATGTACGTATTATGTTATCGCGCGCAAAAAGCCTGCGGTCTCATCTGATGCTAAAATTTTACTTTACCGAGTATTATTCTAAATTAATCTCCAGCAATAGACAGTCACTATAGAGCTTTATAGGTCTTCACTATAAAGTTTAGAGACGATTTTATTTTATTATCAGAAATATTATTTAAAACAAATTGGAACTTATTATTTTCAATGCAAAATGCGTGTGCGAGGGAAACGAATAACTTCTGCAAAATCTTCTTTTAAATTATAACCCATTTGGAGGTAAAGTAAAATCACTTCTATCCAGTCTCTCGCACAATCTTTCGCAGTGTAACATTTACCGCAGAAATTCAGGTTAATTACAGTGAAACACCTCGTCTTTCCGACGGGTCCAATTAAACACTGATTCGTGGTATGGGCGCAATTGCTATTTTCATATAAAATCTTTAATTTGTATTATAAATTGTGTAATATGTCATAAACCGATGGGGAAGGTATAACAGAATCAATAAATATGAAATTAGATAATTCATCGCAAAACTATATACATGGCAGCAAATAATAGAGAATTTATGTAACGAGTATAACTTCACAACCAACAGCATCTCGAGAAACACGTTGCTAAAACGTTGCAAATTAGGCGCAATTTTTGCGTATTCTGAACCTCCTAGTTTGTTGCGCCCTATTAACATCAGATCCAGAGGGAAAAAACGCGCGAATGACTGTTAATAAGTGTATTAATGGGGATTCATAATGAATATTGTGTGACGCAATTATAGTGAGCACTGGAACATAAAGGTAAAAGTAAAGGTAAAAATAAGAGTGGGTTTGGGTCAGTTTTGAAGTGGAGGAATGAAGAATAAACAGGATAATGATGGGGGGGGGGATTGGATCCCATAGAATAGAACAATAATGTGTGTGTGTGTGTGTGTGCTCACACACTCACACACACACACACACGCACAGAGAGAGAGAGAGAGAGAGCAAAGTGAGGGCTTTCAGCTCGGCCGCCCATCTGGCGCAGCACATGGTCCAAGTGCTCAGGACAGGAGCGCAGAGAAGAGGAGGAAGAAGAGGACGAGGAAGCGCGAGCTCGGCTGCTCTCACACTCCGGGACACCGCGAAGGGGAGTGACCGCGCCACCCTGCGTGCGCGAGGACGAGGACGGTCGGGATCGTCGCGAGCGCGGCCGCGCGAGGACTCCTCGGTCGGAGCGGAGCTCGGGGGAGTCACAGTCACTCGTGGGACTCGAACTCGGTCTCAACTTTCTCGCCGCGTCTCCGTCCCCCCCTCCGTGACCGTCTGTCCCTCCGCCCTCCGCACCTCCCCCCCCTCACTCACTGTCCGGTCGCCCCGCGCGCTCCCGCGTCCCACCTCCAAGTGGATGGATTCGCCGCTGCCCGCCGCCCTGCCCGGGACCCCCGTGTCGCCGCGCTCTCGCGCTCAGCTGCCCTCCTAGACAAGTTTCAAGTTTGTGTTGCGCGCGAACTTCTCCTGCCTGGAGCTCGTTCACGGTCCGGCTCGAGGTCCGAGCGGAGAGCCCGGCTGCTGGGACCCCCTCCGACCCCCCTGCCCTGCGTCGCCAGGACTGGGCCAGGTAGGCGATTCCCTGCCGGCCGCCCGGGATTATTGTTTTATTTACCTTTTTTAAAGACAGAGTTCCATGAATAAGTAGTAAGTCGTGGCGCTGCGAGAGCATTCCGAGCGCTCGCGCCTAACTTTCATCATATTTCCGCACCTAACCCGGCTTGGTCATATTTTCCAACTTGAATATACGTGCGGTGTTTGTTATGGTGGCCGAGTACACTGTGGTGAAAATGAGGTGAAGCGGGGGGCAGTGGGCTGGGGGGGGGAGGTGCAAGCGCACTTTCCCACTTGGGTGACTCCGAACTAAGTCGGTCCGCGCGCTCGCCCGCGAGGTCCCGCACGAGTCCGTACGGTACGGGTTCGCACCGCGGAGAGAGCACATTGCGCCGGTGTGTGTGTGTGTGTGTGTGTGTGTGTTGGGGGGGGTATGGTCAGTAGTGGCCCACACAGATATGGGGTAGGATCACACACATAACCCCCCCCCCGCCCCCTTCCCCCGTTTCAGTGTAAAATGAGGAAATCGAAGTGACCCAAAGTGAACGGAAAACGGTCCGAAGGCGGCCTGGAAACGAAGGTCCTTGTTGTTTGCGGTCAGTTTGCGGTCATTAGTGTCATTGCGTCGTTCGGCCCAGTGGAAAAAAAAAGGGGGGGGTCTGGAGAGCACTTATAGGAACACAGTTCACTTTCGGCACCGAGCCCAAGAACATGCAGTATTATATTCGGTCACTTGTCCGTGTCAGTAACTGGAAGTATTGATCTCCGAGAGCTTATTGATCATCGAGAGCTGGCGGTCAGTTAACCGGTCACCGCCTCGGTCGCTGGTCAATTCCGCGTGTTCTGAGTTTGGTTTCTCCGCGTTTCTTTGGGTTTCTCTGCGTTTGTCCCGCGGTTTTCTGTTTGCACTGCTGGGCCAAAAGTCAACAAACACTCCATGCATGTTGTGCTGTTATTTACTGACCGTTTTATCCACCCCGCACCCGGCAACCACTAAAAAAACGTGTTAAATTAATTGCAGGAGTGACACAATGTTTCTCTTTCCTCTATTTACTTTCTATTAGAAAGTTAAAAAAAAAAAAAAAAAAAAAAAACTGGCCCCACGTGTTTCTGCCTGCGAGCCACTTGGTTATTAATTTTAATCAAATTAATGTAATGAATCTGGTGAAAATCAACATCTTAAATGTGTGCTGGTTTATCCACGCTGCACTGATAGGGTCATCAAAGTCAGTTCAGAGATGTTTTCTTAGTGAACAGAGACCTTCTAATAATGTGCAGAAATTCAAGATGCAGAAGCATCATTTTTGCTGTGCTTTTACAATATTGCAGACAAGGGGGTGAAAGAGCTGCTAGAGATGGTCCAAGTGGGCAGTTTAAGTTCTCAAGAAAAGAGAGCTGGTAGGAAGTGTGGGGTTTTTTTTTTCTTTTTTCTTTTTTTTTTTTTTTGTGTGCGAGGACACAGTTGTGTCCATTAGCATAAGAAAAAAAAAGTTTTAGTGCATTTGCCATTGTGGAGAATGAAGAGTCCCAGCGGTCGGGCAGAGGCGAGTGAAAAGGCGTAAAGAAATGACGGGCCATTCAGATTATTCAAGCAGGCCGGGCTCTGCGGTCACCAGGCTCGGGGACCCGTGATGGGGATGTCACTTTCATCTCCCCAACCGCCATTCTACAGCAGTTTTCACACGTCCCCCTCTGGTCGGCCTTCATTGATCTGGGCTTTTTCTTCTCTGGAAATCTGTGGAAAATTTAATGAACCAAAATGCCCTAAAAGGGAGTAGTTTGGAGTGTCAGTGGATAAAAAAAAAAAAAAGAAAAAAAAAAGGAGGTGCAGCTACAATGGTGGTGTGGCGCGCGGTGCAGAGGGGAGCCTGAGAATCTGTGAATGAGAGCTGTGTAAAAACTCCCCGCTGAGCCGACTGAAAAGGTAGGACAAGTACTGGCTTCTCCTTTACTCGGAGACACGAAAACTTCACGAATGAAGCTATTTAATGCGGGAGGGATGTCACCGATGGCGTCCCCCCGCACAAAGTGAACTCCTCTCAGATCCGGCCTGGAAGGAGACACGCTGACTCGCTCTCTGCTTTCAATTTGTCATTTTGTCACTGTGGTTAATTTACTGCTTAAAAGGGTCTCATGCACGGGCAGCTTAAGAACATTTTTTAACAGTTAAGCATCGCGCTTAGTTTTTCGTGAGGTGAAAAACTGAAAGGCGGCAGTTCGGTCGGAAGCGGTGTTCACGAGGTCGAAATGGAAAAAAGGGTTTTAAAATAAAGATTATTTCAAAAATTTTTAGAATGTACTGGGGGGGGGAGTCAAATTTATTTTGCTTTCCATATTTTTTTCTGGAAAATAAAGTGGTTGGAAAAGCACCAACTATTGCTAAGGCTTTGCAGTTGTCACCAATATCGCAGTTTGAACCATTTCCCTTTTTACAGAGCACCAAAAGAGCCTCGTTGGAGCAGTAAATTTAACCACCATATGGATGAGTTAAGTTAACATGTGAGCATGGCTTCGAACGAGTACCAAAAGGGTTTTTTTTTTTTGTTTTGTTTTGTTTTTGTTTTTCTAACTACATTAAAACAGAATTTTCATGCTGCTTAAATATTATGCTGAAGAGCTTGGTTATGAACTTGGTTATGAACTTGGTTATGAAAAAAGCACAGAGCCTTCACACAGACATGGTTAATCAATACAAAAAAATGTTACCTTTAAATAATATGATGCTCACGAATATCTGACAATCACAGAGAAGCTAGCTGAAGTTTTTTTTTTTTGTTTTGTTCTTTTGTTTTGTTCTATTATTTAAACCGTCATTAAAATTCCATTGCTAGTGAAGTTTATGATACCAAAAAAAAAAAAAATCTGCTCGACCTTTACAAGAATTACTGTGTTTCTGAGAAGTGCAGTGAGCTCCGGGGGCGCGTGGGGGGGGCACTTCAGCGTGTTGCACAGAAAGCAATACGGTGGTACAGTGCGCCCCCCCCCCCCCCGATTCTGCTGTCATTAGTCTCACTCTGATTTTGCTTTTGAAATAACTATAGCTCTACATAATGATGATTATCTCATTTTATTTTTTCAATAAAATATCTGGCAGCAGCAGTTGCTTATTATTTGAATCTAAACCGCAGTTTTACAGTTTCAATAAATTTAGTCGAACGACTCGTTCCAACGATGACAAAGCACCAGAAACCTTAAAGCTGCTCCAACCGCTGGCACGGAGCCTCCGAGACACAAAAACTGACATCTGTCGCCACGCACGAGCGTTAAGTGAATAAACGTGAAATCGTTCACAGCTCGTCGTTCGTTACCAGGAGGGCGAGCCTAGGAGCCTTGCTGCTGGCTCGCGAAAAGAGCATCGCTCCCCCAAAGAGGGTTGTCGCTCCGCGCCGCGCTCGTCGAAAAGGGCTTGTTTTGTGCGCGAGACAAGGCGACGCATCGGGCAGGATCTCGGAGTCGCGGCCCAAGGGGAACCGCTGGGGCTCTCGAAGCACACTTGTCCTGGGACTAAAGTGATTGGACTTCAATAGCCCCGAAGGCCTGTGAAAAGCTGCGGATGTTTTCAAGATCTCGAGCCGAACTTGAGACTGGCGCAGGGGCAGGGAGGGCGGCGGGAGGAGGAGGAGCAGGAGGAGACGGCAAAGCGGCAGTGGCGGCGGACTCAGTCTTTACTCTCGCCCGGCGCTCTCTACAGCCACGTCCTCCTCTCGCTCAGCCCCCCGCGGACAATCCCTCCATTCTGCTCCGTGGTGGTGCGGACGCGCTCGACGGGCCTGCTCAGTCTCACTCAAGTATCGGAGGTTAATTAGAAGCACTTCCCAAGCGGCGAGGAAGAGGGTTACGCACTTCACAGCGGCTCGTTCTCATAGCTGTGACTCCTGGCGCTGCGAAGTCCTTGCGGACACTTATGTCACGGCGGGGTGGGGTAACACTTCTGTTCCCGTCGTTAAGAAAAGCCGAGCCCCACCCGCTATTATTGAACCCAGAAAGATCTGAACTTTCAATTAGAGGCCGATTAAAGGGGCGCACGGCGACGTAGCCGAGCGCCATCCGCCGCCAAGGGCGAATGACTTCATTAGTCATTAGAAAAGTCTTTTAGGGAAAATGTGCAATTACCGGAATTTATGTCTCTCCGAGCTGCGGAGTCAGCACGGGCACCGGCGCGCACTTACGCACTTCTCCGGAAACCGTCCGCGAGCGCGCGGCTTCGTCGCCCGCCGAGACCCGACCGGGTCGGCCGTTGCGTCGCCCTTCGCCGTGTCCTCCGGGCTCCGCACGTGCGCCACGTGACAGCTTACCGAAGCCGGTGGTTGCTTGTTAAAATTTTTTGAAAATGCTGCCATATTTCTGAAAAATCAAAGTCATTTCGTAGGGTTTCGCCCGCCAGTTTCAGGCAGGTATCTGCATCGACTGCGGCGAGGAGCCTCGAGCGTGTGCGTGCGCCCGGGCCCGTGACACGGCCGATGGGGCTGAAATCTGTCCCACGAGGTTTATGTTCTACGGGCACCCGAGGGAGTTGCTGTAAACTCTCAAAGTTTAAAATTCCTTTGTTTTCAGGCCAAGGTTTAAACACCTTGTTTGTTCTTCTCGTTCGGTCCGACTCGAGGAACGGGCAACCCCGCGAACATGCTTTTGCCTACGGGCTACGGAGCATTTTGAGGGTGCCGGCCCTTCCGCCGGACCCCGTCTCCGTCGACCGCCATCTCCAGGGAGGATGTGGCCCGGGGGGCCTTCGGGTTTGACGTGTCTGGCCGCGCTCCTCATGGCCAGCAGCTCGGGGCAAACTGACGAGCGTCGAGCTTCCAACAGCGAAACCCTCCCCGCTTGCGCACTTCTTTCTGCATGAAAAAATGACACGGGTTTCATTGGTGGTGCCGTCACAAATTCCCGCAAAGTCGGATAGAACAACTGCTGGAACGCGACCGATTTCAAAATATCACGTCGCCTTGCCAGACGAGGAAACGGTCCCCCCCCCACCCCACCCCATGCATGTCATTATGCAGAAAGACCGCTCCTGAAAAGGAAGAGTGATTATTTATGGTAATCTGGTGTCCACCGCTGCAGGGTCACATGACTCACGGATAAAGACATGCCTCGCTGGGAATGGGCAGCGGCAGAAAGCTGGTTTCGGGGTGGATTTTGAAATGCTCCCAAAAACCGCACGGCTCCCCGGAAACTTGGCCCGGCGAATTTCGCCAGACGTCCACATCCATGTAAGAAGCATTAGTCGCGCAGTCTGTCCACATCTGGGCCTCCGTAGCTCTGCTTTGCTTGGCAGCTCAGCACTGGGCCGTCGTGGTCGCATCACTGGCAGGACGGCGCCACATGTGCTTCAAGTCAGATGAGTGCCGATTCCGCTGTAAAGGACCGTTCGCCCTTTCTGATCACAGCTCTCGAGGCTGAATTTCGCAGGCCTGTGTTATACTCTCTCATAATTACTGACCTTTTGATTAATTACAGCATAATAGAAATAATCACGGTAAAGGACTAACGGCCGGCACGGTGAGTAGCACTGGGGTCTCACAGTTCTTGGGTGCTGCAAGAGGATGTGGGTTCAATCCTCAGTCTGTGGAGTTTGCATGTTCTCCCCGTGTCTGTATGGGGTTCCTCCGGGTGCTCTGGTTTCCTCCCACCCTCCAAAGACATGTTGTTCAGGTTCACCCCATAGTGTGTGAGTGACAAAGAGTGCGTGTTCCACTGATGTATGGATGAGTGACCCAGTTTAAATAGCGTGTCTAGCAGTGTAAGTCACCGCGGTGAATAAGGTGTGTGGGCTCATAACACTACATAGAGTTCACTGGAAGTCTCTTTGGAGAGAAGCGTCCGCTAAATGAATAAATGTAGGTGGAATCACCTTTGTATGCCCTTTTGAGTCAGCTGTTGCGCAGCGATAGTCACGTTTTTCACATACTGTATATGTTTTCGACTTTTTGTGCTTGCGAGGATCACGGCGACAGAACATACCCTCATTTTCCTGCATCTCAGGGGACCGAACGCCATTTGCAGTTGCAAACATTTTAGTCGGAAGAGGAGGCGGCTGCTTTGTCCCAGAGACCCGGCACGGTCCGCATCCAGCCTGTTCTCCCACAGAGTATGGGGAAATTTAAACAGATGAAATCATGTATACAGTTTATACAATGGTTTAAAGATGTGTCATCAGCAATCCATCTTTGCTCAGCCCCAGCATGCACCGGGAATCATCTCCCGACGCTTTTTTTAGCCGTGATTTATCAGGTCGTCGGCAGCATTTGCGGAGGACGGACTCAAATTTATTTCATTTCCTAATCTAAAATAAACAGAGGGGGCATTCCAGTGTCTTGCTTGAGGCGTGCGGAGGAGCAGATGTCCGCTCGGCGCACCCCGGCCATGTGGTCGCCCTCTCGCTCGAGTTCTGTGCGCATCTTTCACTTGTCAGATCGATCCGGCGAAGTAAACAGCGGTCAGATACCTCAGCTGTCGTTTAGCGCAGGGCAGCCCCGGCCTCCTGACTGAGCCGTACTGCCGACGGACCGACGCCGTTCAGCAGAAAGGCTCGTCGCGGCAATCGGTAAGGAATAACGGGAGTGAAAAGCGGAACGCCTGTGAACACGGTGCATTAGATGCCTGCTCACCGGGACACCTTCGTCTTTTAAATCATTGGACGTTCGAGGACCGTGTGGTGATCGCGATACCCAGGCAGGGAATTTAGAAGCACAGAGGCCGCACGCTTTATTTTGCCTCAGCCGCTTTAAATTTATTTATTTAGCAGACACTTTTCTCCAAAGCGACTTCCAATGAACTCTATGTAGTGTTATCAGCCCACACACCTTATTCACCATGGTGACTTACACTGCTAGATACACTGCTTACACTGGGTCACTCATCCATACATCAGTGGAACATACTCTATCACTCATACACTGTGGGTGAACCTGAACAGCATGTCTTTGGACTGTGGGAGGAAACCAGAGCACTCACACTCTCTCTCTGTCACTCACACACCGTGGGGGAATCTGAACAGCATGTCCTTGGAGGGTGGGAAGAAACCAGAGCACACACAGGGAGGACATGCAAACCCCACACAGACTAAGAGGGTGTCGAACCCATGTCCTCTCCCACCACCCAGGCGCTGCGAGACTGCAGCGCTGCTCTCTGTGCCACCATGCCGCCTACATAAATGTAAACGCACACTTTTTCTGCCTTAGCCGCCTTTTTTTTTTACTGTTAAAGTTGAGGAAAAACTGCGTAAACTATGTATGCCATGAAAGCGAGAGCACAAGAACTCGGGCCCATGAATTTTACACGAGTTTACACTGGCGTACAGTGAGAGATGTGCAATAACACGATAATATGCCGGACTGACGGAGCGGGTCCCCCGTTCCCTGGTCTGTCTGCCTCAATATAAAATGTATTATGTATCACGGTCTCTGTGGATTTCCTTTGAGTCATTAGTTAATTAATTCCTGAAGGGCTCCTTTGCTCAGAGATCTGTTATTAGAGCAGAGAGAGACTTTGATCCGATGCTGGCAGCGAAAGGATCGTCGCTGTTCCAGTACAACTGTTTGCGTTCGTACGGCCGCGTCTTCAGGAAATACGGGACGCGTCGACGCTCCGTCCGTTCCCGTCGTCCGCGCCGTTTCCTTTCGCCGGACTTTGATCGTGGCCGAAAAGGGCGGGGCCGATTCGCGAAAGAGTTTCGAAGGTTTGCCGCTCTCCGTTCGAGTCGGGCTCGCGGCGAGCCGCGGTGGAAACCTTCTGCGTTGGGACTTATTTGCCAGGCTCCCGTAGCTATAAAGCAGGCGGCTTGGCGCTCGCCGGCGGTGGGGGTGGGAAGAGGTGGGGAGCGGTGGGGAGCGCCCTTGTTATGGCAGCGCGTCGAGCGCGTCGAGCGCGTCGAGCGGGGCGAACAAAAAGCACTGAACTGCCGCCAGACCGCAGACTCCACGCCGACAGACGGGAAGCCGTGCGTTAGTCCTTAGCGAGCGAGACCGTCCCCCGGGCGCGTGCTCCAAGCTGCCGTCCCGCCTCGGCCGAGTCCGGGGATCGGGGGGCCCGACCGAGTCCCGCCGCGGAACGCGACGCCGCTCAGCTGGCCGCGTGCCCCGTACGGCTCCCCCGACCCCCGTTAGGCCGCTCGGACTTCACAAGGTCTACGGGTTCGCGGCTCCGGAAGCCTTTCTCCTAACGCCGGGCTCGACCGCCGCTCTTTTCTTCAGAAGGCACGACGGCTCGTTCTTAAAAAGGGTTCGTGTTCGAGATCGGTGCGCGCGAGTCTCGAGCGGTGCTGCTCCCCAGACCACACCGTCCTCCTACAGAGATCTTCGACCGGTGAACGAAAGGAAAGTTCAGTTGAATTCAAGGATGTAACGCGTCAAACTGCCAACGCGGTCATTTAATATGCGGAATTGACCGAAAGCCGAGATGTTCAATTGGGATTTCGAGTAAACTGCACTTGTAGTTTTGGAGGAATCAAGCGCGACCAGAACCGTTTCACCATTCGGCAAAATCTTCTACACGTGGAAAAGCATTTATGAGTTACATTTATTTACATTTACATTTATTATTAGCAGACGCTTTTCTCCAAAGCGACGAACATCTCATAGAAAATACAAAGTGTTCATTACATGAGCAGAAAGAGACACTTAGATGCAGACGTGTGATTCTTAAGTGCAGTTAGTTTGTTTCTTTCCACCATATGCCTCAATGTTCATCACATGAGTAGCTGCATAAAACTCAGAATATCAATGATTCCTGATCACCTTCCTACAATTTCTTTTTTTTTTTTTGAGATACATATAAACATCTACGTTACATTACAGGAGTAGCTGCGTAAAGGTTTATCTGGGCATCATCTTAAAGTTATAGAGAAAGAACATTTACACCTTACATGAACTTAAGAGATGATGGGCGAAGTGAGTCTGGAAGAGGTGAGTTTTCAGACCCTTTTTAAATGTGGACAGAGATTCAGCAGTTCTGAGTGACAGGGGAAGGTCGTTCCATCACAACGGAGCAAGAGCCGAGAACCTCCATGTTTTACCTGAAAAAACAACCCAGGCGCACGGCTGTAAAGTGACCACAACTGACAGTTCTGACCGGCACGTTGATAAAATGTTCATTTCACGCTGGGAAATGTTAAGATGCGCTACAGAAAAAGGGTTCTCCTCCGGTTTTGGTCCCGCTGGGAACGGTCTTCCATTGCAGCACGGAGCGTCTTCGAAAGCTGGAGCACCGGTCATAAAGCCGGCGTTTCCGCTGCACCTTTTGGCCACCGGACCCAACCAAAGCGTAACGGGAGGTGGCAGACCCCGTGGCGCGCGCCTGGACGAGCCACGGGTGTTGGGTTCCGTCGGGCCTCAGCTGCCCCGGGGCTTTGTTCTCTTGGTGCCGTTCTGGGGGTCGCTGGCTGTCTCCTGCGTTCTCGGCGGCCGTCTTCCTCCGCTGAAAGTGCCACAACGCACACCTGCTGCATGTTTGAAGGAATTATTTCGCCTCGTGGGGGCGGGACCGCTTGACATTTTGAGACGGGGCGATTCCTACCGCGCGGTCCTCCTCTGCTGAACGCTGAACTCTGGCGAGCGCCGTGAACTCCACATCTGTTCGACATTGCCAGGGTCCGGAGGGGCAGAGGGGATCACACACAGGATATTGCAGTTACTTGTGTGGGGTGGGGGGGGGTGTATTCGATCTTTATCCACGGGGCTCCGCTCCCGCCCCCCCGCGCCCTCAACCCCTCCATCCAACAGCATGCCGCTCCCTTCCTAGAGGGATTTCTCTTCAGTCTTGTGGCGCTCTGACATCCTTGGCAGATGTGCTTTGCCTTCATCCTGACTCTGAGCAGGACGGCGCCCCTGGCGAACATCTCGCGACCGGAGGAGCTCCGGGATCTTCGGCGTAGCCGGGAAACGACGTACCTTTCGTGCCGCAGCGCTGACCTCTCCGCCTCTTCGGCCTCTTCGTTCCGACACCGCGCCTAAAAAGTGGTTCCGCACTTGTGCCGGAGAACGTCTCCCCACCTATTTCTCGTCGCCGGACCCGAGCTCCCCGGGCCGCTCAAGCGTCTAACTAGAGACGCGTTACGGGACGCGCGCGTCATCTCCAGACTCATTCGCCCCCATCAGTCAGTCTCCCTCAGCATGTTCACCAAAAATCTGCGTGTCATTAAAGCCTAAAACCCGAGGTCCACGGAGCCCGAGGGGGGAAGGAGGGGGGGATCATTCGGTGCAAGTTTCAGGAAATTTGACCTCTTTTTTTCATTGAAATTCTTTAATCAGGGTTTAACTAGTCCTGCTCAAAAATTTAACGTGCTTCAGTGGACAATCAGGCACAAATCTGCACTCTGGGGAACAACATCTGAAAGTCAGTGGGACGGGGCGGGGCAGGGGAGGGGGGCAACTGGTAGTGTAGGGTTAGAGCTGCTGCCCTTGGACCCAAGGGTTGCAGGTTTGAATCCCTCCCCAAGCTGCAGCATCCTTGAGTAAGGTACCTACACCCCGAATTGTGCCGGCAGAACGACCCAGCTGCAAGAATAGGTAAATAATTGTGAGTCGCTTCGCAGAAATAACAAGTAAATGGACCGGACTTCCCGCCGAGGGCCAACGTGCGTACTGACCGCTCACATCAGTTTTAAAGAACCTCAGAACTTTTTGTACAATAAAATGAAATTATGGATCGATAAGTCCGCAATCAACGTAATTACAGGCGCACGTGGAACACGAAGCTATTTTGCATTTTCAAAAAAGAGTCGACCGAGTTTGCTGTATTGACTTTGGAGACAAATGCCATGTACATCTGTGACATGTACTACGGTACAGTACAGGGAAGTACCGCACTTTGGTGCGAAACGTAACACGCTTCTTACTCCTGCGTTAGGTAAAAAGAAAGGCGCACTTACGGCACTTTACGCACGAGGCGCACGGTTAAGGTGCGCTACGGTCGCGGGTCGGAGTGGGAAGCTGAGCAGGACGGCTCACCGTGTTTGCGGCGATTCCACGAAGCAGCCTTTCGCAGTTGGCCCGCGGTGATTTGTTTGCATGACGGGTAGCGGTGCAATTGCCCCGTGCGACGGCTTTTGGGGTCCTCTAAGCGATGGAGCGCAGCGGGCCGAGGCGCCGGCAGAACGAGCGAAGCGCTGCGGAGTGCAGCTGGAGCGGAGAGCCCTTCGTTTCTCAGGGGTTCGGATGACAGGTTTCGCCGACACTTCGAGTTCCGACAACGGGGAGCACGATTGCACAGAGCGACGGGTTCGATGGATTTATTTTTCCTTTATTTTACCTAACGCACGTGGCCCTGTTCTGGTACGGCGGTGCATCCTGAGCACCAGAACGCGATGTAATCTAAGCCATTATTTTGTCACGGTGTTACCGTAGCCTTGGCGGTGATGAACGGCTTTAGAGATGTGACCTTGCGAGAGAGAGAGGGAGAAAAGGAACGTACCGGTAAGTGAAAACAGGATTAAATTAAAGGGTTTCGTGACGCTCTCCGAAAAGGAAGAGGAAGTTCACATCGCTCTAGCCACAGTGGCCTTGCAGAAGAACCAGCTGTATTTTGTCTGAATTAACTGGTTGCTTTTTTTTTTCGGTACAGGAAATGGGTTGGACTGCGGGTTAGGCGAGTAAGAGCTCCACGTCTTCAGGGCAACAGGACGGGGAATATCTTCCCCCGCCAGCTGTCCACCTGCAAATTAAAGAGCGATGACCTCAGATCCCCCCCCCCCGTCCCCCCGTCCCCGGGTGGGGACTGACGAATTGCTCTCGTACCCCCAGACTCGTCCGCCCCGAGGATCGTTCGCGCAGCGAGCGTTTGTGAAGGAATCGCGCGCAGTCGCCCGTTCGCCGACTTATCTGGGATCTCGGTTTATAAGAGGCCGCTTCCTGCCCTCAAAAACGGCGAAAGTAAATGTTTCAATTAGTTTTTTTTTTTCCTTCAGCATTTTTCATGCCTCGCGCAGAAACGGAACGGCACCCCGCCGCCGCCGCCGCCCCGCATCGACGTTCGGAGCCGAGGCGCGAGAGCCGCGTTTAAGGAGAACCGCGATCGCGCCACGGTCCGTTCCCCGCGCGGAACTTCCACATTTGTTGCCGAATCGTGTGCCAGCGGCCGGCCCCGAACCATCTGGAGAAAACATTTGAGACGAGGACGAGAGAGGGCCGCCCAGAAGAGCACTTCCAGACTTTGCCTTTGCCTTTAGCGCGTTGGCCAGCTACGTGAAGCCCGTTGACCCACCTCCCGGACGGTGTGGGATCACCATTGTGATCCAGCCAGGCGTTCAGGGCTGCTTTAGCAATTGTCGCGGTCTCCAACCGCCCCCCAAAGAATGCGCCCGTCCCCCTGGAAAGACGGCACGGCTTCGGCACCCCCGCCCCCACCCGCCCCCACCAGCCCCCGTTCCAGCCCGGAGGCTGCGAGACTCTCAAATAGCAGCAAGTGAGACGTGTATTGTTCGAGCGCTCGGATTCTCGACGGCGTTCCCGGCCCGATCAAAGGTGTAACTCTTGTGGGGCTTTGCGATGCGCCGCCGTTCGGCGAAGGACAGCTTTTTTTTTTTTTAAATTAAATCAAAGAAAAAACTACGCAGGAGTTAATTTACAGAATAACAAAGGCATTCGTACCATGTGACGCTCAGTCCCGGGTTTGATCTCATCTTGCACCCTCCAAGGAGTCAGGGGTCAGGGTATTCGAGGAGGGCGGTACGCTTTTTGGGAGATGCCGCGCGGCAAGTTTCCTGTGACAGAGGGAAACGAGCGCGAGGCGTAACGGCGAGAACGACGTGCGGAGGGTTCGGGGAACCTGAGGGCGTCAAGTCCCAACAAGAAGTCAGGCTGAACCCGAGCAGTTGGGCCTTTCGTAGCCGAGACCCAAAACCGCTTCCAGTTGACTTCCAGAAGCAAGTTTGAGCTGACAGGGAGCACCGGAGGTATCGCAGACTGATTAGGGCAGATTGGAGTAGCTTTTGGCACGCACACACACACACACACACACACACACACACACACACACACACACACACACACACACACACACACACACACACACACACACACACACACACCCCCTGGCGTCCCAGAGAATCCAGAGCCCGGCTCAGTGCAGCCGATGGGTCACGCAGGCCGCAGAACGCGCAGAGATGGCTCAGTTCCATCCGCAATCAGGACCAGGAACCCGGTCCGCTCTGTCAGAAGGCGGTAGCAGCCGAGCTTCGAAATGGTGCAGATTAAAAAAAACCCTTAAGGTTGTAATGTACCGCGATGGATTGACGTCCCACCCAAGAAGTAGCCGACTTAGCCTCCAGACCGCCACGGCCCAGAATTGGACGAGCTGTTACGGTTACAAAGTGAGTTTTCAATGTAGACATTCGAGATACGCGGGACATGATGTTACACCCAATGCGTATATTACACCGGCTCTTCACGAGGACCGAGTCCAACCGACATCACCATGAAGCCACAGAGAGCAACATTCAGCCTTGCCAACAAATATGGCAAAGTAAGAAAAGTTATTTGTATTTGCATTTATTAATTTCAAATATCATGTAATATCAGACACTTTTCTCCAGAACAACTGACAATTATTTATCTATTTCCACAGCTGGGTAATTTTAGTGGAGCAATTTAGGGTAAGTACCTTGACCAAGGGTACTAAAGGTGGAGGTGGGATTGAGGTCCAGAGGCAGCAGCTCTAACCTGTATCTGTATCTCTCGAGTTTCTATATGTTTGATAAGCATCTTGGGAGCGAGTACAGTATCCGTACAGCAGCAGTGCACAATAAATGGAGGAATGATCTCTTTAATGGATAGTCACCATTTCGGAAGCTTCTTTGGAAAAAAGCCGATGGAATAAAGCCATGAAAATGATGCTGATGTATCAGGACCAACCGGCGATGCTGCCGCGCAGTGAGTTTCAAGACGTGTTCTTCGAACAGGGTATTTCCTGGAACTGGGAACGGGGTTTTTTTTTTCGTTCTTTGCATGATTCATGGTTCAGGGCGGGATGCAGGGTTCGGTGGGGGGGGGGGGAGTAGAAGTACCTGCATGAACCTTCCCCGGCTGAGAAAACAGAGAGGGGCAGATAGAGAAACGTCTCGAGGAAGCAGGGCATCTTCAGACAGGAGGCTCCTTTGATATGTGTTTGCATTCCTCCGGTGGCGAGAAGGTTGGCGCACGACGCCTGTGGGGGGACGTCTTGCTGGAGGAGGAGGAGGAGGAGGAGGCGCAAAGACGAAGACGCGTGCGCTGCATTAGGGGACTTTCTCTCGGACTCGCCCGGACAGGCTGCGGTCACCAGCGGTGGGAGGTGTTCTCGGGTCGGAGGGGAATTTGTTCAACGGGACGAGGGACCGCCACGCGTGCCGGTCGCGTCTCGCCCGTTCGTGGCAGAAACCGTCCTTCTGCCCGCATGCAAGTCCCAACAGTTGCCTTTTATTTGCCGCTGATGGCGCTGATAATGTTTGCCTTGGATTGCAGCGGATGCCAGTCCAGTCCTGTGTGTTTCTCAAGGAGAAAGTACCGTCCTGGACTCTCAGCCCATTTGCCCAAATGAAATAATTTTGTGGGAAGTTTCTCAAAATCTTCGAATGAAAAAAAATCAAAAAAACTCAAATTTCCAGTCATTCCCCCCCCCCCCCCCCCCCGGATTTCACTTTTCTCCCTTTTCTGTTTCCCGGCTGACGCTCCTGTTTTTCATTTGTGATTTTAGAGAGACAAAACAGGAAACTTAAAATTAGCATCAAGCGCAGGCCATAAATCCCCATAAATTCCTCTTCACCTTTGGAGGGCAGAAAAATTAACTTTGTGCTGTAATTAAAGGAGGAATTGAGCAGTGAAACGCATGAGCTTGGCCGATCTTCATTAATGAGCCAATAAACACGCCGGAAGACGAAGATTACAAACGGGACCGACGTTCACGTGCCGTCTTCGTCGCCTTCGTTCGGTCCCGTTCGCGATCGCGCGCTGACCGCACCGGGGGAGAACCATACCGGACCGCACGTTCACCCCGCAGACCCCTGGATAGTTCGTTACGAGCTTCCGTTCTATGTGATATGTGCTTTAACACCAACATAAAGCAGGAAGATGCTCTTATGTTTCAGAGCCTGAAAAAAACTTGTAAAAAAGGGGATTTTCAAGAGGGAGAGGAGACATTTTAATAGGCTGGAAAAATGAAAATGTTTAAACCTTAAAGCTTGAGAAAAAAATGTTGAATAAACATTTGACTTCAGATGTCCAGCGTAATTGCTCAGCTGCCTTTGAAGAGGTAGGAAAGTTTAAAAAAAATAAAAAATCTTCCCTCCATCTACATTTGTGCAGGGATCAGATTTTTCAGTGAAAAAAAAAAAAAAAATGTATCACCCCGGATAACTTGGTCTTGTTCTGACCGTGACGTGTTCTGCTTTCCGTTGTGGAAATATTCAGTTGTGCCGGTAGAAAGTTGAGCGAGGCTTTGCGTGTGAGGGTGCAGTCCCCCCCCCCCCCCCCGCCCCCCACCACACAGAGGCCTCCGCTCTGTCTTTACAGTGTCATCTCAAGTGAACGTTACTTGTATAAACAGTCAGAGCTCTAACTGGCGCTCCGCTCTTTTTACTCTATTTTTTTTTCATTTCGATCATTTCGGTTGGATTTATGGCCTCGGAAACATTACTCGGGGGAAGAAAAAGTCCGACTGGGTTTCTCTCGATGGCACGGAGGCAGATGAACGCACGCCGCAAAGAGGAGTCGCAGCCCGTTCCTTCAGTTGGTGCCCGAGTGCAGTTTCTCGTCACTCTTATTCCCATTGGCTCCCAGTCTGGAGCCAAAATAAATAATTAAATACACATTCTTCAGTGGGAATTTGGTGGACTTTGCTTAAACTGTTTTTCAGCTATTCGCCGCTACGTTTTACCGAAAACAATGTGCGAGTTTTGTGGATAATGTTATACGTAATCAGGGCTGCGGAGTCGGTGCGCAAAACCTTCGACTCCGATTCCAATAACCCAACAATTGCGTCCGACTCCACGACTCCGACTTAGTTCTCTTCGCATCCCGTATCTTCCGCCGCAGTGAAGATCGGGGAGGAGGAACTAACAGGAACCAGGTTTTCTGCGCTCGCTGAAGGCGCCGTGCGGCCGAATGCTGGCGCGTGTTGCGCTCAGCGGTGGAAAAACGGAGGCCCCGCGCCTCTGCGCTACACGCACTGTGAGGGAAGCTCACCTGGTGCAGCCCGGCTGATGAATTATTAAAAGCCATGACAGCGCGCATCGCCCTCAGCGGCTTCATTCATCCGTCTCGACCCGGACCGGGTCTCGCCCGGAGTCACGGACGGACGTTGCTCCGGAGCCGGTCCCGGCCGCCTCCGGTCGCATGGGCGCCGGGAGGGGGGTCGAGGTCCGATTCCGCTCGCTTTTCTGCTCTTCTCGGAGCCCCCGCAAGCCAACGGGGACGGAAAAGAAGCTGTTTGTTTGCTTTTGCCCCTCGCCATCTGTGCGTTTTGTCACCTGTGCCGTCCCGTCAGGACCCCCGTCCCCTGTCGCCGGGGGCGGGGCGCAGGGTCACGACATGTGTGTGGCTGCGAAGGGCTGCGGTGGGCGGGCTGGGGAGGGTGGGTGTTAGGACCTCTCGTCCTCTCCCGCCCCCCCACCGCCGGCTTCTCCTTCGACTCCGTTCCGCTGATCCCTGGCCCCCACTTGGAGATTTTGAGCTTTATTTATAAACAAATACAGCTGTTAGTCCATCCGCAGCACCCCGACGTTTTCACAAATCACCGAGCTGCTTCAATAAATAATGCAGCGGACCTTTATTTAGTCACCGCGCGGCGAGAGAATGGAGAGTAGGCCAGTTCATCGGGGAGAACAGGGGTCTTGCGGTAAAATTACATTAATAACAAGCTGCTCCATCCCCCGACTTTTGTTTCGACAAAGTGGGCTTTGCATATTAAAACGGGCATCTTTTGTAAATAACAATGTGGCAAAAATTGGACTCCTGGGCACCAGCCCTGGTGAATTTGGGCCAAAGAGTAGCATAATGGAAGCAAGCGCATGACATGCCTTTCAATGGGAAGGGCTGGATCGCGGCGGGGCGCTCGGAGAGCGAATCCGGGTGCGAGACGAGGACGCGGACGCACCGCGGGCTGCGAGGCCGTTCCTCCGAGGCGGAGCGCCCGCCGAAGGCCGCGGCCGTAACGCCGGGGGCAGAAATCACAGCGGCTCGACGTGCGACGGAAGAGGGCAAAGCAAAGCGTCAGACTGATTCGGATCATTTGACTCGGCGCGGCGTCTCAAGCGAGGCACGACGGTGACAATGACAGTGACAGAACGGCGGTCCCTTTGCTCTTGGCGGGAGGAAGAGAAGCAGATGCCTCCCAAACCTGGTTATAAGCCCCCTTCTAATCGGCTTACCTTGGCAGAAAGACGGGCGGCTGGCTGCGGGCGGAGGCCATCCGGACTACTGCTGCTCCGCACCTACCTAACCGGCTCCGGTGAGACGTGGCTCCGGGCAACCACTGGGACACACTGCGCTCATGTTCGGTGTCGAAGCAGGCGGATGTACGTCGCTTTGGCGAAAAGCGTCTGCTGAATGAATACGTGTAAATGTAATATGTAAATGCGCCGCCCCATTTACTCATGCATGAGTGCAAAAATCCAAAATCACATTTCAGATATTTTTTGCAATTCATCTGCCACATATTTGCCATTATTCAAATATAGAAATTTTATATACTGTATATATATATATAGATGGTCCCCGACTTACGATGGGGTTGCGTTTCGCAAAACCCACCATAAGTCGAAAATATAGTAGGTTGAAAATGCATTTAATACACCTAATACACACCTCTCGTGACACACTGGGAGATGCGGATCGCTGCCGCTGTCCAGCATCGCGAGAGAGTATCGCACTACATTTCGCTTGCCTGGGCAAAAAAATCAAAATTCAAAATTCGAAGTACGGTTTCTGCTGAATATCTATCGCCAGCTCACTGTCGTAAAGTCGAACCATCGTAAATCGGGGACCACCTGTATATATAATTTCTATATATAAATAATGGCAAATAAATTGCACACTGGAAACTAGTTTTTTTGCTCACCGCTTGTTATGTATCCATTTATAATTTCTTTGCCAAACTGAAACCGGGTGTGGCGATGTGGAGAATGCTGTATGTTTGATATAAAAGAAGTGCGTACAGTATGTTAAAGGGTAATGCTGTGAACGTAATTCTCATAAAGTAAAATATGCCGTATCTTAGACTGTCATACAGGATTTCAAAAATGAAACAATTTCAGTACGTTCGGCTCCTGCTAGGAGAGGAGCTGTAAATATATACAGATATATTTAAAATCTGTCTGTCTATATATATATATATAATACTGTATATATGGATGGATGGATAGAAAAAGCAGTCTCCTCTTGAACTTGGTGTATCTTGATGTTCTTTTGTGCGCCAAAATAGCTTGCGGCGAAAATAGTGGCTATCCTTTCCCGATTGAACAAGCTCAGACACATGTGCTGTACAGTGTTTCCATTCCCACGGCGGAGTCAGAAGCCCCACAAAACAACTCATTACTAAATCATGCTAAGGGGATTTGTTATGCAGGCAAAGTTAACGGTAATAGCATCTGAAATCACACCTCGCGCCGTAAACATGCTCAAGCTGAGCGGCGAGACTGCGGTTCGAGGCCCACGGTCCTGATGCGGGGCGCGCCGGCAAACATCAAACGCTCCCTTCGAACCCGGTGCGCCGCGCCTGCCGCCGTTTCGTAAATCGTTGCAGTCGGTTCTAAGAGCTGTTTGTTTCGTTCGGCTCTCTAGGCCCTTCGGCAGTAAACGACGTCTCGGCCTTTTTTTTTTTTTTTTTTTTTTTTTTTTTTTTTTTTTTTTTAACAGCCAAGAACTGTAAAAACACACAACTAATTTGGTGTGATCTTTGTTTCGAATTAGACCCTTAATTGCCCGGTACCTGGCAGCCGCTTTACGACAGGTGCGGCGTTAACCTAATTCACAAAGGAGCAAATAAAAAAAATCACACCTTGAATGGCTGGCTGGGGAAACGGGCGTCCGAGCCACGAGAAACAAGGCCGACTTCCAACGGATCTCTCGTGATGTAAAATAGACGTAAGACAAGCCAGAAAGCGGTGAGTAAGAGCGACGGATGGTGAGTAAAAGAACATTACAGGAAGTCGCTGTAAATATTTAACTCCTCCGCGCGCTTCCAGCTCTAACGTGCGCCCGAAAAACGACGGCTGGCTTTCCGAAGCACATATACACTTTCTGAGGGTCACGCGGCATCGCTGCTGCATTTTATTGCGTTGCGCATTTGTTCTCGATCGCTCGTTCCGTCCCGAGGCCTTCGCTGCTGTGTGATGTTGCGGAGCCGTCGGAGGTGATGCTGGGGCGCGTAATCAAATATGCAGACTCGTTAAACGGATTCATTAAAGCTGTTGTCTGAAGACGTGGGAACGCAGTCTTGCTTTTTCCGATGAGAACAACTTGCACGTGGGGCCGGTTCCCAGTTACCTCCAAAACCCGGTGCTTTTATTTCCTGTACGAAGTGGGGAAACAGGGAAAAGCTGTTACTTGAGCCCCTCGCCGGGCGCTTGAGATGAGATTCGTGATCCGTTGTGAATCGGAAAGTTTGGTGGTCGTAGAGATGACCTTACGAAAGGCCCTCGCACTCACCGTGTGCCCGGGCCACCGGGTTGTGTCGGGTTCGAGTGGGAGCTGTCGTTTTGTAGAGCTCCCTCTGTTGGCAGCGGAAAACACTGCGCTTTGTGCTCTTGGACCCCTACGGTGAGAAACACCCCCCCCACACAGCAGACTCCCGTAGGCCTACCTTGTCCTGACTCCGCCGCGCAAATATCCCGCCCAAGAGGCGACTTGTGCGCGGAACTGCCCGCTCACGCAAGCGGCGGCAGATGGGAAACCCAGTTGGACGGCGATAAAACTGCTGGAGCAACACGTTCATCTCGTCTTTGTTGAGCCTAACTTAACCAACTAACTTACTAACTTAACTTAACCTGGTCTCCATCCTGTCCAGGTCAGCCCGTTTCTCAGAGATTCGCCTGTTACCATGGAGACCACCTCTAACGCAGCAACGGAGAAGAAAGAGTGCAAAGGATCGGGCCTGGATGGAAACGGATTCCCTGAGCTGCCCAAGAAGCCCTCCCCCACGGCGGTGGCACGAGGTACTACACCCTCCCCGACGCGGGCCCACGCTGCTCCGTTTGTCCATATTGTTATTGGCGTCTCCGCAGGCATGTGATGATTTTTATACTCCCGCAGGCTACGGTGGAACACACTGAGGGCAACACCGAAAAGTGTGAGTCCACACTGCGGAAGCTAGTTTTTCTGCTCACGAGGCATTTGGCCAACAGGTCTGAGCAGGAAATGAGGAGCCATGTCTTCCCAGAGATGTAGGACACGTGTCCAGTTGCTCCCTCACAGGTGTAGCCAGGTTGCTCGAGAGGACTCGCGCTTTTACAGCGGTACCATACACCGCTTGGACAGTCCCAGCAAAGTAAATGCAGTTCCATTACAAGCTTAAAGGTATAAGAGCGGTGCTCCTCACGGGGCCCTTCCCTGGGATGTAAAGTTCTCGTTTAGGAGATACAACCCTGGGCCAGGGAGAAGATGCTCACAGTCATGGGCAGCACCGATAAGGCGGGATCGGAGTAAGGGGTCACTCCCTGCGGCAGCGATAGGGATCGAGGTGTAACGTGCGCCGCCTTTGTCGAGGGTGGTCATTAATACTGGGTTAGGAGGGGCGCCGAGCAGAGCGCTTAACGTATGGAAGGACCCCGCAAAGGTGGCAAGAGAGCGTTGCCCTGGGGCATAATTTCACGCAGAATGGCTGATGGGGAAGAGGAAGGTAATCGCTGCACCTCCTAATTTTCCGAAGCGCGGCTTTCTCCGGGGTTGTAACATGCCACCGGTGCATGTCCGCCGCCGGTGTCGAAAGGCGAGAGAACGCATGTTTTAAAGATGTCAGTGAATGTGTGATGAAAGTCTGGCATAATGAGGCTGAAAGACCTTCTTCTTACCTCCAGAGTATAAAAGTAATAAATTACTTAAAGTGTCTCGCAGTAGAACTGGACGACACGTCCTTCTGAGATTGATCAAGATCCCGACTGAAGGATACCTTTGAAATGGTAATGGGACTCGAGACACTGCGGCGTTTTCACGGTATAATGAAGAGCTTGGTGGCCTGCCATAACAAAGTAATGGTCATTAATTGTTAAATGAATGGACAAAAATAGGACACTTTTTGTTCCCGCGTCGGCGCCGTAATAAAAGTTCGGCAAAACATGAACCGAAGAAGAGGCGTCGAGCCAAAGCCTTTTTTTTTATTTTGGTGACCCCTGTAAGGAACCGACCTGCAGGGACGAAACAGGGTTTGCGCACGATTCTTATTGTCCTCCATTCGTGTCCGCAGTGGACTCTTGGGCTCTTTCAAGTTGTGCCAGGACTTGGAGTCACTTGGAAAAACTTCTGTCCCGCACAGGAGAGGGACGCTTGCCTTTATTGTGACGAGGGAATTGTTTTAAATGCCGCTACGCTCCAAACCGCCACCGGACGATGGTGGGGTTAGGAGAGCGGCTAAGGCACCGTGATGGACGAAGGTGTCGAGTTGGCACTTTTAAGGGCTGTTTACGCTGATCCTAACGAACAGCAGCAGGACCCGTCTTCAGCGGGGCACTGGTGTGTGTCCAGCGCCGCTACTGAAAGGAGAGAGAACGCATGTTTTAAAGATGTCAGTGAATGTGTGATGAAAGTCTGGCATAATGAGACTGAAAGACCTTGTTCTTACCTCCAGAGTATAAAAGTAATAAATTACTTAAAGTGTCTCGTAGAAGAACTGGACGACACGTCCTTCTGAGATTGATCAAGATCCCGACTGAAGGATACCTTTGAAATGGTAATGGGACTCGAGAAATTGTGGCGTTTTTACTGTTTAATGAAGGACTTGGTGGCCTGCCATAACAAAGTAATGGTCATTAATTGTTTATTAAAGAAATGGATGAAAATAGGGCATTGTGGCCGTGCTGACTTCGTGTTCCAGCAACTCTACCAGGAATACCTATCAGATTAGGGTTAGGGACAGGGGAAATGAATGGATAGATAGATAGATAGATAGATAGATAGATAGATAGATAGATAGATAGATAGATGAAGAGAACAAACTGTTGACTCCAATGATGTCCTCTCGCTGTCAGATGTCAATGGAAAGTTTGTCAAAGGCATGAAATGTAATTTTTTACTGCAGCAATTTGGAAAACAAAAACTTTAATTTTTTAATGTCCGAAAATGTAACAAAGCAGCTTCTCCAATCTACGAGCGCTTATTTCGGCTGGAGTCGAGAAAAACACCCGAATGACTTTCTCCTTCTCGAGCTGCCATTCTCCTGCTCCCCGGCGTTCCTCGCACGTGTTTCCGACGCGTCCCGGGACGGAGGGGGGTGCTCCGGCGGACCCCTGTGATCGGGAGGAAGGCTACGGGGAGCCACGGTCCGCATCATGTGATGGGCACCTCCGCCGTGGGGCGGAAGGAGCCTCGGCGCGGCGTGCGAAAGGAGCGAGAGCAAACAGGGGCAGCGCACGCTGATTCAAAGTGACTTCACCCTCGGCTCCTTGCGGCTCCGCAGCCCTAATGACCAGAAAGGGATTATTTTCTCACGGGCAGCGGCTTTGATGGCTGCAAATGTGTTTCCAGTAAGAGTCGGCGGGGCACGGTGCTCGTCGGCGAACCCTTTTCCCTTTTCTCCATGCGGCGCTTAGAGCTTCGTTTCTGGGTATTAGCATGACGAGACCCGTTTGAAAAGCAGCGCCGAAATATTCAGGGGTGAAAAACGGAAGCGAGCGCGCTCTCTTCGGGGACCTTGGGCGGGCGCCGGGGGTCGTTCCTCGGCTCGAAGGGGCGGCCCGTCGCTCCGAAGGATACGAGGGACCTTGGCCCGTGGACAGGCGCCGCCGCCGCCGCCGCTGCCGCCGTGGCAGAAATACGGCCCCGTTCACGGGACGCGCGGTTTTTACGGCGGCCTCCTGTCCTCCTGTCACCCGCCGTCACGCCGACTCCCGCAAGACAGCGGCGGCTCTATTAACCCAGCGCGCCGGCCCCGTTTCTACCCGCTGTTATTTATTCCTATCAATTTCCCTTCTATCAAAGGACAGGGCTAATGCTGAGTTTTAATACGTTATTTACACATAGCGAAAACAAGCTATTTACAGCCCCGCGCGCCGACGGAGGCGAGAACAAATGGGCCGCCGCTCCCCTTCCGATCTGTTATATCAGACTCTAACAATCTGGTGCGCTAATAGAACCATTTATCACGGGCCGGTCATTTGTTTCACGTCGGCGGCACGGCTCTCGTTTCCCAGCGGTCTATGGAAATGGCGCGCACGTAATGAACTCCCGGTAAGAGTCACTTCGTTTGGCGGCACAAAACAATGCAGGAGTCCATTAAAGTGAGAGCAGGTGCGCGAGGCCCTCCGTGTTCTCACGGCGATGTCTCCGAGCTGGGTTAAAGGGATGAGTTTTTTTTTCTATTATTATTATCATTAGTAGTAGTATTATTATTTTCCTGTAATATCTATTTTTCTGTGCATCTCCTTTTAATATTTTGGCCAGGCCCAACACTCATTTGCCATGTCTGTGCCGTGTTTTTGACCGTCACGTTTATGTATGGGACTGTTGGTCGCAACGGGGGGGCGAAAAGCCACCTCAATATGCATCTCATTAATGAATTCAGATGGTCGCTCGTATTTATTGTGACGGATCGCATCTGTTGCGACCGGACGGGCCTTCCTAGGCGCTCCACGGCACAGGGCCGAGTTTGCGGGATTTATCGGCCCCGGTGTCATTTTTGACAGATTTTTTTCTCGTTTCGTCCTGAAAGTTTGCAGATTTGTTCTTGACGTACACCCATTTAACTTGTATAAAGCTCTCCTATTTACTGTTTAAAATGACTACGACACATTTAACAGGATTGTTCCTATGCGAATACGTGCAGGATGTTCGACCTAAATTATGTTTCGTAAGTATTTGAAATGCCCAGTCGGACGACCTTAACATATATGCCAAAGAAAATTAAATATATTTCTTTAAAAAAAAGTAACAGCAAAAAAAAAAAAGAAACAATGTACAAAACGATGAATACGAATTAATAACGTGCTGTTATCCAGTACTCACCACCTAATCTGTCAATGATGATAATGACAGTTTTTTTAATACCAATTCTAAACAGCAAAGAAGAGAATATAGTCTAAAAAACACTGTTTGGTGAACTGTTCTTTCTATCTCTCTCTCTCTCTCTCTCTCTCTCTCTCTCTCTCTCTCTTTCTTGCGTTTCTTTCGCTCGCCGGGTCCATAACTAGGCCAGCGGAGCGCGTGCTGGTAATGATTTGATTAACTGGCTTTGGTGACCCATCACATACATCTTGCTGAAGGTGAGCTTGTCGTGCGGAAGGGAGACTGATGCGGAGCACTAAGCGTCTCAGCTTCCACCGGAGAAATTTTCCGCTGAGTCGGAGCAACGTGTGGGGTGGAAGGGGGGTAGTGAGATACCTGGCACCTCCTCCCTTGCCCCTAAGGCCCAGAATCTGGCTCAAATGGGACTCAGATTTTTTTTTTTTTGGTTTTTTTTTTTTGGGGGGGGGGGGGGCTTCCACCTCCCACCCATAATTATGTAGGATACTTAATCATTCCTCAGTTTTCGCCAAATAAGCGGCTGATTAATTCGAAAAAAGGTTTGCTGTTAATATATTCTGTTTTCCCTAAAGACAGATTGAAGTTAACACTCTACTGGGGCTTCTTACGCCAATACGAATCTGTTTTCTTACAGGTGAAGTGGCACGCTGCGTCTTCCCTCTACATATTTGGTGCCTCCAGTTCAGAACTGCGTTAGAACTCATTCCGTCAAAAGCTCAAATGTGATATTAATTAACAGATCATCAGCAATGAAAACCAGCATACAGAGGGGTTCCGCAGGACCGGGGCTGAAAACCCCAGAGTTACGAAATTTCATCCGTTGCATTGTATACTATGTCGGCATATATTATTATCAGATCATAATTCTGAATATGAATTATCATAATTCATAATCGTCATCTCATAATATATAATAAACAAGAAGCATCACACTGTAAAGCTGACCAGTTTGGTGTAAATTAAATGACTCACCAATGTGATATGAACGGCTATGCCACATGCCGTTTAGATCGGCCCAAACCCGGACACCGGGCCGGCCGGGAGTCGGCACGAGATGGATAGAGGGGCCACGCTGTGTAAATAGTGTTTTAAGAGCAGCAAGTAAGCGATAAGGGCAGTTTCTTTATCACCCGGCGGTGTCGTCCTGCCGACAGTGAATAATTGATCGGGGGGGGGGGGACAGGGGGTGCTCGGCGCTCGGTTCCCGTGGCGGCGTGTGAGCTGCACAGGGACCCGCTCTGGGGGTCAGGCCGCTGGCAGAGAAAAATGTGGCCCGAGAACAGCTCCGCATCCGACACCCACTCCGAAAGGACGCCACTAATCTTCCTGAGAAGGGAATTTCTTTCTTTTCTCTCTCACCCTGGCTCTGAATGAGTCCCCTTCCCCCGATCCCCCCCCCCACCCCACCCAAAACTCTGCCGGCTCTCTGAGAAGCAGTCGGGGAGAGCGACGCTCCCGCTCTCCTGGACCTCACTTAAACCTGCTCGCGCACGGACAGGCTGCCAGCTCAGTGTCCAAAGTCAGACACGTCCATCGATGCAATATAATAAACGGGGGACAGCTGGTAGTGCAGCGGTTTGAGATGTTGCCTTTGGACCCAAAGGTTGCAGGTTTGATCCCTACCTCTGACTGTTGTACCCCTGAGTAAGGTACTTACCCTAAAAAAACTCCTGCAGTAACCTTACCCAGCTGTGTAAAGGGGTGATTAAATGTAGTAGCTTGTAATAACTGTAACCTTAATGTTGTAAGTTGCTTTGGAGAAAAGCATCAACTAAATACTCTTGTGCTTTAAGGACCTGAAGTCTAAAAGCAGGGAAATTTTATTCCTTATCAGACACTTTTCTCAAAAGCGACTTCCAATGAACTCTGAGTAGTGTTATCAGCCCACGCACCTTATTCACCGCGGTGACTTACACTGCTAGATACACTACTTACACTGGGTCACTCATCCATACATCAGTGGAACACACCCTCTGTGGCACTCACCCACTATGGGGAACTTGAACAGTATGTCTTTGGAGTGTGGGAGGAAACCAGAGCACCTGAAGACTTACACTACTTACAGTGGGTCACTCATCCATACATCGGTGGAACACACCCTCTCTCTCTGTCACTCACACACTATGGGGGAACCTGAACAACATGTCTTTGGAGTGTGGGAGGAAACCAGAGCACCCAGAGTTCCGTACACAACACCAGCAACACGGGGACTGTGCGAAGTTCCAGAGACTCGTGCTGTTCAAGATGCTTACTTTTTATATGCAAATGCGGACATGGACAAAGTGCTCTAGTTGACAGCGCGGAGGTGTGAAAGGCAGCGCAGTACAGCGAGTCCACAGTACCGAGTGTCTCCCGTCCCACCGGTAATGGCCAGTGTAAGAATGCCGAAACATCTGTCCTTTCGGCAGAGACAAAGACATCTGCCGTCTTTCTTCCATGGAAACGCTCTCCTAAACCCAGCGTGTCCGAAAAACAAACCGCGTAAGCGGGACTGGTGTTTACTTTTGCGTATGTGACTTTTGTAAACATTTATCTTGGTGACTTTTGAAGATTTTTCCCTCTTCATTTTCTTAATTTTTTTCTTGGGAGGTTGGTGTGCCAAGAGAGGCTTTTAAAGATTAGTCATAAAATGCGAGGACGGAGTCGGTCTCTCATTTCTTTAGTTTACTTACAGTACGAGAAGTTAGTTGCAGGATGGACCAGATTTTGTGCCTTCTGTGTGCGTTCTCAGTCATTAAAAGGACTCGGGCTCGGTGCAGTAATGGCCTAGATACGAGAGAAAAACCAGAGAAAAGTTGCTTTTGCTTAAAATTAATCACTAGGGCTTTTAATACTCTTTATATTTTTTGATGTTGGCTTTTTTAAAAAAAATACACTGGGAATATTTTTGCATATTAATCACAGGAAATAATGAATATCCAATGTGTACAGTTAGCTTGGTTCTAAAGCATTTTTAAGATTGTTATTTGTTACAAATGCAATCATTTGGTATTCGTCGGCGGGGGAAGGGGCATGGGGTGGGGGGGTCGGTGGCGATCGGTTTCTGGAAAGGATGCGATAAAAGATATGAAAAGTTGCCTCTCTACATCAAGGCCACAAGGCAGCAGCGAGACCTTGTTCCGCAAAAAGTGTGCGGTGGCGACCGGTGCTCCGACCGAAGCGCGGAGCGTTTGCGTGCGCGGAAGGACTCTCGCGCCTTAGAGCAGAACAAACTCCAAAGATTTATCCGATCGCGCCTCCCCATCGAAAATAAAAAAAAAAAAAATGAATAAATGAACAGCACTCCGTAGCAGTAACAACTGCCCAGTTCCCTCCCCGAAGGCTCCACTTAAACGTATGAAGGTGAGCTTTGGGCAACATCTGCAAACAGAAACATTTCCAAACCAGAGGTGTTCACGTACACGGGGCCCAAAAACAACATGTTAGATTCCTGGCAATTTGCAGAACCTGGGAACGAAGTCGAGTCGTAAGGGTGCTTTAGGGCATCGGCCAAACCCCTCTCTCTTCCTGCCTCGTTTTCTTTTTTTTTTTTCTCTTTTTTTTGCCTTAAGGTTGGCTTGTCGTCCTCGGCACGTTATCCCGGCTCGTCTCGCGTCTCCGGCGGCAAATCACGTCCCGTCGAGGCTTCTCTCCTGTTTAACTCGTGCTTATCATTTTAATCCAGAGCAATTTACACGAGTGAGCTTTACTATGCCGTGGGAATTTCAGGGACAGTGTAAGTCTTGAGTAAGGCCCCCATGAGTTTTGAACCAGCTGCTCCTTAGTCTTCTGGCGGCCATCGGAGCTCCTTCGTCGGCCGGTGCTTCGGTGACACGGCCTGGGGTAAAGAAAAGGATAACAAACAAGAGAAGGGAAGAGAGGAGGAGCGAAGGGGTCGGGATCGCGAGCGAGGACCGTGGGGTTCGAACCACGCTACCCTCGGAATATGAGCGCCGGAGACTTCTCCGAAGGCCCCCGGACACATCTGTCCGCTCCGTCGCCCCGCCCCCGACCGCCCAGTGAAAACAGAGTGTGGCCGGCAGCGCGCTGTTCCGACGCGCAAGGCAATGGTATATGGGAGGTCACCTAACCGTGACCAGAAGTGCATGTCTGGAGTAATCTAAGCGTTGAGTAAACGCGGCAAAAATAGAAAGGGAAATATACACGTGGAAGTGCTGCAATGGGCTGATATTCCAAAGGACAAATAGAACTAAGTGTCTGTGACTTTCACTATACAGAACAGTATGTAAACAATGGCTCTTGATATAAGCCATGCTGTGGGAGAAAAAAGGAAGCAGCAGTTTGACCGTAATCACGAATAAGGTGTATTTTTTTCTCAAACAGGCCAGAATCCCCTTTTTTTTTTTTTTTGGTCTGCAGTGTAACACAAGGCATATATTTTTGTTTTACGAACTCACCCTGAGAGGGCTGGGTCCCAAAATACTTCCCCTTTTTTTTTTCTTTTTTTTTTTTTTTGCAAGCGTGCAGAAAAATGCGAAAGCAAATGTTCGGATCCTGGCTCGTGCCAAACGCTTTTGCGTTCCCCGTGTGTGCGAGCTGAACCTCAGTAGGGTTCAAAGGGAAAATTGATTTCTACCGACACCAGTGTTTGCCCTCTAGGGGAGTTAGCTTGCTGGTAATTACAGATCTAAGGTTGTGTAAGCAGTGCAGTCCACCCCACGGTATTAACCATGAGGCAATTAATGTAATTATTGAGGGCCAGGAAAAACAATAGCATATGGTGCTCAGTCAATTGCCTGCACCTGTAAACAAGAGCCACGCACACAGTTCATTGTGCAAAAAGGCCGCTTTGCACTGCCGCCAGATAATGTACACTTGGCGAAACAACACACCTGATGGTTAATGGCAAAGAAACGTGTTTAATTACTGCGTCGGAAACACAAAAGGGGCTGCTCTTTAAACGCGGCAGGGGGTGGGAGCACAGCGTCCAGACGGCGCGAGAAGCCCCGCAGGATGTATGTTGGGCTGCGGCTTGGTGGTTTGGTGTTTTGAAATAGAGCGCGTTTCCAGTCCTCGCGGTCCTCACCGGACGAGCTCCAGAAGCGTGACCAAAAAACGAATGGGCTTCGGTGGCGGACAAAGACGGCTCGAGGTAAAGGGAACGGACCCCTCGCTGCTCTTTTTACACGTTCAGGGGCTTTGCGGTGCAGTCTGCATCCAGGGGTGAACTAATCTGGTCTGCAGAGTCTTCAAGGTCTCTGGTGACCTTCTAATCTGTAGATTTATTTCCAGAAAACAAGCCACCGTCACCTGCGCTCCGGATAATATTTTACACGCAATGAACAAAGAGCAAATCTGAAGTTTTTCCGAAGAGCTGCGCCGGTCGTTTTAGATAAACATGAGCCGAGCAACATATGAAGTTTCCGAAAGTGTTTGGAAAAGCAATTTCCAAGTCGCAAGATGTTTCTCTTCACATTTAAGGTCAGTAAATGGAATTAAACTTGAATGTGAAAACGACAGTAGTGGGTTGGGCTACATTACAACATGTAAAGAAAACCCCTAAGAAAGTTTTTCCATGGGGTCTCTCGATGACACAGACACCACACCCAGGCGATACATCTGTTACCGCCTCATCCGGATGGTTGCTACACCGCCTACCACCGTAATGCTCTTGGCTTTTCTCTGCATTCCGGGGCCTTGTACTTATACATGAACTTCTGTGTGGGCTGCCGGTGGCTTCCTAGAGAATGCCAGAAACCAGCGATCTCTGTCCTGTAAGACATCCAATGCACACATCGCAAAAACAAGGACTGGAGGATAGGCTTATAAATCCTGACTCGCTTTCCCTCCATAACTTTCCTTCCAGGCTGTCATAGCACATTTAGCATTGTTTGCCATCTGACTTGCCCCTATAGCAACAGTTACGGGAAAACGCGGTGGTTTTATGAAGAAAAAAGAAACGGGCACGCTGAACAAACAAAATGGGGAAAGTGACACAAGGGTTCGCCCCTTGCCATCTCTTTATAGCTGCTGACATAAATGGTTTGGGAAAGGACCTCACAGTCACCACTTCAAGGTAGTAAATTATTCCGGTAAATAAGCTGGGATCAGGTTCGGAAGACTGGTTCCAGTTAGCGTTTCTGTTGTAACGCGAAAGGACAGGCACCGAACACCCCTCGGCCTTGTTTTCGCGACCCTTCGAGATCTTGCCGCCCGAAGTAGGCCCGCGCATTCCTTGCAGGGGCGTTTCAACATCCATAGGGTCATCCCGCCACAGCTAATGGCAGCTTGCTCCGTGTTTTCAAGCTCGGGGTGCCATGACACTCGTCGGTAAAACGGCTCCCGATGGGCGTTATCTTATCTATGGCCCAGAGGACAAAACGAAACTGGCAGCGGTGCAGTAAACAAGCGATAGCTGGAGCATGTTGGAACCCGAAGAGCTGCAGGACTTTCACATCATCGCCAAGGGGAATGTGTGCACATTCTGCGGGTCATTTGGTATTTCACCCGACAAATCTTCCATCCAGTCACCTGCCTGTCTTCTGTCTGGCTCTTTCTCACGTGTACGTATTATCTGAATGTTAGCCTGAGCGTGATGCAAGGCCCCGCCCCCAAAGCCTCCCCTAGCTAGCAAAATCGCCGTTAAAAAAGGCATATTCCGTCAATGCTGAGATTCCCACGCCACAAAAAGAGCACTTATCGCAACGGCCGGGGCCTGTTGTGCGGAGATGTGTTTTTCCTTTGCAGTCGTTCATCTCAGATAAACGTAATAATAGCTCTCTCTTCAGCCTGCGCTAGCGGGCTTAACTTTCATTGTGACGAATAAGCCCTGGGCTCATCCTCCAGGGATCTCCAAGTATCCTGTGTGTTTGGCGAGCATCTCGGTGTGCTGTCTGTGGGCAGGTTGCAGGCACAGGTCGTCCCGCAGGGCTATTCCCCGTACCTGCTCATGTCGAAGGTTCCCACGCTCCAAGGAGGAGGGAAGCAGGTGTGGGTCACCAGCGAAATGGTCCGGAGGGGGACAGGAGAGGACGCTGAGCCGCTGCGCAGGGTGTCCCACCGCACGAACAGGGGCGTAGACCGCAGTGCGTCGAGGGAGGGGTGATGACTGTGGGCCTGGTCTCCAGTCTTCATAGAGCCCTTTAGCCTGAAGGCCCAAACAGTTCAGTCAGAGTTCAATAAACTCTCTAAGAGTCCCTGTATGGCCAGATAAACTCTCCTGTGGTTTGTTTAACTCCTTGGCTTGAACTGCGTGTTTGCGGGCTCCTGTCGTCCTCGAAGCACCGTCAGCTGACAGCAAAACTGTCAACGCTGCTCGGCAGCCCGCGCAACCCGCGGCGAACGTTGAGCGAACGTCACGCGGGCCGCCGTGGTTTTGGCAACCTGCGATACGTACGTAGCTGTCGGCGTCGGGGCCGCGCGAGTTAACGTGGCATGTGCCAACGTGGAACTGGCCGCGGAAAGAGCTCGGGTGCCCCGGACGGAGCCGACAAAGCGCAACAAACGAAAGAGAGCAAGGCGGCAGGTTGACGAGCGTGTTCTTTTGTTTTCCGCTCTTCACGTGCCTTATTTTTCGCGAGCGCCCTAGGAATATTCTGCGTCTTCTGCGGAAGGCGCTGGGCCACGTCCAGGCGAGCGCTACGCTCCAGGTAACGTTTCCTTCCGTGGGCTGCGCCTCACCCTGCCGGTGGAGACACAGAGGCGTCTGGGCCATGAGAGGAGCGCCCGGGGCCTGCCAACAACAACAGCAGAAAGAAAGGGGAAAAATTCAAACCAGCAAAAAAAACAGAAGGCCCGATGCCGCTTGCATCACGTCTGGTGGAACTGATCTGAGACTGACACCCATAGGCGCACTACTTCTTACGAGCCGTTCCCCTTCCAGCAGCCCGCGGTGCCAACGCCCTCTCCGACTGGAAAGTACGAAGAACAAGTCCGACCATTTATCTCGCTCAGTCTCTCCCCGCGTTAGACGGCTCTGAGACGCACAAAGCGAAGCGAGTCGAGGATTTCTCAATGGGGACGAGCCGGGAGCTCGACGGGAATTCGCCGGTTCTCGACACGAAAGAAATTATCCGTAAAGGTAGAAGTCAGAGGTGGGGCGGCCGAAGGAGCGCATGCACGGAAAATAGTTTTTTTTCCGTTACTTACACACCTGTGCGTCCTGATGGATGGAAATATCACGGTTCCCATTGAGGCGAACGCAGTGCCGGTTTCATGGATGCTGTAAAAACTGTACTGTACGTGTCAAAAATTTAGTTTGTTTTGCGTAAATACCTGAACTCCAAAGAGACTAATGATGGATTAGAAAAAGTGAAGGTTGGGCAAGCCAAACTGGCAGACGTTGCGCAAATTAATTTTGCTTTTGTTTATTATGTGCGGCGCTAAAGAGAACGCAGTAGGGCTGCTCAGCGAAAGGGAGCCACGTGGGGTCATGAGGGTCGTGGGTCGTGGGGATTCTGGGACACGGGCGGCGACCGGGGCCGCGAGCTGTGCCGAAGTCCGTTCGGGAGAGCGACCCGGGACCCTTATTTAACACCCCCTCCTCGTCAGTTGTCCATCATTTTGTCACAGGGTTTTCCGAAGGATTCGCTGTTGGCGTACAGGGCCGCCGTTCCGGCCCCAGGGGGCTGCTGGAACCACGCTGCGAGGAAAATGTGGACCTCTAGCAGCAATTTATCTTTCCTTTTCTATTTATTATAGGAACAAATGAGTTATTACAGGGACATGTGATATTACAATAAATTAGGTCCTACTGCAGCCACGGCTATTGAGGACATTTGTTATTTCCCGCTGCTGGCTCGAATGGTGAGAAAGGTAGAGAATTAAGTGAACCTTAAGGTTTATCCTGAAACCGCGTCTCTGATTCTTCTTTTTTTAGAGGCACCGTAGTAAGAATTTATGGGTCCGTTACAACACACGGCAGACCTCACTCTCCCTGTAGGTGCACTGAAAATATGTTTTTTTTTTTTTTTTTTTTCTGTAAGGAATGTTGGATTCTTTACTCTTTAGCTGTTTTTTGAAATGACAGACTTCTCAAACATACGCGGACGTGAGCATCAATGCACGGTGATTGGCGGAAAAAAACATACACAAATCCATAACAGAGTAAATCAGTGTGAACTGCAACTTGTCAGGAATTGCTAGTTATAATGCTAGATTGTTTCTACTAAGCTCGTGGCAAAAGCCCTGGGGTACTTGATCTCCTTAAGGGGGGGGGGGGGGGGGGAGAGGCTTTAAACCGTCTTAAAAAAATGGATCCTTCCACATATCATCATCGATCCATGTCACTTGTAAGAAAAATAATTAGGTCAAGGTAAATCCCCTCCCATTCACATATTTAACATAGAACTTATTGAGGGTCATTTTCCGTCATAAACACGCCTGAGTTAATGGTTCCATGACAGCCCGGCTCATTTACTCTCCGAGGGGACTTGTTGAAACTGAAAGTCCAGGGTTGAATTAAAAGGCTCTTGTTTGTTATGGTACGCAGCCAGACATAATCTTATGCACCTTTCCCTCTCAGGGTTTCCTTGCTTAAACTTTCACTCGAACGCTGCAACCCGAACTACGTAGCCGCGACCCGAGAGGGACGAGCGGTCATGTCGCGTTACTGCACACGAATGCGCTCGGCGTCCGTCGTTTTTCCACAATGCAACGTTAGAAAAGTCTTTGAAAGAAGCGGAGGGTAGCAGTTTGGGTGATCCGCTGCCGTACAGGCAGCTGACAAGCCAGACCCAACAGGGGTGATCGGATTGCGGTTGGCAGCGGAGACAACCCCCCCCCCCCCCCCCCCCGTGGCGGCAGCCCACAAAAGAGTCGTCTCTGAAAGAGCTCCTTTGTGCTCCTACTTGTGTGTGTGGGGAGGATGGTTTCCTCGGCCGTCTTCGGCGCTCACCGTTCCCCTGTGGTTAAATGGGACACGGCGGGGAGAGGGGTACAGGCACGCAGACGCCAAAGGAGAAGTGCTACGGTTCATCCGTGGAGATGAAAGAGCAGGACGAGCCCAGAGGATGAGATGTCCTCCGAAGCCCTGGGGGGGGGGATGTCGCAAACGTCAGCGAAGACCCAACCCCTGGATCAGATGCGGGCAGGACAGCACTGAGAATGTGTGTTGGGTTTGTTTTAGGCGACATCGCAGGGGCCGCCACATGGCCTCCAGTGCCCACAAGAGGAATGTAAGTTATTTTAGAGTACATCTGCGGCACAGCGGACTGAGATTGTTAACTTTAGTGTACTCTGAGACTGGGGCTCACTTTGAGGGCCAAGGAAAAATTCACTTCTAATTAGACCCTTAAAGAAAAAAATGCCCTGCAGTTTATTGTAACTCCATACCACAGGAGCGCGGTCTCAAATTAACCTTATAAAGTTGCAGTCAATATAAGGAGAGCGAAGGCGGTGCTTTTTCGTCTGTATTTATACACATTCTTTCCATTCACGTCGCGCATTCGTTCTATGTGCACGTTGGCTTCAATGAGCGCGACCTAAAATAAGCCCATTTTATTGGTTCCCGCTGTTTTTCCGTGTTCTCCCGCAGTCACGTTCGAAAAGGCAAGACTAATTAAGAAAGATAACAGACGACGTAGATAAAGCGGCGCAAACCTATAAAGAATGCGTAACTAATGGTGAAGGAAGAGGCCCGAGCCCTTATGCAACAAAACTTTTCTTTCAAGGTCTCGTCAGGATGACTTCCCATTTTTGATAAAGCAAATCATACATATAAAACGACAAATGCGTCATTTGTACGATTTCAGCGGGCAGCCCGTTCATGAAGGAAAACAAGCATGGGCCTGTGGAGGATCTGGATGCAGATGTAAATACACACCTTTCTCCTACGCTGCTTCCTCTCCCTTTAGCATCTCTGAATTCTTATGGGTTGCCTGGATGTTCCGAAGGCTCCTCGCCGGTAGTCTTCCTTTGTTCCCTTCAAAGCCATTTTTAATGGAATCCGAGCTTCGTTCTTTATTCTTATTACTCCTGTGTTAGACCTCTGTTGGACCTGAGAACCATGGCCTCATGGAGATGACTTCAGGTTCATCTCCAGGTCCATCTCTCCAACTCAGTAGAGTACGACGCTTTGGAAAAGAAAGATTCACCTGGGTGTAGCCCTGAACCTCCTTTGCTGTGCTGAGCAGTGGTAGCTGGACAGTTGGTGTACTCGAACATGTAATGTCCCACAGTCTTTCTTCTGCCCTGGGAAACGTGCCAGATGGGTAAAAAAACCAATTGTGCACCAAACCAGTTCAGACACAGCTTGCTATAGAAAATAGGGCCAGAAAGCTTGCATGTCCATTCCTATCCTGTTATTCACGTTGACTTCATCAAATCCCCCACTGACTGATGGTCTAATTACTAAATTACAGTGTCTCGGGTGCCGCCTAACAGTGCTCTGCTTCGGTGACCCATCTTTCCATAATGGCAGCTGCCATTAACAACATGTTGTTCACAAGTGCTGTCAGTCTGTGATAATCCTTCGAGGGAAATTCCCAATAATCCACATTTTTGAGTTTTTACAAGAGCATCTTCCTCCCGATTACTGCCATTTCCCTCTCAAAACGCTCTTTGGACTGTGACTGACGGCGGCTGCAGAAACCCTGACTGTTATATCAGCTGCTTGGCTCTCCTACTTGCCTTTTCGGTAAAATCCAATGAAGCCTTCAGTTCCCGTTGACAAAGTCCAAGAAGAATAAACCCCGACTGGTCTGCTGCCCCACTTCACTCTCGGGAAGAGTTCACGCATTTGATTACGCCCCATTGTAGCCAAAGCTCATCTTGTGCATTGACGAGAGGCCGCCGCTGGTGCTCAGACTGTGTACACACTCCCGTCATTGTGTCAGTGGCCCTGCTCCCCTACAGAGGAGCATTTTGTCGTTAAACAGCGCCTTGTTTGCCCGGTTTTTGTCAAGGCCTGCACTAGTATTTGGGGTCTGAATGGCAGGGGTCAGGAGGTGGCCAACTTGGGCAAGTGCTCGAGGGCCGTCTCGACCAGTTTCCTCTGCAGACCGGCGCTACCGGCATCGCCCAGAACGCATCCCAGCGTTCCATTCTGGCCCACTGCAAATACCGTTCTCTCTGTGGGGGGATCACGTATAAGAGGGAACAGGATAGAGGAAGGGATCAAGACCGAGCGAGAGATCAACGCTCATGGAGGGGCCGGAAGTCTTGTCGTTGAGCGTGGATACTCTTTCACTAAAACATTTCTTTCCTGGACCTCTGCCATGTGACCGCTGTGTTCCTCATGGGACACCCTGGCTGCCCAGAAGCTCCACATCGACATTTACACCTTCGCATTCTTGCGGTTTTTTCAGGCCACACGGTGGTCAGAAACCTGAAACCTGCTCACATGGTGCCGCATTTATTGGCTTTGGATTAGCCAGTGTCAGATAACCAGTAAATCACACCATTATTGTAGTTCGGGCAGCATTGCTGGTTTGAACGGAAGGACCGGCGTGTCGCCCCAGGTTCTCTTAACTGTCCGTCTCCTTTACAGAATGAGCTAGTGAGTCCTGCAGAGAACATGCCAGTCCGCCGTTAGCAACCAAAGGCATATAATCCCATTCCTGTTACATAGAACTAGACGCTAATGAAAACGGACATACTGAATAACAAACTTTCATGTCTTGGGTAAATATTTTGACTCTTTGCCAGTGTGGAGCAGAAAAAAAACAAGAGTGTTATACATAGGGGCTAATTTATTAGTACAACTAAAAGGCAAATTGCAAAAAAAAAAAAAAAAAAAAAAGCTTTGACAGTTAAATTTTGTTATGGTTGTGTGAGAGTTTATTTTATATTTTCCATAAATGTCATAACCTCCGAGGGCTTTTTCAGTCTCCGTCATACCTCTGTAAATCTCACAGGCCTCTTGGATGAGTTCATTTGACGCGGTTTTCCGTTTGCAGGCTCTCCATCAGAGCATCCAAAACACTATATCTATAAAGGCCAAAGTCTATAATATTTAATATACCTGTATGCTGCACTTGTTTCTTTCCAGGGCTTCGCCCATAAACATCAGTTAAATCTGGTCCTTATGTTTCTGTTTATTTTCAGTTTTAACCAATATGTCTCATGTTTGCTGAATGTTTTTTTTTTTTTTTTTTTTAACAAAAAAATCATGGTCTGGCATAGCAAGCTACACTAATGTAATCCAAGGCTTAATTCAGCGGCAGTCCTTAGTGCTCTGGGCAGTCTGATGCTGGGGGCCTGTCGAGGCGGGAAAGGTACGCGGCAGCCAAGTCGATTCTGGCCCCCATGTGGGACGGTGCCACGCTGCAGTGGTGTTTCCACGGAGAGCTCGTGATGTGTGGCCAGCTAGTTAGCCGACGGGCCGGAGAGCGCTTGGTGGGGGCGGGTGACAGAGCGGCCCCCGTGGAGAGCGGACCCGGAGCACAAAGCTGCAGGGTCAGCAGGGTGATTTATGTCGCAGAAGGATGATTTGGGATTGTCATCTCCCTGCCTCCTTACTTACAACCGCACCATGTTTCTTTTGTGCTCCTTCTTCAACGGAGTTCGAGGATTTTTTCCGAAGCTCCTCATTTGTACAGCTCCGCATTTGACTCCGGCCGACTGATCGTATTCTTTAAATCCACGTGCAAGAGAATGTGTATGAATACATTTCAAAATGAGCCAAAAGGTTGAAATAATTCATATACTCTAGGATATGTACCCATGCACCCAGACCAGCTTCTCGGGAGTCCAGGCATTTCCTAAAGGCAAAGTGTTTTTTTGTCATTCCCGTAACCCGACGCGTAACCCTCGGACCCGCCAACTCGGAGTTGAGCGCAGAGCTTGTCTCACACTGATGGAGGAACTCTAATGAACAGCTTTGGTCCGGATTACAGTGTTAGATCCAAGAAATTACAGAACACATCTTGACAAGTTCACCAGCTTTCCCAAAGAAAAAAGGAGAAACCATGAAATTTCTTTTTCTATAGAGTAGCTTGCTAAGCTCTTTAAATCATCTCCACTTAATTTTGCTTGGCTGAAGACCAAAAGACACCCATTAAACGAGTGAGGATGTTAGAACATGAAGAAGATGACTGGCAGAACATACTTTCAGTACATTGGGGGCCACTGCTAAAAAACTGCTCCAGTGTCACTGCAGCCGCAAAACGCCTTTTCGCTTGACAGCTGCATGAAGCAGGGCTGCCAACACCACCCTCCTTTCTCACCACACCGTGGGATTGGTTGCCCACTCGTTCTGCACAAAAAAAATCCAGTCCTCATGTCTTCGAGGAAGATGAGCTGCCTGATGTTGGTAACTCTTCCTTGGTTAGAAAACGAGAATGACGAGAATCACCAAAGTTTAACACGGCATCCTGCTGGATCGTTCCATACAGCCGGGACGGCACTGATGTAACGAGAGACAGAGTCAAAGAGGGCTTCCTGCGACTGTTCCGCTGGGGTGTGTTCTTCAGGTCACGGTGGTTTATTGGAACCAGAGGCCACTTTTGTAAGACATGTCTCCAGGCAGCCCTGCAAATGCTTTATGTGAGCAAAGCCTGAGGTGGGGGGTGCAGTACAGATCTTAATGCTCCTCAAACTGCTCGCTGTAAACATGCAATGGAGAACTGGATTGTAATCATCCTAGAAGGAAGCCTCTGAGCAGGGAGGACACCTTGCATTATGGGATGCCATCAGTTACTGGTACTGTAACATAAACCCAGGCTGTCAGGATAGTGCAGCATTGTGCACTTTACAAGTATTTATTTAGCAGATGCTTTTCTCCAAAACAACTTCCAATGAACTCTGTGTAGTGTTATCAGCCCACACACCTTATTCACCGTGGTGACTTACACTGCTAGATGCACTACTTACACTGGGTCACTCATCCATACATCAATGGAACACACACACACACACACTCTCTCCATCACTCACACACTATGGATGAACCTGAACAGCATGTCTTTGGACTGTGGGAGGAAACCAGAGCACTCAGATACACTATTTACACTGGGTCACTCATCCATACATCAATGGAACACACTCGCTCTGTCACTCACACACTATGGATGAACCTGAACAGCATATCTTTGGACTGTGGGAAGAAACCAGAGCACTCAGAGGAAATCCCTGTAAACACAGGGAGAACATGCAAAGCTCACACAGACTGAGCAGGGATCAAACCCATGTCCTCCCACACGACCAGGGCACTGTGAGACAGCAGCGCTACTCACTGTGCCACCGTGCCACCCTCTATACAGCTGCCGGTGGGTCTGCAGCTGATGATAGAGGGTGACCACAATCCACATTTCTCCTATCTGCCTATGTGTACAGTGGCTGTACCTGGCCTACAATATCTACATTAATAAAGAACTTATTATAGTTTCCAACATTCCAAGATGTAGATGACAGTTCAGTAATGTTTACAAGAAAACACGAGGCTACAGAAAAAGCACCTGGTAACAAGAAAGTAATAGCAAATAAAACAAAGCCCCACGACGACATTTCAAAAGCATTACACAGTTACATTTAAAAAACCCAGCTGGTGCTGGAAGGCAGGGCAAAACATGGGAAAAAAAGGTGTGCGCTGGCTTTGCAAAGAACAAGCTCCGTTTTAGAGTAAGCGCGGTTTAAAGTGTTTTCAGACAAACGGGAGGACCCCTAAGAGTCAGTCAAACTGGGCAGCATTTTTTCAGACCCCCTGCAAAGGCAGGAAGAATCAAACATGCTGAAAGCATCCCCCACTCACTGAAACCATTGGCTGCAGCTGTTTCCAATTTATGCTTCACAAGGAGGTCTCTTTCTACGACGTTTCATCCAGAACTAACCGAGGCCATGTTAGGTTGGGTGTGGCAGAAGCTTTTCTTACACCCTGCTCGTTTCCTATTTTTCGGCAAGAAAATCCTACCAGTTGCACAAGCAATGCTTTATTTATCCCCCGCTCCGTTCCAATGGATCTAAATTAAACGCTGATCTCTGCCCTCTGACCGCTGACCTGATGACGCCTCACGGAATGTGGAAATACATCGATGTTCAGAAGAATTCGGACGTGAAACGTGTCCTGCTGTTTCGAGTCTAACTCATAGAAATATCCATACTTGTGTCAAAGGGCGTCGATAAGAAAGGCCAGAAATAGACGTAGTGAACATTCTGTCTCAGAGGACATGGATTTCCATACGTTAATGGGCGATGTTTGACATTACGTTACCTTTAACGTGGCTCCAAATGTTTTTCATGCCAGCTGTTCAAGTCTTACGCTTCCCCTTCCTCCCCCGTGCTGCCAGCTCTGTTTCTACCAGCTATAAGTGAAGGTGAACAAGTGCTGAGGACACTTCGAAGGGTAAAGCAGACCTGTAGTGTGCAGGACAGCATTGGTTCTGTTCGGAATACAGGCGGGGATGAGCGCCGGGATAGCCCTCCTGAGGCCGAGCTCGGGATTTCGGCGATTGTCGAAATCGGAGGATTTTCGTGTTGGGGAAACGGAGGTTCCGGAACTCCTGGTGGATGCAGAAACGGGCTCTCGTGGATCTTGTTATGAAAGGTTTCGGGAGGTAGCCATGGAGCCGGCCCACAAGAGCCGGCTGAATGAAAGAGGAGTTACCCATTTTTGGAAGGAGGCCTCAGATTAATGGTGCTGGGTGTGTTTTAAAGCAAAGCCCCCTGGGGAGTGGGGGGTTGTGACATCTGCTTTGCATCACCGTGGGTGCTGAAGCGCACGGGGAGCCGAGCTTAGGCAGGAACTTCATAGAAGCATCATGGGACAAAGTCAAGGAAAACATGGGAGAGGAGCCGTGGAAGACGCAATTTCCTGCAGCTTTGGACCTGTGACCGTAAAAGAGTCAAGACTGCAGGGTGGGGTGGAGTGGAGTGGAGTGGAGTGGAGTGTCAACGGGGCATGACGGAAGAAGCTGTAGCTATTTCTGCTCATGGCTCATCAATCATCACGTCACCCCGCGAGTTGTTTTTTCCTTACGCCGGTTCCTTGCACGAGATGCACTTCGGCATTGAATATTCCACACATTCTGCAATGTCACGTAATCACCTGCCCAGGTTCTGGGTTGGCTTTTAATGTGCAGAAGCTGCAATGTGTAAATCCCGCAATTCTCATTAAGCACAATAGGGTGCTGGTGATGCCCTTCGATGAGGTATGACTCCTGTCGCCCCGAACCCTGGATGCTGGAGGGGTATTACGATTGCGAACACCTCCTCTTTAATTTATCGCATCTTAATGATCGCTCTCGTTCACCTAAGGGCAGCTCCAGCGCTGCTCGCTTTCGACAGTACGGCTTTTATTATCGGCCAGCTTAAAAGATAATAAACTTTTTGTTTAAGGTAATTATTTAATCTCGACAAACTCGCATGTTAAGCAGCGCTATTAGGTGGGCAGGTGATAAATCAGCATGCAGCCAGGTGGGTTGATTACTCCAGGAGCGTAATCAGTCTTGGGCACCTCGCTGCACTAAGTAGCCAAATTACACAAACAGCATGCTAACAACGGCCCGCCGGTTGTCTGCGTGATCAGCGGGTGGGGGGGGGGCTTCTCGTTCCCCGCACCCACGGCCAGCCATCGCGTTCTCACCCGCAGCGAAATGATGCATGGGGGTTATTAGCCCCAGGTGGCCCTGGGCGCAGGTGCTGGACGACGATAACTGGCCCTCCCATTTATGCGTCCGTCAGGAACTCGCCCCGGCGGTGATTTGGGGAGGCACGGCGACGAACAAAGCCGTCGCCGAGAGCTCCGGCTGGGCTTCTTCGGCCTCGTCTCTTTTTATAACACGCGAAGCAGCACGGTCCGGCTCACGTCGGCTCGCGTGCTGGTTACACAGAGCCGCGACAAAGGAAATCGCCGAGCCGAACGTCCGAGCCTGAGCGAATCCGGCAGAGGGAACCAACGTGATTGAAACTCCTATCCAAAAGTTGTGCTATCATCACCCTGGACGCACACAGCACGCATTTATTGAGAACCACAGTTACGCTGCGGTGCTAATGAGGCAAACAAACAAACAAACCGTTCTGCGTGGGGTTTTTTTTCCCCCTTTCTTTTTTCAACCTGCTTTGCTCAGCTGAGAAAGGCTGCGGTAAGGTTGTCCCGCTGAGCCTCGAGCGTCAGCATGGGGACGGTCCAGGGCCAAACTTAGGCAAACCCCAGCCTCGGTCCAGGCAAACTGGGATTTTTGGCCCTGGATCCCAAAGCCCTCGCAGCCTAGAGCGCCGTACCCTGCGAACGACCCTCCGGGAGTGCTGTGTGTGATCCCCTGGATTTATGAATGGCGTTAGACCAAACAGACCGGGGTTGAGAAGAGCCAGCAAGTCCATCCCCATAAACACCAGGAGGAAAACGCGGGAGACGCGGCACTTGATGAAGATCTACCACATCTGGATTCCAGCAAATGGTGACAATGCCGCATAAATACAGCAGCTTGTTTCTTGGCACACCGGTGTTTGCCAGGCAGATGCTGTATATTTTCCACACTGTCTTTCCATCGCGTTACCATATTAAGAAATTAAGGAGAAGCTGCTCATTTAACTGTCTATTAACTGTGAGCACACAGCGTATAAAGTGCCACAAAGCGGCGTGTTGGGCTGTAACGCATTTTATTCAGAAGCATTTGCTGCTACGTGACTGATGTAACAGCTTTTGCATTTCACAGTTTTGTTGCATTTGCATCCAGTAGCCCATCATGTTTAAGGCACGAGGGGTTGTTGGATGAAATGGTGGCACAGTGAGTAGCACTGCTGTCTCACAGCACCTGGGTGACACAAGAGAATGTGGGTTTGATCCCTGCTCAGTATGTGCGGAGTTTGCGTGTTCTCCCCGTGTCTCTGTCGGTTTCCTCCGGGTGCTCTGGTTTCCTCCCGCACTCCAAAGACATGCTGTTCAGATTCACCCACAGTGTGTGAGCGACAGAGAGAGTGTGTGTTCCACTGATGTATGGATGAGTGACCCACTGTAAGTAGTGTATCTAGCAGTGTAAGTCACCGTGGTAAATAAGGTGTGTGGGCTCATAACACTACATAGTGCTCATTGGAAGCAGCTTTGGAGAAAAGTGTCTGATAAATACTTAAATGTTAGGGCAGATTCCCCAAGTCCAAATATATATTTTTAGCAGCACAAGTAGGCCTATTTCTTCTCTCCCAGCCTAGGCCTCTCTAAGAAAGAAATTTAATTGCTTCCATTCGGCTGAGTGTTTACTACAGGCCAGGCGGATATTTAGGCAAGATAAAGTGATCGTCTGAAAGGAAAATGTACTTTCTGAAGCCTAAATAGTTTATCCTGTGAACTACGAAAGCCTGCAGGTTATGACAAGACGTGAACCTAGTAACCACCGTGCACTGCTATTGTGACCTGACAGGCTGATGTAAAAACTGAAATTATATTCAGTGCACCTTGCAATTATTTTATAAGTCTGGGATTAGAAATGCGAGGGGGTGCGGCACGTTTGGCCCGTGCCCGCTGTCTGGTGGGTCTGGGGTTCGAGTCCTGCTTGGAGTGCCTTGTGATGGACCGGCGTTCCGTCCTGGGTGTGTCCCCTCCCCCTCCAGTCTTGCGCCCTTTGTTGGCAGGTTAGGCGCCGTGACCCTGCTGGGGACAAGCGCTTTCAGACTCTGTGTGTGTGTGTGTGTGTAACATGTACTATAGATATTAGAGAGAAAGAGAAGCTTCACATATTACTTACCCATTATACACATTATAGTTGCATTACAATCCTTGCAGAGAAAAAAATTTGCTGCCATAAAGAACAAAAGCTAGACTTTAAATTCGCTGCCCGAATTTGTTACAGAGCTGTGAACCGCAGAGCTCTACCTAGAAGCCGGACGCAGGGTGATAATATGACCAACTCCTCAGACACACACGAGAGCGGTTAACGAATCGTGCTCCAAACGCCCCGGCAGGCCTCGGTCCCCCCGCGGCATGAGGCTACGCGCTTTGCGGCCGCCTCGTGTGCAGCGCTTGGCATGCCGCTGTGTAGTTAGGCGGCTCGCCAGCTCGCTCCGGTGGAATTTCCTGTCTGAATGAACCCCCCCCCACCCAACTCTACCCCCTGCCAGCACTCATTCTCAGGCACAGACAGAAAAGCTTTTTAATTACACTGCCGAGGGTTTCGCTGCTCAGGATATGATTATTATTGTTATTGAGCGCTTCCTCCGAGGATGTGCTTCTTCGCAACACAAATATCCTCTGTGGCTCCGACTCAGCTTGGACATGAAAAGTGAATGTTTTTCCCTGCGACTCACGACTTCTAGTGTCTTCTGCTAATGTTTAACACCTGGCACCGTCTCCAGATGAAACGTCCCGTAAGGCTCGGGCGCGGATGGCTCTCGCCCTTCGCTCGCAGGATTTCACGCTCTCGGAAGACGCGATTAGGTTGGTTTAGAAATGATAATATTTAAAGCTACTAAATAAACGCAAAGAGTGACGCCTGGATGAGCACGTCCTGTCGGTTGGACAAGCAGCGGTCGCTCTGGGGCTCCTCTTGCCCTCGGCAGCTTTAATTCTGTGTACGCAGTCCATCATAGATCCCGGTGGTTCTGTAACGCTCGCACGCGCACGTGCGCACGCTAAGAGGCCAGCGAGGAGGAGGAGGGGGGGGGGGATGATGAAGAAGTGAGTACCCTCACGCGCGGTGCTCCTCCAGATGTGGGGACACGTGTAAAAGCTCGAAGACTAATGGGCCCAAGCAGGACACTGCAGTGCACGTCGGGCCAGTGGATGCGAACTCTCTGGAGCGCTCTCTCTCCTCCCGTCCCCGCGCTCCGCGAACAATGGAACTGTCCCGGTGATGGAATAAGGTGTGGGACAATTCCCGCAATGCCCCCCGTGGCCTCCCCACCGCTTTGCCAAGTGACATAGATCACTCTGGAGAGGGGGGCATTATTTACGGGAACCACCATCAAGAAGAATTGCTCCGCACCTCCCAGACTCATTCCGTCATTCAAGACAGCCGTTTGGACGTAAAGGCAGAGGTGTTCCGGACAATCCGGCGCTCATGGTCTCTAGTGATACGTTAAGATCCAAATGGAAAAGCTGGGCGTTTGAAGCCAGAGCCGGAGGGGGCTTTTTCGGCGTCAGAGAGTGGTCGCTCATGACTTCAGCTTGCGAGAATTTAAGCCGTGCTCCGGGCCGCCGCACTCTGTCATGTTTTCGTGACCCAGTTCCCGGCGGTCTTTGTCTTCGGGTTTCCGCACCCCGTGTTCCCCCCTCTAATCCCCCCCAGCCCCCGATACGTTTGGTAAATCTGTTTCAATTCTGCCCACTTATGTACCCCGTGGTCTCACACGGAGCGGCACTGCTGAGAGACCCGGTCATTGCTCTTGAAAGCAGCCCAGCTCCCCAACTCAGCAATGCGAGACCGGTCCTCTTGCTTGGAAACAAGTTTTTAAAACCGATGCCAGTAGAGCATTGCTTGTGCTTCACGTGGGTTTCGGACCAACTGAACAAATCCCTTTAATTAATAGTAGGGCCATTTATTGAAACGAATGCAAGTGAAATGTTGACACTGAAATGTGGTTTTATTCTTAGCTTCTATTTTGAGGCCCACAAATTAACACAGTACCAGGTAATTACTAGCAGCCTTAGAACTTTGTCAGAGCTCAAGAGGACATATGAAAAGCTCAGGTCCAGTCCATCCCAGAAGTGGACAGGTATGACAAATGAGACGCTGTCCAGCTCTGTGCCAACTTGCAGAGGACAACGGAGGAAAGCTGGTTTCCCGGGATGCTGACTCACACAGGGAGCTCTTCCCCGACCCTCGGGCCACCCTCCCCGTGTCGCTCGGGGTGTGGTAAAGATCTGCACCATCGAGGTACTCAGGTGAGCAGTGACTCACTGACACAGTGATACCCAAAAAATTTTAACGCGACCCAGAGATCACCCGGGACTTGTGATCGCGAAGCGCCGAGGTGCCGCAGTTCAGTGCCGCTCGAACCCTGAACGGAAAGGTTCTCAGGCTGTATTAGGAATTTTTATTATGAGCGGAAGAACAAGGTGGGGTAGAATCCTTTCAACGGCAGAGTTATAAAAGAGAGAAAAAAAATGTTAACGAGACACAAAAACTTTTAAAGATGCTCTAAAAGCAAAACAATGGTACGGGATCAGCGTCACTCCTGTAATTAGAACAGCAAAAGGAGGCTGGTTGTGTTTAACAAGATGCTCCGTGCCAACGAAGTATTTATTACTGGAGGATTTTTGGCATTTTTTCCCCCGTTAAATTAAAAACACGCATAAACTTTAACGCAGCTGGTTTAACTAAGTGAAAGGCTCTTATTAAATGGAACGGCTTGATATACTTTAAAGCTGTGCTTATTTCAAAGGAACTGGTGGTATTGATCAAGTGCTGCCACTGCCCGCTTGCATGTACCGTTGTCGGGTCGAGCTCCGAAACGGTCAGGAGTGGCGGTCGTCTTCCTGCGCCGTCTGCGTACGGCCTTTGTGTTCACCCTCCCGTTTAATGACTCTGTGCTAATGAAAGGATGACAGCTCACCGTGGGCTGGGCAGCCCGAGTCGCTGCGCAGACACCCCTGGAGTCAGAGGTGGCGCTTGGCCGGGATGCGCGCATGCAGCAGTGCAGAAAAAGGGTTTTCCCAACGCTGTCAGGTCCTGTTTGAATTAGAGCTGCGGTTTTCCTCGCTACTGTCTATCATCTCCCCCAGTTCAAAGACAGCCTAGCTGCAGGTCTTTGTCAAAAGCCCAGTTGGATATCTTTTATGTTGGAGATGTAGGATTTCTTAGGATTACTTTGATTATTTATTTATTCCACTTCTCTTGTGTGATAGTGCCAATATTTTACACGAAACTACTCAGCTTGCTCAGAATTTCATGCGGAGCCTTATTGTACAGCTTTCGCCTTTGAAATGAATTTTTAAAAGTGTACTGTTTTTGAAGTCGCTCTTCTTCTTCCCCTCTTCCGTCCCGCAGCCCCCCATCACATATTCCCGACCTTCCACGCGCCCATCCCGATAGACGTGCGCCACCACGAAGGGAGGTATCATTACGAGCCCCACACCTTGCACGCTATGCACGGGTAAGTCACGGATCGGCCGTTGCCGCACATCAGCCGTGGTGTCCTGGACCTCCAGGTTTCTGAGGCTCGGCCTGGACTTGTTGAAGTCAAAAAATTGTCAAAGCGATTCTCGAACTTCGGAGGGAAGCCGTTTTGTCTGCGCTGGGGAGCTCGCTTTCAGATTGTTCGGCAGGAGCGAACCCGGAAAGGATACCTTCAGTCAGCGGACGGCTCACGTTCCGTCTCGATTCTCACTGTGTTTCTGGCCATGAGATGAGAACACGAGGCGCAGAGACAAACGATGTGATTTAAGTTAACAATGTCTTTGAGGATGCGTCTCTGTTTTGTGGGGAGTCCTGTGGTTGCGGGTTACAGCGGATCTACATGTAAGTACAGGGTGGAGAAAAGCCGGGGGTCTCCTCTCCACCCCTGGGACATCCAAGGTTGAGGAGTGCCAGGAGATCCATCAGCTGTAGGCAGCACAGAGGTGTACTTGGAATGTCCAAGAGTGAGCAAAACCGCAGATATGTCGGCCAGCCAGATAACAAAGACAGATGAATCCGGTACGAGACCATGGGAAAAAAAAAAAAAAAAAAAAAACTGGTTCAGCATGAGTTTAAAGAGTTATGGGTACAAGTTTCACTGGTTTCTTTGTAGCGCTTTGGAATTTGGCGTACTGTGAGCGGAACGTACTTCCAGCGCAAGTCCGCTCTTCGTTAGCAGGACATTGCCGAGAAAGTGCGTGACGCCGTGTGTGAAGCTAACACTGTCATTCTGCTTCGTCGCAAGACTTTTGCCCTTATCGCACCTTGTGGACCAACGCGCACGCTCCTCATCACTCTTGAGGTTACCGCTAGGAAGTCCCTGTCTCCTCAGAAGGATGGAACTGAGTTTAAGCACAACCTGCTTTTTTCCACCTTAAAACTGGAAGAGAGAAAAAAAAAACAATGGAGTTGAGGAAATTCTGCTGTAACATTTAAATTCAGAGATCTGATTTTGATGCATTCTGGGAACCCCGCAGAAACAGGGCAATTCATCACAGGGACCGGAAAGCAAAGGGGGGAAAAAAACAATTCTGTCTCTGTTCTCGGCCACCTTGATTAATGTGATTTGATCTTGACAGTGGACCCCTAATTCATCAAGACCTTGATCTAGCCGTCTTTTCGTCTGCCTGCGCCAAATTCATCTAATTACATGAACATTGCACAGCAAATTAAGTGTGGTGTCGTTTGTCGTGAAATGAGGCACTTTATTATCCACTCGTGGCAGAGTGTCAGAGGTCGTCCTCTTGATTGCCTAACATGACATCTCCGTACAGTCCCCTTTATCATTGTTTGCATATAGCATAATGAGGGCCCGGGATATTTTGTCAAAGCTATCATAAAAAGAAAGGCGGCAGGGGGGCTTCCCTCGAACCGCCAGCATCCTGGCTCTGCGGAGGTGACAGCAAGTCAAGATCCAGTCTAGCAGGACTCAGCATACAGGACGAGATTTTCGGCATCTTCCTACACCTGCTAAAAGGGGGCGTGGCGGCGCGGCGGCGCGGCGGCAGGGGGCGGGTTTAGCTGGGTCCCGCTCTCTGGCGGCGCTGGGGTTCGAGTCCTGCTTGGGGTGCCTTGCGACGGACTGCCATCCTGTCCTGGGTGCGTCCCCTCCCCCTCCAGCCTCGCACCCTGTGTTGCTGGATTAGGCTCCGGTTTGCCGCGACCCCGCTTGGGACAAGTGGTTTCAGACAGTATGTGCGTGTGTCCTTGCGCTGCTGTCCCACCTGAAGGCCAGTGGCAGGGGCTAAACCCAGGTCAGAAGTGGTTTGGAGCTTTAAGTGAATTAAACGCCAAGCACTTATTTTGACAGGAGAGCCCATGCTTTCACAAAGCTCTGCATTGCACACAAATTGCAAGATGCCATAACACGGTATCACGCTTCAAATATACAGGTGCTCCTCGACTTACGATGGTTCGACTTACAATTTTTCGCTGGCGATAGACATTCCGTAGAAGCCGCACTTCGAATTTTGAGTTTTTTCCCCGGTGCGATGCTCTCTCGCAGTGCTGGGCAGCGTCAGCGATCCCATATTGGCCATCGCACGTACGCTAGGCTGTGATGTTCGGTAGGTTAGGTGTATTCGCGGAACGTTACCCCATCATAAGTCGGGAATCACCTGTAGTCAACTATCTGTGCAGCAAAGTTTTTAGAAAACAACAGCAAGTATTGCTGATTGATGTATTTTTAAAATTCATAGTTTACTAGTTCTGTGATGAGAGCTGGGTGATTTTGTTTCAGCTTATCAAACTTTATCTGAGATGCTGCCAACATATTATTTAAAAAGGTTTCGAGCACTTTAGTCTCCAATGTATGTTTATTTTTTTCGGTTTTTGTTGGGCAAGTTTGATCGCAGTAAGCCGCCCAGGCAGAAGTAAATGCTCCATCCCTTCTCTCCAGGCATACCTCGTAGAAAGTCTGTGTGCAAAACACCCTCGGGGTCACATGGGCAAGTTAATTGGTCCATTAATCCCTAAAACTGCAGAACTACAGGACTTGTCCTCACTGTGTCCTGCTGGACAAACTGGACAAAACATGGTATTTTATCAAAGGGTTGCAAATGCTTTCAGTTCACCGTTTTCCTGCACGGTCACTGTCCGAGACGGGTCTCCAGAATAAATCACTGCGCATAACCGTTGCAGTGGATCATCCCTTCAGATGGAAGGGTGTACCCTTTTAAGAGGATGTACTCCAGAATGCCAGCCCATCCTGACAGTCATCCCCAGACCAGTGCGGCTGAACCGTGTGCCACGGAGGGGAGTATTGGAGAGCCGGGGAGCTTTCTTTGCCTAAATTAATGTCACGAATGTTCGGCAGATTTCTGGGAGTAACGGAATGTGCACGTTAACCTCTACTATTACTAGAAGCAATACAGTTGACCCTTGAACAATGCGGGGGTTGGGGGCGCCGACTCCCCACGCAGTCAGAAATCTGCGTATACCTTTTGACTCCCCAAAATGACAACTACTAATAGCCTACTGTTGAGCGGAAGCCTTACCGATAGCACAAACAGTCGATTAACGCATATTTTGTATGTTATACGAATTATATATTGTATTACTACAATAAAGTAAGCTAGAGAAAAGAAAATGTTGAGCTAATCATTATGAAAATACATTTACAGTACTGTGCTGGATTTATCGATACCATAGGTTTACATCGTCCGTTTACGAGAATCATCTCTCTGTCTGTCAGTACCTACATCAATATTGTTTTTGATACAAAACAATATAGATGTTATGTGTATTATGTGTATATTTTATGGTACTAAATGATAAAATAGACTAGTACCTACATATATTTTATGCTTTCAAGGCACACCTAACATTTTCTTAATTTTTTCCATATTTCTGGGCTACGCGGTTCGTTTGTGAGTTTTTTCAAATTGTCACAAATCTCCCAAAAGTTTTTCCAACATATTTATCGAATCCACGTACGAGTGGACCTGCGCAGTTCAAGCCCGTGTTGTTCAAGGTACAACTGTACGTTATTTTTTCAGGGGCCAAAAATTTAAAGTAGCCGGTGGTGTAGCGGTTCAGGCACTTACCTCTTGGTCTGAAAGCTCCTGCTTTAAGTCTTGCTCCGGCCGTTGTGCCCTTGAGCAGAGTGCTTACTCTCACTTACGTCACTAAGAATGTCCTTCTGTACACATCACTGATATAAGTACCTCAGTGCCCAGACCTAACAATGTAAGTCGCCTTACACAAAGGCATTGGATCAATTAATAATATACCGTAAGGATTAATAGTTCATTATCAGGATGTGCTATTAGTCACACAGAACAGCGAAACCAACGCCATGACTCTTCAGGGTGTCTTTGCTTTACTTGCACATTGTATGTAAAGCACCTACACAGCCATGCATCACACCTGGGCTGTGCTTTACCAAAATATAAAATAAATGTATCGGTGCATACATTATTTTCCGACGACTGACGTGTGTTTCTAGGTCACTGCTTCGCATTCATTTGCAGGAGCATGCCGAGGAATCATCTGCACAGCTGAAGACCAAACTATCAAGTGTCCCTTAGACCTGCATGGAACATAGAGCAATGGGCCAAAGAGAAAGAGCCTATGTCACACTATAGTTCTTGTCCAGCTCCATTCCGAGAGCACACAAAAGGTGGGTGGGAGCTGGTGGGGGTGGAGAGAGAGGCAAATATAGACTCGAGGCTGGCCCGGCCCAGCAGCCATCCAGGCAGGAGTCTGCTGTGCTTAACCCCCGGCTGAAACGAATCCCAGCAGTAGCCCGAAGACTTCCTACCTGGAAGCAGGCTGGGAACGGAGGGTGGGCAGGTATAGTGCGGCACCACCCAGCCAGTATCTCTGGGCTATCCCACTCGTGAGTTCCGACACAGCACACATTTCTGAGCCAGTAGCCCAGCTTGTGTCAGTAATTGCTCCCCAGTAGGGGGAAAAAGTCTGTCAAATTTCTTCTTGCCCTGCCTTGGACACTCAAAAATCACTATCCCTCAAAATTCTGGCCATGTTCAGCCTACCTTATTCGAGCAGCAGGGATAGTTTGCATTCTGCGCCGACCAAGGCAATGGAAGATGAACTTGAGAGGTGTTATGAAACAGCATGAATGGTGGAAGACTGCTCCTTTGTTTAAGAGATGATTACCTTGTGTTCTTCCCTGAGAAGATCCAGTGTTTCCATAAATGAAGCCCGATTAAATGATGAGAACTGACTAAGGGACTGCTCTCGGAGCTCCTATTAGGGTTACACACCACATGATTTCTCAGTGACTTCAGTCTGACCTCCAGAAACACAGTTCAAGTAGTATCTTGTCAGCAGAGGTATAGTGGCAAGGCCCCAATTAGAGTACAGGTGGTGCCTGACTTACAATGGGGTTACGCGCCACGAAATGTAATACACACCCAACCTACAGACCATCATAGCGTAGCATACGTGGGATGGCCATTACGGGTTTGCCGCCTTCATGCTGGGAAATTATCTTGAGTTTCTCCTGTAGAGTAACTGCCTTCCTGTTCTTCTTCCCACCAGTAGCAGGAGACACAGATGGGCTTTTCTGTGACATTATGGTACACAAAACACAATGTAGATACAAGGGGGTATCTGTATAGCGACCGCGTGACAGACTGGGAGATGCGGATCGCTGCCGCTGCCCAGCATCGCGAGAGAGTATCGCACCACATATCGCTTGTCCAGGAAAAAATCAAAATTCAAAATTCGAAGTACAGTTTCTACTGAATGTCTATCACCAGCTCACTATCGTAAAGTCGAAAAAATCACAAGTCGAACCATCGTAAGTCAAATCAAAAAGTCCTTACACACGTCCTGCACTAAATTGTGTCCGAGCGCATTTCACTTTAAACAGATGGTATTTTCACCGGCTTTGTCCTCCAGTCATTCAATTATGTCTGTTTCTTCCTCGTTGAACAAACAGCGAGGCAGTAGAAAAAGAGAAATATGGTGACTGAATATTTTTAGAATCTAATTTTTCATAATCTGTCGTATATCTATTTGGTATTTGATTTTCCATAAAATATATTACAGTGAGGGGGTGTGGTGGCGCAGTGTGTTGCACCACAGTCCTGCTTTCCGGTGGGTCTGGGGTTCGAGTCCCGCTTGGGGTGCCTTGCGACGGACTGGCGTCCCGTCCTGGGTGTGTCCCCTCCCCCTCCGGCCTTACACCCTCTGTTACTGGGTAGGCTCCGGTTCCCCGTGACCCCAAATGGGACAAGCGGCTCTAAAAATGTGTGTGTGTGTGTGTGTGTGTGTGTGTGTGTGTGTGTGTATTACAGTGAGAACACAAAGCCAGAGGATCTTTCCTGCTGTTACTGTCCTTCTACAGAACTCTGGTAGAGCAGCGGTGAGAGCCGCTGCCTCTGGACCCCAAGGTTGCAGGTTGAAATCCTGCCTGTAGTACCCTTGAGCAAGGTACTTACCCTAAATTGCTCCAGTAAATTTACTCTGCTGTATAAAATGGTAACTAACTGTAGGTGTCCTAACACTGTAAGTTGATTTGGAGAAACATGGGAACTGTGTTCAGTTTTGTATAAACACAGTTTGACTTAATAAACATGTACATTCCTACACTTTGTCATATAAACTTTTTTGATTTTACTAAATATACTGTATATTCTTCACGTACAAGTTGGAATCTTTAAGCACACTAAAGAGGGCAGGCGTCAAATACCTTAAATGCGGTTTGCTCTCGCTGTAGTCTCTTACATTCCAAGTTGATGCTGTGTCTTCAAAGACCATAAACGTGTTCCCCAAACGTATTCTGTCGTGGTCACAAAGACATTAGAGCGGTCCGGTGTGGAGAATGAATGAATGATAACTTTTGCATTCCCTGCCACTCTTCATCCATGGTGTCTTAGTTCTATCAAGTCTGCCAGATTCATGCTAAGTAGGAGTTTTGTCGGCCCACTGAATACCGACCGTTTAACGTACTGAGCACAAAAAGCGGCCGAGGAGGCCTCGTTTCGAGAGGGATTACCGAGAGCGCGTAGGTAATGCTTCTGGGGTCTCATGGTCACTCTGTCCAACATGGCGCAACATCCTTCCCTCAGTAGAGGCTAATGTGAGCTGTAATAACGCAAGCCATTCCGTGGGTATCGCCTTTAAAACTGCAGCTTCGCATTACTTATTTAGAGCTACTGGGTTTAAGGAGTCTCCATGAGGGGGGTTTTGTTTCTGAAAGCGTTCTGAGTACTGTACTATACGTCTGCTGGCAGAACACAGAAATATTTATGCGATTAATATTTAAAGCATATTTCTGTGAGCCCTCATCATGCATTAAGCAGCATATGATCTTACAGTGTGTCTGAAATGCAGTTGTTTAGGTGGGCACATTATCAAACCACACTTGTTTTTTCAGGGCCACGCGAAGAGGCTCCCGCTTCCCTTCCGTACAGTTTTTGACCAGCCCTGTACCTCAATAACTCCGCGTTCCGCGTTTTCACAGTGGCAATCAAAACCTCATACGAAGAAAAGATGCCATGATAAACGAAACTTTTAAAAAGGAGAGAATCTAAACTGCTTGTTAGAAAGTGCCCATGTTTTCATAGAACTTGGCCCTTCATGCCGTGACGTGTTTGTGAAGTGCGAGACCCTTTTTTTTTGCAATTAGATATGTTTTTGCGCATTCCGTACAGAAAAAAATGATTGCCAAAGCCACCTGGTTGGCCCGGTCCTGTATGAGCAGCCGCTGGATGGTCCATGGGTGAGTTTGATTGTCAGTTCAGCCCTTGAGGGGATGTTTGCTCCTGGATCCCACTTCTGCCACCACAGCAGCCTTCATGTGGAAGCAGTCTGGATAGGTGGACATGGGAGATGAAAGAGCGTGTGGCCAGAGGGGAGAGAGTAAACCCAACCAAGCCAGCCTTTTCACCATAAATTATTCACACTGACAAGAGCATGCATGTTGCCATTTTGGGGCAAAATCTGGACAATATTCAACCCAAATAGTAGTCCTGAGGGTGCATGTGCAAGAAACTCTGTCCTACAAGGGAAGGGTAGTGTGTTATGTGTGGATGGCGTGTCTGTTTCTTCTTAGCTTCTGAACAGAGACCTCTTTATTGCCATCCATTTGCAAGGCTGATGGCAGAATTTTGGCACTGGAACAGGGCTGGTAGTCTGCAGGCATTTACTGGAAACTTGGTGGGGTTTGGGTCAAGGATGCCTGGTCCCTTGGCAGCTTAGAAATAAATGAGAGATTGAGGTCACTCAGAACCTACCTGAGGAATTCTGGATCTCAGACCCACCTTTCAGACCCAAAAAACCACTGCGGGCTGAGAGTCAACCCCACCCCTTAGTGGATTGCAGTGATTTAAGACACTCATAGAGAAGCGGCCTATACTTCAAATGCAGTAAAGGTGTGTTAGGCTTTCGAAGGGCACCTTCCTGTGAGACAGTCTGCTGCTTCCAGTGATTTTCAAGCTGGAATTCATATAACATTGAAGGGAAATGATGGGACATGACAGATTGTGAGCTCTGAAACACATTCACGCGCTGACGACTCACATCCCTACGGAAGATAGATTCTGAACTGGAAAAACTGAGCAAAGAACAGTGGGGACTTGCAGCTGACTGCCACAAACCATGGCGCATGTACTTCCCACCAGTGAAAGGTACTGGGATGCAAGTGTGGCTCTGGTGTCCCACTGGTCTGTCTTTGTACAGAGGGGAACAGTGCCTGTACACACGGCCCTGCGTGGGCCCTTCCCGCTGGGCGGATAGGAAGACATGCATCCAACAATGGGTTGGCTAACTGAGAATACAGGCTTCCTTTAAAGCCTCCCAGCAAGTGAAACTCCATGTTTTTTTTTTTTTGAAAAATTAAAATATCACACTGCTACTTTGTGCTGCCTGCAACTCGTCAATGCCATTGCGAGTCAAAAACCGCTGCTCCAAAAAAAAAAAAAAAAAAAAAAAAAAAGCAGACCCAGATTCATTACCATTTGTCTTTTTCCCTCTTCTGGAAATTCAGGAAGAATGAAGTTTGAGGAAACGCAAATGGCCTGCTTTGTGTAATAGTGTTGAGCGGCACCGATGTCACAAGAGCCGAGGGAGTCTAGTCGAGAGCAGGGGGGAGGAGCGTGGCGTGGTTTCCACGATTTCTGTACAGCGATGTATACAGCGGTGTGTCAGAACCCAGCCTGGGGCCCATAGCGAGACAGTGCTCTTCTGAACCCCACCCCAGCTCTCTCTTCCTTCTAGGGCGGAAGACCTGCCTTGCTAAAGAGCACTCCCTGCTGCCCCTGTCATCCGCATGCTGGGCGAGTCTTTTTCGGTGCATATCAGCCCCACCAGTACCCACCTTCAAAGGAGTGCAGAAGGGGGCCACTCACCCTATCCTCTTCCCCTCCACTTTCTCCTCAAGAGCAAGAGGCAATCAAACATGCTGTGCACTCTTCAGAAGGTTTCAAACATACTGCTGTTCACAGGCTGGGTTTTTGTAGAGAAGCAGCCCAATTACCTGCCAAAAGGAAGGACAACACATTTCATGTCCAGTAGACAACCCTTGGGCGATTTAGTTGGATTTCATTACAGTCCAGTATTTTGTTCATCAAACTGGGTGGGTCAAAGCAGGCGGGTAAAGACCGCTTCCATTGTAATTACAGTGACCCCATGCCGGGTGACACCTCCATGGGAAGCAGACCAGCATGAGCTGTCCCTGCTCCTTGACCCTGCCTGCCTTACCGCCTTCAAACTAATCCCATCCTACCTGGCTCAAAGAACAATAGGACTAAGAACAGAAGCAGACATGATCTCAGTTGCGATCTTGAAATAAGCAGCAGACGGGAAGAGAGTTTGTATCAGAATACACAGCCAGTTAGATTCATGCACAGATCTGATTTACCTTGCTATCAAGGTCATATTTAACTCTCAGAGACAGTATGACTCCATGCTGAACACATGGGTGGGTTTGGGGGTGCAGAATGAAACCCACTGTCACTGCATGGTAAAGGGAGATCATGCTAAGAGTGGATTTACTTTTTTTAAAAACTAAATTCTATATGAAGTACTGCAAAATTTCTCTGGTTCAACCAGCCAGAATGCACGAGCACACCAGAATCGATTGACACGAAACAGGTAGAGGGTTAAACTCACATTATTTCCTCCTGTCATCAAAATCTCTTTCTTTGCCTCAAACAAACTTGTATAAACACGTTCAGCAATTTGATACATGCTCTACACATGTTGACTCCAGCACCCAGACGGTAACAATGAATAAAGGAACGATCACTGTAACAGGAGGAATGAATGCGACAGCAGGAACAATGGATTCAAGAGCAGTCGTACCCCGAGATACGCCCGTTCGCGTTACGAGAATTCAGCCGCACGAGGAGTTTCATTTGACACCCGAGCTTCACCGTACGAGGCATTTCCTTGCGTTTATGAAGGCCGAAGCTGGATTTCGCGTGGCTCTCAACTGTTGAAGAGCACAAGACATTTACATTTATTCACTTAGTAAAGGCTTTTCTCCAAAGTACGATATTGCTAGCTGTATCACTTTGGACTGTAGAGAGTTTAGTGTATCTAGAACCTTCCGTCGTCTTGGACGAATGCGTCAAGCTAATGAAGCTCCAGAGAGCCAAATATTGTCATCGCTACCGATTCACCGGTGCACATCTCAGGTCCAATAGACAAAACACTCTAGCTTTCATCTACCAAAGGTTCTCCCTCTCCCTCAAACTCCATAATTCATTTCCTCTGAAAAAGTCCAGTCTCTTTAAACAGAATCTATAACTGGATTTATTCGCTGCTCCCAGGTGCAGCCATCAGTCTGGGTGGTGGTGGTGTAGCCTGGGCTCCTACCTACCACAGCATCACTGTACTTTGTATATATTCCGGTAATTGACAAAAGTACGGACGCACAGTGCGTATAACATTGTCCGTACGCATACACACACGGACACACACCACATTATATTGTGCAGTACAGATACAAGAATGAGGTAATGATGATGAAGTAACGTTGTGTTCCTCTCTCCCTCAGACCTCCGGGGTTGTCGGGAAGCCCAGTCATCTCGGACATATCCCTCATCCGCCTGTCACCCCACGCTTCTGGGACAGGGGAGTCTCCTTTCAACCCGACACACCCCTATGTCAGCCCCCACATGGAGCACTACCTCCGTTCCGTCCACAGCAGTCCCACCCTCTCCATGATCTCTGCAGCAAGAGGCCTGAGCCCAGCTGAGCGTGAGCAGGCCGACCGCACTAGGGGTGGGGTTGGAAGAGATGGAAGGGATGAAGAAGGGAAGGGGTATCCTTGCTGTGTCTTCGCCAAATACAGAAGCTTTGCGGTACACTCGGCAGTCTGTAACCATAAGAAGCACGACCCAATGCACAATACATATGTTGGGCGGCACGGTGGCACAGTGAGTAGCACTGCTGTCTCACGGCGAATGGGTGGTGCGAGAGAACATGGGATTGCTCTCAGCTCAGTCTGTGCGGAGTTTGCATGTTCTCGCCGTGTCTGTGTGGGTTTTCTCTGGGTGCTCTGGTTTCCTCCCACCATCCAAAGACACCCTGTTGAGGTTCACCCATAGTGTGTGAGTTACAGAGAGTGTGTGTGTGTTCCACTGATGTATGTATGGATGAGTGAGCAGTGTAAGTAGTGTATCTAGCAGTGTAAGTCACCACGGTGAATAAGGTGTGTGGGCTCATAACACTACATAGAGTTCACTGGAAGTTGCTTTGGACAAAAGCATCTGCTACGTTGTAAATAAATGTGTAATTTTGATCTATTTAACGGGATTGAAAGAATCTATAGAAACAACATGCATTTGCATTAAAATAGCTTCGTTACATAACATACAGTTTTTATGTCTAGCCTTTACAATCTTGAGAAACAGGAGATGGGCAGCAGGTGAACACGTAACACTTCCATCTTTTGTAGCCGTACGGATGATAATGCTCTTGCTGGAGAGCGACTGCATCACAGGGCAGCGTACGAACTTGCGTTTGAAATCGCACCCACTTAAAATACCCAACCCACTGAATTATTTCAATTAAATTCGGTTAGTTTTTATATAGTGCCCTTACCAGCATCGCCCCAGAGTGCTCAATTAGTCCTCCACAGATACAGCTCCGCAAGACTTTGAACTTCTCTGAGCTTTAGTGTTCGGGCAGTAAGGGTGGGGTGACAGAGGCTGCTATTGGAAATTAATAAAGGAAAACAGACCTAACCGAATTCCCCAGATTTGCTTAGATGTGCTGACAGCTCTTTCTTCCGAGAAGAATTACAATAACAGGTTGAGGCGAGGATCAGAACAGGAAATAAATCACGTTTTACAGTCTGTCAACAGTAATGTCTCTGCACACTTTTAAAGTTAAATAAGCAGCGCGCAGGAGATCTCCCCGCTGATACGGCAGTGTGCGCGAGTCAGACGGGGAGAGACGGGGGGGAAAAGATGGGAAGCTACCGGAATTTTCAAGTGAATGCAGATGAGAAGAGGTGACAAACACACTGCTAACCTAGAAAATATACCCCGTTTGGACTGAGGCCTCTCTCGAGCATTACACTCAAACAGGAAGTGGCCACAGCTCTGGTAACTCAACCACGGTGGCACAGCGAGTAGCGCCGTTGTCTCACAGTGCCGGGGTGCTGCGAGCGGACGGGGATTCGATCCCTGCTCACGCCGCGTGGAGTTTGTTCTCCGTGTCCGTGTGTGTTTCTTCCGGGTGCTCTGGTTTCCTCCCACAGTCCAAACACATGCTCTTTAGGTTCCCCCGTAGCGTGTGAGCGACAGAGAGAGTGTGTGTGTTCTACCGATGTATGGCTGAGTGGCCCAGTGTAAGTAGTGTATCTAGCAGTGTAAGTCACTGTGGTGAATAAGGTGTGTGAGCTAATAACACTATGTAGAGTTCATTGGAAGTTGCTTTGGACAAAAGAGGATATATAAATCAGTTTTATATGATCCGTTATTTCGAAAAACAGCAGCTGTACTCTAAGTTAAAGCCGAAATGGTTTCTCTGTGTTAATGTTTTTATTGATGTCACATTAGGCACGAACACACTCTTCCAGGACCTTCATGATGTATGATTTGTCCTAAATATTTATCCTTTGCTCAGAAATGTCCTGACTAAGCAGCCAGTCTCAATGGGGCCACACTGGGGTCTCTGCTGCTCGCTGACTTTTGGGTCAATGAGCTCATACAGCCCAGTGATATGATCCAGGGAGCAAATGACGGGGGGGGGGCTGCAGTCGAGCACCAGCCGCGAGGAGGGCATGTACACATTGCCATTCTCCTTTACGGCCTAACACACCTAACTGTTCCTGAGAGCCTGTGTCACCGTGACCCATGAAGCAACTTTGTGAAGGTCACCACCCTTGACCCCGCTTTCCCAAAACGGAGCGGGATCCCCCCCATCCGTGGCACAGAGGACGGCTGATCCATACATGGACTCCTGGTAAACAGGTGGACCCTATAAAACAAAATCACACAAACCCCTTATCGCTCCCGATGCGTTAAGGGGTGTTTTTACTGGGCACATTTGTTGACCCTGGGATACTGAGCTGAGCAAAACTGGAAGGGAACATGGGGGCCCGTGTTAGGCAGACAACTCAAAATTCTTAGCTGAAAACACAGATAGAAAGTGCTGATCACACACTGTTAAAGCTGAACACGCTGGGTACACAACTCAAAGAACGGTGAGATACTCTTCGGTGAAATCCTTCGTCCCTGTTCTTCCGCCCCAGTGACACACGAGCACCTGAAGGAGCGCGGACTCTTCGGCTTGCCCCCGCCCCCACCGGGGGCCAACCCAACAGAGTACTACCACCTGATGGCAAGTCACCGGAGTCCCTACGGGGACCTGCTTCTACAGACGGGAGCCGCCGCAGCCACCCACCTGCCGGACTACATCAGCCCCGTGGATGGTGAGTCACAACAATGGAACTGCTCATCCATTCAGGGTCACTGCAATCCAACACGTATCGCTGGCATCGCATCAGAGTCCATTGCTGAGCGCACGCAACACGAACAGAACATCTTCGGAACGTGGCAGGACAGCTGGGCACATCTGAACAAGTTAAATCATAGAGACTCAGACCTGCAGCTCCAGAGGAATTTTGATATCGCCCAGGGAATATCGATGATGCGTTCAGTTGAACGTATTCCCTTGGTTGAGATGCGGATGAGTTGCAGGTGTTCTTTTTCAGATGGCCATTCTTCTTCGGCCCACCCTTTCATTGTAACATTGAGGTATGAAGGAATGACCCAAAGGGGAGCGATAAAACTCCAAGAGCAACAAAACATAAGGATGTTTAACACATTTTTTTTTCCGTTTGAAACAACTTCAAAAGGGAGAGCCCCTTCAGGTATATACAGTACTTCAGATCTTCACCAGAACTTTCCATAAACAAGAATAGGACGGATCAGGCAGGCAGGACATTTATGAGGTGATTGTCCTTTCGGGGGAAGCGTTGGGTTGGAGGTCTGTTTACTGTAATGAATGACTGCTTTCATCCTCAACATCCTCTGCCACCTTAAAAGGGTAGACATGTCCAGATGAGAGACAGATTCTTGCCAGGATAATACTGCCCCAAGGACCTCAGGTTGTAGTCTAATCCATCACAGAGCTCCCTTTAAAGAAAAGTTTAAAACGCCATGAAAACCCACACCTTAAAGAGGAATGTTCATCGGCGAAATTGCAAAGCTGGTGCAGTTTGTCTAGCCGCGCTACCGTAAATTCCTCAAGTCATGCCTGCATCGTACCGGTTAAGAGTCCAACAGATTCATCAGCTTGATTTGTGCTTCCTCGGTGCATGTTCTGTCATTTCACCCCTTGGCTCCGCGTGTTGCTCATCCTTCCCGTGTCCCATTGGAATATTAACCCTTCGGATCGCCGGGGCACAGCTGACTCACTGGGACATGTCCAACTCCAAACGCACTGGAGGTTTCAGAGGGTGGCGGTGGGGTTCGGCAGTAAGTTCGGCGTTTCGGAGGTTGGGGGGGGAGGGGGTGGAGTAGGGGTTTTGACGGTCCCCGGTTCCAGCGCTGCGGACCGCCGTGCCGCGGTTGGAAAAACACGCGGCGCTTGCCCACGGCTGTTTACCGAGGCAGCCCCCGTGTTGTTTGCTTAAACACCCACAGACTGCAGCCCGCCCTGCGCCGCCTCTCCTTGCCCCAGTCTGTTGTTTTGTTTTCCCTCTCAGCGGGTTCGACGCCTCTTGGCTCCGGGCCGTCCCCGAGCGAGGGCCGCTGGGGCCGCGGGCCGAATCGGCCCCGCGCACAGATGCGGTATTGACAGAGCCCGGCCCGGCCTGGCTAATTACTTCAAGGGGAAACACCTCGATGAAGGGTTTCATTTTTGCTGAGAGGAGCCGTAAACATGCATCTCCATCTCCATCGCTTTGGCACGGAGCACCGATAAATTTATGCACGCCTTTAATATCAATTTATGCACTAATAAATTCTGCAGACCCACCACAAGCCTTCAATGAAGCCCTCTCATTCGCATCGGTCGCCAGGCACAGCAGAGACGCTGACGGTGAACAGCGGTCACCGGTCGCATAGAAGCGCATTAATGTCCGTCCACGGCGCCGACACGAACCACCTTTCGGAGGAACGGTCGCGGTAGCGAAGTTTCCACGGCAAAACCCGAGATAAAAATTCACGGATAAGGCTGAGTTTTCTTACGCCGAGACGCAAATTCAGCGTTCCGCCCTTTAAGTAACCGGATTCTGCGCGATACCGTTTGCGAAATAATGATACGACAAATAACTGCCAGCTGAAACCGACACATTGTCTCGTACTGCAGAACCTTGGCTTGAGTGCTTTCCAGGGTTATTCTCCCATCCCGTCCACAGAGAGCATAATTATTCCGAGTGAAATACCACAACAACAGAGCGCCCGTGGCTGAGGTAGTGGAGGCAGCTGTTGCCTTGGCCAGGTTTCCTGCGGCCTGCCAGGCCCTCTGCGCTGAATTACCGTAGCTCTTCTTCCGTCCAACATATCCGCACTTTCCCCATGACACGGGCGTCAGGCGCAGAACAATTAAACGGGGCCGTTAAAGCGCAAACGTACACAGGCGAACAATGAGAAGGCTGGCAGACGCAGCTTCGGTGCGCTGAAACGCTTTCGCGCCGTGCGGAGGGGTGTGTCGGTGGGCTGTCGATGGCAGCTGCGTGTCGCGGGTCACAGCGGCAGGGTGCGTTTCACGGTTTGAAAGCTCGGCGACCGCTCGGCGACCGCTCGCGCAACTAATGCGAACGGCTCACATCTTCCGTGGAAGGGTTTTCGCTGAGGGCAACGCATTTCCACGATGAAATTTTTACGAACCTTTTACATTTACGTGTATTCGTTTAGCAGATGCTTTTTTCCGAAGCGACGAACACCTCGTAGAAAATACAGTGTGTTCATTACATTGGCAGGAAGAAGCACTTGGATGCAGACGTGTGATTCTTAAGTGCAGTTAGTTTCTTTCTACCATATGAATCGATGTTCATCGCACGAGTATCTGCATAAAACTTTTTCCGAATATTGACGATACCCGATCGCCGTCCTAATATTTTTTTTTTTATTTTTGAGATTTATAAACATTTACGTTACGTTACAGGAGTAGCTGCGTAAAGGTTTATCCGGGCATCATATTAAAGTCATGGTGCATGAACATTTATCCATTACACGAACTTACGAGATGATGGGCAAAGTGGGTCTGGAAAAGGTGAGTTTTCAGACCCTTTTTAAATGTGGACAGAGATTCAGCAGTTCTGAGTGACGGGGGGAGGTCGTTTCACCGCAAAGGAGCCAGAACCGAGAGCCTCCGTGCTTTACCTTTCGTACGTGGGACCATCAAGCGGGCAGATGTGGAGGAGCGTAGCGGCCTGGTTGGCGCGTAGCTGATTTACGTTTCAAGTAAATTAGGTACGGGTGTCTTGTTTTGAAGGGACTTGTTTTCATAGTAAATGAAAGAAACGGGCTGCTCGAGGACAGCGCTCATCGAATGCTCGGTTGGATCAATAAATAAATCCATCACTAATGGCCGGTTTATTCCAAAGAAGGCCCAGCGCTTAGCTGAACGCGCCGCACAACCCGGGCAACGCTATGATAATGTGTCTTCCAGACACCGCGAGATTTACATAAGTCCTTTCACAGCTCCTGTCCTTCCTTCCCACAATACCAGAGTGAAAGAAAGCTACCTTGTCTCATACAGAGCGGCTTAGGCGAACAGAAGGGAGGGGGGGAAATGAAGCGAAATAATCTGCATCTAGAAGGCGATGGGAAAAAATGATCGTGCTCCCTAAACAATAGGCGCAGCCAGGGAAAATGTTTCCATTTCTGAAGCCAGAGCTTAGGTACTGTGTTCGGTAACAAGTGTTCACCTTTGCCACTTGACAAAAACACATACAAACACACGCAGACAAATAAATATGCAGCTTGTTGGATTAAGGGCCTGTGGGTTTATTGCAGATCCAGGCAACAGATTTTGAAAACAGCACTCGCTATACGCACTTGGCAAAGTAAATAACACCGTAGTACGCGGACTGTGCCGGAAAGCCACTCGGCCAGGGCGTGCCGCCCGCTCACGGCGCAGAGGCGTTGCTTCTGAGCCTGCACGGAGGTGTCGCACCTGATCTTCCAAGGATGACCTGCGCTCGAGCCCGAAGGAGGCGCACCTCGCTCCGTCTGGGGAAGCCCTGCACGCACCTTCAAGCGGGAGCAGTAAGAAGGAACGTCCACCTGGAAGAAGCGCAGCAGAGCCCTCCGTGCAGACAAAGAGGCTGCAAATAGCTGCCGATTTCTCTGCTCTGCCACGATGTGTGGTCTGACTGCTGTCCCCCAGGAGACCGAAGCATCGCAGGTGAACGTGCGCCGCACCGGTACGCCGGCAAAGAGACGCGACTCATCGTTCGGCTTGGGAAGCAGTCTGGAAACGCAACAGAGCCTTTCTGTCAAATAGTTTTATTTTCTACAAAACTCTTCCAATTACAGCAGCATGGCCGATGGGTACAGTAATTACAGGTTTCGTAAGCATGCACCCAAACATGTAATTATAAGACTGTTGCTCCCTCATCCACAAAGCCGGAGAGGAATGGACGGGATTATGGAGAGGACAAACTGTCCGGAAACAACATGTGGTACCATGTGTGGTTCGCAAGTTTCCATGGGGCTTTCCCTACACGCCCAAAATCTTTCCCCCGCACTCTTCTTTGCATTGGGACCCACTAATGGCCCTTTTTCTGCACTGGGTGTATACAGGTAGAAATAAGGCGCACATCTCGAACTCCCCCAAACGGGCAGTGGCTGTGGGGCAGGGAACCCGCTGGCCGAACAGCGGTCACTGGAATAAATCACCTGTGTGTATGAGGGGGAAGCTTTTGGAAGGGGGAGCACGAAGGCAAAGCAGAAGACTGCTCTCCATTTCCCCATTTATCAAGGGAAGTGGCACATTTAATAAACATCTCCCCAGAGATGTGCAGGAGAAACAGAGATGAATAAGACCGCTGCTCCCGAACACCTCATCCCTGTCTCCGAACAAAAGAGCCGTGTGTACGATGCAAACCTGAGCTGAAAAACTCTTCGGCGTCAACAGATCTACAAACTGCTATCTCATTAGCTACCTTTGCCTTGTGGAGGGATCATCCGTGTTCGTCTGCCTGGCTCTGCCGCAGCCTACCCGTTTCCAGCGCCTTTGGCTACGATCTTACTACCTGTCACAGCTCCATCCCACCACATTCTGGCTTCAGCTCCCTCCGAATCATCCAAGCTCCTGTTGGAGAGCGCTAACCCTCCTATTGCTCTCTGTCAATGGACCGGTTTTGAGGGGAAGCTTCTGGGGCTGCGGCCCAACGAGGACCAGGCAAGGGTTGAGTCCGAAAGCGATGGCTGTTTCCTTCCTACTCTGTCCAAGCTGTCCCTCTAGGGCAGCGCCGGAAGGACAGCTGTGCGCGCTTCTTATGGCGCTGCTTTGTAATCCACCTCTAGCTCTAATATGTTGCTTGGCTTCATCTGCACCATACAACTGCCTCTCCTCTATAGACTTGATACCTATTTGAACAAAGCAAGCTTCTAAAAAGGGTATCTGGCAAGTCATGTCACTGTACGTAAGTGACGCATACAGACGCCCATCGACCTACGCGAACGGACCGTTCTTCAACCCCTTAGGTAAGTCAAAAGTTACGTGTGTCGGATTCCCCCTCCTCGCCCAACATTCAACATAACAGCATGAATAATTTTTCCATCTCAGTTATTCCACGTTGACGTTTCTTCGTAATTATCGTTGATTTCATGCTAGCCGTTCCTTTCACCGCTCCTTTATACGTGCAGCATCCTTCACTATCATATTTATAGTCGATACAGCTAAACCTGGTTCCCATGCTATAGGCGATCATCTTTGTCCACCTTCATACTTCCTTATTATTTTCAATTCCATCTCCAGATCGACCGCTGTCCGCTTGTGAGACGGTTCTCATTTTCCTTACGTGTATTTTATTCATTTATCAGACGCTTCTCTCCAAAACGACATACATCTCATAGAAAATACAGTGTTCATTACATGAGCAGGAAGAGACACTTAGATGCAGACGTGTTATTCTTAAGTAGGTACTTTGTCTCTTTCTTTCCACCATATGAACCAACGTTCATCACACGAGTAGCTGCATAAAACTTTATCACAATATTGACGATTACTTCCTAGTATTTTTTTTAATGTATATATAAACATTTTCGTTATATTATAGAAGTAGTTGTGTAAAGGTTTATCCATTGTTTAACAGGGATGATTTCAAAGTTGTAGACCACGAACATTTACACGCTACATGAACTTAGTAGATCATTGTCAAACTGAGTCCGGAAGAGGTGAGTGTTAAGACCCTTTCGGTAAGTGAATATCCTTCAAGTGCACGTTTACCACCAGGTATTGAAAAGGGTAAAAAAATATGGGAAAAAGCAGTACACCAACGAGAGGAGATACATTCGCAACTCAAAACGCGCTGGAACTGGGGAGATGCAGCTTCCTGCCTTGTCTGGTCACGCCGACTTACACTTAACGTATTTTGGATGTTTTACGTAAGCGCTGTCCGTAAACGCGCGTGCCGGGAATTTTTCACGTAAATCCGGATATACGGCATGTGAGTCGAATTTACGTAAGAGGAGGGCTGTCTGTGTTTGTTCCTTTTCCGCCGACACCTTTAAGATTTCTGCAAAGCACGGTGAACGCAGTCCGTCGGAACCGTTCCCGATAGGAACCGTTCTCTAGGCAGAAATGTGGTCCTCCGTAAAGGCCGCCACTCAGGATTAGCGAGGGAACAAGTTGAGGTCAGTCAGAAATGAAATGCTAAAGCTCAAAATGGACAATAAAGTAGGAACGTTTTCAATAGCTGCAGGAAAGCGCTATTTTAAATGCTGCGTCGAACTGTCGAAAGAATTTTTCCCTTGTTTGCTGTAAAGTAAAGCGACAGAAACAGAAGAGAACACGGCCCACCAAGAACAGACTACCTTTTTGATTGAAATCAATTCTGCAAATTGCCTCCATTTAACATTCTGAAATGTAGCAGCCACAGTGAGATACTTATCTTAGTAATTGCTGTAAATTATTGGGAACAATTAATTGTCCATTGGAAGATCTGAATCTCAATAAGGACTAAGAATGTGAAAGATTATGAAGATAAAGTGATTCATTGCCAAGTCTCATGGTAATCAATTTTTTTTGCTCTAACAACAAATATGCTTCTTTGTGGCACACATGTGATGCCAAGACTTGTTTTCACAACAAAAACTGAGAGTTGCTTACTTATTTTCATAATTTCTCTTATACTTACTTTTCGGCGTATCTGAAAACAGATCTGAAAAGAAATGTGGTTCAAAGAAACAATGTGTTTCTTCTGGAGATATTTGATTATGGATTTGTTATGATGACAACGTTGAAATCCCATAATTCCACGAACTTTACTGGTGGCTGTCGAGTCTTTTTCACAAAATGATATTCTGCGCTGTAAGTATTTAAACGATCTTTATCTCCTCGGCTTAAGTGAAACATTTTTAGACAAAAGTTATGATTCCGGCGAATAACCTTTTGTTAAGCGGAAACAAAAATATAGACACACACACACACACACACACACACACACACACACACGCACACACTGGCTTAAGCCAAATCGTCCATCCAAGTGTTCTGTTCACATATTGTTTAAATTGCAGTTTAAAGTTTTTTAACTTCTTTTTTTTTTTTTTTTACGGAAGTTTTCAGTATGTCCTCATGTTACTTTCACTGCAGCATTTGCGCAGGACACCTGGGAGATGAGCTCTTCTGTTTCCGCGCCTTCTGTACAACTGTTACGGTATTAGCCGGAAATCAATCTTGGCCACTTATTGATAGCGGCGCGCTGTTTCCAGGGGGGCTTCCGTGTCAGGGGGAGGCTGCATGAGCATCAATCACGCAGTCCCGACCGGAGCTTTCCACCTGAGCTCCGGAACCCAGAAATAGCAGTGTGTGGAACGGGAGAGCGCGGGGAAGCTGGGAGTGACTCGCTGCATTTGTGCTTCAAGCAAATCATCCCAGAGTTGTAAACATTCATAACCCCGGTTGTGTTTGTAAGAGAGCGCCTCCTCCTGTGCGATGCGCTCAGACCATACAACGAAAGAAGCGGTTTTGATTTGCGGTACCGGACGATGATTCACGACCGGAGGATGGCTGCTGCTCAGTTCTTTGCGATTCCTCTACGCGCAGGTGTGCTTCTCATGTCAGAATTGGGGACGGGGGTTGTCCCTCTTGGCTCCACCTTCTTCTGTGGTCATGGGGTGGAAACAAAGCTGGGGGGGTGGGGGGGTGTTAATGGTTGACGATGCTCCTGACACCCCTTTTTTCTTTGTGTGCCCTACAGTGTCCCGCTTCCCCAGCCCCAGGCTGACCCCCAGACTGAGCCGCAAGCGCGCCCTCTCCATCTCGCCCCTGTCGGACGCCAGCATCGACCTGCAGACCATGATTCGCACCTCACCGAATTCCCTGGTGGCCTACATTAACAATTCCCGCAGCAGCTCAGCGGCGAGCAGCTCGTACGGCCACCTCTCCGTCGGGGGCATAAGGTAAATCATCTTGTACAGTAGCAGTAAACAGAACGGTCCTCCAGCCATCAATACTTTTCTACATATTAATTTATACCACATTCATGCTGATAATAGCGATCACTCATATACTTACAACAAACTCTATGTAGTGTTATGAGCCCACACACCTTATTCACTGCGGTGACTTACACTGCTAGATACACTACTTACAGTGGGTCACTCATTCATACATCAGTGCAACACACACACACTCTCTCTCTCTGTCACTCACACACTATGGGGGAACCTGAACAGCATGTCTTTGGACTATGGGAGGAAACCCACACAGACACAGGAAGAACACACAAACACACATAGACTGAGCGGGCATCAAACCCACATTTTCTTGCACCACCCGGGCACTGTGAGACAGCAGCGCTACTTGCTGTGCCACCATGCCACCCACAAAACGCTTGTCAGAAGGGGGATTTGAACCCACACCTCCTTTGGGAGACCAGAACACCCATCCCACTAGAAAGCATTAAGCCTTAAGTCTGGCACCTTAGACCACTCAGCCATCCTGACATACACATTGCGGACTTCTAGTTAAAGAACTCTAGTAAATAATGGTATTATTTCTTGGAGGAAACAACAGCGAGAAGCAAGCAGCCAGTCAAGTTAATGACCTGATTATTGTTCTCTTCCACAGCCCCTCCTTCCCATTCCCGCATCCCATCAACCCTGTGGCCTACCAGCAACTCCTCTCCCAGCAGAGGGGTCTGAGTGCCTTCGGCCACACCCCGCCCCTCCTGCAGCCGTCACCCACCTTCTCTTCTCGACAGCATGCCCTGGGCCTCTCCTGCCTCCCCACCGCCACCCACAACAGCAATGAGTCCAGCAAGGTAAGGCCTCCTGGTGGAGTTCAGCATAAAAACCCTGATTGAGGCAGAACTTTGCAGTGTCTGATTTTCCATGATTTCATGTGGTCTCTCAAGCACAAATTTTGTCCTCCCCCTATTTTCTTGTTTGTATAAGAGCGAAACAGCGCCTGCTCTTTATGCAGGGCATCTAACTGTTGTGGTTTCGGCTGTTTTTGTCCCCTTGCAAGGCACTTGAATTGGCCTTTGTGAAGATAAACTCCTAAGGAAAAAGAACAGGGTAGAGAACTTAGCCCCCACTCACGTACCCCGGCCACAGCCTGCCCCACACCACCACCGCCACCACCCCTTACTAGTTTCAGGACACGAAACGCAGACACGCAGAGTCCAAGCCGGGGGATGAAAATCACTAACACGTTTCTATGCACTTCTGCGGACCACTTCCGTAATTCCGGGCGTTATCCAAAACCCAGGATGAATGACACAAGTGGTCAGCTGCACATGCGCCCGTTGGGTGGTAGCTCGGCTGTCCGTTTCCGCGATCTCTGCCAAGAGATCTGTGCAAATCTCAGCTGCAAGTATCGCAAAGAGTGGAGACGTAGTGTAAAAGAGGTCCTCGCCAAATGGAAACTTGTTCCGACCGCTCATCTCGCCGTCGCCCTTCTTGTTCTAGAACTCTGGCAGCGACTCGGCCGTAACCAGTACCGTCAACCCCATGACGACCAAGAGGTCGAAGGTGAAGACGGAGGTCGAAGGTCCTCAGCCACCCTCCCCCTGCTCTCAGGTAAAGCAACCTTGATAAGAGTCCCAGCCAGGCCACGATCATCTTTCATAGGCGTGAGAGCGAGGGCCACATCAGATAGCAAAGTGTTTATCTTTCGGCGCTTCTTAATCAATACACGGAGTTTCGTCCCGTATCGTTACGTTATGCTGTGTCCGAACTCTTAGCTATTTGATGAGCAAAGACAATATAGACATGGAATAATAAGTCTTCCATCCATTTCTGGACATTATCAAATCAAAATACTGAAAGCGACACGAATAATGCAAGTTATCTTTAAATTCCCATTTACATTTTTCCATTTATCTGATGTCCGTCTCCGAAGCGACGAACATCTCGGAGAACAACATAAAGAGTGCGCTGCATCAACGGAAGGAGAGATTTGGATGCAGGCATGTGATTGTAGAGTACAGTCCCTTTGTCCCACGGCACCACATGAACCGGTGTACGTCACACGAGTCGCCGCATAAAGGCATTTTCATTATGAAACAAATTGCTATTATGCATCTGTTGGAGGTGAATGCTTTTGTATGTTTTTGTTTTTTTTCTGTAAGAGGCTGTAAACGCTCAGCTGATACCTTGTTTACTTGGATTTTTTTGTACTTTCAACCAGTTACATTTTTGCAGCAATTTATAATGCAAGCATGCCAAAGGATTATGATTGAAGGATCTAAAGAAATTTCCAAGCCTGCTGTGGTAAGAAAGAAATAAGTGCCAAATTGTAAGCTGCACAATGTATACTCTGAACCAAAACGGAGAAACAGCTTCTTATTTTGTACTCGTGCTCTTTGGAATAGTCTCGTCCCCCATAGCATTTCTCCCCACCGCCAAGCATCCTGTTATCCACGAAACGTGTTTTTTTCTCCCTGAAATGCCGTTTGGTGATCAATGGCGCAACACGCAACCCATGGGAGCCGCCTGGTCCCCTGGCCCCCTTTCCTGCCGACTGAAAGAAAAACTCCTGGTGATGAGAGCTTTGCCACCATTCGTTTTTCCCTCCTTTTCCTCTGCGACCACTGTACTGTAAACTGTACCGGAGCGCTTTATTTTAATGAAATATGGGGCTGGCCGTTATTGTCACGTAGCTCCCCCAACCTACTCCCTCCATCTTCTCACCCCCTTCCCCCCACCTTTTTTTTGACAAATTCACGGCCCCTCTCTGCAATCCAGACGCGGGCTCGGGGCTGTGATGCATGGGGCCGGTGGTGAGCGGCGTCGCCCTGGGGCCGGCAAAATTGATGAAGACAGCGCTTGGGGTGCAGACGAACATGCTGCCGTCAGCAGGCTGGGCACCGCGGGGGCCGGCAGCGGCGCGGCTGTAGGACCGAAAGACAGGCCGCGTGTCACCGCCGCCACCGGAACCAGCCCTACCTTTCAGGGACAAGGGTTTCACGCTCTACGAGGAACATCGTTGTGTGTCACGTTAAGGTCCGGAACCCAAAGCAGGCTTTTGTAGCTTTGCTGGAAAGCATTAAAATTTCTGAGAAGCGCTGATAAAAGACTCAATGTGCCCAAGCAATCTAGCGCTGCCCTGTTCGGCAAGCTGTCCCACGAACGCCAGCCGCAAATCAGCCCTCTTTAGGAGTTAACCGTTGGCCAAGAACGTCAAAGACGTGATAAACGTGCACAGGGCCTCACCGAGACCTCTCGCTGTGCCAGGACCAGCTAGGTGGCCTTCTGGACCTCAAGGAGGACCTGGACAAGGATGAGTGCAGGCAGGAGCCAGAGACCGTGTACGAGACCAACTGCCGTTGGGAGGGATGTACCAAGGAGTACGACACGCAGGAACAGCTGGTGCACGTAAGTGGCTGCGGTCCTCTTTGACGGGCTGGGGAGGTGGACTGCTTGAGGGTAAAATCACCGGGGTACCGCGGCATCATCAGTGAACAACACACTGAACCTTGAACGTCGACAGATACGGTGTATTTGTCTTCCAAGTTTGCTCCTGCACAAGTAACTACTGGGTACCTCTGTACCGGGCTGCCTGTGGTGCAGAATAAACGATCTCACATCAAGGCAGTGTGTATGGGCCATGCTTTTGAAGGTTAGTCACAAGTGCAATTTGGAAGCTGTGTTGTAAGTGAGCTCAGTCCTACTAGTGTAGTGGTTAGAGCTGCTGCCTCTGGATCTAAAGGTTGCAGGTTTGAATCCCAGCTGTAGTATCCTTGAGTAAGGTACTTACCCTAAATTGCTCTAGTGAAATTATGCAGCTGTATAAATGGGTAACTAATTGTACCTTCAACATTACAAGTTGCTTTGGAAAATGCATCAGGTAAATGTCATAAAACAACTTCCTTGAATGACAGAGCACTGTTGCATGTACAGACAGGAATGTCTCCTGCCAGAAAGTCATCTGATGCATCTCAAAAGGCCTGTTGATACTTGTGGTGGAACAGCAGTCTTGGCAGCACAGCTGCACCGGTACCAAACCCTGGCCTTTGCACTGACCTATGACCTCTGCATCTACAAGCATCCTGACCTTTGACCCCTAAAGCCCAATCTAAATCTTTTGTCATTTTGGGAGGGGACTCTAACGCTCCCCCACCTTCAGGTTTTATTTGTTAAAGCAGCCTGATGAACAGGACAGGCCCTGCATTCTCAGTGTGTGAGCACATAGACGCTCCTAAGATTTCGTGCTGTCCTTGGGTTCGAGCTCAGGTCAACCTTTAATTCCTTCCAGACCCGTACAGAGTAGCCGCTCCCGTATGCGGGTGTGTGCGCATCCGTGCGGGATTGTGTGCGTAAAGCAGAGCGTAGCTTTCTTCCAGATATTCTGGAGGAGAACGGGCATGAATCTGTAGAAATTACTACAAGTTCTAGCACATTTATTCATTTAGGTGATGCTTTTTTCCAAAGCAACTTACAGTGTTAATCTACCTACAGTTATTTACCTAATTTGACTGGATCAGTTTAGGGTAAGTACCTTGCTCCAGGGTACAACAGCTGGAGGTGAGGCTCAAACCTGCAACCTTTGGGTATAAAGGGAGTAGCGCTAACCACTACGTTACCAGCTACCCCAATCAACCTATACTACCAGCTGTGCTTATATCTTATATATATAAGATATAAGTGCAATCGAACTGTCTTAACTATTAGTGAGAAATCCCCAATTCGTCCTTCGAATTTTCCTATCCTGCTGCGAGCGAAAACGGGGACTATCGGTCCGAGCGACGGTTTGGCAGGTGTAAAAAATGTATGTCAGTTGAAAAACATCAGCTCTTAACTTTATACATAGAAGGCTCACTGACACTATTATATCTAAGTGTGGAAGCATTTTGATAAAATACTGTATTACCACCATTCGCCATCAACTGGTTCATTCATTCTCTGGGCACAAACAGCATCCAGTCAAGAAGTAAACTTGCTGGAAATGTTGTAATTTACATCTCCAGAGGTCTGGCACGCAGGGAGCTATACGACCGTGCCCCCCCGCCAAAAAAGGGCTGCTGGGTTGGCGTATCTCGACATGTGAGGACTTGAGCCCAAGGGCCAGTGTCTCTATTGCATTCCTCACAGCTGCTCAAGCAGAACAGAAAGGGGGAACTGTGGGGTAAATAAGCAGTGCGGAGCCTGTACCCACCCCCGCCATGCCCCCATCCCCCTCCTCACTCTGTGCTCCTCACTCAGCATAAGCAACATCCTGGCTGTTGTGAGGAAAGAAAAAATAATGACCAATTAGCACATAATTATGGGTACAGATACTTATTGGGGATATGAGTAGTACAAGCTGGAAAGGACTGTTTCCCAGCCACACACACACACACACACACACACACACGGCGTTGCATTTCACCAGCAGTGAACTGCCCACGGACGCGGACCGTAACGAAGGCCACCGTCTGCGATCCGTGAGAGTGCGGCGTGCGGGACTTTTCGGATGCTCGTCGCAGGATGAGACTCGGTCGTCTCCGTGAAACGTGAGCCTGCAGGCGGTCAGAGATGTGAGCCTGACCCCCTCCCTCCCAGGCCCGTTGACCCATCACGGCTTTTGCGGGAGGGGACTAATGAAAGGGTCACAGCAAGCGGTAGGATTCGGGTAACTGTACCGCAACTGGCCACGTAGAGGCCGTGCAAGTCCCAGCACGGAAAGGCAAGAGGGGCAAAAAAAAATACTTCTTCATGACAGCTGAACTTCAGGCACCTCTGTAAACAATCACTGCACCACATTGATCTGAGATGTGGAATTCACATTCTGACCCGTTTTTTCTGCCCTGCTTTTGTTTTGTGAAAAAAACCAACAAAACAATGGTCCATTTCACTCAAATTATCCTGCTCAATGTGACCTCCTCAAGCACGAGCAATTCAAGGTCCAGCAGAAAGAAAAGAGCAGGTATTTGGCAGATAACCGAGCTGTGCTCTGGCAATGTAACCGGGCCAGTATCGAAGGACCGGTCTCCCGCCTGCTGATGTCCGCGCCGAGAAAACATCACCATGAGATCCTTTCATTCCAGCGCGACAGATGTAGACATGCTGGCAAATCTGATTGATGGCGTTACTTCTCCTTCCTTAAATGAATAGATTCTGCGCGAGAACCTGAAATTATGAGTTTGTCTTCACAAGCCTCTATTAGCTGGAGCTCTTGACAACCCTCTTGTCCCACAACAATGGCTTCTGCGCTCTTTTAACACCACGGGATAATCAGGATGGGAACGGTCGGATTAATCAAAAGATGTACCGCTGGGCTCGCTTCTGAAAGGACTTTTAAAGATCAAAAAATGTAAAACACACGCACGCACACACTGGCCGAAATCACTTCTCCCGAGGCGAACCGGAGCCTAACCCGGAAACGCAGGGTGCAGGGCTGGAGGGGGAGGGGACGCACCCAGGACGGGACGCCAGTCCATCGCAAGGTACCCCAAGCAGAACTCGAACCTCAGACCCATCGGAGAGCGGGACCTGGCCAAACTTGCCGCGCCCCCCCCCTCCAAATGTAAAACGTTCCAGGAAATTTAGGAAGAATTCTGAGATAATTACATTTATCTGACACTTTTCTCCAAAGCCACTTACAGTGTTAAGCTATTTACTATTATTTACACATTTATACAGCTGGGTAATTTTACTGGAGCAGTTTAGGGTAAGTACCTTGCTCAAGGGTACAACAGCTGGAGGTGGGGATCGAACCTGCAACCTTCAAATCCAGAGACATTCTAAGAACCTGCATAATGGAGAAACCATGTCACAAATTCCTGGCTGCAAGTTGTCAATGGGGGCCTTAGCTTTACATGTTTTTACACCGCTCGTGTTCGCACCGTTACAGCACATCAACAACGAGCACATCCATGGGGAGAAGAAGGAGTTCGTGTGCCGCTGGGAGGAGTGCTCACGCGAGCAAAAGCCGTTCAAGGCCCAGTACATGCTGGTGGTCCACATGCGACGGCACACGGGCGAGAAGCCGCACAAGTGCACGGTGAGTGACTGGCGGCTCGCCGGGGGGAATTCGGACAGGGATGCATTAATGCATGCGGAAACAGTGCCGCCGCTCCCCTTCGCAAGCACAAAAGCGTACGCAAAGAAGCCTGTTGAAGTCAATGTCCCCTTAAACTGCAGAGAAAAAGCCAACAAGCAGGACTCAGAGTCAACAGTGTAGAAAGCCAAGTATTCGCCATGCTCTTTGCATAAAAAGTAGCCCATACCAGTATAAGGTCCAAAAAACCCGAAATTCACACCACCAGCAGCACGGGGTGCACAAGTAGAGCTGTTGTGTCTCAGCGCCCAGGCCGTACTTCTGTCATTTTAGATTGGAACTTAACTCTGTGCGGAGTTCTGCGCGTGTTCTTCCTGCCTTTGCTCAGGTTTCCTCTCGCAGTCCAAAGACGTACTGAAATAGTAATGTAAACCGCTTCCATACCCTTCCTTACGGTGAAAAGCAAGTGAGTGGTTTCCATGAGCCCATTTCGACTCCAGAGCACTCGCCCTTCCCCTACCTGAGCACAATCTCTAACTTGGGACATTGCGGAGAACCAAAGAGAGCAGGTGCCCGTAAAATCACAGCCTCAGCAGTCGGCGATGATCCTACCGATTCAGCGAAAGAACAGTTTGCCTGAAAGACATGCAAGACAGCCGTTCAAGAGACGGACGTGATGTTTCGTGAGGTTTGCAGGACGTCCCGAACAGGGCGCTCAAGGATCCCTCCCTTAATGTCTCATCTGCACGGAACGCACCACGTACCGCAGTACAAGCTAAGAAATTCGACGCTCTGTGGTTCGATGCTTCAAAGCTCATGCATGAAGCCAACTTGTGATTTCCCTGAGAAAAAGAAAAACTGGAGAAACCTCCCTAAGGTGGTTGCGAGAAGAAGGGCAGGGAGTGTAATTAAAGTCAGAAAAGCCAGTGTGGGTTTTTACTAGGACCTATAGCTGGACAGTCCCCTGTGCATTCATTTCATCTCTTGCAGTTTTAACTGCAAAAGACTTTTTTTGAAGAACAGAAGTTAGATCAGCTTTTTGAGCTAATCTAATTCGGTACTCTTGCACGCTGCCTGCCAATTACGAGTATCGCGAGCCGCCATCATAGGAATAACAAATTACGCAGAAAATGCTAGGGGAAGTGAAAGTGCAGCACGTAGGCCTATCCCAGGGAATGCTCCGTGTCAATGTGTGGCGCATCATGCCTAACTGCTCGTGAAGTGCTCAATCATACCAAGGGCTAACTGCACTCTTTTGATTCTCCGCAGTTCGAGGGCTGCTTGAAGGCCTACTCCCGACTGGAGAACCTCAAGACCCACTTGAGGTCCCACACGGGCGAGAAGCCCTACGTGTGTGAGCACGAAGGCTGCAACAAGGCGTTCTCCAACGCCTCCGACCGAGCCAAGCACCAGAACCGCACCCACTCCAACGAGGTACGGGGAGGGTCCACGCGCAGCTCCGCTCGACCCCCAGACCGTGCCTGGATAGAGGACTGGAGCGGAAGGAGGGAATTTACGTCACAGTAACACACACTTCTGCACATGTTGTGTTGAATATTAAGAGTTGGGTCTAAATAGGCAGCTGAGCGGTTTAAGATGCGCAAGGGCGTAAACAGGGTAAAACTGTGACCCGAGCTATTCTGTATAAAATCATGTACTGGTAGAGTACAGAGTGGTATGGTGGCACAGCGTGTAGCGCTGCTGTCTCACGGTGCCTGGGTGGTGTGAGAGAATGTGGATTCGATCCCTCCTCAGCCTGTGTGGAGTTTGCATGTTCTCCCCGTGTCTGTGTGAGTTTCCTCTGGGTGCTCTGGTTTCTTCCCACACTCCAAAGACATGCTGTTCAGGTTCCCCCATAGTATGTGAGTGACAGAGAGTGTGTGTTCCACTGATGTATGGATGAGTGACCCAGTGTAAATAGTGTATCTGGGTGCTCTGGTTTCCTCCCACAGTCCAAAGACTTGCTGTTCAGGTTCCCCCATAGTGTGTGAGTGATGGAGGCAGTGTGTTCTGCTGATGTATGGATGAGTAACCCAGTATAAGTAGCAGTGTAAGTCACCGTGGTGAATAAGGTGTGTGGGATCATAACACTACATAGAGTTCATTGGAAGTCGCTTTGGAGAAAAGCATCTGCTAAATAAGTAAATGTAAGAGTAAATAATAAACTCCACATATACTTCCCAATCGTATAACCCTAATTATGCTGTTACCACAGTACCGGTTCCACACATCATTCTGTGCTCTGCAAGAGCCCTGAAGCTTTATATTTCAGTACTGAAAACGGTGCAGAAACTTGTCCACCTCATTTTTCACCATCTGCTCGCAATAGTTCCTGGAGGTCCCTGCCCTGTCCCATTAGCAACGCCTTTGGGCTTAATTTATGAGACGCAGGATAAACAAGGAGGCTGGGAAACCTTAAAATGTATCGCAGTCGGTGTGATTCCAGCACGGCGCCTCGCAGTAGGACCACCTGCATATCCGAAATCCATCAATAAACCTGGTGCAATTTTGGGCGTCTTGACCATCAACCAGAAAACAGAAAAAATAATGGAGACACAATATTCCATAGAGCAACAAGGAACATCTTAGACTTTTTTATTGTGTGTGTTGTGACTTCATTATTACGTTATTTAGGTGACACCTTCACTGAAGAGCAACTTGCAATTATTTAGCATCTTAAACTGCAGGGTATTCTTACTGGAGGAATTCGGCATGGTGGCAGAGCGAGTAGCGCTGCTGTCTCACAGCACCTGGGTGGTACGAGAGGATGTGGGTTTGATCACCACTCAGCCTTCGTGGAGTTTGCATGTTCTCCCCGTGTCTGTGGGGGTTTCATCTGGGTGCTCTGGTTTCCTCCCACAGTCCAAAGACATGCTGTTCAGGTTCCCCCATAGTGTGTGAGTGTCAGAGAGTGTGTGTGTGTGTTCCACTGATGTATGGATGAGTGACCCAGTGTAAGTAGTGTGTCTAGTGGTGTAAGTTACCCTGGTGAATAAGGTGTGTGGGCTCATAACACTACATAGAGTTCATTGAAGTCGCTTTGAAGCAAAGTGTCTGCTAAATAAATACAGTAAATGTAAATGTAATTCATGGTATATATCTTGCACAAAGATTCTGCAGCAAGTGAGGGATTTAAACCAGCAACCTTCAGAAACGGCAACAGCTCTATCCATGCGCTCGGACTTTAACGTGACACACTGACTAATGTCGGCCAGTAACTGCCGGTTAACATTTTAAACTGAACACCCTGAGACTTTTGATAGTTGGGAAAAGTAAGAAACACTCTCTGAAACATTCTCTACACAGAAACCGTACGTGTGCAAAATCCCCGGCTGCACAAAACGTTATACGGACCCCAGCTCCCTCCGCAAGCACGTGAAGACCGTCCATGGGCCTGAAGCGCACGTCACCAAAAAGCAACGGAACGACTTGCCCCCACGGTCGCAGCCACCGAGAGAGAACGGGGATAATGAAGCGAGCGCAAAGCACGGTGGCCGGGGCCTCGAGGACAAGGTGGATGTGAGCAGCGCCCCCAGAGGCGTGGAGGACTGTCTGCAGCTCAAATCCATAAAAACGGAGAACTCTGTGGTAAGACGAGGTCGCGACCCATACAGTCGTGGGCTTTGTGAAGACCGTCGTGTCTGAATCAAAATTTTGGTGCAAGGAAATCTTTTTTAAATGTGACAGTAAGTAAAAAGAAAGCTAGACTGTGGCAGAATTCACATCTTATCAGAATATATACAAATTTCGGCTTGTTCTTTACCTCTTAACCCAGTTATATTTCTCCTTCTTTCTATTAATACATTTCCTTGCTTGCTGCTTCAATGTCTCTTTTCTCCTTCTTTAAAACTTTCCATAAGGACAGACATTACTAAGGTGAGCTACAGTTCAACTCCTTTCAGCATTACATCCTGTACTTACAATATCAGCTTTAAAAAAACTTTCCAGAAACTGTACCAACACGATGAAACTCTGTTGCTGCATGAATGCATAATTTGCATTATCTAGTACAGCAGCTGGGGTGGGAGGCTGGTGCCGAGAGGAGCGCCGTCATCTCCCCACTTAGTCTGCGTGGAGTTTGCAAGTTCTCCCAGCGTCTGCATGGCTTTCCTCCGGGTGCTCTGGTTTCCTCCCACAGTCCAAATGGATTGGTGATGCTAAATTGCCCTTAGTGTGTGAATGGGTGAGTGACCTCGTGTGTGTGTGTGTCTAACTACCCTGCAATGGACCGGTGTCCCGTCCAGAGGGTGTACACCTCCTCAGACTTGCACCAAATGCTTCCAGGATAGGCTCTGTACCGCAACCCTGCTCGGGACAAGCAGTCACTGAAGATGAATGGGTGGATGGAAGTACACACGCGCGTACGTACGCGTGCGCGCGCACGCACGCGCACACACACACACACACACACACACACACACACACACACACTGTCTGAACCGCTTGTCCCATACGGGGTCGCAGGGAACCGGAGCCTAACCCGGCAACTCAGGGCGTAAGGCCGGAGGGGGAGGGGACACACCCAGGACGGGACGCCAGTCCGTCGCAAGGCACCCCAAGCGGGACTCGAACCCCAGACCCCCCGGAGTGCAGGACCCGGTCCAACCCACCGCGCCCCCCGGATGGAAGTACAGCGGTTTTAAATTTGTCAGTCATAAGTTACTGAAAACTTCTTATTATTTCAGCAGAATTTTGACTAGATTTCTTCTGAAAAAACTATAATATCAGAGCAATAAACCTTTCATAACATGGCACACCACCTGTAAAGTGATGATCAGAGACAATTTTTTGCTAAACTGACTATTCTGACACATGTTATGAAAACAAAATTCAGTATATGGCATGCAGCAGTTTGACACACAAGTCAGCAGCATATGTTCCCGTGTCTCGCGTGAGGCTTCAACAGAAAGGACTACATACTATGCTGATTTCCCAGGAGCTCTCGCTCCCTTCCCTCGCTCGTGTCCCGCAGGGGCTGGAGAGGTCTGACAGTGATCCCCGGGCCGCTATGATAAAAGCCGTTACATTAATATTCAAAGGCCGAGCGCTGTTTTGCGTGTGCTAAGCAAATAACGCTGCTCCTCAAGCTGTGATCAAGACTTGCCTTTTATTCCTTTCCTTTTCTACTGTCTTCTGGGTCAGAATAAATTTGTGTCATCCTCTTTGAGGCTTTTTGTCGCGGAACGGATGCATCGGGGGAACCCGGCCTCGAAATCAGCTGTCTGCTCATTGTCCATGTAAACACACAAGACGCTTCCATAATGGACAGGGTCTCTGCCGCATTGGGTCACCATTTGTCATTCGGTGTCTACACATTAAAAAAAAAAAAAAAAAAAATGAAGTCATGGGATACAGAGTGAAATTTGTCATGCGATCCATTTCACCCTGTTCCATATCCCCGCTGTGTAGGAATGAAGCAAAGGGCACAGTAGACAAGGCCAGTGATAACTGTGTGCAAGAGTGTGTGTGGTTAGCGGTGCAGCTGCAGAGCCCAGCGCCCGCTCACGGCAGCTGCGTACGGAGGCAGGGTCTGGGAGGAGCAACAAAAGTCTCGAGCAGAAAGAGCCGAGCACCTGCGGGCGGGTTAATTGCCTCGAGGCGGCCTTTCAGAATTAACTCCCGGGCAGGAGCAGCTGTCCCGTGCACCACAGAGGTACAAACGCAGCCCCGGCCACACATGCGCCCTTATAATTTCAGCAAGGGCTGCACGTGCTCTAAGGCGCAACCGCACCCCACACACTGTTGCGTTCAAGTTGCCGCTCTTTCGTTGCCTCCGTCTTCCCGAACGCTCGCTGATCCCCGGTGCGATGCTCTCCCGCCCCGCAGATGTATCACTCCAGCCCTGGCGGACAGTCGTCATGCTGCAGCGAGCCATCGCCAGCTGGCAGCAGCACCAACCACGACAGTGGGGTAGAGATGGCCGCGCTCAGCGGCGGCAGTCCGGGGGACCTGAGCATGCAGGACGAGCCTGCTCCCGTTGTGGACTCCACCATCTCCCCGGGTGCCCAGGTAGTCGGCCTCCAGCTGCGCAAGGCCACCAGTGCAGCCCACAGGCTGGAATACCTCAAGAAGGAGAAGCTAAAGAGCGTGAGGGACTCCTGCTCTTGGGCCAACCAGGCACCTCAAGTGCACAACACTAAGCTGCCTCCCATATCAGGTACTGGTGAGTACTTTTGTACCGTGATCAAAGAAAGGAGCGGCAATTGTTGTGCTCTACTTTACGGTCGCAAACGGTTATGGTCTAAATCAGACTGTGCAAGGAAACCGCAATATACCGCATAGAGAAGTGTATCTGTTTGTGTTCATCAAGCCAATGGGGGGGGCGCAGGGGTGCGGTGGGTTTGGCCAGTGCCCACCGTGTGGTGGGTCTGGGGTTCGAGTCCTGCTCGGGGTGCCTTGTGATGGACTGGCATCCCGTCCTGGGTGCGTCCCCTCCCCCCTCAGCCTCGCGCCCCGTGTTGCCGGGTTAGGCTCCGGCTCGCCGCGACACCCCCCTTGGGACAAGCGGTTGTAGACATTGGTTGGTTAGTGTATCGAGCCCAAGAAAGTCATTACGGTGACCTCTAACCAAAAGGTGTCGTGCTTTCAGGTTCCTTAATGGAGAGTTCGAGCGTCGGTCCGACCGCAGTGTTCCCTAATCCACGCTTCAGCGAGCTGTCCTCTGGGGAGATGACCATGCTGCACCACCTTATTGAGCGCAGGGACAGCACCACCAGCACTGTCAGTTCTGCCTACAACCTTAGCCGCCGGTCCTCGGGCATCTCACCCTGCTACTCGAGCCGCCGCTCCAGCGAGGCTTCGCAGTTCGGCAGCCGCCACAACAACGTTAGCTCGGCGGACTCGTACGACCCCATCTCCGCAGACCTGTCGCGTCGCTCCAGTGAGGCCAGCCAGTGCGGAGGACTCCCTAGCTTGCTCAGCCTCACCCCGGCTCAGCACTACCGCCTCAAGGCCAAGTATGCCGCTGCCACCGGGGGCGCCCCGCCAACACCGTTGCCTAATATGGACCGCATGGGCCTCAAGACCCGGATGGCTCTCTACGTGGACTCCCAGGAGTCCTCTCCTCATCCGCTTCACCCTCCTGGAGTACCCCGACGCTGCAGCGATTCCGGCTTCGTCGGCTCTAGCATGATGCCCCACGAAGTCCCCGGAAGTCTTCCGCGGCGGGCCAGCGACCCTGTGCGACGGCCAGCGCTCGATCCGCTGTCCCTCCCGATGATGCAGCGCTACAGCAGCATAAGCAACGTGAACCAGGCAGCACCACCGACAAGTCTGGAGCGCCGTCACCACGTACCGCACGGATACACGCGCTCTGATGGCAACCTCCACCGCCATGCCTTCGCAACCCGGCCGCCCAGTATCTCGGAGAACGTAACGATGGAGACCATGGCTGGGGACGGAGGTGAACAGAGCACCGAGGATGATCTGATGCTGCCGGACGATGTGGTTCAGTATCTCCGGTCCCAGGCCGGCGCTCCCGCAAGCGACAGCAGTTTGTCAGGGTATGCTAACCAATTACAGGACTTTCAGCAACAGCCGCAACAGCAGCAGCAGCAGCAGCAACAACAACAACAACAACAACATTTCTACAGCCAGCGGCGCATGGCTATCGTGGATAGCAACGTGAACATGAACCTGCCAGGGCAAATGCTGCCCCCGTGCCAGTTGAACCCTGGCTCCCAGAAGCAGGTCTCTGTCTCAGCTGAGGTCAGCAAGAACAACATGCCAGTGCAGTGGAACGAGGTCAGCTCCGGAAGTGTGGACACAACACCTGGCCAAGTCAAGCAGCAGCAATTTGTTCGAGGAAACCTGGCCGTGGTCCAGCAGAAACAAAACTTTGGCCCTTACCAGAATCTCAGCCCAAGCCAACAGATTGTGCAGACAGGTCAGAGCCTCGCACAGGCAATGCAGCAGAACTATATGCAGCGGAACTCAGGCTTAAACCCCCAGAGGATGAATTGCCTTCAGAGGCAGCAGTCCGTGAACTTCCATCATAACTTAAATGATCAGGCCATGATGACACAAGAGTATAAGCAGGACCTCAATTCTAACACTGTGACTGGAAATGCCAGCCAGAAGCAACCAGGGATACTGGGTGTGAACAGCAGCGAGCAGATGATGCAGAATCAGGCTATGCAAGCTTACAGGCGGACTCAACCGGGGACTGGGCTGAGCCACATGACTCTTGGTGGCAACCACGAGAACTACCCCCAAGTCAACAGCAGCCACACAGCCAGTACTGGGCCATCGCAGCAGACCGTCCAAAACGGAACCCAAGGGTTGCCGCACCCGCAACCACCCGCCGAACCCAAGCCGTTCAGAAGGCAGCACCTGGGGCTGAGTAAAGAGCAGCAGTCTGGGGTCTCGGCATCCGTGTTCAACGCTGGGTACGACACCTCAGAGGCCAGCCCCAAAAGGTCGAGCTCTGACTGTAACCAACACAACAACGCCATCTTCTACACAGGGCAGGTCCACATGTTTGATTCCGGCGGAACCCTCAACATGCAAGTGTCCCCTGGCGGCGGCCATCCCGTGACAGGTGCACAGCTGCAGCCCAACAACAACAATGCGACCGTCGCCATGGCATCCCCTGGAGTCAACCAGGTCTCCAGCACAGTTGATTCCTCTCAGGGTGTGGAGCACGCTCCAATTGACTTTGACTCCATGCTGGACGACGGCGACCACTCCAGCCTCATGTCAGGCACCCTCAGTCCTGCCCTCCTCCAGAGCTTGTCGCAGAATTCCTCGCGACTCACCACCCCCCGCAACTCGGTGACGCTGCCCTCCGTGCCGCCAGGTGTGAGCAACATGGCCATCGGGGACATGAGCTCAATGTTGACCGCGCTGGCCGAAGAGAGCAGGTTTCTCAATATGATGTCTTAAAATCAGATAGCCGGGCTTACGTTGGACAGCACCGAGGCTGTCTTGTGAACGAGGGTTGCCAAAAACCTGTATCTAATTGTTTACCTAGCGGTGTTATATGGAGAACTTCTAGAATCGTATCTTTTTCGGAAAGACGAAGCGTTGCCCTCGACGGAAGTTAATGGCAACGTGTCGGTTTAAAGGTTACTTGTAATGCTTGCTTAATTTGTGTTGCTGTCAAGAAATTAAGATTGTATTTTTGTGTGTGAGTAAAAAGCCATACTTTGCAAGTTAGAGTGAAGTGTAGTCCGGGGTATAGCCGAGCAGCCGATTATCAACTTTTGCGTTTGTCTTTATTAAGGGCAGTGTACCGAAACCACACTTTACTAAGTGCCTTGCTGTACTGAGATAATAGTATGAGCATATGAACACTTACGACTAAAGATCTACGATGCACAGAAAGGCATGCAGGTATAAATATCTAGAAACTCACTTTTTAACATCATGTTAAACATAGAGTAATACACTGTAAATACTGTAAATTGCGTCATTGGCCCTGTGGCAACAATCCAACATTTTTATACTTTGTTTCTGTAGTACACATGACTTTACTTTGCTTTCAGGAACGCTTGAGAAAGACTTTTTTTTTTTTTTTCTTAAATCTTCCAGACCTGCCTCCTTCAGCTTTGTGTCAGTGTTGCTATCGTTACCCTATCGGAGACATCGTGCTTCTGGGGTTATCGCAGGAAGTTATGAACTCGGAAAGAAGGAGGACTTTTCTCCGCGTCGGTCCCTGGGCCACGGGAATAATGACTGGAAATATTGTACCCCTCGCAGATATTTTTCAGAGGAATATGCAAATACTCGATATGTATTTTGTGGGAGATTTAAAAACAAGTTACTTGAGCGAGCCATGAACTGCGAAGAAGACGGAAAGAACTGCGTGCCGCAATAAAGTCGCACTGCATAAGTATTTCAAGGACAGCCTGGTAATCATGTGGATCCTGATTCATTGTGTTTGGAATTTACGTTCACTGAAATCTTTTGTAAACTACCACTGCACTGTTGATGTGCCGGGTATTTATGTATATACCTTTTGTACATTTTATAAAATACAGTATTGTTTTTTTAATACTGAGTCCTGCGTGATGTTGTGTAGAATGAGAATCGTGTGGGGGTTCGCGGCCGTGCGAAGCCAGGGCACTCGTGGGGTTGGGCGTGGAAAACATCCTCGTGGATTCAAGAAGTCAAAGGTACATACATTTGAAGAGCGCATTTATCGAGATTTGCACGCTTTGTTTGGCGGTCGTGCGTTTCTCTTCTCGGGGTGGTTTCACTGTGACACTGATGATTCTCAGCGCCGCATAGAAAGCCACTGGCACTTGACGAAGCAGCCGGGGACGCCGTTCGGCCGCGTCAGGCCGCGTCCCGCAGACGGAAGCGACTGACCTCACGGTCACGCACACCTGCCCGCGGCTGCGGTCGCCGGTCACCACGCGAGCGGCTGAACGCATCTCATTTGTGGCCGCGTGTGTGTCCTCTTTAAGCCGAAGAACGGAACAAAACTAAAGTTTAGCCGTCCCTCACAGCGTCGACGTGCGGCTCTTTTAATCTTGGAAGCAAATCAGTGCCGAATGGCTAAATAATGTAAAAGGCAACTTTTTTTCCTCGAACATACAAGTTATGACGCCTTTTTTTCACCTCTTTAGTTTAAATCGCATCGGATGTTTAAATGTTACCGGGGTACCCATCGACTTAATCATGCACCTTCTGCGCCGCTTTCTTCCAACCCGTTGGAGGTGCAGAGAAGGAAACAATGTGACATCTTTCTAAAAGAGGATACAATATACATACTAAGCAGTTTCCAAAGTTAGCCGGCATGTAGTGTAAAATTAACAGTGGCAGTCTGGCCCAGAGGAAAGTGTTGAGAACCCACATGAAACACACCACTTGAAGAAGGAGAGGTCTAGGGACCAAGCAGCGGGTGCTTGCAAGTGGAACAAATGATTCCTTTCTGACAGCAGACTCGGCTGAGGATCTCCTTGATCCGGATTTGCTGATTGCTTCTGCCACTGGAATTCCTTATTCTCTCTGAGAAATGATGGGGGGAAAAAACAGCCTCGGGGTAAGAAAGCACACAAAGTAAAGAACAAGAGGTCAGTGTGAGACTTGAGCTGATCATAAACTTACAAGTTCATAATTAGAAGATGCTGTTAATGGAATAAGAAATGTGCTTTTATGTAGCAACGTACAAAGTGCATATCTAAATGGGGGCGGGGTGGGGGGGGGCATGTATTAAATTTATTTTGGCTAGGTCATCCAACACTTTTTTTTTTTTTTTTAGTTCAGTCTCATTTAAACTTCTTGCCATGCATTATATGTGCTCCACACGTTATTATCAACACCAGACTTGTTGGGAAAAACGTGTGCTTCGCATTTCCGGCGTACGAAATTATCCAGAAACAGGCTATAATCGTAGTTTAAAACAAGTTATGTTGTCAAAAATCACCCGTTGCCCTCAGTGTTGTGTTCCTGCTCACCGAGGCTCCCAGGGCTCCAGGTTTTATGACACAAGATGTGTGTTTTCCTCCAGAGTATTGCACTAAGCAAGGCAACCTACTTCTCTCACTAACTTCCATAAGCTTGTAAAACTCCATGTTACCCCCCCCCACCCCACAACCCATTTCTATTTCTTCAGACTCCCAACTCCAGTATTTCTCGCTACACCTACAACATATAATGTTTCAGATTTTTCAACTGTTCAATACAGACAGCGTTTCGGCGTAATCTGGCTCAAGCGGAATAATTTACGAGTTCTTTTCGGGACACGTTACAAAGAAGTGACCGCTGCAGTTCGAGTAGAAAGGCTTTAATATTTCGCCGCTTCCCGTCCTCGAACGGCGCCTTCGCGGAAGCGATGTCTTCGAAACGCACCCGTTGGAACAGCTGCCCCACGTGCCCGAGACGTGCGGCCGGGCACCAGCAGCCGTTGACCCACACGAGAACGCATCCAGACGGGGAAAACGGTTTTAACGTAGGCCTTCGGTTTACGTTTCTAGTGCAATGTGTACTGCGCGTGTGTTTTTCATATTCCACGCAAAGACACATTTAATACAGTGCTCACTGAGGTATGACATTTGATGACGTTAGACAGGAAAAAAGCAACTCGTCGTCATTTTGCCACTCGCCGAGACCCGGGTGGAGTGCGAATACCCTTCCAGACATACTTTTTCCCGAACTCTTGCAATGTTTTCCCATTGTCACCCAGAGTCCTTCAAAGAGCACAGTGCAGGGGGCGTTTCTTGCGGACGGCTGGTGTGAATAACACTGCTGTAAGCTGAGAGAAGAGCATTCCAAATGAAGGGTCAACGTCAGGGCAACTCCAACTGACAAAACAGAAGAGCGTGATGGTGGGCTGGCGATGTGAGAACTAAACTGCGCAAAATATTTTTAAATCGCTCTTTTAAACGCCGCCGAGTCCTCGTGCGACCCACGCTGCATCCGACGCGCGAATAACCCTCGAGATTCCAATGACGGCGAAAGCAGCCGCCGAAGACGACCGCCACACAGGTAAGAGCAGCGGGATGTCGTAATGGCGCTCTCCATCACATGGCTGTGGAAGCGCTCGACGCTAATGATGACCTGGCGCTGGTGCCGCGCTCCACCCCCGGACGGATGACGGATTGGGCGAGCGGTAAGAGCACCGCGCTGAGCCAGTCCATCAATTAACCGGCCAGGGAGCTCTAAGCTGACACGACTTCCTAATTAACAGCCAACCCTTCCGCAGTAATGAGAGAAGCCAAGCTCTTCTCGCAACACTACATGCAAATAATGCGACTCCCTTTAACTAGTAATTTAGGCGGCCGTTTGCCAGTTCGGACATCCCGAGAATCTGTTCAACTAGTTTTTTTTTGCTTTAGGGTTGGAGTGACACCGGATCTTTGCCTGCCGCTGCAAAAAGGACCTCGGCATTTTTATAACATGAAAATTTACTCAAAAAGTAGAGAAAAATCACTGCCATTGATTCGGCACCAAGGGCTTCATTTCATTGCTGTGAAGTAGGTATTGTTTAATATCCTTCTTTCTATATTCTTAACTGACTCTGTTTTTCTGCTAGCAGGATAAGCTCTGGACCCCCACAAGCCTGCACTGGACAAGCTGTTGCTGGTAATGGACGAGTGGATGGAACTCCTGGAGAAGAACTAGAAGAATCCAACATGGCTTTAATCACTGATATACTAAGGTGGTGAGGTGGGGGATGAAGCAGCTGGTGAAAGACCCATCTCCAGGCTGCATTGATTCTGTGCAAAAACACAGCTTCACAACGCTGAAGCCTCGGCGCTGCATTATTACGCATCAAGGCCACCTCTTCCTCAGAAAGCCCCTCCGCAGAAGGTAGCAGCCATATTTTCTTGTCAGAAGCGCTGGCATTGATGGATCGCTCTGTATCGTTTTTGATGGGCCATTCGTTTTTATTACAAGGAGTTCGGTTCATCAGCTCGGCTGAATTCCGACCGTTGTCATGCAAACAAAAGATAAAATTAATGCGTGAATCGGTCTGAACGCCCGCTGAGAACGCTCTTCATCAGACAGAGCACACGACCGAGTAAAGACAAGGCTGGAGCACGGGGCGACCCGGCAGAGTTCACGCAATTAGAAGTTTGTTCGGTTTGAAGAGGTAAGAGGTGTGATGGTGTCTACTATGCAAGTAATCCAGCGTGCTTGGTTTCCTGCAGTCGTACGTGAACGTGCGTCACAGGAAGGGGAGCACCAGTAGCCTTGAACACAAGGCTCTCAGACCAACGTCTTCTGGCATAGACCGTGTGTGTGTGTGTGTGTGTGTGTGTGTGTGTGTGTGTGTGTGTGTGTGTGTGTGTGTGTGTGTGTGGCCAACAGAAAGAGCAACGCTACCCCAAAATCGGAGCTCAATACATTGATGCCAACGGAGCTGAAGGATGATTATTGAAATGAGCCTTCAGCCTTATTTGTAAAGGGACTCTAAGTAGAGCGGGACACTTCTGACAGGTAAAAACTTGGTGCTCTTCTTCAGGTCACCTCCAATTTACATGTTTTATATGCAGTCCTCCTGCCAACATGCAGGTGTGCTGATGGACCTGAGTGAAATATTGGTCTGGGGTTATCTGGAAGCCACATAAAACGAACAATGTGTGTTTACTAGACAAATAAAACAAAAAGGAGCCTGCAGAAAATGAACAATTTAAACTGTTAAAACTGCAAAAGTGTTTGCTTTCTGTCTTTTTGTGTTTTATTTTAATGTCTGGCAAAAATGTCTTTATGCTGTTTCTTTATTCTTAGGTCTTTTGTTGTCTTTATTCTAATGTTTTAATGTCTGTGGGCGGCATGGTGGCACAGCGCCTGGGTGGTGCGAGAGGACGTGGGTTCGATCCCCGCTCAGTCTGTGTGGAGTTTGCATGTTCTCCTCATGTCTGTGTGGGTTTCCTCTGGGTGCTCTGGTTTCCTCCCACCCTCCAAAGACATGCTGTTCAGGTTCACCCATAGTGTGTAAGTGATGGAGAGAGTGTGTGTGTGTGTTCCATTGATGTATGGGTGAGTGACCCAGTGTAAGTAGTCTATCTAGCAGTGTAAGTCACCGTGGTGAATAAGGTGTGTGGGCTGGTAACACTACATAGAGTTCACTGGAAGTCGCTTTGGAGAAAAGAATCTGCTAAATAAATGTAAAAACAATCCATTTTGACTCAGAAACACCTGTAAACCATCACGTAACGTTCTTAGGTAAACCGAGCCTGTTCTTGAACCTCGGAGATGATGCAGATGAAGCGGAATCTAGCCGTGATCTCTGGACAACACAAAGAGAGCACCTTTGGAGACAAGGGAGCTTTTTGGCAAAGAGGCACACAGGCTCTCTGGTTTTAGGTGAACAAGAGGCAGTAATAAGGCACGGCTTTGTCCACCGGGCTGCTCTGCTAGTCATCGCAGGACCATCGTGTGGTCCAACTCAGGCCGACACTGGTAACGTGTGCGTACCGTGTGATATCCCCATTACATCCTGCAGAGTTTCATTGCAAATCTAAGGTCGTATTCTTCGACAGCCTGGTCGACATCAAAGCGGAGATCGAATCGACGTACTTCAGACGAGTTCTTGACCTTGGAAGCGCGGGCATCACCTTTACATGCTGCTGTAGCACTGATTTAACATCAGCAGCGTGATCGTGATGTGCAACGCAGGGCCAAAGGAGCGTTGCTCATCACCCTCACGGAACCGTACGTTTTCATGAGAAATGTGCATATTTTAGCAGCGCAATGAAAGGCATGATTCAGCAAAGGAGGAAGGGTTTCGTTTACTGGGAACGCTTTCTTCCAGCTGATGCCGAAAATACAAATTTAGTGTTCCCTGCCGGTGACGACAGCCCCAGTCCACACGGAGCGGCTGCGTCCCGCTGTACCCCCATGCTGGAAATCGCCCGAGTAAACAGCCAAAATCGGCCGCTGGCAACAAGCAACGAATTCCCAAAACAGCCCCCCATCAGATCCTGATTTACGCAGTTAGGGGGAGGCCTGGTGTGCAGTTAACATAGGGGCCGGCGAAAACACGTGAAGCGTGACGTCGGCCCCCCATCTGCCCCAACATTTCAGCAATGTTTAGCGCAAGAGGGAGCGAACTAATCTGTCCGAAAGGAATCCAGATCGCCGAGCACAGAAAGGCTCTCTCTTACGTGGGCAAAACGCGGGAAGCGGACGACTGTTGCGCTTTGGGCCGAAGCACAAGTGTCGCCGCGTCCGTTCCGAAATCTCGAGGGCACCGATGGACACAGCGAATGCGTTTCTCCAAAATGACAGCTAATCTTGTGCGCAAAGAGCTTTAAACTGAGCAAATGAATAAACAAGTGTTTTTTTTTTTTTTTGGTCCATACACATCTACTGCCATCCACAAAAAAGAACTGAGCTTGAGCGTCTCTCTAATTGTCCTCGTCGAAGTTCATGCCAAACGCAGATGTGTAAGGACTGTACACTTTGGCCAACAATAATTTCACATGAACCAACATTTTTTTTTTTTTTAAATTGCTCAAAGTTATAGTATTTCTATTTCAGAATGAAAACCACAAAATGTTTTCAAGTCACATTATATAATCTATCCACAACAGCATTCTTGAAATTTAAAAAAAAAAAGTTCAAATGCAAGCAAATTATTGTAAATGTACAAAATTCTATTCCTATACTTGGTCTTTAACCTTATTCAAAATAAAGCATTTCAGGTTTGGCCCTATCCTCAAAACACGATCAGTATCATAAAGTAATCAAACATAAATATTCATGATGTGTTACTATGCAAAATAGCATCTGTTTTTTAATAAGTTGCCATCTGTTTTTGGGACTCTGCTACATTTATGGTTTATTAAGCAATGCCATGCAGGATGGCTGTATTATGCATAACTGTGATGCCTATTATTAGCTGAGATTTATCTTAATATCAGAATAATTTCAAATTCAAGCAATATTTCAAATGACAGGTATCCAGAGAATGATTGCTAACCTAGAAAACTATAAATGATTTTCACGCAAGTTTTGTATGTAACAATTCTGTGACATTTTATCGTAAAATCAGTAAAATAAAACGCAATTCGAAAACTTTGATGCTGTGGTTTGTCAGCCCCGAAGCTTTGATTTGTCTTTTGAAATATACTTAACTCCACTTTGATTGTCAATTAATGCTAAGTCCATTAAGGGGGAGATTTCCCTGAAAAAATATAACGTCCACATACATCATCTAAGTACGATTCTTCAGCTCCAGGCTCAGAGGACACGAGGCGTATTCTCCAGCTAACTCCTCATCCAGGGCATTTCGCTAACCATCTTGACCGGATCATCGCAACTTCTCCTGAGGTCTACGAGCCCCGATCGGCTTAGCGCAAGACCAACATCTCTCCGGGAGCCCAATCTCACTGGGCCCGTTCTATAGCCCGTCAACTTTTTCGGCAGCATGTAACTAAGGCTGCGGACAGCCGGGGGGCCGAGGACCAAACGGAGACGTGCCACCGCAAGCGGACGTAATAGCATGGAGCGAGGTTTATTTTTTACTGTCCTCCGCACCCCATCTGCTGCGATGTCAGTGTGCGGACCATTACGGAGAGCTGGGTTGTGACACGTAAGGGGCACCCAGACACGGAATGAACATTCCGACCCATTTGCTGCGCGGAAGGCAGAACACACCGGATGCCCTTTTCAGTTTCTTTCAATGCAGTACCCAACATCACAGCAATGTCTCTGCTTTTAGCACTTCTAATGTGCCAAGTCACCATATCCAAGGTGGGAAAAGATTCTTCCGAATCCCTTTGACCTGCAGTACATGGAGACAAAGTCAGAGCATGCTAGGCAGCCTTGCAGCAGCATTAAAGGGGCCCTGTAACACCACTAAAGGTGGGGGGTGGGGGGCGGGGGTCTGCTGAATCCCAGAGTCGAGGCCACCAATGGCCATTCCATCCAGCCACACGACCGGCCTCTGACTCTCAGAGGCTTTGGCCGCAGTATTATACCCCCTGTGGGGTATAATACTTCCCCTTGGGGTGCCTTGCGATGGACTGGCGTCCCGTCCTGGGTGTGTCCCCTCCCCCTCCAGCCTTATGCCCAGTGTTGCCAGGTTATGCTCTGGCTTGCCGCAACCCTGCTTGGGACAAGCGGTTTCTGACTCTGTGTGTGTGTGTGTGTGTGTGTGTGTGTGTGTGTGTGTGTACAAGTGTACTAAGCAGTAAGTAAACACTGTAGCTTGAAATAACCATCAAGACCTCTGGATCCCCTCCTCGCACAGGTTGTCCTATAGTAAAATAGCTGTATAAAGAAATGTGTTTTTCTGTTCCAGTGCACTTCAGCTATAAACTATATTTGATGCTGTCTGAGTTGTATCTCTCCTGTACCTATGAGGTGCGAGGTACCAAATATTTATTTATTTAGTTTGCTAGTTAGTTGGTTACATTAGTTTTACATTAGTTGCTCTCTCACAGCGCCTGCTCAGTCTGCATGGAGTTTGCATGTTCTCTCCGCGTCTGCGTGGGTTTCCTCCGGGCGCTCTGGTTTCCTCCCACACTTCAAAGACATGCCGTTCAGGTTCACCCATAGTGTGTGAGTGACAGAGAGAGTGCGTTCCACTGATGTGTGGATGAGTGACCCAGTGTAAGCAGTGTAAGTCACCGCGGTGAATAAGGTGTGTGGGCTCATAACACTACGTAGAGTTCATTGGAAGACTTTTTGGAGAAAATCGTCTGCTAAATAAATAAATGTCAATGTAATTTTAATATTTTATGAAGAGCAGTGGATCACGGACAGAAACAGCGTACCGGGGAACCGCAAATACACCCACTGACATTGACAAGGACTGAAGGTCAAACGGCGACAATATTTCACAGGTATGTTAACACAGTCCTGCCTAATAATAAGTTCCAGAAGGGTGTCCAGACATTCCAGATGATCTCCTCTGAGTTGTGAAGAAAATAAAATCGTGTCCCTTTAAAAGCAGAAGAAATGTAAACACTTCACTCATCCACATAATTTGCAGGCACTTCAGGTGTAAAGGGTGCCATTAAAATACGTTTCCTCGGCAGTGTGAAAGACATCGTTTGGGTTGTGATTTAACAAGAAAGCAGGGAAGACTTTAGCACATACAGATTTACGTGTAGAACATCCATATTCACTGTTCATGTCTCCCTCAGTCCACCGTAGGGTTCGGTACCAACGCTTGTGTAAAACAGTGTAAAATGGCGACATCACACACCTCGAATCGTCGAGTCCGTTCTCCCCTTTCTAGGCCTGCAATGCAGGCATTGCGGTATTGTCTTGCGGTACTTGTCATTGTACTTCTTCCAGAAGAACATTCTAGAAATCTCTCCGCTCATCCTTTCTGTGAACTCCAGGGAGAAAATGCTAAAACATAAGATTCATCCTCTTTTGATCTCCGTCAGAGAAAAAAGGCCAAGGATGTAATGGTGGTTTGAACATGTACAAAATACGTATAATATATCTTTACATCTGCATGAACGCTGCGGGTTCAAACTGCTAACCTGCTGGAAGGTTTGCTCCACACAAGCATTTCAAAACAATCCCACAGGAGAGCCAAAGACAAAGGGTCTCTGTTCTCGTGACACCAGATCTGTGTGAACATGTGCAAAGTGCCTCTTCTCGTGACACACGCAAACATAAAAAGGAAGAAAACCGCTGAAAACAAAAACAACTTGAAGCTGAAACATCTGCAAGAAACAGTCAGTTCCATTTACCTTCCCTGGAAACAGATGACATGTTTTCTGAGAGTGAGTGTACAGAATAACCTTAAAGTTTTATACAAATAACATTGATTTCTGCAACATCAGTTTCATAATTATGTATTTGTATACACAACACAATGTAACAAAAATGTTATGTTGGTTTTTTTTTTTTTTGCTTTTTCCGTTCAGTTTCGTAAGATTAAACATACTTTTGGCATTAGTTTGCACTGTATGTTTTAGAAAAAGCTTTTTTTCAGTTTTTCGAAAAATATTCCACATTCTTGAAATTAGCAAATTTCGGCACCGGGTTCCAAGCACCGACTATTCCAGTCCCTTTTAGGATCTGATGCTTTCTAGAATGTTCTGTTGCCTTCTAGAATCTTCCCATGGCTGTAAAGTACCAAACTAAAAGCGACACTCTAGAAGAACTAGTGGTGTTTTTGTAATCCGTGAATTTTAACTAATCATAATCAACGCGAAAATCGACATAACCAAGAAATTAGAAAAATTTTGTTGCGTTGTGTAAGTAATATTACTAATAGAATGTTTTCAAAGTTTCTGAGACCAATATTATCAGTGTGCAATCGACTTGTGAGTCTACGTTCAAACAAAAGTTACCCTGAGCAAATACTCCGTCCCCAAATTAAGGCGACGGCAGAGCGGCACACGGGTTACCGCGGTGGACCCCGGCGGAGAGGCTGGGCAAAAAGCTCCAAGCTCCAGGAGCTTCTCCTGACCGCAGGGCCTCGGACACCACGCAGCCCCGCTTCACGGCTACCCCGCAACGCTCACGCATCCCACACCGCGCGCTGCGCACCCCACATTGACAATCAGCGTGGCAACAAGCTCACATAAAGCCCCCCCCAGACAACATCTAATCTGCGGCCATGAAAAATGGTCCCTTCTCTCCCGTAGCCCTCGTCCAGGTTGCATTACTGCACATTTATGCGGAGCGGGGCTCGGCTGTCACCGGCTAATCACCGCAGGGATGATGGATGGTGTTTGTTTTTTGATGATGGAACACAACCCCCGGTTGACGATAATTGCAGTAAAAAGGACAGATCAAGTCGGGGAAGTTATTAAATTATTACAGGGCAATTTGCATTAGCGGCCGGAACTGGGAGTCCGACCAGAGCCTTCGGTTCTGTTCATTAGAAGAGCTCCCCGTTTCTAAAGGGGCCGAGCGCCCTTGACCTGCAGAGACCGGATCCTCTTCCCCACACCTGCTCCAACTTCTCATTAGAACTGAGCGCCAAATCCTGGCCTGTTCTGGATTCTGGACGGAGCTGTGATGCGCAAAACAAGGCTATGCTGTCGTTACAGTCGCGCTTATTTCCGGGCCATCAGGAGTCATGATATTTGCTTGTTAGGTGCTATTCTTACAGCCCTCCCGGTGTGAATTATTTATTACGGTGGCATACCTGAGTACACAGCAGGTGAGAGTAAGCGCTCAAGGTATAGAAGTGTGTGAGTGAGAGACAGAGAGAGTGTGTTCCACAGCACCCGGGTGGTGCATGTTCTCCGCGTGTTTGCTTGGCTTTCCTCCAGGTGCTCTGGTTTCCTCCCACACTCCAAAGACATGCTGTTCAGGTTCACCCATAGTGTGTAAGTGAGAGAGAGAGTGTGTGTGTGTGTTGCACTGACGTATGGATGAGTGACCCAGTGTAAGTAGTGTATCTAGCAGTGCAAGTTTTTGGGTGCTCTGGTTTCCTCCCACAGTCCAAAGACATGCTGTTCAGGTTACCCCATAGTGTGTGAGTGACAGACAGAGAAAGTGTGTGTGTTCCAATGATGAATGGATAAGTTACTCATTGTAAGTAGTGTATCTAGCAGTGTAAGTCACCGCGGTGAATAAGGTGTGTGGGCTGATAACACTACGTAGAGTTCATTGGAAGTTGCAGTGGAGAAAAGTCTCTGATAAATACATGTAAATGTAACTGTAGGAGGCAGCGCGGTGGCACAGTGGGTTGGACCGGGTCCTGCTCTCCGGTGGGTCTGGGGTTTGAGTCCTGCTTGGGGTGCCTTGTGACGGACTGGCGTCCCGTCCTGGGTGTGTCCCCTCCCCCTCCAGCCTTACGCCCTGTATTGCCGGGTCAGGCACCGACTCCCTGCGACCCTGTATGGGACAAGTGGTTTCAGATGATGTGTGTGTGTGTGTAAATGTAGGTACAGGCTCTCAGCACAGCAGCACAGAGGAGAAAAGGGGAAATGTTTACCCAGAATGCCATTAGGTTAGAGAGGCCACCAGCGGCATGGAGCGAAGCGCCCTCCTCCTCCCACCTTATAACACACAGAACCCCAACCACCCCCACCAGGCCCAGCCCTTGAACCCACCAGGAGAAAGCTGTTTGTTATCTGACATGGGACGCGGAGCCGTTTGCCAAAGTTGTCCTGTTTTTTAAAACTAAGTGTTTGAACAGGTCTCAGAGGGGGAATGAGACACTCGTGAAGAGCCAGCTGGACTGGAAAGATGCCACAGAAAAATAAAAGGGCCGAGCTAATGGGGCTCCTCTCCTTCAACGTGTGATCTGCCAGAGGAATACAAAAGTGCCAAGGGTCCCACGTCCGTGCGGGTACAGAAAGCGCTGTTTTTCTTTGCTTTGTTTCTTCTTTTCTCGGGCTTCGGCTGAGAAAAAATTAAGCACAGTATGTTGGTGTGGCATAATAAGTCATCATCGTAAGTGCTGCGAGACACATTCATGTACCAGTTAGGACGAAAAAAAACTCACCGTGACGGAGCGTGGACGGAAAACAAGATGAGAAAAAACTGACATGCAGCGCCATATTGCCGGCACCTTCTGGTTCCCCGTGTTTGTAACAAAGTAGTACGATTAAAATGTTCCGCTTATAATATTATGACTGCATGATGGAGCAGCGGGTAACGTTTCTGTCTCACAACACTTGTGATGAGGTTCAGATCTGGCACTGTGTTTCTGGAGTTTGCATGTCCTCCTGTTCACATGGGTTTCTTCCAGGTGCTCTGGTTTCCTCACACAGTCCAAAGACACGTGTTTCAGATTGACTGGTGATTCTGAATTGCCCTTTGCAGGGGTATGTGTGAGTGACTGTGTATGTGTGGCTATCCTGCAATGGACTGGCAGACAGCAACGTTTTCTTTCAGTATCTGAAAACAATCGTCTCGCAGCTTCCAATAAGTCGAGTGACACAAAGGCCAGCGCTCTGACGCCTAGCAGCAAGGTCGGATGGCGAATCAAAATTTGATCTTTGAGTTCTATACCAGCAGAGCTCCCAATTCAAAGTACAGGCAGTCCCCAGGTTACAAACGTCCGACTTACATACAACCCATAGTTACAAACCACCCCCATGAAGCCTATTATATAAAAAATTGGAGTTACTGTACACAGCGGTTCGTAATAACAAAGGACGCTACAACATTGCGCATCTACAGCGCTTCGTCGGCTCGTGAGCCCGAAGTAGGACTGAAACTTCTTTCTTTTCAGTTGGACCATGTTGCCGTGTATTGTGTTACTGTATTTGGCTTGTTTTTTTTTTTTTTTTTTTTTTGTGTGCTTACCCTCCTAACCATGTCACCAAAGCACAAATATGATGCAAGTGATGGTGATGCATCCAAGAAAAGGAAAACGATCACGACTGAAACTAAAGTGGAAATAATAAGCGATCGGAAAAAGGTGAAGGTCCAATGAACATTGGAAAAGTGAACATTAAAGTTTCTTTTTTTTGTATACCCACACACACATATTCTCTCTGTGCTCCTCCTCTTGCGTGCTCCCTCTCTATTAGAAATACTGTAGTAACATTTATCATTATTATCATTGTTATCATGTGTGGTGCAGTGGGTTGGACCAGGTCCTGCTCTCCCGTGGGTCTGGGGTTCGAGTCTCGCTTGGGGTGCCTTGCGATGGACTGGCATCCTGTCCTGGGTGTGTCCCCTCCCCCTCCTGAGTTGCCGGGTTAGGCTCCGGTTCCCTGTGACCCCATATGGGACAAGCGGTTCAGAAAGTGTGTGTGTGTATTGTTATCATTACATTCTATTATTATTATTACTGCATTGTTATGTTGAAGATGTTTCAGTGTATCCAGAAGTGTTTCTTTAATGTCTTTTTATGCATAGAAAGGCACACGATACACTGTATACTAAGACAAACATTTGACAAACTGACATTAGATACGAACCGTACCGAACCGTTCCGACTTACGTACAAATGCGACTTAAAGACGGACTTGGGAACGGAACTCGTTCGTAATCCGGAGACTGTCTGTAATCAAAACTGAAACTCCACTTATTTCAACGTGCCGCACAAACAACTTTGCTTTGCACCACGTTGCGAATCAAACAGGATGTTTCGCAAACTGAACTTTACCTGCGATTTAAGGAAAAATTCAGAACCAGCCAAGATTCCGAGTGACCAGAAGATCAAGATTCCGGCACGCCACTTCCCAAACAAAATTCCCGCTTAGGAAGCATTCAGAACTCATGCATCTGCAACATTTTCTTCGTACTGGAAAACTAACAAACTAAGCAAGAAGTTGTTTGCTGCTGCTTTTCTTCCGGCTGCCGACAGCATCAAGAAGCTGGAGTTGCGCATTAAAGAGGGACTTTTCATTTATGCCAAACCAAACTGAAAAGTTACATGCAAAATTATTGCAAAGTGGCAATTTCGAACAGATGTCCGTTGGGTTCAGCCAGTTTGCACGGCAAGAGTAGAGTTCAGGCTGCAGACGAGTAGGATCCTCGGCGCTCAGCCCGCTTCTCCGCTCCTGCGTCTCAATAGCCTGCCAGGGTCACGGGGTCATTCACGGAAACGCAGATCAGAGGAGCCGGGGGCCCTGCTGCCGTGACAGCTCCATAAATCCGCACCCTTCGGAGGAAGCCATCATTAATTTCCCAGTTAAATTAAAATGCAATCAACAATCCTTGTATTGTGCCTTTCCCTGGGGGAGCTGGAACAACACAGAGCAGATCACTCAGGCCACGTTATGAGTTTAAGCTGCGGCCGAGAGCGCGCTCTCGGTCACTTTGCGGCTCGAGAAGAACGAGCGGGAAACAGCGTTGGGGAGAACTTGCACTTTTCGTCCTCGAATGAGAAGCGACTCCAGTGGCAACGCAGCCAAAGTTGGCTCTGCGAGAGGCACCTCTACTGTACCTGCTCTTATTTTCTGGATAACCGCATTTTCCCATTTGTCATTTTCCTTTGTGGAAATCATGCACACTAAAAAAATCTGCACTCGCTTCCCAGCGTCACCCTCTTTGTTTTTTTTTTTTTTTTTTTTTTTGAGAAATAGTGTAGTAAGGTATAAACCATTCAAGAATTAAAATTAATACAGAAGCGGAATTAGGAAGTGATTTAACATAAAACAGCAAATACCGCAACTTCACGTTTCAAACAGACACGAAGGAGGTTTAATAAATTCGAGTTTAAGATGAGTAAGGACAGTAAGTTTTTAAGTTTTATATTTACTGAAAATTTGGTACATTGCAAAGTTGTAGCTTAGGGTTAGGGTTTGGTGGTTAGACTGTGGTTAAAATAAACATGCTTCTGGGCATGAAATGCCGTAGAACAAATGAAGCTGAAATTCCGAAATTTCTTTAGGAAATGAAAAAGTCCTGCTGATTGTTTGTCAGCTCCTAAGATGAGGGAGCTCAACAGGTCCAGGGTGACTTTCAGCCTCCTGTAGGTTGTGAGGTCCATGTGAGCAGCCATGCGGCGCCCTCTAGCGGACACACACGGAGGAGCAGTAGAACAGCAGTTGACATGTTCCAGGGTGGATTTCAGCAAATCAACAAGTCATTTGAGCTGCTCACATATTATTCTTACAAAAATAACATTAAACATCTGCTGCAGTCAGGAGGTCTTCAACTATTATTTTATCCACAGAGGGTAAAAACTAGGCCCCAGATTTGAGGGGAGGGTAGCAGTTTCAACCTGAAAATGAGATGTATGGGTCTGTTCAGCAGACATTGGCATATATACATATATCTATACAAATATATATCAGAGGATAATATATATATATATATGTGTGTGTGTGCGTGTGGCAACAAGGTGAGCTGCTACTCCGGACTCTAATTTATCACAGAAAACTGCCCAGTCTTGCGCTACGATGAGAGGACGAGAGTTCCCCTGGCACAAAGCGGGGTTATGCTGCTTGCCACACAGCCCCACCAATATTAAAAACAATCAAAGTAACAAGAGATGATTATTTTTACAAATATTCTCCTTGATCTGCACCACAGTCCCACAGGCATCCCGTAACTGCAAAAGGCCAGGGGTTGGAGGGGTTGGATTCACATTAACGTTCCTGTGGGTCCTGCTCTGTCTGGTCTCACAACAGATGTGCCTCAAGCAATGACAGGGCTACGATGTGCTCCACGCTTCACTCGGAGTCAAAGCGTTTGCACCCTCATCACCGCCAGCCATCGCCGCCGGGAGCGCTACCGCGATGCATCTTTGCGCATACAGGCGCAGTCAGGCGGGGCTGTCGGGACTGTGCTCCAGGATCTAAGAAATTGCCCATGTAGCATCAAAGTAAACATGTGGATGATATCAGATATTCTCTCGCATATGCATGTTAGCCTAGTGCAAGCAGCGATAAGAGCACCCCCACCTAAACATCCACAAATCGCAGCCAAGGACTGCAGGTGCTTGCGTCTCGATGCCCTGCTTCCCGTCAGGTGGTAGGTATAGGGAAAATAAAGGAGGAAGGGAAGAAGACGCCGCAGTGAAGTGGTGAAAGCGTTGAGGCCACACAGAGGGGAGCCAGTGGGAGTGTAACCTCAATCCGAGACCCTCCGGACCAGAGAGTGACATCCAAGCAACATCCTTCTTTCCTTCGGTGCGCAACCTCAGAAGAAAGCTGGAGATCAGCGCTTTCTGGCGATTCAGGCGCTTCTGCTTTCCATCTTAGCCTGACCTCTGACCCAAGCCTCCGCTCCTACGGTTGTGAGAGGGAACATTCAATTCCAGCCTAATTTCTAGCTTTTATCGGAGTTGCTCTCCTCCGCCTGCCTTCAAACTCTTATAAGACACCTGCACTTTTTAAAAGGTGACAAAAATACAACGTATGTCTATTTCTGCTTTTTCTACCTTTCTGTAACTACCACTTCTTATTCTTAACACAGTGCTGCGCTTTGTCCCACTGCCCAGGAAAATGCACTCTGTTAAGCACAGTCTGGATGACAGAATGGAAAGTTCACCTCCCAGCTCTGCAAAATGCATCCAGTTTAATGTCAGCTTGACAGCTCTTGCCATCGCCAAGGGACAGGGAGGCACAGAGGCACATACATATTAAACAGACAGATTAAGAGAGCTAAACGACGGCCCTGCACTGACAGGCAGCTCCGCCGGGATCCCAGGGGCTGCCGAGAGGTGGGGCGTCAGGTAGGGCACCTCCCGATCCGTGCCTGCAGGCCTCGCTGTCTTCTGCACGACGACCTTCGTGGTCCACCGGCGTCTGCTGTGGAACGCCATTCCCGCCATGCAAAGGGGCATGCCAGTTCCCATGAGCTCCTGCTCACTCCCTGCCATCTGCCGTGATTTATAGAAAATGGGCAATGATTTATGGCCCAGTCATCCCCACAATGAAGTAGTTTTCTCCCCCTCCCATTGCAGGCCCCCCCCATCCTTCACCACCGCTAAACACTGCTGGACAACTTCAGGGAATAAATGCTAATCATGCGCTAAAATGATATTTAAACAGAAGGGGCTGGTGGGGAATTGAACCCTTAACAAAATTAATTTTCAGCAGAGGGTGAATGCTAATGGATGGCTGAGATCCCCAGCAAGTCTGAGATGAGACGTGGCCACCGCTGAGAAATTTCAGGTTTAATGAGACTGTTTTAGAACACAAAGAGGCAAATGATTGGCCTAGGTCCAATGTATAAAAAATAATACTCTTAAATTTGCCTTGATAATGACATTAAAAAGATATTAAACGTGTGAACAACCCAAGACACATACTATATTTACATGTATTCATTTAGCAGACGCTTTTCTCCAAAGCGACGTACATCTCATAGAAAATACAACGTGTTCATTACATTAGTGGAAAGAAACACTTAGATGCAGAAAAGCAGCACCGGAGAGAAGGAAATTAAGTGTGAGAGAATTTGGCCCCAGAACTGGAGGAAATATCTCTATAAATGGCAAGGGGGGGTCTGTGTTGTGTGGCAGGGGTTCAAGCTCCTCCTGTTCAGCACTCAGGTTTATACTATCCCCATTTAAACAGCCGCTTGTTTTCCTTCATTCACATTTATTCACTTAGCTGACACTTCTCCCAGAGCAACTTATAATTATTTACCCATTCATACAGCTGATTAATTTTACTGGATCCATGGAGGTTAAGTACATTGCTCAAGGGTACTACAGCCAAAGCGGGGCTTAAACCTGCAACCTTTGGGTCTAAAGACAGCAGCGCTAACCACTACAGTACTGGCTATTCCTCGGTATGGTTAGTAAATTAGTACTGGGATTCCTGAGATTTGTATGCCACAATACAGTTTAAACAAAGTTTCATTCTAGTGCTTCCTCTTAGTAATTTGCACACTGTACATGGAAACATATCTTTTAATTTAGTAAATCAAAACTTAAAAATACAGTTAAAAATGCCTACTGTGTGCTTTTGTTGAGACGTAGAAGTGAAAAGACAAATTATGTGTGACTTATTAGACATCTCTACTTGGGTATAAATAACCCTAAATGGAGTTCACCGCTATTCCTGGAATTTGTAATGTACAGCAACAACCAAATATGGTCAAAACATAATCTCACAAGTACAGAAAAACACTCCTGAGAAAAATTCCATTTAGTTGAGGCTTAGGCTACAGGATGATTCACAAAGCGAATAGTACCAAGAGCAGGAGCATTTCAACAAGATGTCCAGAGGACTGTTGTGATACATTAAGGACCACCTTGGAACAGGTCATAAACTGACTGTGGAACAGAACCGACCCAAGACATTAGGGGGGAAATGTATCAATAGAGTCATCGTAACACATACCTGAGGAAGCGTCCGTATCTGAGAAAAATAGATTTTAACACAAAGTTTTTCTGCTTTCCTTGCTGTTCTTATTTGAGTATCACAGTATAAACTTGGCTCGCAACTTATGAACACAATCAGTACCAGAATTCTAATTGTAATTTCAATAGTTTGTTTAAAGTCCAAGGGGGGTGTGGTGGCGCAGTGGGTTGGACCGCAGTCCTGCTCTCCGGTAGGTCTGGGGTTCGAGTCCCGCTTGGGGTGCCTTGTAATGGACTGGCGTCCCGTCCTGGGTGTGTCCCCTTCCCCCTCCAGCCTTACGCCCTGTGTTGCCGGGTAGGCTCCGGTTCCCCGTGACCCTGTATGGGACGAGCGGTTCTGAAAATGTGTGTGTGTGTGTGTGTTTAAAGTCCACTTTAAATAACAGTTAATAAAAAAAATCTTAACGCAGAGATCCCTTGATTTCTTCACGTTAGGTTCTGCAAAAAAAAATCAAATGAAGCTACGATGAATTAAAATATGCTGCAAGACTATTTTATTTTGTATTCTTTTAATGTATCGTCATAAACTAGTCTTGTGCAGGGTCTCAGTGTTTCAGATTCTATACTAAAACAATAGATGTGGAAAGGAACACCATGGACAGATTGCCAGTCCGTTGCGGAACTTTTATTTTTATTAACCCGAAGCAACATTAATGTTAAATCTACTGTAAACTGGCTGAAAAAATATGTCATCTGATCAATCTCCTACTCAATGTGTTATATTCTGCCTTACACATGGAATACAGTGCTGTGTTCCTCAGCAGTTCAGTTGACAGAAGAATGACAAAGTGGAGTAAAGAAAGAAGTGCAGGAGCGCAATGAAGGATGGTGTCAGTAGAACATATTTAAGTCTCTGAGCGTAAATACTGGTTACGTGTCCCATTTGCAAATGACACAACAAACCTGGTGAAGAGGTTTGAACCGAAAGCATGTGCAATGTTTGTCAGCATTTTGGCACTGATACTTTATTATATATTCAACCAAAAAAGAGCAATAATACTCATTTGCTGCCCACTTTTTGTAAAAATCTTAAATCATGTTATAATCAATAATAAAGTATTTTTATTTCAAAATATTTTTTTGCATTGCCTACAACCACCTGTCCTAAGCAGGGCTGCAATAACTAAGAGCCTACCCAGCAACACAGGATGCAAGGCCGAGGAAGGAGGGGACACACCCTGGACAGGACGCCAGTCTGCCGCAAGGCACTCCAAGCAAAACTCGAACCCCAGAGCTTCCACAAAGCGGGCACATGCCAAACCCACCACATCACCATGCCCCCTCAAAATATTTGCTTTGCTGAATTAAAAATAAAGGTAATTTAAATGACTAAAATTGTATTTTTCTGTGAGATGTACGTCGCTTTTGAGAAAAGCGTCTGTTAAGTAAATAAATGTAAGTGCAAAGGTAAAATAAAAATACATCTTCTCTATAAACTTTGATTCAGTACCAGTTACTGTCTATGAACATATGTAGCGGTCATCATCTTGGTATTGATCATCAAATTCAGGAACAAAATACATTAGCTGTACACACCATAAAAACTGTTGCAAACGCAAGGAATCAAGCTGGCCCTGAACTCCTACTGGGGTTTCTATTGTGTCCCAGAGTATATTGCTGCAAACTCATGGCAGCAATGGCAGCAGTTGGAAATGTAGGTCATTTTCGGATTGCAACAGAGAGAAACTTTAGAAAATAGAACAGTGAGAAAAATTAAACTAAATACAAAGACATAAATAAACTGGGAAACACAGAAACCTTCAAAAATGCACAACCAGAATCTTCATAACACAAGGTACATGTGTAATGAATTAACATATTTTAATACTGGTTTTCAAAATAGGCAACAAAGTGTTACGCCCCCAGGATAAAGCCGAGCGACCGCACCTGCAGCTAGTTAACCCGGCCAGGTATAAAGGGAGCTCCGTGATCGCACAGAGGTGTGGATTCTTGCAAACACCTTCCTTCGTGGATGTGCAGTATCAGCGTTTACTCCTTGCCCTTAGTCCTGGCTTCATATTCTGATCTCTTGGCTCCTGCCCCTCGCATGTTCTCCCGACTACTGAGACTTGCTTTGCCCGTGTACCGACGTCTGCGCCTCGAACGACCTTCGCCTGTCCCTGAACATTGTTTTCATCTGCCCCACCGTTCCCCCTCTGAAATAAAGCCGACCCGCACTTGGGTCCATTACCTTACCTCCTGTCTCCAGCCCATCTGCCTGATACAAAGAGATAGCTAGAGGGAAATCTGCACGAGTTTGCTAATACACTGATCAGGCCTTAAAATATAAATATTAAATACTGTGCTTGTGTTTACTGCTTCTTTGTTTATACACGTTTACTAACCAGGTTTCAGACTTTCATACTAGTGTAAGTCTGAGCATACAGAGATCAGTTCAGCATATCCTTTACACATGTAACAAGTGTCTAAAGAAGCTGGACATTTGCAACAAGATAAGAGGAGAGAGGTATCAAACAGTTCCCAAAAAAAGCCAGATTATGAGGTGACAGCTGCTTCTCTCACTGCAGACGGCATTTATAACACCTGCGGAGCTTAGACAAGTATCACTTCAAACACTGTGCCCCCTAGAGTCTGACCCCTTCGACTACAGAGGTCAGAAGGCAGAAGGATAAGGATCTGCAGCTAGGCTTGTATAGCGAAGGCTCTCCAACTGGGAAAAACCCGCAGCCACACAAGATGAATGTCAGTACCCACCTGTACTAGTGTACCATTACCCACTTCTGCAAGGCATCAAACGTAAGTGTTTATGGGTGTGCCTGTGCATTTGACCTCAGTTCAGCTGGATCGCTTTTTCTGGAAAAATGCTCAAGGAAAAAATTTTGTTCTTTAAATTTCAAAATGTTTTGGCAGACAAATCTGTTCTCCACTGCATAGTGATCTCTCGCGAAAGTGCACACTGGCTGAAGCCGCTTGTCCCAAGCCGGAGCCAAACCCGGCAACCCAGAGCACAAGGCCAGAAGGGGAGAGAGCACACCCAGGACAGGACACCAGCCTATCACAGGGCACCCCAAGCAGGACTCAAACCCTAGACCTGCCAGGGATGAGGACCCAGCCAAGCCCACTGCACCACTGTGTCACTGTGCCACTGCAACCCCTCTTCCTGCAAAAACAGTCAATTTTAACTTTGCTGAAGGTGAGTCAGGTGGGGGCTTGGTGGTGCCCTGGTGAAGCGGGTTTAGCCGGTGCCTGCTGTGTGGCGGATCTGGGATTTGAGTCCTGCTTGGGGTGTCTTGCGGCAGACTGGCGTCCCATTCGTGGTGTGTCCCCTCCCCCATCAGCCTTGCACCCTGCGTTGCCGGGTTAGGCTCCAGCTCGCAGCGACCCTCTTCAGGACAAGCGGTTGTAGACATTGTGTGTGTGTGTGTGTGTGTGTGCGTGTGCGTGTGCGTGTGTGTGAGTGAGTGTGAAGGTGGCTATAGTGCCATTTTTTGACACTCACGCACCAAAACCTAAATGCAGTACTCTTTTTACACGCTTCAAGATGAAGGCATAATTATGCTCATATAGCAGATCATTAAACAAACAAACATGTTTCCACTCAGCATTTCCCAAAGCTCTATCAATTACACAACCAACAAACACGCACACACATTTTCAGAACTGCTCATCCCATACGGGGTCGCGGGGAGCCAGAGCCTACCCGGCAACACAGGGCATAAGGCCGGAGGGGGAGGGGACACACCCAGGACGGGACGCCAGTCCGTCGCAAGGCACCCCAAGCGGGACTCGAACCCCAGACCCACCAGACAGCAGGACTGCAGTCCAACCCACTGCACCCCCCCAACAAAAACAGTACTTTACATTTATTCATTTGGATGATGCTTTTCTCCAAAGCAATTTACAATATAAAGCTACCTAAAATTGTTTCCCATTCATACTTTTAGGGTAATTTTACTGGAGCAATTTAGGGTAAGTACCTTTCTTAAGGTTATTGCAGCTAGTAGTGAGATTCGGGCCTGTGACCGTTGGTTTAATTACTCTATTAGGCATAGAAAAACACTTGTCAGAAGTGGGATTTGAACCCACGCCTCCCTTAGGAGACCAGAACACCCATCCCCATGGAAGGCATTGATCCTTGAGTCTGGCGCCTTAGACCACTCGGCGATCCTGACACATTACAATGACCTTTCTTACCAGGGAGTGTCACATTTGAGCGGGAAAATGGATTTATTGTAAATAGTTGAGAACTGTAGGTAAAATATAAAATGGTTGTTCGACCGCTGGGGGCTCACAAGGAATATGAAGAAAGGAGTGAGTGTCTGTTGGTCAGTGTGAAAGGAAGGAAAGCCTGAGAGGTGCTAGGTAGTCGGTGAAGGCTGGTTTCAGGTGTAGGTCCTTGAGGAAAAGGGGTCTTCGGGCCTTCGGCATCACTTCCTTTTGTTTGCACCTATATCTCGCGCTGTGTGCTGCTGTTCCAATGTTACGCATTATGGAAACTCTGAGTTAACTGTGTTATTTCAAAATAAAAAAAAAAAAAAAAAAAAAAAAACAGAAACCGCCAATTCCTCATAAACCGCGCCGCTGAGGAGGAGATTTCGAGGGGGTATATTTTGAAAATCGAGTTAAATAAAAAATACTCTCCCCATTCATAGAAACAGTACGCCTGAGGTAATACCTGTTTCGGCCACGCGCTGACAGCAGCGTTCCATTTTTCCCGCCCGGGCTCTGCGCGCGCTGCAACCACGCGCTGTTGGCGCCACTCCATGACCCCTCACCTACTACGCCACATAAATTTGCCGTAGTTTTGGATGCAGCACCTTCAGGTGTCGTCATTCTGTTAAAAACCCAACAACCTTCTTTAAGTCCCTCCACCCCAGACGTGAATCCGCGCTTCTCTGCTGTGGGGTAAATGATGTGTTTCTCGCCCAGTAGATTTATCGTTAATATCCGATCCGTGCGTGGGAAAAGGTGTGGACTTACCCTTCAAATCTGAGTAATAAAGTAAAAAAACTCTTCTCTGAATTGATTAATGAAATCTATCCAAGTAAATGCTTTATCCGAAGATCGACACCAGGTGCTCATTTTGTGAAGGTCCCTCAGAAACAGCTCTTCACCTATTTTGGTTCACTTTTTATGCGAGTAGAAATTCTGGTCGGGCTTTCTTCTCCATCCAGTGGAAACCTGGTTTTCCTTTGATTTCTCTTTTACTTAAGCATGATTGTTTCGATTTTACAAATATGAGAGACGATAATTAACCTTATTTTCTCAGTAGCCTAATATTATATACATAAGTGTAAATTTAGTAATTCACAGCCTTTCTTTCCCGTTTATAAAAGAAATTAAACATTACAAGAACACTATTCTAATCTACTTTCTAAAAATTCTAAAGCTGTGAGAACTGTGCTTCTGTTCACATCTTACCCCATTTGTGATGAATACATATTTATTTTTTATGTATATTAGTTTTTACATTTATTGTTATGTGCTTGTTTGCTTATTATTTGTTTCCTCTTTGTTATATTCCCTCTGGTATTGCTGTTTGTTGTCATATGGATTGCTGTGGTTCTTTGTTTTCTTTACGACGCTAACTTTTGTAACTTGTTTTTGTCAATAAAGTTTGTTTTTGACAAAAAAAGCTCAATGTTCCCGCCGTCACTGCTGTCACTCCCAGAGCTGCCTTGCTGCAAATACCTTAATGAATTAATGTAATGTAATTCTGCACCTCTCGGCTGCAGCGTGGCTCATCCGACGAGTTGAGCAATTATTTTGGGAAATTTTTTTTAAAAAAAAGTTGGCAATCGAGAAATGTAGCTGACAGACATTCCAAGTTACCTAGAAAGCCTGAGAAAAAGGCCTCTCTGCTATTCTTGGCCGTCAAAACAAAAGGCAGAGAAAAAGGCGGAGTACGTACAGGTACTGTTGCCTTTCTAGCCAAATTATGCAAAACCGGTTTGGCAGCCAAGTGTCAAGGTTTTCAAGTAAAGAAAGTGTGTGCTGTGACCAGCAAAGTAAGGTGTGCGAGTGAACACAGGAAAGTAATATTTACCTCACTGTACTGCACAACAGGTACCATGTAAATAGTGATTATTGCAATTCAACAGGAAAGAAAATGTGAAGCACACTTGGACTGATATATGTCACGAAGTGAGGCTGCACAGGACGGGAATCATACTGTTGAAGGGGAAAAAAAAAGTGTTTTTGTGGGCCCATGGTGTCAAAACAAAGCTGCCTGGGCCAACTGGACAACTCCCAGAAGGACAGTTCCTCAGGGGCCCCTCTTACCATCTAAAATCTGTAGATTTTGTGCCTGTTAAAAAAATAGACTTCAGATGTTCTCAATGGTACTGTACTAATCTAAAAACACTGACAAAAAAGGGATCTTTTTAATCTTTTTCTACACAGAGGGCAAATACTTTCCTCCAGAACAAGGGTAAACTTCTTAGTGCCCCCTTATCTCTTTACTGGCAAGTGCTGCTAAAATCTTGCCTCCCTTCATCTCTCATGCATAAGATCTAGTTCCTCCTACATACTTGGGCACCAAGTTCCTAGAATTCACAGAGGAAACTAGTCTCTACCTGTCAGTCAGGATAAATCCATTTTTTTCCCCCTCAAAGAAGCCTCTTGGGTTTATTTTTTATCTTCAGCCTTTGGCCACAATTGTTGGATTGCACAGTAATCTCTTTGCAAAATCTGTTTTTATGCAGTCAGGTCAAAGGCATGTAATGTACCTAATATAAAGCATATAAATATAAATGTACCTAAAGGCAGCCTTTCCAAATGGTCACATACAGCAAGGACACATCATCATCCAGGGGCATTTGTTTTAGTGCAAAATATATACGTGAAAACAGAAACAAAAGAAAATTAAAATGGCTGACACATAGATCACAGGACATGCTTTCTGAGCAGCACACATGAGAAAACAGGTAATTTAGCTTGCCAGCTCTCAAATTAATGGAGACCAATAATACGGAGGTTTCTGGGCAACTGCGTTGTCTCAGGGAAAAATATCTCAGACTGTCAGCGCAGGACAGCAGCCGAGAGGGTCCGCTGTAACGTAAGCGTGTTGGCTTTCAGGCCTCGACCGGGCAAAACCGGTTGAGGTTACGCAAGCTGCCGTTCGGAGCCCTTTCGCGTTTGCGAGAATGGGATGAATCCGCCACGCTCTCTGCTCCTGTGACACTGACATCACGGCTACGGAGGAACTCGTTCACCCCTGCGCAGCTCCAATCAGTTACCCGGGAACCAGCTGCAGTCACAACACCGTGCTGACTGAGTACTTTGGTCAGTCCAGATGCTTGTGCAAACAGGACGGGGAGTCCTCCTATTTATGTTTTCACCGCAACACCTCCGGGAGAAATATTTACCACACTGTGTCACAACTCATTGTTATTTTAAGAAAGGTTGTTTCAAGCCAAATATTTGGCTTGACAGCAGTTACAACACAGTACACTGGACCACATAAGCCCGCGAGAAAATACAAAGCAGTGCAAAACGCTTTATTGTGAACAGAACATACAAAACGCAAGGGATTTCCTTCCACGTTCAATCAAAGGAGCGGTAAGGAACGACAAACTGATAGAACACAAAACAAAGGCCTCAGTACATTAACCCTAAAAATAAATGTTACTTACATATTTTTGGAGGAAATAAAATTGCACCTGGACACACTCCATACACAGGATTTACAATTTTGGCTGCAGAGCACTAACCCCCCAAAAAATTTTGCTAGTATTGTAATATGTTACCAAAAAAAAAAAAAAAACATACACACACAACACATATGACACATGGGTAAAAACAATGCTCTTTACAGGAAATCAGTGACAAGGGTGCAGCTGTGTTTCAGTTTGCACAAAAAGCAATAAGTCAACAGTACCACACACCACTTGCTCTTAACATGTCATTTGTTCATCAGCTTTATTGGTGTGACTCTTGCATTGACAATATGTTTAAGCTCCATTTTCACTATTTAAAATTAAACATTTGAATGTACACCAATTTCAGATACAAGGATATGCTAAATATCCTTTAAAAATGCTCTTGAAACTCATTGCTGTTTGACTAAAGGTATGTATGGCGAGGAGGAACGAAAAGAAATGGTTTCCTACAGGACACCAAAGCAAGAGCGTACATTAACCCATGAAGGAAATAAGTGGCAGAGGCTTCTTAAAGAGTTACACATCGGATCAAAGAGATTAAATTGTAAATGCTTTAAGCAATGTGGGAGGTTTTGTTTTCGTGGAATGGGTGTACACTGTGTGCCCAGTTCAGTTTCGAGCCAAAAATTGACACCCTGTGTCAACAACAGCCAGGTATGTTTCTCAGAATGAGTGTTCTTGGAAACTGCTGGCACTGGTCCCTGTTGCCCCAAACGTGCATAGCACACGAGACGATTCTCGAGTTAAGTGCTGTAGTCACTGCGCCGGTGGTGCAGGGCTCATTCCCAATTGGCTCCAAGGCCATAACAGGGGATCCCCAGAATTGGGGGGGGGGGGGGGAAGAGGGAGAGGAAGAAGAGGGAAAAAAAAAAAAGTTTCAAATGTTAGAAAAAGATTGTTACTTTGTAGAGCACGGATTACAAATTGCTTCTTGGTGGGTTGATTCCTTTGTAGGGATGCGCCATGCTTCGTATCTTCAAGCAAATTTGTCAGTTTCAGCACTTCTGTCCATAGATGCAATATTTGAAAGAAACTTAATTCTCAAATAATTATAAATTTCAGAAGTCAATCAATAACTTAAGTCAATATAAAAATACAAAAAAAAAAAAAGTGAGAATTTGTAAACCAAGAAGTCCAGGTTCCAGCAACACTTGAAACTTAGTTCTTGTTGTAGCTGCATTTTCTGCTACTTCAGAACAATACAGTAGCCATCACTGGTCTCATCTGAAAACAGAAGAAAAGTCACTTGATCTTCAAGACCAAGTTTGAACAAAAGCCATTCGTAACGTGCATCCCTTGGTGACGTACTCACATTTTTTGCATACATCATAAATACCATCATAATTTCAATCCACAGAAAACAAGTTATAAAGTTCATAAATATACCTTTAACTGTGTTTAAAATAAAGCAAGTCTCCTCCATGAAGTTCTGCACCATCTGAAAAACAAGCAATTTTTTTTTTTGTTTTAAAAAACAAAAAGTTCAAAGAGTATGAGTTTTACATACTGTATGTCCATGTTCAGCATGACACGCTAAGCTGGACAGTCATACTAATGCCAGCAATGTGTGCTCATACCTATGCCAAAACACTTGCTTGAAATAAAAGGCCCTAAATCTGCCTGGTTAGTTATTAACATGCTCCCATAATCTAATATCTCTAAATGGTACTAGCAAAAAGCTGGGAATGGACATCTGTTCCAAGTGTCATTATTAACTTGGCAGTTTTGCATGCCTTCGTTTCCCACAAGAATTATTGGCGAGCCATTTTCTACTCCAATGACTCTACATGCAGTCATTAGTGTGCAAGTGCACGTTCGGCCAGACCGCAGTTGCAGCGGAAGCAGGCACACAGCACTTCTGTGGCTTTATGGGAACGCTGCCCTGCTCCTCAAAAATTGCCCGTTTTACCAATATTTTACCATTATCCTTGAGTGGCAGAACAGAAGTGCTAATGGCAACCTGCATACAGGTCATTTTATGCTTCCCGTTTATCTCAGTAGCATATACTACCTTGGTTTCAAGGGTTTGGAACTAAAATTGGGATAATATGGGCAAAAGGACACTGGACCAACAGCTTCCCTTTCAACAAAAGGGTACTGCACTTCTCCTTCACCTTGTCGGAAACCAGCACGTGGATGCCCGTGGGACCTTGACGGTAGACGTGGCTGATTTGTGCAGGGGAGATGTTGTAGAGGTGGGCAATCTTCTCCGTGAGCTCTGCTGTTGTCAGGTCCTCCAAGTACAGAGCGTGGTAGACTGTAGGGCCAACAGTGGCCAGTTACCAACCCGAGCTGACCCAGCACTGGGGTTATCAACACAATACTAAGAGCCCTATGCTCTGACCTAAGGTTGGCATTACTCGTTCACATCACACACTCATCTGCTTTATACTTCAACATGTGACAGTATAGTATTAAAAAAGGTTCAACGGGCCAATGTCAATGTCAATTGTGTAACCGCAATGTCAAACAGCAAACCTTGGGCGAACTCAATGATGCATGCGAGCAACTAGACTGTGCTCCTCTGGAACCAGGTTACAGACCTCAGATCTGCTCACCGATCTTACCTGGCATCTAAACAACTGTGTGTGACCAATGAGCGTGACGGCTCAGTGACTCACCATCTCCACCCAGGGACTTAGGCGGTTGCTGGCCTTTCAACTTGTGTTGACACACATAGATTGTGAGCCTAGGTTGTATACACCTGAGGGGAATTTGGTAAACAAAATAAACAGAAAGGCACACATACAAGGAGTTGCACTTCAGTATCGACGTATATAGGACAACTGATCCCTGTTCAAAGACCTTTCAAATCTTGGAGGTCCACAATGCCACCAAGATAGCAGTACGATGATGTAACGACCAACCTTCCTTTGACCGCATTGAAAAGGCGAATCCCATCTGCTGGACCGCAGACCTGGATGAAATCTTCTTTGGTCATCTTTAATAAATCAGCTCCTTATGTGTTCACAAATGAACAACAGAACAGAAGTCACCATGTGCTGGATGAGAGAGGAACAAATATGACTGTACTGGTGATGAAAATTAGTAACCTGCTTATTCAGGTTGACTTCATCATGAGCATTTTCCACAGATTACAATGCTACACTAAGAATACAAAATAACGAGATTGACCAATTTTGTGATTAGGACCTTCTCTAGAGCATTAGTGATTAATGAGTAGACCCCTTCAGAGAGCAGAGTTCCATTAGGTGCATGAGTCCAGCCCACAGCAACATGTACACTAGCTGTCCAAAGGAGCACAAGAGGTCCAGTAAAACGCCATGGGGCTGTCGCTGAGCAAAGTAGAAGCGAACACCTCCTACCCGACCCCACCCCACACCAGCTGTGGTGCCACCTACCAGAGAAGCTGGAGAAGAGCCTGCAGAATGATGAGAACCTGTGTCGAAGCAGCCACTGCTGCGTGTCCTGCATGGAGGACGTGGCAAGAAGGTTCTGCGTCGTGAAGAGAAGGGCACTTTTAAAGTCAGTTCCGGCCCCCTTCACCCCTCCACCCCAAAAAAAACACACACACACACACACACACACACACACACACACACACACACACACACAGAGAGAGAAAGTATATCTCACATCTGAACAGCTAGGAAAGGTTAGGTCCTCCTGCTGATCTGGAGAAGCATTTCTGCAAAATATGGGGGGGTATCATTTAAACCACACATCGAACATTTCAGGGCCACCCTGAACAGAGAAATTGGGGGTGGGGGTGTTAATTGAATTTGACAAACTGCAGAGCAAGAGGTGAGAATTTTCTGCAACTGCTTATGAGCTGTGGCTCCTTCTGCTTATTCTTCAGAAAAATAAAATAAATGAAAAAAGCAATAAAAGGTGGATTAGCAGCGGGAGCAGCAATACCAAGGCATACCCGTCAATAATACTGTAGGGCGTCGGAGAGCTGTGGTAAACAGGGGATGGTGTGCTGCTCGAGCTGTTCATACTGGGAGCGTCAGGCCAGGGTGAACACTGGGGAGGGTAAAGGGGAAAGGAGCTGCCAGTTAGGTCTCAATCATTCTGTTTGTTTTAGGAAAAGGCTGGTAAAAGAACCATATAAGCGGGGTGGGGGGGGGAACGACACCACACAACGCTGGAACAAGCTTTTTTTTTTTTTAAAATGTTCTCACATGATTTCTCTACTGTAAAGCAGCAGCTTATTTGACCACCCCTTTCACCTACAACCCCGTGGGTCACAGTGCATTCGAAGGCAGCCACTTCAAACTTGCCGCACACGAAGGACGGAAGTTGGCGCAGGCAGAGCCGAAAAGCGACGCCAATCGAGAAAGACCCCGATCAAGTGACCAAATAGCGGTCAGAAAAACTGGCTCTATTTGCTACTTCAGAACAGGTCATGAGAATCTGATGGCAAAACATCTGGCTCATCTGTTAACCGGCAGCTTGGTTAATCATTAAGTGACAACGGTACAAGAAGCTGGTGGATCACCGGGTCTTTAACCAAAGCCTAGCAGCGAACACAGTCTTAAGAGTACGACATGACAAGGAAAGCAAGACGGACGCAACGGAAGGGCCAAAAACAGACCTCTCTGAGCACTGTGGTTTCATAGGAAGGCTGATATTTCTCCTTCTCTTGAAAAGATCTCTTCTCAATCTTCTCCCTGTCGGTCTTCAGCTTTCGATCAGCTCCTTTGGGCTTTAGGAAAAGGACGGTGGAGAAGTTTGAGCAAGACCTACAGTCGTGCGTTCCCATTATTTTGCCCTGACTTGACACTCATACTGGCAGCACGGGGGAAGTCTCGTTTTGCTGAAAAAGGACATTTGGCGAAGCTGGTCCTCATTTCAGGGCGGATGAACGACTCCTTACCTTGAACACCTTGACTTGGCAGCTGGCAGAGTGGATGTGCTCCATGTATTCCTTGTTCTCATTCTGAGCAAACGTGTCTATTTGGATGCGGAAGGGGACGCCCTTCTCCCCGCCATGCTTCCGAGGGGTGAACTCTGTGCTGATGCAGTTCACCTGTAACACAGCGGCGCACCCCCACCCCCCACAGGGACTGTTTAATCCTCCTTCTGCACCAATCAGCAGCTACCGCAAATACAAATGCAGGTCTTTACCTGGACGAACGCAGAAGCACATTTGTTCGGATCCCAGAGGAACTCGACAGTGTTGAGCTGCATCGGAGGAACTTGAGGCTCCACGATTCCCACTGACAGGGGAACGTCTGCAAGCAGTCAATCAGAAGCACAAGGCGAACCCCCGCTGAGTTCAAGGACTCTCATGTCACGATGAAAAAAAAAGGACATCACCATCAGCAGGTGTGCGGGAGCTCAGCTTTATCCATAAGGGACAAAAAGCCAAACCCTTGCGTGAAACTCAAGATGAAGTGCTCAACTCAAGAGCTCCAAATCACCTTCATGCACTACATGTCCTTCCTGGACAAGTGAGGATATTTTCCTCAGGAAGGTGTCACAAAGCCCTTATGTACGCTCCCCATACAGATCATTACCTACCCATCCATGCTGTTGACATAATCATTTATGAATGTTTACATATTGCTTATGAAAACACCATGCGCAGCTTATGAATGACGCAAAGGTTTCACGCAAGGTCTACTCTCGTTTACGCAGCCGCTGATAATTTCTGGGGCGAGAAGCCGCGACGCACCGAGATCCAGGATCCTGTCTCCGGGTCGGTTCCATCGCCATCCTTCAAGCTGCTGGTGTTCAGTGTACTGGAGGCGCCGGTCGTGAAACACAACCCGTACGATGCTCTGGAAACAGGCAGGACGAGGAAACACCAGCAGGTCAACTGTCGTGCAAAGAGGTTGTGCACACCACCCCCTCTACACTGACTGAACGCTGCGAAAGGCACCGAGGCTCTCCCAGCATTTCTGAACCCAACGTCTACAGGAGTGCGTGCAGAAGGCAAACATGAGGATGCTTGAAACAATATCCCCACCTTCCTAAGGTGTATGTAAATAACCAGGAGAGGCGACCGTGGTATCTGAGCACCAGAACTGCTGCTTTCACAACCCAAAGCCAAGAACTTGAGGTCTGTTGGGAAGTCTTGGACTTCCGATAGGAACCCGTGGTCATGTCTTTAAGCGTCACCGCGTGGCCTTCATGATTATGTGGCATTACCAAGAGACGAGGCACGTTGAGTGCTTTTTCTCCCCTGCTTTTCCACATTCTGTGGTTTAAATTACCCTCATCCAAAATTTAAATTAACAGGCAAAACTGTACTCTAAATATGGCTTAATCTACACATGTTCGGAAAGTAAAGTTTCGGGAAACATGAAGGAATAATAAATATCCTTTAAAAATATATGTAAGCTTACATAAGGTCCTGCCCTGTAAGGCTCGGAGACAATTTTAACGTTTTGTTTGCAAAGATGCCGCTGTCAAAATCCGATGTCATTAATCTCACAAACACACCAAACTAGAGATAAATTAAGGATCATAAAGGGGGGCGGAAAAAAACACTCTGAGAAACAGAGCCACTGCTGCAACACGTTAAATCCAGCGGAGTTTTCTGTAACAGCCATGTGACAATTATAGCATTTGTATCGTACGCAGGTCACATTTCGGCACATTCTGTGACAAACCCACTACTGACCACACATCTACACTTATTACCGTAGTAAACTAAGCTCAGATATGTCAATATGTGTTCACCCAGCGCAATACGTGTAAACAATACAATTCAGGCCATTTCTAATTTTAAAGGATAATAAAGGCACCTGCTGTAACTGAGTCATATTGGGGACAATTCATGAAATATTATCACACAAAAAGTCTGCACTGCAAAAAGTAAAGCAATACTGGGATGTTGCAAAAAATAAATTATGCCTTATACAGAACATGCTCCAAGCAATTCTAAAGAAACAAATAAGGAAGTAATAACTAATTGACATAGCAAAACATTTAATCATTACTTGGGGTTTAAGATTTTATATTTTAAATTTTTTTCTGATTAAATAAAGTCTACTTTGCACAATTTTACTTATGTGCTAGACACATTTTTTTAAAGATAATATTTGATGAATAAGCCCCATTGGAAAATGCACAGCAGAATCCAGTATAATGAAGAGAATTAGATGAAGGCAGAATGTGTAGCGGGTCACGTGGGGTTGTGCGTCTTAAGCACGTCGGGTACCGAAGGAAAAGAGGCGAAAAGTTGATAGTATCAGAGACTTGAAGGTCACCCAACACCTGAGCCAGAAAGTCATGTTGTGGTGCCACGCTTGGTACCGAAGAGGTAAAAAGGTGGAGGAGGAGGAGGAAGTGATGGGAAACAGTTGAAACACACACACACACACACACACAGTACCTTTAACCTACCTTTACATATTTGCTGCTTATATCTGTACACTCCACTAGTTTTCTGTTTAGCATACGGATTTCGTAGGACTGACCTACATTTTAAGACATTAAAACAAACCTGATTAAAATTTAAGAAAAAAAAAAAAAAGCAGTCAATCAAAGAAGCAGGTCAGTGGATGTTGATGAACTGCATTCTTCAAATAAGTACTTTATGGTATTCTTACGGTATTGTCATGTTCTGTTATGGTGGTATTATTGTTTATCACAACGCTGTCCTTTCTCATTATGTTGCACAGAAATTGTGTACATTTGTTTCGGTAAAGGGTTTGGTTAAAAAAAAAAAAAAAAAAAAACTATGGCATTAATATTGACAAGAACACAAATACAGAATTACCTGAGATGTGTGAGAAACTAAAGTTACAGAAGGACACAGATGAGGTGAAGAAGCAATATGGAATATGATATGAACACACTGCTCAAAGAGGGCACTGGAGTAGGTACAAGGATGGAGGACTGAGGACTGACCACTTTATGCTACTCTGCCAGGGGGTCGGAACTACAGCGGTCCTGGAAGACCATGATTCATAAAGAGGTTGGTTAAGAGCTTCTCGCTCAATGAGCCTCGAGAGGAATGAGCTGAAGGTCAAGAGTGTGTGGAAACCGCATGGCATGAAAAGCTAAGCGAAGCGGAGACAGCTGCTCGTCCCCCAGAGCGGAAGAACCGCGGTACCTTGGTTCAGGTAGGTCAACGTTTCTTCTTGCAGCTTGACAGCCGGAGAGGTGGCTGCGCAAAGAACATACTGGAAAGGCGGCGCCTTGCTGTCCTTCTCGGCCGGCGGTTGCGGGGTCTCGTGCTTGAGGAAGGGTGCCAGCGCATCGCTGAGGAGGAGAGGACAAGCAGCAGCTCATTCGCACATTTTGGATGAAAAAATATTGAGCAGCAGCATCCTCGATACAGTTTTTCGGATAAGAGCTCCTGCCAGAATCGGAAAAAACGGCATCTAACACAGAAGAGAAAAACAGATTAAATTCAATATATGGCTCTTCAAAGTGAGTAAAATCCACTAGTCAGAGAAATAACAGGCGAGGCATCATTGTGATTATATCCAGAGAAACACTTCCCAAATTCCAGAAAAGTTCAAGGAAAGACACCGGGAAATGTTATTTTGACAAGACTCCAGGCAAAAATAGACAGAAAAGATTACATAACAGATGAAAAGTTGCTCATTAATCCAAAACATTCCGGGTTGAGTTTTTCAGGTGGCTGAGATGTTTACAGCACCGGGATTTTTGGAGCGGACATCGCGACGCAGTCTAGAAGATCCAAAGCCCCGAAACCCGAACCGATTGTTCTCTGGTTGAGCCGTTTAAGGGCGACAGAAGTGCGTGTGTGTTTCTGTAGGTTGATGGTTGGCCAAGAAGTGTGACTTTGAGGAACACCATTCAAGCGAAAAACACAGAAGGATTTGCTTCCCGTTGAAATGATGATAATTTCACACGGAAAATACTCAGCGTGCTGTGTGTTCAGCTACTCTCTGCGTTTGTTATTCATCATGGAGTCCCACCCACAGGGCGTAACAACACTTTTACTACGGTAACTCTGCAGAACTCATCCAAGGGATACGCAGTTAGTCGAGCAATTAATTTCTTCAGACATAACTGGTAACTGTGATGGGCTGGAGTCCCATCCAGGGGGGTCCCCGCCAGCATCTCGCTCTGCGATTCCAGGATAGGTTCCGGACCACTATGACCCTGACAAGCAGTTAGGGAAAGTGAGTGAGTGAGTGAGTGAGTAAACTGGTGTAGATGCAAACTGACCTGACAAACTGGCAGATTATTTTTGTTAATCAATAGCCGTCGTTAATCAGTACTCAACCGCAATGAGAATTTCAAAGAATGGAGCACAATCGGAAGCCCAGTTTAGGGAATGAGCTCCAGACCCCACTCACCGTAAAAGACCGGTTCTCAGCTCATCCCTGCATGGAGTCAGAAAAATGTACTCAGAGCTGTCTGTTGATGTTATTGGACGTCAATGTCTTTTACTTGCCTTTTTTATTATTATTATTATTATTAATTTGTTTATTTATTTATTTATTTCTTTTTATTTTAACACCCCCCCCCCTCGGTTACAACAATCAGTCACAGCTAAACAGCTTCAGTCAGTGGTCGATCGCCCCGCCCGCAATCCGTTGTCACCGCGAAGTTTAAAAAAGACAACTAATAACTAATAAATAAAAATAACTCCGAAATCGACCTGCGGCACGGAACACAGAGGGGGAAAAACTCCCAACACGCTTCGGGAGTTACACACACACAGCGCACTCCTGTCACTGATCATCATGGCGAGCGGAGCGGGGCCACGAGTGATGACGGGTCACCTACCGCAGGTAGCCGGCGTTCGCGTGCTGCTGGTGGTAAGTCTCCGGCTGCGAGTGCCAGAACAGCATGGTGTCCGGTCCAGCGGGGGAGGGGCCGGGCCGTTCGCGGGCGGGCGGACGGACGGACGGACGCACGAACCCGAGGAGACGCGGCGGCGCGGCGGCACTCCCACCGACCGACCGACCCTCCCGAGGGCAGACCTCTCGAGCACCTCGTAGGGAAGGCGAGCGAAAGCGGCTCCGCGGCGCGCGCTGCTAACGCTTTTTATAAAGGAGGCGCGCGCACTGACGCCACACCTGCGGTGACCTTTCGGACGGCCGTGGACACACCCCCCTCGAGAAAGGTGTCCCCGAGGCCCCTCCCCGAGAGAGAGAAAGAGAGAGAGAGAGAGACTCTCTCTGGCTCAGATGCACGAGACACACAAACTGTGACAAAGGCAATATTGAATATCTTTTTTTTTTTATCGTTTTTCTTCAGCTTGCTGACCGCTTTCTCCAAGATCACTCTTTTACCCAGGCCATTCTTTTTGTATGCATTCAAGGTAAGTACTTTGACCAAGGGTACTAGAGCAAGGGGGATTTGAACCAGGAACCTTCTGAGTACAAGGGACAGCTCCAACCACCACACTGTCCATTTGTTTGAAAACAGTTTTTTTTTTCCTTTTTTTTTTAAAAAACACACCAAAAAAATCCAATGTGTTTGAGAGTTCAGGAGCACAGACATATAAAGCGAACACTTTCACAGTATAAATAATTCATACAAGGTCAGTGGGACAGTGAATGTTTCACAGCAGAGCAGCAGATCACGCAAATTAAGTGGAACCACATGTACAAGTGGAAGGAGGAGAAAAGAGACCAAAGAAAACAAGCCACGTAACCTTTTCGAGATCGTTTATTTCTACAGCAAACTGATTTATATTTTCGCAAATTCTATCACAGGTGAATATTAACAAAAAATGTAATCTGTACAGTTGTCATAATTCACACAAAATGAAACAATATATAAATACAGATATGGATATTACCGACAAAAGAAAAAAAGCCGTGAGCAGTTTTCTTAGAATACAGCTTCTAATGCCAAACACCTTGGCAAAATATATTAACAGTAAACCACTTGATGTCATCTCAGCAAAGAATTGCTGTCTTCTACAAAACATTGGCTTTTCCCCTGCATGGGAATCAGATATTACCTGCAAAGGAAAGAGGGTTCCACATAACAAAAAGAAAATGCAGTTCACTTAAAGCCAGTAAAGCGTTTGAGAAGTATTGCCGGATACAGTCAAGGCACCAAAGTGTACCTTTAAAAGCCACATGCCTCAGTATGTGAAACTACAGGAGAACTAGGGTTGCAATTTTGAAGGCCCCCAAGGCCTACACACTTGGAGACCAGACACTTTGGAGATCTACATTTCAATGAACTCCGTGAGCCACATTGTTTTACGCGTGATGGCTTGTTGTTCTGTTCTGACCCAGATTAATACTGCATGTACAGGCTGCTGAAAGCATTAGGTGTTCTCCACCAGTCAGAGTATATCAACCGGTGACGGCAGTGAGGGGGTTAAGTAGCTGAAAACATGCAAGTTATTTCTTAACGTGCACAAAAAAAAAAAAAAAGTCAGATCTCAGACCCTCTTGCCTTCTACTAAGATTACTATTAAACATGACTTGAGTAGTGTACAAAAAAAAAAATAAAGAAATTCAGTGGATTGTTTAATTTGAGCTGTGCAAAGGTTTGTGTGGGTGGGAACCTGGGGAAAACACAGTAAGACACATCAGGAACTCTAGTATTGTGGCCGTGGTTGACTAAATGCAGTGAGTCTTCACATTTGAGAACAAAAGAGGCTATGCGCTCATTCCATTTAACAGTCCATACAGTGAAACAGTACCTGGTAGAGTAAGGCCTAATAGTGTTTGGTTATTTTCCCTCAGCAATGTACATGACACATTCTTTCTCAGTAAATACATGTGGTAGACTGGGTGCAGTATTTTTTAAAAAAAAAAAAAAAAAAAAAAAAAAACAGCAGTGTTAGAGATTAACTCCAGTACACCTTACACCTTGAAATCCTATGTGTGTGTCAAACCATGTACAGCACTTCGACTAAAATTACATCCAAAATATATTCCAGGTGTTCTAGTTGTTCTCTTTGACGTCAGGACAAGTACATCCTAAGTAGTGTTCTGTGAGAGGCATGCCTGACGTCGTTGACAGTACGCTTTAAAATGGTAAGATTGAATTTCCCCCCATTGGCACTTCATTTAGAACTAACTTTTCAACCTAAGCCAATTTTAGGCATTATATTCAGATTGTCAAGTTTATTCCTCCCCCTACGTTTTGCCGCTTTTAATTTTTTCTTTAGATTGGATATGTTTTTCTCAGCTTTTCTACTGTGGTCAACTCAGTTTAAATGAAGAAAATGCTCACAGGAAAGAAAGTATGTCCCATAGTGTTACCATCATGCATCATCAAGCACAAAAGCTTATTATATCACACTCAATACTTTCATCTCATGAGGTTTCTGCATCAGATTCTCATTTTTAAAGTAAACAAGTTTTCTGGATGACTGAAGTAAAACATACCTAGCTTAAAACTGGCCCTCATACTGATTCAAAGCAACACAAACTGAAAAACAAATTTCAAACTACTTTGACCAAACAGCTCCCCTCCATTACCCAAACATGGGCTTTAGAACAAATGTCAACTAAATATCATTAAAATGAAAATACCAAATTTGAACACTACACCTTTTGATTTGATTGTACCCAAACTTCAGTTCTATATTTCACATAATTTTCAACCTTTTTATTTAATCACTGGGCCAGCCAAATGATCATCTACTGCAAATGATTACATCACACAGTTCTCTTGTTCACAAACACAGGCTCCTTTATAGTGTTTACTCAACAACATCTGGAATGCTTAGTATTTCCTTACTGTTGGGGGCAATGTAACCAGGTGTGCCAATTTCCTTGCATTTTAACACAAGGAAATACTAATGTATATAGAGGCAATGCACCAGAAGTTCAGAAAACATTTCCATACAGCAGAGTCAAATGGACCTGTGAAACCATTTGAGAAAAAAAAAAAATCCTCTCAGTTTTAGACCTCTTTACATTCACCATGCAGCACTTTAAAAAGGGCGGGCAATAGGAACTGGTAAATAAAAAGAGGGGATTGCATGGATCAAAACATATCTACGGGGGGGGGAAAAAAAAAAAAAAAAAGTGATTGCAGCAAGCAAAACGTCCTCCGGCACGTGTGGAAGGAAGCAGCATGGGTGGGGGCATGTAGTGCGGTGGGATCTGGAGAGAGGCACGACTATTTTCCTGTCTGTAGGGACAGCGAACAAGGGCCTCCTTCCCACTAGCTGTGTGTGGATACATCCGAGGAACTGCTGCTGTTGCTGTTGGTGGTCTGGGCCCTCTTGATGTACAGGTTTAGGAGTTTCATCTGTAGGGAAATATGGTAAATTAAGTTTTCAATTATTTATGTGTTGTATCTGTCATTTTTTGTATCTCTTTCCATGCATCTGCCCTCCTTGACTTCCCATCTTTGTTCGCATCGAGTTCAAAACCAGCTATGATCTACAAGATGGATCTGCACCTTAACACATACAGGACCTCATCCATCCCTACACGCCACTAAGAGCAAAGTGCTTCTCAGTCTCTGGCCATTTAGTGGTTCCACTCACAAGGGTCCAAAACTGAAGGTATTTAGGTTCTCAGTTTTGGCTCTGATGTGATGGAATGAGCTCCCTCTGTCTCTCAGTGTTGCTGAATCCCTCCAAGCATTGAAGAACTGTCTCAGAATTCATCTCTTTCTGATACAATTCTGTCCTGATCTCTAAACAGCTACAAAAATTTCCATCACACCATTTCTCACAATCATCTTTCCTATCTAATTCTTACTTATATTGGCAAGACATCAGAAAAAAAATGGTGATATCAGACAAACAAGCTGTGGATTTCAAGATCATCAGCAGGACCTGTAAATGCAATAAGGAAAGCAGTCACAAAATGGCTGCAACAGGAATGTCATGAGAAGTCAGGTGCCCTCAGGGCTGTGGGGGTGTAGCAGGGCTAGCAGGCAAACAGATCCTTGCTGGCCAAATTTCAAGGTCACTTAGCCATTTTGACATTAACCCTTGGGATACTGCAGGGCACTCAAGGGTGGCAGGAAGGTGACTTGCACTCTAGGAAAGTGATTTAAAAAAAAAGAAAAAAAAAAATCACTAAGTCCAGATTAGACTCATATATGATTTCTTAACTTGATCACATGCCCCACAGTGTAAGCAATAGATTCATTATTGTCAAAATGATTCCCATTTGGGAGCCCACTCAATGTGATCACTTTTTCCACAACCAATACTGGCTTTAGGTCCAAAGAGTGCATGAAGACAAGGGGGCTCCTGACATATTTGAACTCCTCCTTAGAGGCTTGCGCTATGTTTGCATCTCAGTTTGAGATATCCATCTTAATGTGCAAAACAATCATTAAAAGCAACAGGGATTTCTGGAAGTCCTGCATATTCCTAGAAATACTGGAGAACAATTTAAATTTATAAGCAGATAGATGTCTTCAGCATAAGAGGCTGGGACCTTTCATAGTACCTTGAACAGGGATCCAGTCAAACTGGCTGTGAATACAGTATGCTGATGAACACTGGTAAAGGAATGTGAATAAGAAAACTCCTGCCGTAGAGCCCTAAATAATACTGCGCACTTTCCAGAATGATGTTTTAATTGGAATCAAAGTGCAATAAATTTGCTCTCAGAATAAAGTGAACGTTAAAAACACAAATAAGAAAATTAGTGATATAAGCTTAAGAAACTAATAAGTGGCTTTTAAGATACTTAACAAAAGACATTGCTTCTTAAAACAAATAGTAATTTTAAAATAATATCAAAAAGTAAAATTCTTTCCATGCATATTACTCAAAGCACTATACAGTAATCCAAAACAATAAAACAAAAAAGACAAAAAAGAGTGGTAAACTTGTGATGTAAAACAGTCAATAGATGGGTAATATACAAAAAAGTGCTTTGTTTCTGAAGGAATAATCCTGCACAGCTTTGGATCACCTTCAGTTTTGCATTCAATCCCAGGTAAAGGCAGGTGATATCTCTGTGTGTCACACGGTGCTGTTTTGAAGTTACACTAACTATACACAAACCTTGATGTGGACTTTCATCATGGTATGTATGCCAGTAACATCTTTACAATACAAGTGGATGCTAGGTTGCTAATAAAATCTAAAAATAAGTTTTAGCACTGACTGGCAAACAATAAACCTCTGCTAGGACACGAGTCATGCAGTTTAAGTATTGCAAAAGTTGATAATGAAACAGAGGACAAATTCATGGATATAAAAAGTCTCATAGTAAGTAGGTCTGAACGAAGTAAAAATCATGACTTTTCTGAATCAGTGTAGGAGAGAAGAAAATGACCCAATTATGATTACACTACATAATGAGCTATCATTGAACACTTTTATTAAGTTTTGAAAATAAAGAGAAACAAAATCCAGCCACTGCAAAAGAAATGTGTGCAACATGTAATCAAGGCTGAGCAGCTAACTTGCTGGGACAGTCAATCTGTAAAATTCCGACCCACAGGATGCACGTGAACAAGGAATGCAATATCTGCTTTGAGGAGCAGATATGACATCTACCCTGCAGTGTGACATGTCGGACACAGGGGAACTTGATAATTCAGTCAGCAAAGAAAAAACAAATTCTGAAATTCACACTGCTTCTGATGTCACTCAGAGTACAGACTTGTGGCCCTTTTGTGTTGATTTCTGCTTGTGCACGTGGCGGAGCACTGTCAGTCTTTCTCAAGTGTAGAAGGTCACTGGATCAACAGCGACCCAGCGCTTTGCAGCCTGGTTGCTCAAGCCAATAGCGATCAATGTGTAATGGACTGACTCGAGCCAGACTGCCAGCCGCCAAAACGTACGCCTGGACGTCCACCCGTCTCTTATGCAACCCAAGGTGGTAATGCAATGCTGAAAAGACATGACCCTCTGCTGACACAGAAACCGTGGTACTGTAAACATTTGCCAAGGTGGGGATTGGTACCTTGCTGCCTGTCAGTTGGGTCAAGTGAGGCTTTAGCTCTTCACCAATGACTGAGTAGATGGCTACCAGACAGAAGACACTGGCTTTGCGTACACTGCTCTCCGTGTTGTCATAGCCCTGTGGATAGAAGGACCAACATGACACTTCAACAATGTAAACACTTACACACCTGTGCTTGCTATATGAGACACTGTGCATTGTGATGATACTACTGGAACTTATTTTCCTTGGATTTGTTGACAACACAGTTAACCTTACAGTAGCATAACAACTGCAACAGTCATTTTTGTCAGTTAAAAATCAAAGTAAGTGTGGTAGAGGGGAGAAACTAAATAACTGTCCAGAAGGCACAAATATAGCTAAATATGTTTTATCGGTTTTAATTATGATTACATTTTAAAATTTTACAAAACAGAATGTCAGCAGCAGTACCATCAAAACATGAAACTCCTAGGAGACAAGACATTCAACAACAACATCGCCTCTTCCTAGCCCCACCCATCCTATCACCTCCCCATTACCTGCAGGAGGCCTGGGATGATGTCAGGCAGCAACTGGTGCAGAGACTCCTTGCCAATGCGCTCAATGACTTTGGTCTGCATTTTAATGGCGGCCAGATTTATGGGGTAGTCAGCTGTCTGGACAATGGGGCAGAGCACCTTGATGCACTGTTCTGGGTGAATGGACCCAGCCAGAGTGGAGGCCGCCTCCTCTGCTGCCCGTACCACCTGCAAAGGAAGAGAGAACCGCAAAAATGTCAAATGAGACATATTTATAAAAAATAAAATAACCACACCAAATCAAGAGGGAAATATTGTAAACTAAAATGCAATTTCTTTTTCAAAAATGAAGAAAATCATTTGTGAACATGCCTGTTTTTTAGAGAAGAAAACTCATACACCATCAGCCCTGACTCTGTAAATGTTTCATCATGAATGCATGCATCTATTCTTCCTCACCTAAAGTAAAGTTTATACAGTTTATACCGTTGAGATGTGGCATCGGACATCACGTGAAAAAAATTTCTTATACCAGTTAGCCATTCTGGGGTAAAGGCAACAGTCTCTACTTATGAATGTTTTATTAAATTCTATTTTAGCCCCCAAGTTGTCACTCAAGTGCCAGCAATGAACTAGCAATTGCTATGGTGCACTGGTGAAGGATTTAATATGGGATTAGGACAGCCCATTCAGTTTTGTGAGCCTATTCTTTCCCCGGTTGGTTTCTAAGAATTGGTAATTGCCTTCGTTTTCTCAGAATTGCCGGCAAGCACGTAGGTGGTTGGCTGCAACGGGTCTGCCCGCACATGCTTGCTTCACAGACGCTGTTTTTGTGTTGCTTAGCAGAGGAATGTGCTCTACCCCCAAGCCTTTTCCTGGTACTGTCCAATCTAGTCCACACATCGTTGAGATGGGGGAGGGGCCTGGAACAAGACTGACTGCGCTTGGACTGCAGCAAGTCAAATGATGACAACTCTGTTACAGGTGTGCGTGTTACCAGCAAGAAAAAGGGGGAGAAAAAAAAAAAAAAGTGAAAGAAATCATTGAATAGTAGCTACACAAGGGCAGCAGAGTTTTAAGAATAAGGACTTATTACTACAATCTGAGTGAGATTCAGCTGTTGTACCCTTGAGATTAAAATATCCAGCTTTCAAACTCTGCTATAATAGAACCAAAGACAAATGATTTTGGGGAAGATGTGGCTGTGACTCACCTCTTTGTGAGAATCTTTATGGGCCTCCAATGTCTTCATGATTGTGAGCTCGGCGTAGTTCTTGAAGCGGGCAGGCTGGTTCCTCAAGATCTCTTTGAGCACACGCAGCGCCAAGGCCCGTATAGTGTGCTTTGTAAGAGCGTGGAGAGATGAGCAACAGGGGTCAAAACCTGCATGGAGGCCCAATGGCTAACCTGTATGTGCTCTTACAGACTGGATTACTGTTCTGACATTTCTCACATTATAGTGCCTTGTCAGAAGAAAGGTTTTTGCTTTCAGTAAACAACGATAACTTGTATCAGGCAATGACAGACATTTTAACGACATATTTTATGTATACTTATGTATGTGTGTATGCATATGTTTGGATACTGTCTGTGAGCGCATGTGGATTTACACGTATACATTTTTTGTTTGCAGATGTGAATGTCCTCTGAAGCAGCTGTCTGCAAACGGATGCATGCTGCTGCATGTCCTTTGCGTGCGTGGCAGGGCACCTGTGTGTCAGGTAAGGTGTGCTCAATGGACGGAGCCTTACATCTTTGTCTCCCAGCGTTTCCAGCAGCAGCAACAGGACAGTCTTGAAGTGCTCATCCCAGACACCAAGACTGTCTTCCCGTGTAATCTTGAGCAGCTCCACCAGTGCAGCTTTGCGCTCCTCCACGCGCTCATTGTGATTCGAAAGCTCCTTCAGCAGCTCGGCCACCAGGTCTGAGTGGTCCAGGGGAACTTGTATGAGACAGAAGCGATGGGGAGGGAAGGGGGGGGGGGGGGGGTACTGACATCATTCAAACAGGTCTTGACCACCCAGGTCTCCTGGTCCTCTCACAGACCAAGATGCCTGGAGCCAGAAACACGTGAACCCTCATGTGTGACCCTCTTGGGTCTGTTCAACTGAACAAAGCACCCCATACCCCACTTTGCTGCACAAATAATGTGTATCATTACAGGCTCGACAGTTCCAGAGCTGTGTGTGCTTGGAGGGTATGCCCCTCCACCATATTTTAATAATAAGGCTCACAGCCCTTAACCATTCACCACATAAGGTCAGGAAAGTTTCACTTTGGTTAGTCAAGGTCTTAGTAAAGATGTTTTCGTGAGGTGTCAGTAGTACAGTTTGAGTGTAGCTACTTTGGGTCATCAAAGCTATTATCAGAACATGCACATCTACCTGACTGACACACGTAAAAGTGTTAAAAGACCACTGGTCATTATCATTACATGGTAAGAACATGCTCATGGAAATGAACTGCACATAGCCAAATGAAAGACATACAATGGATGAGAGTTAAACTGACAATATGTTAAAACACATTAAAGAGACAAACACACACAGGGAAAGAAAATTTTATTCTACTGATTCTTAAGGGAACGTGCCTTTACCAGGAGCAAAACCCTTGGGATGCAACATCTTGTTTTCGCCACAGTCATGGCGACGGCCTGCGTGGGAGGGGGACAGGAGTGCATTCATGGTCACAGTGCTCACAGTATAGCTTGCCTTCCACTACGCTGAATAAGAGATCTAATACTGGGTGCATATCACGCATTAAAAAGCAGTTAAGCGATTTCACCACAGTAAAGTGATTTCCAGTTCTGCACAGGACCAGATTTTCTGTGACATTACTCATTCCGAGTGTTTGTGTAACTTCTTTGCAAATCTACCACTTTAACAGAGATGTGAAGAAGAGGCTTTACACCATATCGCTACTGCCAAGTAGCTACAAGTTGGTGTCCAAGATACAATCTAGCAAACTTTAAGAAACAGGCACATACACCTGCAGTGTCATGCAACTGCAGATACCCTGAAGACCATCAGGAAATGTGCTGCTCAGTCTCAATAAGGTAAAGCTACATCACAAGATGGCAAGAATTCACATCCTCATGATGCACAATCTGTTAAGAGGATGTAAGGTTTTAGGTCACAGGATGTAAAGACAGCTAACACTACCAACAATCGTGTATAAAGCTGTTTTGTTTAGAAAACACTTGGAAAAGCCCCTTCTTTGACTCAGGAACCATAAAGTTTTCATATAAACAAAACCTGTCTAAATAAATGCAGTGCTGCTACCTGACAAACTGAGTGTGTTTGATGTGTCAACACTTTATGGCCCTCACTTAAACAATAAAGGGGTCACAACTTAGGATGCACCTCCAATATGTGACCTGCAAAAAGCAGTTTATCTGGAATTTCATATTTTCCCCTAGTGTTGCCAAAAGAAAAATGATGGACTACGATGTCACATCATGGAACACAGGTGACGGACAAAGACAGATGGATGAGGGTGCTGAGGGTTTCTCTAGCCTTACCATCGCGGAACTGCTCCACATCGTCGTCAAATACTGCCTCTTTCAGGGCACTCTTGTCGTAGGTGCTGATTGTGTCAGTGTAACTATAAGGGTTGTACTCGCGGCCCCGGGGACCAGCAAAGGAGCGTGGAGAGGGAGTGTTGAGCAACGATGTCTTATTGTCCAAGGCTGTGCGGCCGCCCTCCACCACATCCACACTCATGCCCAGCCGAGGGTCCAGGCTAGGGGAAGCCATCACTCCCTCCCGGCCAGCCTAGGAAAAACCAGTACAGCATTTTCACAAACGAAATGGTGGCAAAGCAGCTCTCTGAATTATCAGCTATATGCAAAATAATAAATTAGTTCACAATTGAGGGGGGCGAGCTGGTGGGGCTGGGGTTCAAGTCCCGCTTGGGGTGCCTTGTGATGGACTAGTATCCTGTCCTGGGTGTGTCCACTCCCCCTCCAGCCTTGCGCCCTGCATTGCCAGGTTAGGCTCCGGTTTGCCGCGACCCCGCTTGGGACAAGCGGTTTCAGACTCTGTGTGTGTGTGTGTGTGTGTGTGTGTGTGTGTGTGTGTTTACCCTCCATACAGACACATGGCAGTAAAGTGCATCCAAATAGGACAGGAGCCTCAGACTGCCTTAATTCAGGTGAGTTTCAGTGTCTATAGCTTGTGCGGTGTTAGTGCAACTGATACGTAACAACATGACGAGCTCTGCATATTTACAGCGCTTACAGTCAACAATTTGCACTGAACTCGAGTTTGTGGAAACAACATATTTTCAGTCATTTTAAACAAGTTTAAGTTGCTTGATGTTAATAAAAATAAAAGTTTAACAAAATATTTTTTATTATAGCTATAGCTGACATTGCCCTGTAATGGACTGGCATTCATTCCAAGGTTTACCCTGCCTCATGCCCCATCTGCTTCCAGGATATGCCCTGGATTACTGTGACCCTGTATTAGAACCAGAAGTTATCAATAATGAATAAATCAACGAAAGACTGAATTAATATAGACAAGATTTTTACAGAACCTAAGCAGTGAATTAAAGTGTCTTCAGATTTATGAGCAGATTTCCAGTCCCATTTATGTCTATTAATTAATGTGGCCATGTGTAACTACACAAACCACTACCCTTTCACATGAGTGATTATGAAATCAATATAGTGTCACTCACAGCGTCATCCTTCTTCCCTTCACGCCTGATTGGCTCATTCAGATCCTCCTGACTGCGGTAACTGAAGCTTTGGATGGCCTCGGTGACACCACGCAGGGAGCTGTAGATCTCATCCGAGTTCAGGTTCTCGGTGTCGTACTCCAGCATACTTTGAACAAGATCACAACAGATAAGAGGTATGACCACCAGAGAGTAGCAAACACACAAACACATTCTACACACCCACAAGGGAGTTTTGAAGGTGGAAAAATGGTTAAGAAGTTGAGAGGGGTGTATGGGCTTAAGTTCAGGGAAAAATATTCTGCATCCTTGCGCTCTCTGACTGACCAGTTATGCTTCAATGAACCTTATTAATTTGTAGCTACAGTCTACCCCATTATCAGTCCTACAGATTAGATTTACATAACATTTATTCATTTAGCTGACGCTTTTCTCCAAACCGATTTACAACGTTAAGCTACTTACAATTATTTACCCATTTATATAGCTGGGTGATTGTACTGGAGCTTAAGGGCCCTACAGCAGTAGGTGGGAATTGAACGTATGACCCTTGAGTCCAAAGGAAGCAGCTCTAACCATTACACTACCAGCCATCCTCATAAAGACACTGTTCTTTCATTGATCTTGGGAGCTGTTAGTCATTTAGTGAGACTATTCTTCAGTGACTGCAGATGAAAGAACTGGGAACAAGTACATCGAGACTGCTGCTGCTGTTATATAATTCAGGAACAGAAGCCTTTGAGGAACTGCTTTCGAAGAAAAATGGGCCACTCCTATTTTTTTTCCATTTCTTTCTTGGAGTGGAGCCAAAGGTACTTATAACAGTTGCCCTAAACAGCACCCCGCCCCAAACAAGTCTTCAGCTGAAACTCCTTGACAGCATCAGTTTGATCTGTTACCATACCAAGACTTGTCTGTGTGCCTCAAAGTAATTAAACAATGAGAGTGCGGCACACCACAGGGTAAGACTGCCGTTTCAGAGCCGTGATGATTCAGTAGTGACTCTCCACAGACCGCATTTGCCATTAGTCTTCTAAGGATTTAATGTCATTAAAAATGTGAGAGAGTAGTTAACATCAGTATATTGTCAAGATGGGAGCTGTGATTTTATTACAATAGAAGCACACACACATACCCACATGCGGGCTCATGTGCGCATGCAAGCATGCACACGCACAACACACACACAAACTTCCCCATTCTACCCCATAGAGTCTCAGGATTTGATAGAAAGTCAACCTGCCAACCTCCTCGCTCTCGTCTTGCGCCACGACATAGCTGAAGAGACAAAACTCCGTTACCCCCTGTGGGGGTTAAAGGTGGGCCTTGTGCTCTTTCAATCAGGTTTGTACATTCTGGGCCAGTGTGTGACTGAGCTGCTGCTTTCCAGTTTCCTTTAATGATCGCCTGCTCTACTGTAGTGCCAACCCCCCCGTCGGTCGTGTGTTACCTGGGAGAGAACGCACGGCGGAAGGCCTTGAGTGAGGGGGCGGCAGGGGTGGAGAGAGGCGGAGGAGGGGGAGTTGGGTGCTTTGACAGCCCGTCAGCGCCCCAGCCCCATAACCGGCTGTACCCGCAGCACGGCCGGGAGGGAGAGGACGGACAGGAGAGAACGGGGCCGTGGGGGGTGGGAGTGGGGCAGAAAACACAAGGGACCAGACAAGAGAGGGGGAAAATACAGAAAGAGATATGGAGAAAGGGAAGAAAAGGGGAAGAAGAGAAAAAGAAACTATAGTCTAAGTGGAAGGTTAGTGAGAAAGGGGGTGGATTTACTCAGAAACCTATGAAAGAAAGTTCCACTAGAATGGAGAATACAAAAGTGAGCCAGTGTGTGTAGTATCTGACCGTTGCCTAAAAGCAAGTGTTCATTGTAGTCCTGTAAAGTGTGTATAAGTGTATGTCTCTTATTTTCAAAAAAGAAAATTCCTTCAAAAACAGGCTGCATACGTGCAGTAAGGGATATGAGAAAACCTCGCATCAGCAACCATTTCTAACTCTTTGTTATATTAATATTAAAAAAAAAAAATGAAAATCTCTGTTATGAATGCCCATTATGAAACTTCTAAACTCTGCCCTCAGACAACCATAGTTTGAAGGACAGCATCCCAGTCACAGCATCACTTTCCATAAAATCACTTGACATACTGTATTAGGCTCCACTGGTAATTAATCAGAACAAAGAGAATATTCTCCATAAAAGATAAAAGGAGAAATTACAGAACAAAGCCGCAAAGTCTCTGTCCCTGAACAGATTAAGGATTTTTATATATGTAATAAAATAACTGTAAAATCTCTTGAGTTTACCCAGTTGTGTCACTAGGGGGGTGCAGATCGCACCGGGTGACATCATCGGAGGGGGTCTATGTCTATAAAATTTTTGTGCAATGTTTCAGCAGAAATTATTTTTTTATAAAAAAAAAAATATCCCTTTAGTTAGTTATAACAGCAAAAACATTTTTTGTAAGCCCAGCTTACATATATCAATATACCGACAAGACTATAACTATGCTAATTTACTTTTTGAACCTTCAAATAAGCTCCAGTCAGAGTTCTCATTATTACCCAATTACAATGATACTTCGAATCACGTGGTTTCATCCGCTTACGCTGTTGTTTTCGTGCTACTGGTGTTTTTATAGTCGCTGATTTTGTCAAATTTTCTGATGTTTTCGCTACAGTATTGTGGTAATTAGTATTTCCGAACCTATATCAATAATGTTAAAATAAACAATTTTGATGTAGTTCTTAAGCATTTTTACTTTTAATTCCATTGTTTTTTTTTTAAAACTAAATTTTCACTTTAACCACATGAAACTACGTAAATGTAAATACATTTAGGCTGTGCATGTGATATCATAATTTAACGGTAATTTTAATTTTGCTAGTTGTTTATGTCACTACTATTGCCATCACATTCAGTGATATATGGAAATTACGATTTACAAGTAACATTAGTACAAAAAACATTACTAAGGATTCTGCATGGTCTGGTACGTGGGGAAGTCCATTGGGGGGGTGATACCATGAGTTACCACACTGGGTGACATCAACCCTTGTGACGCCACTGGTTTACCATGTCCGTGGAGGTCACGGGTTTCACTTTGAAAATGTAAAGACTGGTACAGTTAAGTGGAACAGGAGTGTTAGTATTTTATCATTCAGAAAAGCATGCAAAGGGAAACTGACTGAATCCTCTGAGGTGGAGATGTCAGCCACAAGGGTCCAGGGTAAGGCCATGCACACAGGGTTCCTGTGAGGACTGGTTGTAGGGAGGGTTCTTGGGAATGTTCTGCATGATGTGCAATACCTGGGTGATAGCCCTCCATGGGAACAGTTGGTTGGAGAGGTGAGGGGGCTGGTGCGGCTGCTAGAATGGCGAGGAGGGACACGGCCAATGGTGTTGCTTGGAGACCCCTATGAAAAGGGGGCACAGGACTGGTTAGTGAGTTTGTATTGGATCATGGACACACTCCTCAATATAAAGAAGCTCTCCACTGACAAATTACTAACTGAAGAAGGTACTAAACATCTGGCCACGATAACAATTAACTGACTAGGTAGTTATCTTCAGAGATTATAATAACCACTGTAAACATGAAAACAAGTGTGACAGCTAATTCCTACCCCTCTTCCACGTTTAGACATCATGCTCCCCTAGACCCCAATCCCGCCCCTGTTAGGTAAGAGTTCTTTACCACGCTGGCACTGCCAGAACTCCTCAGGTGATTGTGCAGCAGCTTGGTGGCCCCATCCTGGAAGGTCTTCGGCAGTGCACCCAGCAGCATCGTGAATTCTGGAGTGTTCAGCTCAAATAGGGAAATAAGTACCACCTGGGCAGCCTGTAGGAGGAAAGCCAGCTTAATGCCATCAGTGTTGAGGAACAGATCAGAGGGAAAGCCAGCTTAATGCCAAAGTCCATACCAGCACTGTCATGCTGGAGCTTTGCAGGTCTTTCCAGGAGAATGCCTAAGATACTGACCATGACAAGCCATTTTTAAAAGACAATTTAATTACCTAATTGCTTTATATTAGTGTTTATTACAAAGCACAAACTTACACAGTAGTACTACTTTGAAATGATTTTACTTGTATCTAGCACTATAAAATGTACACAGATGACCGATGTAAGATACAGAAATATGAAATCCTATAAAAGAAAAAAATGAAAGATTTTTTAATGTAGAAAAACATAACCTGACATTTTTGTCAAAATCAATAACTACATGACAGTAGAAAATATGACAGAGAACGACAGACATCGACACACAAATGCTTTAAATGTATAACAATTAATATTATTCTAAATTTTAAGAGAATGCCTGTGAGTGTGTACACAAAGCTGAATGTATGCATTATTTGACTTTTCCACTGCAGTTAAATTTTACCTTTATGAAATGGACAGTTATAAAACTATGCATGCAAATTGACTGCAAGTGCCACACTGCAAGAAGACAGACAAAATGTGTTAAGGCAAAAGGAAGTGCAAAACACACAAACAGGATGATCTAAATAAAAGCAGAATTCATATTTTGTAGATGTTATTAAACAGTGACACTGGCCTTGAAATTCCCCAATGTATAATACCCTTATGTATTCCCCTAACCCTCAAAATTCTCCTCCAACAAGGAAAGAATAGAAGAAGTGAGATTAATCCATGAATCTGTCATCAACCGGAAGCTGTCAGGCAAAGATGGGTTACGGAGAGAGGCCACACTGAGGCATTTCAAACTTTCCAAGTGGTTAATGTGCAAAGACCATGCGTGCTGGTGGGGGTAGGGGCTAGGAATGGATGGGGGAGTTGGGGGGCGCTCTACCTGCTTGCACCTCTCTTCCAGGTTGCCCTCTCCGGGCAGAGAGGCCACGGTGCACAGCCTGCCAGACAAGTCCTCGCTTGCCCAGTTATGGAGGGTCTAGTTTCGACGGGCAGAAGGAGCGAGGTTTAAGGGGGCAATTCATTTAAAGATCAAAAACAACCAACGAAATGAAGTAATAACCTTGCCCTCCTTGTGGCTAAACTTTGAAAAGAATACTTGAGCTGGGAACACCTTGTTCGACCAACAAAAGCTTTGGAAATCGCAGAGTGCAGGCTGAGATAAGTCAAGAATAACTCGCACTTGCCTAGGTTCCATTTTAAATGACCATTAGGGATGATCTGTGACCTTTCAAAGGGAGGAAAGTTTGAAACTATAAATAAATGTATATAATTACAATATAAATAGAGAACATTTCTTATTTGGACATGCTTAAGGATGAAGGAATTGTACACATTTAACAGAATACACACACACACACACACACACACACACACACTTTCCGAACCGCTTGTCTCATACAGGGTCGCAGGGAACCGGAGCCTAACCCGGCAACTCAGGGTGTAAGGCCGGAGGGGGAGGGGACACACCCAGGATGGGACGCCAGTCCGTCGCAAGGCACCCCAAGTGGGACTCGAACCCCAGACCCACCGGAAAGCAGGACCCGGTCCAACCCACTGCGCCACCGCGCCCCCCTCTTTAACAGAATAAAACACCTTTAAGAGATGATCACCTGGAGTAAACCCCTTCATTGTCATTTATTATGAGTAAAGCATCTCATCAGCAGCTACAAGTAGACTACAGTTTACATTAGGTCAATGTAAACTCTTTAGAATGTGTTAATGAGCCTACATCTACAGGTAAGTACCTCATTTCCATTATAATTCTGCATGCGCCATTTCTTGCTGTGAGGTGTACAGGCCCAAAAACAGACACATTGCAATGTAGCAGATGCTGTGGAAACCAGCCCACCTTTCTAACATCAGAGCTCTTAGGTTCTGTTGTCCAGGTGATGATACGCGATACAGCCAGACGTGTCTCACTGGAATTCACAAAGTCCGCGGGGTCCATCTGGCGGGCCAAGGACTCAATATACTTCAGGATGGCCACTTTTACCTGGACACAAAATCCATGTGGGTCACTGAGACTTTACAAGGAAGGTCGAGTTAAATTATTTGCTAAAACCTCAAAAGTGGTTAGAGAGTAGGGATGTCACGATTACTTGATTAATTTCGAGTACCCGGTTTAAAAAAATCCTCGCATACAATTTGCTGTGTCGAGTACTCGGCAAAATGGTGGAAAGGCGGCAGTGCACAGACAAGGGCCCATGCAAAAAACAGCAAAAAATGTCAACGGTGTGGGAACACTTCACGTTAGAAGAAAATAACAACACAGTTGTCTGCAGTCTGTACAAAAACCAACTTAAATACAATAACAGCACATCTGCAATGCTACAGCACCTGAAAAGGCAATGTCCAGGTGTAACAGATGCTCTGCCAGCACGGTAAGTTCACTACTAGCTTTAATCATTTTAAATACTGTTAATTTGCACGCCGCTTTAAACACAAGACCGAACATGATATATGTATGATATATTTGCATTATAAAGAGTTTCACCACTTAAACACCCGTCAGAGAGCACAATTTAATGGAATATAGCTCAAACTCTGACGAAATGTGAAGTTAAGGTGTGAATATATCCATGTTTCAAAATGTTCACATTACTTTTCATTGCGATTTCATAACTCAAACTCCCGCTTGGGTTGGCATGTTTGATGGTTACTAATCGCACAAATCAAGAAATTATAACCCTTACAAAAATTAACCATGGCTTTATTTTCAATTTTGAAATGCAAAGCATGATATGTTATTGTTCACTTGATTCTATTTTTATTGTGACTAAAAAATCTATTACTTGAGTACTCGCCAAAAGAATTGTCCGATTACTCGATTACCAAAATAATCGATAGTGACGGCCCTATTGGAGAGTTGCTCACATTACAACTTACAGATCCAAGATGCATTTTATAAGCTCTATAAAACCAAAAGTGCTACACAGTGTCCAGGAATCTGAAAATATAATTTATAAAGGGTTCTGAATTTACACAGTTGGGATTACAGTCAAAATTTCAGCAAATATTTAGGGCATAAATGAGTTATAACGTGAAACTGTAAGCTATAAAAGTCAGGTACAAAAGTTTTCTAAGTACCAACTACAAAAGCATATTCCACTGGGGACTAGAAACAAAAAAAGTTCCATACTCTCAATTAACCCACTGTCCTTTCCCCAGGTCCTCTAGCCTGTAGGCCAAAGCCAGGTGCAACTAGTCAACAAACCTTGAGGTTGGGGGTCTGCGTTTGATCCACGATGAACCTCATGAGAATATTGAACTGTTGGTCAAATGGGAAAGACTCCCTGCAAAAACAAGAGAAAGAAGCAGTTGAGTGGGAACCACAAGCTGGGAAGATAAAGATTCTATGTGCTGCGATGAAGGGCCTGACCTTGTCACATCCAGTGCCTTCTGGACCTTGGCCTGGACTGAGCCCAGCAGGTCAGCCCCCATCTTTTTCAGCAGCTGGGTGAGTAGGACAAAGAGCCAGTCCTGAAGGTCTTCCTTATGGATGGTGATGAAGTCTACTAGGGTTTCCAGAAACATGCTGAACACCTGAACAGGGCAGAAATGGCAACGGTCAACATTTCTTCTGAAAACACAATTTCTGCTAAGTGACCTGAAGCCCCTAAATCTGTCTCACTGTAGAGCAGCAATATCCTGAGTCAAAACTTTAAAAATCACTCTTGTCAACAGACCAAGTATTAATACATTAAAATATTAATATTACTTGATTGACATTTTTTCTGGTAATATTTAAATATTCAAATAATATAAAAAAAGACTTACTCTCTGATGTTAAAATCCACACCAAAGCAGTCCATGCAACAACATAAAACTTGTTATTAGTTCAAGAGAAAACGTTACATTCACCTTTACAATTGCTAAACATTTAGCTAAAAAGCTATTCAATTGGCAATCTGAAAGTTTTTAGAAGTTCAAAAAAGTGAAAAAGCTAATTAAATCCAATCTATAACTTTGACACTACAGAGAAAGTCAAATATATAACCAATATAGAAATTCCATCATGAAATAGCAAACAGTTATTTGCGCACTCCTACAAGTTCTCCTTTACAGGCAGACACAGTTTTCCTCATTCCAGAATGTACACATTTCTACTTTTAGCTCATGGACTCTGATACACTGAAGAGAACCATGTTACCTTGCTGTGCGGGTCTGCAAACATCCTGGTGAAGATTTCACACAGTCTCTTCAATTCCACTCGGCTGCAAAACACACAGCCGCAGCTCATTAGATGGATAAAAGGACATCTGGCTGATGAACAGAATGAGAAGATGGTGATCATACAGTACCAGTCAAAACCTTGAGTTAACTTTTTGGAAACTATGTCAGATTTGAATTAAAAAAATGAACTGACATGTCTTTCCAGCCCTTCTGCAGCAATTCCCAGAGATATACCAAACTTGTGGATTGCTTTGTTTGGTTATTCTGTCCAGATCATCATACAGGTATTGCCCAGATTATCCAGGTGGTCTCAGATTTTTGATTGCTACTGTATAAAATCTAATACAAAACCCAAGATGGGCCACAGCTGCATTCTCTGTAGCCAGTGACCATTTCTGGACAATGATACCTACTCTGAAACATACCCTTTCACACAAGACATCATTAACAACTGATTAACATATTTTAGGTTTTTACTGTAATTTTCTTGGGGGGGGGGGGAAACCCTACAGTCCTTAGCAGAAATCCAAAAATCCAAAACACTCCCACCTCTCAAAAGACAGAACATATGAAGCAAAAGAAACAGCCCTCTTCTCCCCCTTCCCCTTAATGACTCCATCCTGTAGTGTCTGGCCAGTGGTACCACCTGTGTAGACAAGTCTGATACACAACCAAAGCAGTGACACCCACCTGAGGATCCTCTGGCTTTTGAGCAGGTTCTGCAGGCCCACGAGCCCCTCCTTGCGCTCTGAGAAGTTGGAGCTGGCACAGTGGTTCAACACTTCTGCCACGTCTTCTGTCTGTCGCAGGTAATGTGGGATACCGCCGTTCCTGGAGCCATAGGAGCGCTCTGAGCAGGCACTCGATGCGTCACTATTGGCATCGTCATCTGAATACATTCCCGGAGATTCAAAACGCCGCCGTGCAGGCTTCCTCTGTGGGATGTTGGGCAGAGGGGCTCAGTGTTTGCAATGCAAGACACGCACAGCTGCTTCATGCAAACACATTTGTGGCACTATCTTACATCACCAAAATCATGCAAAAGCTTCATCAGACAGGCAAATGGCAGCCTCAGTAAGGTTTATTCACATCAGTATGTTTTCCATGTCTCCATGTGCACATGGGGTCACATCTTTGTGAATTAGGCAGCGGTTGAAGGGAGGTTTGCAGAATAAGAATAATCATTGCATATGAAGGCCAAACGAAAGAAAGACTCTAGGCAAGTATCACATAGATAATTTCCCTTTTTACAGGAGTGTCAATATGGGCAGGTGTCTGGGACTACCAAAAAGACCTGGAAATACTGTCAAGTGAATTACATTAACTTATGCATTAGTTCTGGGTTAATATGCAAATGGAGGATTGCAAGCACCTTGTTGATTGCAATCCTGTATTAAAAGATTTAATTAGCTCTCTTAGGTGAAGGTTTTTGTGGAAAAGTTAAACCCTGCAAATTACCAGACCAGCTGAGCTGTCTGTGTGCAGCAAGAAATGACTGTGCATGTATGCTTGCATGCATGAAAGGATATAAAGAAAAGAAAAAAAAAAATCTGGAAAATTCAAGATGCAAAGCAGAAGCAAGACTTGACCATGGAGAGAAGAAGGAACACACTTACAAATCATGAACTCACACGAGACAAATTAAATCAGTCAAATAAGCTTCTTCATATGTGAGATAAGAATAAGTTGAGTCTTTCACTAGTAAAAGTCTGTTGGGCCTTTAGATTGAACAATGATGCTCAGCATTACTGATCTATAAGTAGCCACTTTAAGCAATTAGTGGATATCATGGAGGGACAAAACTGTACTTAAATCACTTTACTACCTTATTCCGGGAGTCTCCTAACAGCTGAAAAAGTTAAAGACAAACAAAGGAGGAAAGAGTAAAGAGAGTTATATTTCAAGAGTGGTTGAGGGGGAAAGAAATATACATTACAATTATGTTACTCAATTATTTCACCATTATATAACTAGGTGACTTTTATATTCAGAATAGGTGCCTTGTTCAAAGTAACTACAGCAAGAAAAGGATTCCAGCTCAGGTTTTTTTGATTAAGTGATTTAAACGATATGCCACCTGCTGCCGTAAATGTGTGATTTACAGAGAGGGGCACTAAAACACGATGGCTCCAAAGGGAGCAAAGGATCAGTACCTTCCTAAAATAAACCAGTCTTCAATAGCACAGCAAGGCAGTCAAATTCAAGCCAACATGTCATAAATGTCCTGCTGTAAAAAGTGCGGTATCGATCCCTTCATGTCCTGTGACTGTTTGGCGGGACTGTATACATTGCAGATTATTGCTCCAGACACAGAGAGAAAAAGCTGGTTTAGTGTTTATTTTTAAACTGCAAACGTTACGATCAATTCCAAGGTTCATTTAACAGCGTCTAAATATAGTGCCTCATATAATGTCATCTATCTGTTGACATCTCCATATATATCTCCATATTCCAGACCAAGTGAACAGGGTTGTAACATCACAAGTTCAAAGGGCAAAGACTGTTGAAACACGTTAGCATCATGTGCTGAGCAGTGTCTCACAGAACAGGCAAATTGTGCAGCATACTGGAACAGACAGGTGTCCATGAATGGCTGTTCTTTGCACAGGGGGACTGAAGGGGAAGAGTGAATAAGCGCTCACCAGGGCATCAGCGACTGCGGCTTCCACTTCTGTGCCGGTTTTCAAGAACCTCATGGTGTTGACCGAGTCTGAGATGCGGGTCTGATGGACCATCCCAAATCGGTCTACAGGAAAACAAGAGGGTCAGTAAAAATCTGAGGGACAATCAAGAGTGCCGTTTCCTCACCCAAAGGTGAATGTAAAAAAGGACACTGAAAAGAGGCAAAATAAATATAAATTACAAGTTACAACAAAACAAATGCACTCTCGTGGAAATGAGGAGAAACAACGCAGTGATGCTGCACCTCTTTGTGGGACAGAACAACATGAACTGGGGAGATGAATGATGTCAGAGGCTGACCAAGAGGGTCCAAAAGTTAGTTGAACCATACATTTGGATGAATTGTTCCTTTAGCAGATAAGAAAAATGATTTCAGTCCTTCAAGGTTCATACTGAAATGAAGAATGAGAACAAACCAAATCACAAAGAGAAAGAGTAAATCTCCCTGTATCATCATGTTAAGCACACCCAGAAGGGAAAAAAGCAATCAATGAAAAAATGTTACCAGTATAACTGGGGGGGAGGAAAAAAAAAAACTGAATATACAATAAATGACAAAATAACATGAACCCATAAAACCCAACATGTACCAAATCATAATCCCAAAAATCTTCACAGTTGATGCAGAACTGTGACGACTTACTAATCACATAAAAAATAGTAATGTGCATAAGTTCATTCATCAGCTACAAATCACACGATTCAGAACCACATCACAAATGGAAAAACAGCAGCCTCCACAAAATTTGACCAAAAAATTTTTTCACAACTACTAATGCAACTTCACAGCCCTTAAACAGAACTGAAGAGGAGTAAGCCAGCCATGTAAAATGGGGATGAACGAAGAAAAGTAGGAGCAGCAGCAAAACATAATATTTGTACTCTGGCAGTTGCTAGATAACCAAAATGAAAATCAAGCAGCTACTACATTAATCTCTATACAGGCATGCCAACACAACAATGTAATACTGTACTACAAATAAAATCTGGGTAGAATTATAAAACTTCATGCCTCACATTCTGCAGAGCTTTCTGACAGATGTCTTCTGCAGAATTTGGACTAATAGTGCTGATAATAGCAGAATATAAAATATAAACTGTGCTGATATTAATGTCAAACAGCAATGAATGTACTGGTAGAGAATAGCAGGGATTTCTATCTGCAGTGTGAGGAACAGAAGTTTTCTAAGATAATCCTCCACCACCCTCCGAAATCCATTGCTCTACAGACACATGCCAGTATGGACTCCGGGCCTGAGGCTCTCAGCTCAATGCACACAGAGCCCTGGGCTCATGCAGGTCACCTGGCTGCCCCATGGAGTCGGCCGAGGAGAGAGCACTGGTGGAGCGGGAGTGACGTCTCGATGCTGCAGGAAACAGGAAATGCCACGCCCAATGGGGTTAGTGAGACTCCCTCTGACTCCTCCAAAGGCAAAGGAGTTCTAGAAGGCAGCCCCAACTCATTCCCCCTCCCCACATCCTGGCCTTCCCATGAGTGTGACACTAGACGCACGCACGCACGCACGCAAACACGCACTCACAAGCTCCGCCCATGATGACATCACAATGATGCAATGACACATTCTGTGCGGGGGAACCTAAAACAACGCAGGAGTGAAAGACAGCATTCATAAAAACTGGAAGCCCTGGGAAACTGGCTACTGGATAGACACTACATCCACAGCATCCTAACAGCACTGCTGTGTTCAAAGCACTGCAATGACCAATTTCTGATCACCAGAAAATAATACCTTCTGAAGCCACAAATGAAAAAGTAACCACAAAGTGCATTTTAAGGTTTAACCTTCACAATCTATATCAAAAAAGCAGTCAAATAATTTACTGAAGCAGAGTTACATTGACAGTTTACACAGCCAAGCCCTGGTTGTCTGGCCAAAGAGCTTGTTAGTGCATGCAGAGAAAGCAAGCAAACTGTTAAAGAAAAAACAAAAGAAAATTGTGAAGTCTGGGGGGGTCACTGGCCTGATTTTCCAGTAGGTGACTGGGACGGGGCACCCAAGGCTAGATTAACGGGTGGGAGGGTCAGGTATTTGAGTCTGCATACTCACCCAGAGGAGTGAAGCCCCGAGCGGGACTTGTGTCCCGACTGCTCTCACAACTGGTGTTGCGGCTGCCCCCCTGGCTCACGCTGTGCCGGGGGATGCGGCTCCGGGCTAGCGTGCGGCAGGGAAGAGCGGCAGGGAGAAGAGCTTTACCACACAGCCTGGCTGTCAGAACACAGGTTAGGGAATTAGCGGGTTAGCAAAGATCCGTGGCTGGGCATGGGGCCAGTGAGGGGGCAAGAGCAAGTGCAGAGTTAGTTTTTTTTTTTTTTTTTTTAAAAAACAGTGCTGGAGGATTACAATGCTGTCATTTCAAAAAAGGCTAAAACTAGTTGTTATGAAATAGATAAATGTGGCACAATCCTTTAACTCAAAAGTAGGACTTACAAAAATAAATAAGGTGCATTTTTATACATTTATTTGAAATTGCATATTAGGTTTGGAAAAAATGCACCGATATATAAACCAGCAAACCTGATTCCCACCCCTCTACCACCAACTAACAGAGTGACCGACATCTTGCACAATAGAGCACTACATTTCACCACAGCTATTAGTATAAGGAATCTGCAGTTAACTCATACTACTAACGTGTTTGTTTCACTAAACTTCCACAGCATACATACATCATCGAAAAACAAGGAGAATAAGAATACTGATTTGACTACTAGTATTGCAAACTATAAGTTTATATAGTACAATCCAACATCTCACATTTTCTGTTTATTCCAAGTACTTTCAAAACTTGAACAAACTTCCAAGGATTCTAAGACATTGGTCTGCACACTTTTAATCACATAAATTAGTCCAAAATTTACATTATTTCTTCTTTTCAGTTATAAACCCTTTATGGTCTATAATCTGTATCTTAGCAGGGACAATTTGTAATTTTTGATTTTGTAATTTAATACCTCTTATGTACTTATTGCGAACAGATTTTGAAGATGAACGCAAGGCCAGTATGAAACTATAACCCTTAGGGTTAGGATTTGCTAGGAGAGACTTTTAATGCAACACAGTACACAACAAGGGCATCAAAACTGTTTGTCAGTTAGTCCTTATTTTTCATAAACAACCTCTTCCTCTAAAAACACCTCTGCTGATCACCATATTTTAAGAGGTAACTTGCCAGGTCTGCTGTGACGACAACATTTTTTGCAGTGAGAGAGAGAGTGGCATCAGTAAAGAGGGGACACACAAATGACAAACCGGAGAGTAGCTGACTGGGAGCAGGGCAGCCAAGTCCCAATTCACCAAGGTGGCAAATGGATGAACACATGCCGATTCAGAGGGACAGACTGCATACCAGCTGACCATGAATTCCATTCACACCTAAGAGCACCATCATTTCACTAATGCTGGAAATTAATACATTTAACAGCAAACTAATGACCACACTGCTACTGTGTAACAATTTGCAGCAAACATCATTACAATTGCTAATCTGTTCTCTGTTTCCTTTATGAACAGATGATACCCAAGGCACCTTTCTTGGTTTTTGCGCTGCACAGCCATGGACTAAATGTCCGTAACTGACAGAACTGTGCAATGTGCAAAAACTAAGTATGCTGTATTTTTGCCTTGGGTAAGAGAAACCCTTGTCAATGACAGTTCACAGGTGTTTGCCTTGAATGAACTTATCTGTCCCTTTGTCTCACAGTGTTGTTTAATGGATGTGCTGCCCTTACCAAGGCCCAGGCGGCTGGGGCTGCAGTCCTGACTGCGTGGGGTCTTAGCACGCCTGTCAGATGGAGCAGCAGCCGATGCTCGCGGGACCCTCCCATATGTGTGACCCAGCAGCTTCCCTGGGGAACTCGAACGGCTGCCGGCTGTAAGGTGAACAAAGAGACAGCATCAGAAGAAGGATCTCTGTTAGGCTCAAAGCACAACCTCTTTTCACACAAAATGTGGGAGAACATTGTGGTGGTAGTTAGGGGGGTTAGAACCGTAGAATACATGCAGAACAAGTTCTTACAGTTATTCACTTACAATTTTTTTTAAAAATTTAAGTTATCAAAGCTGAATTTCTTTATTTATGTTCCACATTGCCCCTTTCCCAAAACTCAGCAACTAAATAATTCCTTACAATGTCTCTGAAACACATTTCATCAAGCACACTGGTTTTGATCTATCATCTTTATAGGTCTGATGGCAGTAATGGCCCCAGCTAACCATCTTATGAATAAGAAAATGCAATGAAAATGAGAGTCTTTACTCTAGCTTATGAGATTAACATTTTTAAATGGAATTTCAGCTTTGATGGACAAAAGACAGAAGATAGGGTAAGATGGAGTGAGTAGCCTTGAATCCAGGATCTAACTGTACAAAACAGAAATGCGCCAATGAATACAACAATCAACAACATTTACAATATCAATGACGATAAATGACACAACAGTGAGCAAAAATCATTACGACACAGGTAGGACACAGAGTTTATTATGTTCTAAACCCCAAAATAACATAATAAAAAAGACAAACAAGCTGAATAGATCATGCTTCACAGAATCAGCAACCATGGACCAAGACATGCAGAAAAGGCCTTGGCGATAGGTCTAGAGAAGGTGGGGATGGGGTTCTGATTAGACAAAATCAGGCTTACCACCAGTGGGGTTTGCCGATCTGGATCCTTGTGTGTGAGAGCAAGCCGTAGGACAGCGGAAAGTAGCCAGTTACAAACAGTTAATGGGACAGTCAATGTGATTGAATTCACCATCTCTCCCATCCGTCACGCAGGGAGCCAAGATGTAGACAACCACAGGCAGGCTGAAGCCCGTAGTGGCAACACAAGCATGGGATGAGAGTGTTCGCCTCTGCCAGACAGAGGATGTGAGGTTGGAACAAGAGAACTCAAGGTCACACGAGTGTGCACGGCCAGTGACAGACCCCTGGTCTGGGGCTGTGTTGACAGATGGTTGGAGGGAGGGATAGCTGGAAGGAAGGAAGACTGGATAGATGGATGGCACACTCTCGATGGTCAGAGAAGCTAGAGGTAAAGTTTTGTGAGGGAGGATAAAATACTCACGTTGGGACTGAGAGACCATCTTGGTACGGCTGCGCCCCCTGCTGTCCGTGACAGTGGTACTCACTCCCACCGCGCTGCCGGAGCTCTGTCTCCTAGTTCGCACACGACCTATTTGGAACAAGGAAGATAGAACAGCCAAGCTGATGGCATGTTTGATGGCTCACATGCCTTGATGAAAGGAGATCATCCATGAAGAGAAATAGCTTTACATGAGTGAGAAACACCTTGCGAATTCTCTGTATCGTGACATGCAGACAGAATTAACAGAAGTTTTCAGCAACCTTATATCTTAATTGTAAAAGCTACCTTTCAATCTCCGAGACAAAAAAAATGGCAAAGCACACACAAACGGGTGTGTCCCCTTGTTCTAGCATCAAGACAGTGTGTGTAAGGTTTGTAAAGAAACGTAAACAAATGTTTAAGCATAACCCCAGCCTTGAAACTAGCCACTCAACTGCTGCCCAAAAAAAAGATTACTGAAGGGAGGTCCAGGAGATGACAAAAATAACAGTGAAAAGCAAGAGACCTGCTTGGTTCATTATTGCACTCACTAACCCTATGAGGAATTTTGTAACACTCAGGTATCAACTATGCTATTTGGGTCAATATGAGGAAAACTGTGACTACAGATTAGCAGGGAGCTCTCCTAAGTTCCTGAAATCCAGATTCATTATATGTTTCCATGTGTGCAGGTGTCCATCTCAACCAGCTGTATCCAGATGTTGCAGACAAACTGATCATACACAAACTTTAAAAAAAAAAAAAAAATCATTGAAAACCCTTATCCCATCAGGCAACCAACCTCCTCTAGTACATGGACATTCACAGTAGATAAAGAGCAATAAGTCTGAAAGATAATATTAGAATGGTGTTAAAAAACAAACGCTTTAATAGAACTGAGTTACTGAGTACAACAGTATGTATAATATGCGAATTGTAATTTTCAACACACACACACACACACACACACACACACACAGTCTGAAACCACTTGTCCTGAGCCAGGTCGTGGTGAACCGGAGCCTAACCCGGCAACACAGGGCACAAGACTGGAGGGGGAGGGAACACACCCGGGATGGGACGCCAGTCTGTTGCAAGGCTCCCCAAGCAGGACTCGAACCCCAGACCCACCAGACAGCGGGACCCAGCCAATCCCGCTGCACTACTGCGCCCCCTTTACTTTTCACTAGTATGCGTAAAATATGATTATGACTTAGGATATCAGAACAAAGGGCAATAAATGTGCTTTAGTGCAGAAATGTCCCTTTCCTGCACAAACAAACAACCAATGCAGCCATCACTAAAAGTACCCCGTGTGTGGTTTAAGTCTGTCAATTTACCACACCGAAAAAAAAACCTCTTACCAGACCTATGAAGGAATTATAATTTATATGGTCCATATGAATTGCTGAAATTCAACAACTAGGAAAGTATTAAAAACATGCTACTTAAGGCTGTCTTACACCTTGTGTTGCCAGGTTAGGCTCCGGTTCGGTTCACCGCAACCCCGCTTGGGACAAGCGGCTTCAGCCAGGGTGTGTGTGTGTGTGTGTGTGTGTGTGTGTGTGTATATACTTAGGCTGTCACAACAAATCTGCTGATCATAATTAATTTCCATGGAGGTGGAGGTAAAGGCTCATAGAGAACCCAGATAAATCTGTGACTTACTTAAACCATGACTTTGGTGCTGCTAGTCTGTGTCCTCTCTAATCGGTTCTTTCAGCATGATTCCTAATAGCTGCTACCAAGAGCTGGCTAAATCATGCTGCATATACAGCAGTAATCATTTTAGAGAGAAAAAAATTTACAATGTTAGTTGCTGAGTACCGCACTTTTTTTTTAAACAAAGAATTTTTTTATACCAACAAAATAGAATTCAGCACTGAAGGAAAAACGAGGAAATTTGCTGGATTCTGCTCTCCATGAGAAGATCATGCCTTTTCAAAAAATAAATGGAAGACAAAGGCCGTTACAATGCCAGACCCCTGGAATGCTCTCACAAGCTGAGTAAACCTGGGATTCACAAAAGCAACCTACAGTCAGGTACACCCAGGGGATGGATTTGCTTAGCCCTTCATCTTGAGAAAGTGGCCTCACCTGCAATTCTCAGATATTTTACCAGTTCATACAAAGAGAACTGTTGAGAAAGAAGGCAATGCCCTGACTCACTGATCACGTGAAGCATGACACAGCAGTCAGTTGAACAAAAGTGTGCATTTCATATACAGCTTAGTATGACTGCAAACTCCTCAGCTGCTGATACTTGGGGCAACAGAAAAACAATGTTTATTATCATTATTAGCTTGTAGTACAAGGGATGGATGGTAAATTGAGACCTCATCTGACCACTTGTTGATTGCACCAACAAAGAGTTAAAAATTAAACATGGAAGGTTTTCAGTTTTTATGGAACAAACTTGCTCTTACCCTCAGAACTGCCAAATGGCTAGCAGGGTCCCATCTCTTTCAAACCCACTTCTCGTCTGAACTACATAAATCTGCGTCACAGCACCTGTCATGCTCATCTTCATATTTCCTATTTCACTCTCGATTCGATAGGCAGCTACTTGAGTAATGTGTACTAGCAAAATCAGAGAAAAAACTTCAACTGCATGTATCTGAAGCTCTTCATCTGTTAATGCACTTTTATTTACTCAAATGAACAGTCTTCCTTTTCATGTATTTAAGCTGCTCAGTTCAATACTAAATGACTACAGAAAATGGACAATGTATCAGATCTCAAGCAGCGCATTTTTTTTTGGACAGAACTACTTCATAACTAATGGAAATAAAATTATGTAACTTTCAGTCCATTTTTATATTATAAAATACATGTGTATAATAAATGGAATCAATGCAACCAAATTAAATGATTAGATCCTTTTTGTGACACGAGTGTACACAGCGTGCAGCGACATAGGGACAAGTAGAGACAAAAGGACATCAGAACAGGACATAGTACCAAGACATAAACCACTGAGGGATGATGGCTTTTGCAGAAGAAAGAGAATCTTTAATTTACTACTCAATCCAAAATTTGACATGAGATGGGAGAGGGTGGGGTATAAGTACGCCATTTAAACCAATTCGAGTAGCCCCTTGTACAGGTCCAAAGCTCAAGGTCACACAGATATAACACCGGGAGCCTTTCTTGGTGATTTACAGTGACTGTTTGACGGGAGAGGGGGTAGACCATGCAGACAGTCCATGCAGAGCTTCACGGATGACCACATTGCGAGGGGGGCAATAAACCCCCACCCCACCCTAACTCCCACAGACAGGTCACACACAACAAAAACAAAACAAACGCAGCTTACCGTCCGGTTTACCCGGTGTGCCGTCTATTGGCAACAAGAAAATCAGGGCAGCCAGGGTGAAGAGGAAGGAGGCAGAATGGGAAGAAATTAGTAGTGGTTAACCACGAGGGGGGGCGGGGCCTAGCATGAGTATCGGAACCAGTGGAAAGACCAAAATGAGGGTTCTGATGAATATGGGAAGGAGGCACTCCTGGTCAGTCCCTTGTAAAAATAGCTACACAAAAACAGCCTGAGTTGATCAAAACTGAGCTTTTTATCATCTGATCTTTGCGCCAACAGAGATGGCACACAGCCATGTGAGGGGTCCCATATCTTTCTTGTGCAAGGACTTTGGTGAGCTGATGGACTGAGGCATGTGGTGGGGGAGGCAGGGGGCATAGATTTACCCAGTGAGGCATAGGAGCCTGGGGGCAGCGTAGAGGCCGAGCTGAAGGGAGTGCCAGACGATGGTACCATGGTCATGCGGGACTTGGCATTGGCAGCTGCGTTGACATCGATATCGCTGCGGGAGCGCTGCAAGGAGCCTGGTGTAGAGGACACCCTGGCGCCAACAATTTTTGCTGCCAGGGGAGCAGAGATTAGAAAAAGTTCCTGTGCTATTAGATGACAACTCTGAAGCCAGTTATTAATTTCACATCTTCGTTCAGGGTGACATATACTCTTAAATAAACATATGCTGATGTCCTGATTCACACATCTGTATTATTTTTACTGTATCAATTGAAGGTAAGTACCTTGATTGAGAGTAAGCAGGACTCAAATCAGGAACCTTTTGATTTTAAGAGTTCTTTTTTTTTTTTTTTTTTTTTTGAAACAACATATCTAATCCCTGCACTACAATCTACCCCAATCCAAAGCAGGACGTAGGTGAACCTGAAGCTATTAAAAATCCTTAAGATATCTTTATATTACAGCAATGATGCATACAAATTATAAACCATTAAGGTAAAGCTTACCAACTACTGATTATACATTACTTAGTCTAGCTGAATAGCCAAAGCAAAGCACAAGAAAGGTATTCAGAGATGTTAAAACGGCTTACTTCGAGCTATGCTGCTTCCTATGTGACTTTTGGCAGAGAGGGGTCGGCTGTAAACAAGCAAGTAAACAGTTAAAGCATTTTGTTATAACCAAATTCCAACACCAAAACACTTCCTGAAAGGTTCCTATCGTGACTACTGCAGTGTGTGGTGGCAGCTGTGATCCTTGTACTGCGACCGGCCATCACTATCCTTGACCATGTGGAAGATCTCTCACTCAGCTGGACATGTGAAGTTGCTTGCAGAATATCCAAAGTACCAATCAAAGAACTGTGATCATTGTTTTCTGAGGTTTGAATACTGAAAACCTTAAAACAGAGCAACTTCACTGAAATATAAGAGACCAAGAGACTAACTTGAGGCTCTCCTGTGAGCTGGAGGAGGACCGATCTGACTGAGGCAGGGAAACCACACTATCAGAGCTCTTCAGGTGAGACTGCAGAGCCTTCTGATAGGATGCCTCCAGTCCTTGGAAGAGATGTTCTGCTTCACGGCTGAAATGGCTGTGGAACCCCCAGTAGCACCTGAAGGTGGAGGGAGACAAGTACAGCCAAATAGCTCTCTCCTGTGTCTGCTTCCAAAGCAAATTTTTTTCAGATCAGGATTTTCCAGCAAAAATGCACCAGAAAAGTACTTACTTCCTGGCAACAGATCTGGCTTCAGAGTCAGCATCGTGGATCCCTTTCTTTATGGTCTCCATCAGAACTGCCACGTGCCTGCAATGACAGAAACAATGTTAGGTCCTATAAAGCAACCAGCACCAATCACCTAAAAAAGAAAAAAAAAATTATTTCTCCCTAAAAAGTTAAACCCTACTCCTTAGTAACACCCGCAACATCTGTGACAGCTGGTGCACTGAATACATAAGGCAGAATCAAGTGTGTTTGAACGAGGTGGCAGTCATATGCCCACAAAATAAGTGAAATTAAGTTCACAAAATGAAAAATGAATATAACAATTTATTAAAATCTGAAAAATCAGTATGGCATAATTTCTCTACTCAATTTTGTACTGTACTTTCAATACATCTTACTTTTGATTTTAGTGAAGTCCTCCCCTTTCTTGTTCCCCATTAACAGCGGCCAGTAATACGTTTACATTTATTTGCTTACCAGACGCTATTTTCTCCAAAGTGACTCACAACAGATACAATGTAGCGTTACTAGCCACACACCTTATTCACCAAGGTGACTAACACTGCTAGATACACTACTTACAATGGGTCACTCATCCATACATCAGTGGAACACACTCTCTTTGTGGCACTCACACACTATGGGGGAACCTGAATAGCATGACTTTGGACTGTGGAAGGAAACCAGAGCACCCGGAGGAAACCCACGCAGACACGGGGAGAACATGCAAACTTCACACAGGCTGAGGAGGGATCGAATCCACATTCTCTCACACCACCCAGGCACTGTGAGACAGCAGCGCTACACGCTGTGCCACCATGCCGCCCATAATAATGCCTCTGCAGCGATATTTAAGGTTCTGCTCTGCAAAGGTGGAGCCTGAAGCTCACCTCTCCAATGAGTGCGTCTGCCACTCCTGCAGCAACAGGTCCAGGAACTCATAGCAGCGCCTGGCAAAAGAGAAAAAAGTGGCATTGAACAGGGATCAGTGACATTGGTGAGGCCAAGCAGATGAAACAGGGATACGTACCTCCGGACAGCGACCGACTTGGAGGTGCAATTACTGGTCATGATGGGTATCAGTCGAGGATAGTGTGTGTGCTAGAAGACAAAGTGTTACAAAACATCAGGAAAGACATTTCAAAAAGAGCTACTCTGACACAGCAGAGCTTTTAAGGATGAATTCATTCTAGAAATTACCACAATAAAATAAATTGATTGGGGTAAAAATACACTATGTAACAAATTTTCTTTTTTTTTTTTTGATGCTGGGTAGTAAGTGTTATTACCTTGTTGCTTATGCCTAGAAAGTATAGAAATGCCTATTATTCCCTTCAAACTTTGCTTTTCTGACCAGGACACTGATATTTTGAAATTTATATATTTCCAATGGGAAAATTGGTGAATTTGCACATTTTCACTCACATAAAGTTAGGAAAAAAACACATGAATCAAAATTAACATGTATTTATATTAAAGTTATACAAAAATGACTACAAAAAATTTTAGAAGTGAGTAGTTTTTTGAGATTTACAATTATACTGTAAATCACTTTCACAAAGCAGCCCCCAAATATAGTCTTATAGAATTCTTTAAGAACACAGCAGGTCCCACTGGAAGGGAATACTAAGGTAAGTTTCCTGCACACCTGACCTCCTGCTCACAGACCTGTCAGATCTACTAAGCGGATCCTGGCAAGAGAGCTCACCCGTATGATGAGACGGATAGCAGCCACACCAGATGTGGCCATGACCTTAGCACTGTTTGGGACAAGATTAAGGAGTGTGGGCATGATGGATTCTGCGCCATGGTCGAACCGGATCCCCAGCACAGAGGACAGATGCCTGTGAAGGAAGGGGGTTGAAGGAAATGGTAACCGTAAGCCAAACATACTCGACTGCCTTCAGTTGGCTCTAAGAACATGGAAGCAGAAGAAAGACAGGAGACCCACTTCATTACAAAAACATCACTAGCCTACAGTTTTATTAATTAAGTTCTACATCACCTGGATGTCACTTAAAATCCAACCTGACACCTGTTCTCCCTTATTAAAATGACCGGATGACACCATCTTTGTCACGTTCGCTGGTTTTCCACTTGCAGTGAGACACTTCCAATAATTAACTTATCCACTTTTATTACAGACTTTTCAGGTCAATAAATTGGGACAACCAAGATTCCTTTGAGAAGAGTAAGTAATTACACAGTAACTACTGATTTCTGACAAAGCAGAAAATGTGTATCAGAAACAAATACACTCCCTACACCCCCACAACACTCACCCTAGTGTGATACAGGCTTCCCGCACCACTTGTGAACGCAGGTCCTTTGCCGATAGCTTGAAGGCTGCTTCCAGGACACGAAGTTGCTGGAAGAAGCTCTCGTACTCTGTTGCTCCAGCCAGAAGCAGGGAGCGCACCTTCTTCAGCTATGGGGGGGGGGGGGGGGGGGGGAAATATTGTAATGAGCTGGACAGGGACAGGAGAGGAAAAGAAACAAATGCTGCCGGAACAGGAGATGAAAGAAAAGTGGAGAGGAAATAGATCTTACGGCAGCAACCCTTTGCTCCCAGTCATGCTTGTCATCTGAGAGAACCTCACGAATCTTGTTCATGGATTCCTCCAACTCCCTGTTAGAGTAAATCTGCACAATGGAAAAAGAGGAGCATCAGCTACTGTAGGCTACTAAAGAATCAAGAGATTTTTTAGCAAAAAACATTGACACAGAGGCTGGAAGTCTATGTTTATATGCACACACACATACACACACATTTTCAGAACCGCTTGTCCCGTACGGGGTCACGGGGAACCGGAGCCTACCCGGCAACACAGGGCGTAAGGCCGGAGGGGGAGGGGACGGCTGTTTATATGCATTTAACAAAAATGTATTTAACAGACTATTGAACTGAACAGCAACAGCCTTTTAAATACATTTTGCATACTCTGGGCCCATGAGCAAATCAGTGTTGCTGCATCTGTACCGGTATTGCATTTCATTTGCTCACTGGTGTGATAAAAGGCTCACCTGCACAGTTGGCACATCCTCAAAGGCGCGGATGAAGTCTTCCTCATCTACAGCCCCTGCACTAGCACTCTCTTTTCCTTGGAAGAGGTGGGAAGGCCTCAAAATCAATTTCTCCCTTATTGTCAGAAATTACTGTTGCAGTTGATCTAAACTGAACGGTGTCCCTTAAGGAAAACAGATGGCACACCCAGCATGGTCCTCACCTGTGCTCTTGGGGCCAGTCGCAGAGCTGGGCCTGCGTACAGAGCTCATGCTCAGCACCTTCCGGCCAGCAGAGGGTGCCTTTGAGGACGAGGACCTGCCTCCATCCACAGAGTCTTCGTCATCAAAGTTCTTATCTGTAAGAAAACAACATCACCTTGCTGTCATGCACTGTTCAAGATGAAATGCAACTGAAGCAAGCTTGAGATCTGAGTGGTAAAAGTAACATGGACGACCAAAAGGTCGAAGATACCAAAAGGACCACTGTCATGTTTTTCCACCTCTTCTGGTTAATTGCTTTTGCCTGTAAGCAGAGTTGAATTTCATCAGGTCGGATAAAGGAACAAACAGAGAACAGCAAGAAAGATCCACAAAGAGAGGGAATATGCATTAATGCATTTTCCAGTCAACAAGCACAATACTCTTCCTTGTAATCTCTAAGGTCCAGTCCTTTGAAATGTGTCTAATAGGAAATTCTGTGGTTGTAACGGTGTGTTATGATTGTTTTGTCCCTGCTCAGGCTAATAAATCATGTTTCAAAGTAAAAAGTTCTCAGTACGATATTCCACTTCAAAGACCCAACAAACAGCAGCAAATCTTCTGCTCTTGATGGTGACCCTTCTGGAGCATTCCTCAGGGGATTAACACTCTAATTCATAAATATGCATGATTTTTTAAGGCCCGCCTTTGTATTTTATCCATTTGCTCTCATAGCACAAGTAAACAGTACAACAGTTGCTGTGACTCAGCTCATTCTTCCCGATAACTCCCCCAACAATACAAAAAGTGTGCATTGCAGACTGATTTTATGGACACAAAAACACGAACACAAGTGCACGCGCGCACACACAGTCATGTCCTGTAACCTCACTGCACATTTCCCTTTCCAAAAAGCAAACTTAATGAAAAGATCATCACTCTCCATAGATCCCTTTATGGACATGCTCTCTAGATCATCCTTACATGTCACATCTCAGCCTATGGCACCAGTCAGTCACCCAGTCACCCATCAATCTGGCATTCCTGCATGTCAGGAATTAAACAGTGGTCTGTCCTTGCTGATGCATTTCGGTCCTTTACATAAACCAAAGCCAGCTGGCAGGCTTCATCTTGTTGCGTTAGACAGGGGTCAGAGGTTTCACTTCCACCGAGTCTTTCAACACTATTCTAGGAAAAATTAATTTTGGACACGTTAAAAATGGGCAGAATTTTCGGTGATGAGTCACTGTCTCCCTCTGCTGGTCAATACAGGCACTGCACGTCCTCCCTCCCTCTGTACATTGACTTCTGTTCCAGCTGAGATTTTATTTCAGATCAGTTTACGAGCTGTTCATTGAAAATTCTAATTTTCCTGCCATATTCACAGCGCTAATGTTAGAAAATCACTGGAATAAACATGACAATGTATATAAATAGGATAATGGGCAAACTAACAGTCAGATACATTCGAATTAAAACAATATGAAGTACGAACACAGACATATGAACAAACGGAAGCGGCATTTGAGCGTTATCTGCGCAGCACAGTTATATTAAATAAAAAACAAGACACTATATTAAATTAAAACTCATCGGACACCTCACGTTTCCCGGTGCTCCTAGTCTAGTGAATTAACACACCGCGTATTTCCTCAGTATAAGTAACTCCTTATCGAGGGGGGGGAAAAAAAAAAAAAAAAAAAAATTAAAACACCCGGCACTGCTTGAATATATCTTCCCAGGCATTTTACTCAAAGTATTTTAACTTTGCTCCGCATTATTATTTACAGTTTTCCACGACACTAGGACCAAAGTTCCAATTTACACACAACCTCCCGCCAGGCGGCACGAGCGAGGAAATTGGCGCCAAGACACACAATGACGTCATTTACGCAGCACGATCTTAAAAGTGAACAAATTGCCTCTAATTTTTCCTCATGTCTCCCACAAAGCGAAATTAATTTAGATAGAGTTTCAATAAAACTCTATCTATCTATCTATCTAAGACTACAACATCAAGACTGGAAACCAATAATCAGGGTTCCCTCAACATCTAACTATAACCTTTTGTCCGTTAACTGACTAACTCTCTACAGAACACAATAACAAAATAAGAAACATTATTTAGCTGTATTAGCTGACAGCTGAGAACAGCCAAGTGACTGGTGGAGAAAAGGGAAAAAAAAAAAAAAAAAAAAAAAAAAAAAAAAACACCACTGCAAAACTAAAATTCCAGCCTACCTCAGTTACCCCTGTACACAATGTATTACAAAAATCCAGTTTACTTACGATTTTTTTGTAATATCAAACCATTGTTTAGCAAGAAGTACTCGTGCAGATCAGCCTCACAAGTAGAAAAGATCTAAGGTCGGTGCCCAAAGTGTCGTGTTGTGCGGGACTCCTCAACGTCCTGCACTCTGTTCTTCTCCTGCTGCCCCCCCCCCCCGGCCTATTCCCTGCTTGGGGACCCCCAGCAGAGTTTCTTCTAGAACTTACCACTAGACAGCCGCAGATTCGGAGCATTTAGTGTAGACAACAGTGGCTCAACAGAAAAGCTGAGCGCCCAAAAACAGGCCTGTAACTCATAATGTTTCTGTCAACGTTTTGCTCCCGCCTCCACGCTGCAAAGAAATTAAAACAATATCACCCTCTGCGACAAACTGCGCCCCGAGGCTCCACGCGGGGGGAAACAACCTTTTTCGAAGGCTCAGAAAGCTGCGGCAATTTGAGGGCTCCCACGATAAAAATGCAATAATCCCCTGGTAAAAAAGCAGGGAGGGCGAACCAACTTCTGACTAAGAGAGATTTAAAGGCCGCTATTAATCCGAACATATGAGCTTAACTTCCTACTTGGACACGGAGAATAAAGAGCGGTCTAATGAGACTTGACTGGGGGGGGCAGTCGGGGGTTGCTATGCTACGCAGCAGTGTGTTTATTAACTGGATGGATGGTGGGTTAAATGCAGGTGTTCCTCTGAAATCCAGGTCAAACAGCACACAGGGCAGAAGATAGAAAAGAACCAAAGAATCCAGCCAGGGTTTCATTTCAGTATAATTTTTGCAGAAGTGAAAATTAAAGATATTCACCTAAATCTAGGAAAGAAAATGGATGCAACAGCTCCTCATCTTATAAACACACTTGGTCTGCTCATCATTAGTTTGGTAGGAAACCTTAAATTTACTCATACCACTAAGTCACAATTAATAAGTAAAATACTGCATACGTCCCTCCATGTATTTGCAGGTTAGGTTCTGTAAAAATCTCAGATAATGTTAAAATAAACAATACCTTGTAAGGCTATTGAGATTTTATTACACCCGCCTGCTTTGTTCTTGGGTGTTACGAAAGGGAGAAACACATGACACCCTCTACTTGGCTGAAATCCTCTCGTAGGAGTAAATTTGTCAAGGTACCTAATTATAAACCACCATCCACACACATTCACGGTGCAGCCATACAGACCCTGAAAGCTCATTATTCCAGCACTTTAGCGCAGGAAGTTGAAGAAAGAGCCACTGTCATCGCAGAAATAATGTTGTACCGCTCAGTGCTGTACACTAGTAAATAAGTGTAAAATAATGAGGCAGCAGGGGCCATAGCGGTTAGAACCATGAAACTGTAATCAAAGGTCCCAGGTTCGAATCCCTTCTGTCACTTTAGCACCTTTCATCAATGTACTTACCATAAGTTTCTGCAAGAAAAATGACTGCTGTATAAATGGTTAAATCATTGCAAAAAAATTCTATTATTACTATCATTACTCACTTTCATCAAGAGCCTGCCCAGCAGTGGATGGCAATGGTCTGGAGCATTGGGCAAGAGGCACCCTGGACACCGGGAACACCAGTCTACTACTACTACTACCACTATTAATTCATTTTTATGACACTTTTCTCTAGGGTAGCTTACAATGTTATGTTTGTACACCAAGCTACTTGTACTGATTTGTCCAGCAGGGTAATTTTTACTGTATCAGATCAGGGTAAGTACCTAGCTTAAGGAAATCACACCTGGAGTAGGGGTTCGAACATGTGCCCTACAAATTTCAGGCGATTGCTCAAACCACTACGCCACCTGCTTCCCCATAAGATGATGAAACAGACTTGACTCACAGAGCTACCAAAGATCCCAGTGATCCCTTGTGGGCCCTCGACACCACAAAGCCGAGTCCAGGGGTTCCCCCAGGGCCAGTGGGCGGAGCTTTAGCCTTCAATTTCAGACAACCTGTTCTCTTCCTGGCCACATGGTCCAGCCTGTGAAAGATGCCGCACACCTCCAAAGCAACACAAACTCACACCCATTCAGGGTTCAGCACTCTCCCACTCTCCAGCTGCTGTGTGTCTCCTTTGTGAATTCTCTCCAGAGCATCTCCCTACCATCCTGGACATCACAAGTCCAAAGATCTCCTCACCCTTCTCCGTGGGCTGAACTCAGGTGTGTCTGCAGGTGCTGAGAGTCAAGCAGAACGAAGAAAACTTGCCCCGTGGCAGCATCCATGGCACACAGCCACCTGGGTTAAACGTCCACCTGGCTTCAGCAGGTGGGTTCATGAGCGCAGAGCACCCAACAGTGCTCTCACCACTCCCTGGGAGGTTATCGCCAAAACGCCCTCCCCCATACAACCACACCCTCTGAAAAGTGATGGGATAAATGGTCTCAGTTGTCCCAATGTGTCGCCATGGCAACGCACAAACACCTCAGCCCAGCCGGAGAGCAGCTTACTGCCCCTCTGCTGTGTTGGCGGAACCTGAACAGCCGAGACGGCCTGAGGTTACATAACGTTTATTGACTTATCGCGCACTTTTATATAAAGCATCTTTCGGTGTTAATATACATGCAATTATTTACCCACTTGTACAGTTGGGTGATTTGTACTGGAGCACTTCAGGGTAATTACTCTGACCAAGGGTGCTACAGCAGGAGGTGATCCCGTCCATGGTGTACTCTGCCTCACTGCCCTGTGATTCCAGGATAGACTCTGAACCCCTACGGCCCTACACTGGACAATAAGTTCATGACAACAAGTTCATGACAACAAATGGATTTGCATTTACAGGATCAGGAGACCCTAACAGCAAAGTTCGACACGCTGCGCTTGGCGGGACGGTCTGAAACGGCAGATACCTCTGAGACAATTCAAGAGAGGTCGATGGCACAGGTTGTTCCAGCTGCTTCAAGTTGTGAGCATTACCTCTTATCTCCATTTATACTACCGAATGAACAACCAACTGAACCAGCAGAAATAACACATTCAAGCAGCAAACCCATCTGAGGACAGCAAAAAAAGATGTCAAGACACATGCTAATGCACATGTGCAATCCTTGATGTCAAGGGTCTCCCTGTCTCTAGGGGTAAATGGGGTGGATGGCAAGCAAGGAGCACCTTTTTTTTTTTTTTTTTTTTTTTTTTTTAATACAAGAAAGCATGGAGGAATATAGGAAACAAAGGACAGAAAATCACAGGATCTGGCCTCTGCAACAAACAAACCTGGTTCTGAAAACCCGGCCAAGCTGCCTGGACAGAAGCTTGATGGGGAGAGTGGGACAGTGTATAAATGAGCAATCAGTCAAAAAATAATTTAAATAGATACTTTTTTCCCCACAGCAGCCAGGTTTGCCACCTAGAATTCAATTCATTGCCAAAAACTACTTGTCCATTGCAGGGTCACGGTGGTCCGGAGCCTATCCTGGAAGTGCAGGGTACTAGGCCGGGTAACCCCTGGACGGGATGCCAGTCCATCTCAGGTAAATGACCATATTCTGCTAAAAAAGACCTATTGTTGGCTCTCCATCCAAAGAGACTGTTACACAGGAAAATACACTCGCTCGCACGACAACTGGAGACGTATCGACACCGTAAAACAAGCAAATGTTACATTTTACGTTAAATTCGTAACTGTGCTCTCCAGTGGTTCGTAATAACTCACCGGGCTACACCCCGGGAAAGCAAAGGAAGCCCACGAGAGACTAAGTAACACAGAGGGAGAAAACACCTCTACACAGTGTCCACCCTGGGGGGGGGTTCGGCTCCATCCTCCACCAGCCCCCCATTCCCTCAGGGTCCTAGCAGGGCAAGCGAGAGCCATCGGCTCCCCCCGGGCCGTCCGCCACTCCACCACACTCACCTTCCCCGCTGGTCATGGGGACAGAGCCACGTCCACCCGGCGGATATCGAGGATCTGCTGGGCGAAGCTGCGCTCGCTCCGACTGCGTCTTTCCGTGCTGTGCCGCACACACTCCTGCCGTCCCTCCCTCCTCCCCCGTCTTGTGATTTCACGCGGCTCCCCGATGCCGCCCTCCTCCAAAATGAACGCCTGCAGAGTTTCTCTCGCTTCTGTCGTTCTACAGCATTCTAGGTCCCAGTGCTGCTACTGTCACTGCCACTATTTCTATAACTAGCGTGTGTGTGTGTGTGTGTGTGTGTGTGTGTGTGTGTGTGTGTGTGTGCGCGCGCGCGCGCGCGCTGCAGTTGGGCCCCCTGATTGCCGAGACAAATAAACAAAAGGCAGCGAAACGAGGAGGATTTCCCAGCTGCCTCACAGGGCGACAAGGTTCACAACGTTCATTTATCTGGAAACTGAGCCTTTTGATTATAACAGTTATTGTTATTAACAACCATCATTTATCTCGCTCTTTTCTCCCACGGGACATACAGCATAAGCTCTGCACATGAAGCTACTTACACTGATTTACCATTTATACAGCTGGGTCACTTTTACTGTATCACTATCAATTCAGGGAAAGTACTTTGATCAAGGGAACTAGAACAGGAGCAGGGGTTCGAACCCAAGTCCTTCGATTGGTCAGAGTTGTCACTTTGTAAAGCACCACCTGCTGTCCCCAAGGGAACTTACTTATTTGGAACAAACTGAAGTGCTAAGTTTATTACAAGTGCCCTTCCCACAATTCATAGCAGGGAACAGAGAATAATGAGCCCAAATGAGAGCAAATCTTTCATGGTTAAACAAAGCAGCCCAGTTTGTCCTGGAACAGTTGGGCTCCAAGCCCACAGCCCACCGTGCCGAAAGGGTGCCGAGCAGAGAGAAGGCTGTAGCTACAGAACAACTCACTCGGAGTCCAGAGGAAAACAGCCTGCGGCCAACAGCGGGGCAGATCTCAGCACTGACCACGGCGAAATCGCAGGATTACCACAGTAACCACGGGGGAAGACCGAGGTGCAAGTGAGGTCAGCGCTGCGTGACCAGATAAAACGGAACAGTCCTCAAGTTTTATATTTATATTACATTTATTTATTTAGACACTTTTCTCCAAAGTAACTTCCACTGAACTCTATGTAGTGTTATCAGCCAACACACCTTATTCACTGTGGTGACTAACACTGCTAGATACACTACTTACACTGGGTCACTCATCCATACATCAGTGGAACACACTTTCAGATGAACCTGAACAGCATGTCTTTGGACTGTGGGAGGAAACCAGAGCACCCGGAGGAAACCCACACAGACACGGAGAGAACATGCAAACTCCACACAGACTGAGGGGGGATCGAACCCACGTCCTCTCACACCACCCAGGCGCTGTGAGACAGCAGCACTACTCACTGTGCCACCCCAATATATTACAATATCATCCAGTTTCTTACCACCACACGGTTTTATCAAAAGGGAAGTAAAGTGCAATTTCACACTTTTATTTGTTTATTCCCTTCCTACTGGAGACTGACTGCCACCTCAGCAGGATCCTCCTGAACACCATTAACCAGCATGTGCAGTAGCATGGGGTAGAACAGACAATGTACTGTACTCCATATGCCCCCTCAGGGAGGGATTCCAAACTCGCTTTTAATATCCTCTATTAAATCATCTATATCCTCTAATATTCTGCATAAAAAGAGCCCCAGATGAACAACCCATTGACCTTCGATGGGAACGCTGCAAGAACGCATCCAAAAAAGTGGACCTCGCAGCCCTGCCCGTGAGCAGGAGCCTAAAGCTCATGAAGCGTCAGTAAAAGACTCCGCTATATTTGCATTTACACTTATTATCTCAACACTCTTCTCTCTACAGTAACTAACAATGTAAGGTTTATACACTAAGTGGTTTACAGCAATGTACCCACTTTCACAGCTGGGTAACTTTTACTTTGTCAATTCAGGGTAAGTGTACCTCGATCAAGGGTACCACACAGGAGCTGACATTCGAACCCGGGACTTTGGGCGCAAGGATGCAGCTCTAGCCACGATGGTGCCAATGCTGGCAAAGCAAATATCTGTAACTTTCCGCTGTCACCCATCTCAATGCACCAAAGAGGAGGAAAAGACCCAAGCGTGCGTGCGTGCGTGCGTACGTGTGCGAGAGTGTGAGTGGAAAAAGGAGTTTAGGAAGAGGAAGAGCAGCACACTCCTCCGCCCTGTACCCCTGACCCGTCCCCCTGCAATCCCAAGCGGAGAGAGGACGCGGTTCCTCCAAACCCACACCCCCCCCGGCTCCACTGGGCTCCGAACCGGCGCAGCCAAACTATATTTACCCGTGTCCTGAATTTCAAGCAGTTGTTGTTAAAAGGAGGCTGAGAGAAAGCAGGAGAGCGAAGGGCCTGCTTCCCTCCATACTGAGCCCGTCTGTCATCTCCTGCCTTCACATGCGTTAGGCTCAGCGGGGGAGTGGGGGGGGGGGGTTGGCTGTTTAATCCGTCTGCCAGTGAGAAGAATGCAAATACCCAGAGAAGAAGAGCGCCACGCAGGGAGGGACCATCGAGATGATCCGATTTCACACGAGGGCCCCGGAAAAAAGTACCAACCGTTCAGAAATTCTTTGTTTGCTCAGCACATATTTGCGTACAAAACACAATCTCGTTGTCGCGTTTACACATCGAACCCCATTTGGACCTTTGTGGAAAGTAACAAAGTAAGGGTTTGAATCAGCACCGTTCTGGTTAAAATCCCAGATCCTTAATCACTGCGCCCTCTTCTGCATCAGCACAGCACTTCCTCTGCGGGTCCCTGCAGGTCCATCACAAAGAGCGAAAACCGTCCACTCAGCTTCTTGCATCACGCGCCCTGGCAGCTACTGGTCAGTGGGAAACTTGGGGCAGCAGTGGAAGAAATTTTAACACACACACACACACACACACACACACACACACACACACACACACACACACACACACACACACACACAAATTGTCTCCACTTACCAGAAGAGGAAGACAGAATCATGTTTCCAGATCTTTGGACTTCGTCAAACTTGGCGAAAATTACATTCAACCTGGACATTTTTTGAAAACAGATAAAAAAAAAAAAAAAAAAAAAATGGGTTAGTGACTGCGGCACAGGCTGCTTTTTAAACACCTCTCAAGACTCAGCAGGCCCACAGACAGGACAAAAACACACACACACACACACACACACACACACACACACACACAGATTTGAGCCTTTGTTATGTAGAAACAGAAGGCGCAGGAGTGACACCTAGTGGTCAACTAAGAGAATGACAATTACTTTGCTGTGGCTACATATATTATTATTCAATCATCTAATTATTTTGTCCAAAGTGACTTACAATCCTAGGTTTGTACATTAAACTATTGAGTGACTTATCTGTGTATACAGCAGGATCATTTTTACTGTATCAGTTCATTTACTCATTTAGATGTCACTTTTCTCCAGAGCAACTTGAACAGTGATGAATTTTCCTACAACTACTTACCCATTTATAAACGGAGTAACTTTACTGAAGGAAGTTTAGGGTAAGTGCATTCCTCGAGGGTACTACAGCTGGAGGAATTTTAACCTGCAACCTTTGGATGCAAAGGCAGCAGCTTTAACCATTACGCTACCAGCTACCCCTAAGGACTTTGATCAAGGGAACTACAGCTGATGGAGGGATTCAAACCCAGGTCTTGTGATAGCAAGGTGACAGGTCTAACCACTGCACCACCTACTGACCCCCATATGCAGTATAATTATGTACAGTTATCTAGGTGACATACAGGGGTTGCCCAAAAAATGCTGCATCACTTCCAACACATCAGTGAAAAAAAGAGGAGGAAAGGTGTGGATCTCATTCTGTTCGACCTGGAACGTCCTGCTTGCGACTGCAGCACTGCGGAACAATCCATTTCCTACCGCACGGTCGCCCAATGGATTCTGTGCAGCGACGTGCGTTTCAAACATCGGGCTCTTATTCCATTTCTTTTGATGGAGAAGGAATCAGTAAGAAAAATTCACAGGCGGCGAAATGTATACAGCGAGGTGACGCCTCTAACCACTACGGTGCCTGCGGCCTCTGCATGAAGTGACATTCATACGTTTATCGGATTTTCATATAATGTTTAAATATCAGTCGTGAACAATACGAACAATACGCCGTGTCCCTGTGTTAAAACACTATAGTAACACATTTTCAGAGACATACAAACATTTTTCAGTTTATTTTCTTCACTTAACTGTTTTTTTTTCTTTAAAAATTTCTGTACTTTTAAACTTCTCTGTTTACTTGGCAGTAAGGAGCCCAAGAACAGAGTAAGGATGCGAGACTGGATTTAGTCAGCCAGGTTCCAGCATTTGCAGCTCGTGTCTTCCGTGTATTTTAAAGCGGAACATGGCACACTACGTCGGCGCAGACGACACCCTTGCCCTCCTCCTCCGCCTCGGAGGTCGGAAACCCACTCAAACCCGAGCCAGTCGAGCTGGTTGTCGCTTCACCCCACGCCGCTGTGAGCCTGAGGACCCGTCTAACGTAAGCACTCCCAGAGTGCACTGAACTTTCAGACCATTCTTCGCTTTAGGGCACTCGTGACAGCACAGCCTGGCGTGCGTCACGTCCGCTGGAGACGGCGCCTCCCAGAGGCAGAAATGGGACGTTTAACAGCCCATGTGTTCTGAAAAGATGGTGACAGTCCTCTCGGAGGGATCTGATGCAACACCCACCGTCTATCTTCATTTGAAGACCTCGTTTGAATTGTCTCGGGCAGCGTGGTGGCTCAGAGGGCAGTGCTGGTGCGTCGCAACTTCTGAGAGTCTAGACGCGGGTTCGAATCAGACCCGCATTAGACAAGCTGTTACTGAAAATCTACAAGTGAATAAATCCAAATTGCCACAAAGGAGGGCAGAATAACTTGGGGTGTGAAATCCTGCAGGGACCTCATTGCTCCTCTCTTTGTATTTAAATGAGCTGGTACAGCCACCCTGAATTGACATTAATTAATTCATAAAAAGGTGACATGCGTTTTGGGGCACATTCAGAACACTGAGATGACTGGGGACGTATTGAAATGACACGAAGCCTCAAGTGACTTTGCGAGCAATGAGGTACGGCTCGGCAGTTTACAGCAACGCCACACTTGACTTCACCTTCCGGACATCCGAGGCTTAGCAGTTCATTTGCATTTCATGGCTTTTATCTGAAGTGTATGCAAATCTATTTCCATAAAGGGATTAGAGATTTAATCTAGAGATGAAGGTACAGGTGGGACTGACTGCCACTGGGACTCCAGTGTGGAATGGAGCCAAATCCAATTACGAGCGCCGGGCTCATTAAGTACGTTCGCTTAGGCTTAACGAGGCCCGGTCCGAGTGGCGCCGCGGGTCCCGTCGAGCCCCTCAAAAAAGCCTTTGTTCTTGGCATTTTGAATCTGGAGGCAGGAAAATGTAAAGGAGTGATGGATTCCGGGTGTCGTGTGGCTGCCACTACACACGCTTTCCCATTGCTGGGACTCGGGGATCCGAGGAGATCAGACAAGCAGGTGCCTCGCAAGGACCCCAGGACACCCATGTACTGATCTGAAGGAGAACGTCAACAGATGCTCTGCTTTGAGCCCCAAGACAAAGCCGTTGGAAAGAGGACGTGCAGAAACTTCTAGAGAACCAGCTGTATGACAGACACGAAAGACGTTAACGAGAACAGGAATGAGATGAGCCAACACCTGATTCTTGAGGAACTCGGTTAAAGGATCCGACTGCACCTCATATCCGCGGAGCCACGCTGTGTGTCCGCGAAGAGATGCTACGGTGCGAACGAACTCGGGAACGGGAATCTGATGCGAGCTTTAAGTGGCAGATCCAAACCCAGGTTCAGTGGGCCAGCGTCCCCGGGGGGTTAAAGACACAATGCAGCACAGGACAGACCGGTAGCTGACTGAACACCTACGAACACGGGGCCGGTGAGACACACACCGTGATTGTGGCAATCCCTTCTTGCTGAGGTCCACTCGCACCCGCTCCCCGACGTGTCGATAGATTTCTACCAGGCAGTTCATGGCTCCATCTCGCACCTGCAAAACAGACGTCGCTCAAGGTAGCACCACCTCCTATTTCCATCCTTCTCCTGCCCACACAACAAGCAGCACCAGTATGTTTCTCCTTGGGGCCACATAAAAAATAAAATACTAGTTCATATAGTAATTATTTGCAAAATTGATATATACTGAAATACTTCAGCATAGTGTAAACAAAAAAAATTTTAAAATATCTACTATAGGAGAAGGACCAAAATATTACTGCAAACATGGGAAGATGGCAGCACTCCAAGTTTAAGTTCTCCTGTCGGCCACTAGGGGGCGTCGCAAACCCACACAAACGTTCATTCCCAGTTAATTTCCAGCTCATTTTTTCAGCACAGTCAAAACTGAGACTTCTGGTTCACATTGTTGTAGACTCCTTTGTTCTGTGCAGCTAAATTTAAATATCATACCTGACTTGTTGGATCACCCAGCAGATTACAAATATGGGGCACAATTTTGCTGAGGGTCAGACCTTGTGCTCCATATCTATAAAGAGATGAGAATGTGTAAACATCAGTGTCATGGCAACAAGGTGATGATTTCCTGATGTCCAAATGAGTAGGAAAATACATGTAATCCCATTTATTGATTTATTTTTTTTTCTTACAGATCAGAATGGATCCCATTTAGCATCTCAGAATTAAAGCTACTGTACATCCTCCAGATATTGGAGACGGGCTGAGCTCGAACCCCTGAGGTTGTCAAGGACCTCTGGAGATGGTGGACTTACACACTGAGCGTGGCGATAAGACAGAGACAGACTCCCTCTCTGGTCCGGTTGTTCTTGTGCTTGAACCCCCCCAGCATTCTGTCCCACACGTACTGCGGGAACACACAATGTGCGAGATGTCACACGCCTGCAGCCGGGTGTCACCCACCAACCAAGAGCTGATGCTAAAAGAAAGAGCTGGACATATGAGCACCTCCGGGTCAGTTTAAAAACCAGTTTTCCTATTTTTTTCCTCTCCCCTTTTAATGTGGGTGACTCAGCGACTGCAGAGAAACGGAGGGGGTTCTTCTTTGAGCCCGTGAGCGCTGCTGCCACCTAGCGGTCGCGAGAGGAACAGCGGCAGCAGCATTGTACAGAACCTGCAAAAAGTGTCTGGGGAAATCATGTACATTTATCCATTTAGCTGACATTTCCCCCCCCCAAAGCGACTAAGAGTATTAATTTTCCTACACCTATTTACCCATTTAAAGAGCTGGGTAATTTTAGTGGAGCAATTTTAGGGCAAGTACCTTGCTCGAGGGTACTACAGCTGGAGGTGGGATTTGAACACGCAACCGTTGGGTGCAAAAGCAGCAGCTTTAACCACCATGATACTAGCTGCCACACAGCCTGTCTAGATGAGCGGCGACGGAGGGGCTTACCTGTGGATTGGCCGCTTGCTCCATGATTTTTAGCAGCAGAGTCTGATCCTGCTCTCGTACCTGGTCTTTGGCATCCCCCAACCTGTCTATCAAACTGGGCAGGACTGCAGACAGCAGCACACGAAAGATGAAGTGGGACACGTTCAGCACAACTCAGCAAAACTCTCAACCTCTATGCAACGTTAACGAGGTTCAGCCAGGACAGGGACGACGTGCAACATACAGCTGCACATCAAATGCTCTTTTGCAAATATTTTTAAAATAAGGACACTATAATCAAGGATTATGATCAATAAAGTAATCCTGCATGGCTCTGGCGAAGCAGCGGAGTCTCCTCACCTGTACCGATTTGTGTTCTGAAGCGGTCCTGTAGTCTGGTCACCAAGGCTGAGAGAATATCTATACCTAACAAAGCCACCTAGAAAAAGGCAAAACATAAATAATTAAAAATAAAACAAAAATGTACACACAAATAAATAATTAAATAGACATCAACAGTAACGTCACCACTCTCATTTCTGGAAAACGTCCTATTCAAAACACAGGCTGCAAGGGATTCTGGGTAATTCAACACCATCTTCTTTTAAACGATCGTTTTAAGGGTGCGGGGGCCGGTTCATAGTCTTTATGCGTTTCGCGCAGACGTTAAAATGTGTAAAGTTGACGACAAGCAGCAAACACACACCTATTTTTAGCCAACCACAAACGGAAAGCCTCGCGCTCCGGCAGGGTTTGCGGTGAGCGCGCATGTCATTTAACCTTCCTTGTCTCGGGGTGGACTGGGTTGTTCAATGAGCGGTTAGCGAGAACAACCCTGCTGACACCTACAGCAACACAACTCGCGTCACCTGCGCTTCTCGCGCAGTGCACGGCGCAATTTTTGGAACCCTTCGTACGGCTGTAAAAACAGACATCGAAACTGACGCGAAATTCCGCGAACGCGACAGCACTCTCTGGTGGCGGAAGTGCTACACGTCACGGACGACAACACGCGGTCTTGCGCGCGCACTTCAAAACCCTTGAATAGCCCTTAATTTTCTTGGTTATAATAAAAGGGTTAGTGCGCATGTGCAGACAGAGCAATCGTGGGCAGCCCGCAAGGGTCTGAGCGCAGAATCTGCCTTTGTTCTCAGACAAGGAATTACAGTAATTAGAGGGACACGTGAAGGAAAGGAGAGAGAACGGGGGGGGGGGAGCAGAGCCCGTCCATCGCCATCCAGGGATCACTTGTTACCACAGCCTGGACTTTTTTCCTTTTAATTACCTTCTTGTAATTTGTTTCACTCCTTTCTCAGACATCTACCACACACACAAACACACTGAGTCAGACCCATGTGCTGGCCTCTCCGATGCTTCCTGTCCCCACACGCAGTCCTGCCGGGCTGCCCCTCCCCGCAGACGGACAGATGGCCGACCCCATGCGCTAAACTAAACCCCGAGACACCATGGCCACCCCCCGCATCCCACCACCAAGTCCCCAGTCCCATCTTCGCACATTTAAGACCAACTTCGACAGGAAGCGGGAGGCGAGGGCCGGGAGCGCGAGCAAGCGATCGATCCTTTCCTGTCGCACGAGGGCTCAGAAAATACTGTCCTGACCCAATCGGGTCGGAATTAGAAAACTTCGCACGCCTGCGGTGCCCCCAGCTGACGTGCGAGGATGGAGTGTGAAGAGGGGGCGGTACGAAGACTGAAACGCAGACCGTTTGCGTCACTTACCAACGCGCCATCCTGCACCTTCAGACCTCCCACTCCTCCTCATCCTCATCGCTCCTCATCACATGTCTGCGGGGGCAGGGGCCGAAACCCAGCTGATGTCGTGGGTAAAATAAGCTCATCCTGGGTCCCAGTGGGCCCTTGTCCCCATTACAATGTGATCAGCTGGGTTCTGGAGGAGGGAATCGAGTGTGCGCTTGTGTGTGTGTGTGTGTGTGTGTGTGTGTGTGTGAGAGAGACGTCTGACTATCCAGGCTGTCTGGCCCTGCTGCGGTTTCTCTGCAGCTACGACACTGCCGTACGCATCACATCAGTCCGACCACTGATCCTGGACCAGCGATGAGGGGGGGCACGCCAGACAGCTGGGCCACACGGTTCTGAACGTGACTGCTTTCTGCCCAAGAAGCCATGTGATCGATTCCCTTCCGCATCACTTAGCGGTCCAACTGCAGCCTCATCATTCGCTCAACTCTTTGTGACACACAGCACAAAACAAAAGGAACGTAAAGGTCCTTTCATTGTCACGTCCGCTCTGGGGCTGTTGCACATTACCGCGGTAAGACTCCTGCTCCGAGCCCATGCGAAGGACATCAGAACAGGTGGATGTTAGATCAGAACTCAAAATGGTGACAGTGAGGTTATCATACTCTGGACACAAGACTGCATTCTGGAGACCACGATGCCTGGGCAAGTTGAAGGGAAAAAAGATGAGCAGAAATCAGATGGACGGACTCACTCAAAGTCACAACGAATAAACGCTAAGGGCACAAGCGGAGGACAGAACTTTCTGGAAGGACGCTATATACGGGCTGATCAAGAGCGGGCATCGACTCCAGAGCGCTTAACACCGCTTACTAAACCGTCTTCTGCTGCCAACACTCCTGGATTACTAACCATCTCGGCTCTGCCCAGGATGAGGCGGCGACTGCAGGGAGAGTCCAGCAGTGGACGTGCGGAGCTCTTTCAGGTCCCTCCCTCACTTTCACCCCGCAACAGGAAGCTGTACCTTCCCAGGAACTCATTCCGTTTCACCTTTTACGCATAACTCTCGAACCTTGCAACTGATGCCACTGCAGGGGGCATTTTTTCCTTTTTGTTTCCTTTATCTGCAAAGTAGGGGGGGAAACGGCCATAGCACAGGTTCGCCATCGGCGCCGTTTCGCATCCGCCCCGGTTATCTGATCACGGAGAGCGGTGGCACACAGGAAGCTCTCGCTCACCGTCGCCCGGCACCTCTGCCCAACTCGGATGGGATTAAAGGGTGAGCGCTTAGCTGGAGGCTAAAACCGCTGAGCCCTGGAAGGTCACGCGAGAAGGTCAGCGCTCGCTCGCCTGCTCTCTCTCTCACTCTACGGCACCGTCTGAAACCATGGAGTCGTTCGGTACCGCTGAGATGTATGGCATACCACAGTTATGCCTTTCTGATTGGACCGACTTGAACACAAGGTGGAGATGAACCCGGGGGGGGGGTTGTTCTTGCTGGTTCTGCGGCACCGTTTCGGGTCCCGTTTCCCCCAAATGTCTCAGGCTGTTGGACGGCTGGCACAGCGCTGCATTCAGTGATGGTCACACACACACGGGGACTCAGTCCAGGAGAAACACACACCTGCAGGAAGGCTCAGTATACAGCTCTCGAACCCAGTAAACATGAGGTATCCAGCTCCTTGGTGCACTGACACACACACAGACAGGCGTAGACATGCAGTGATGATGGTGTGTGTGTGTGTGTGTGCGCAATGTGTCCCTAATTTCCCTCCAATCACTGATCACTATCCTCCCCACCACACACACACACACACACACACACACCGGCTGCAGCATCACATGCAAAGCTGGCCATTCTAACATCTGACTTAACAGAACATGCCAACAGCTGGCACACATCCATGCGAATTCCACCATCCCCATCAGGGAGAAAGCGGGATGGGATTAGTTCTGAGCTCCATTTCGAAACAATGCACGTCACACCTTCGCTGAGCTTCGCTGAGCTCCACTTTTAAAGGCGGCACGTTAGTACACAAACGGCATGAATTTCAGGGTCTGAAAAGTGCATCAGTAACAAAGAGGCACAAGATTATCGAAGCATAGCTTGTGTATCTGATACCACCACGTTGCTGGTTCACATCCCTCCAGGAGCTCCTTTAGCAGTGACATTCAAATGGCAAATACATACATAATCATAGCAGATGGTGTTGGATTTATAGAGCTGGTGGGAGATAAGTGGAACAGGATGGGTTTGAGACCCTTCTTGAATACCAGGAGGGATTCAGCAGCTCTGAGGGGCAGAGGAAGCTCATTCCACCACACTAAGACTAGGACTGATGGGCACCATGTTTACACTATTCCTGCACTTTAGGCCACCAACACCATGCCACCCACACGTCTCCACGCTGAGAACCTGTGTCCACAGGTACCAGGAGCCTCTAATCCCCCCCGACAGCTTGTTTAAACGGATCTCATCAGGGTGCAGACAGTGCAGCCTCATCACTTTCCCCACACGACAGTCGAAATGCAAGCAGCACAAAACAAAAAGATGCAAGTGTGTGTATTAGTACACAGGTGGTTTTCCCTGTGCGGTGACCAGCAGGACACCGCCTCTTGCTGGCGAGACGCGTGTGACACACTGCTGTGAGAAGTCCTTCCACTGTAACACAAAACTGTCAAACAACCTGGGCAGCAGGAGGCGTAGTGGTTAGAGCTGTGAGATTCAAACCCACTTCCCGCTTTAGTACCTTAAATCCAGATATTTACCCTGAATGGATACAGAAAAATTACCCAGCTGGATACACGGGTAGGTAAATCAGTGTAAACAGGTTAACACTGTAAGTTGCTTTGGAGAAAATCACCAGCTGCACAGGTATCAGTGTAATGCAGTGTAACCCTAATTGAATAAATAGAGGGTTTATTACACTGAGGTCTACACCTTTGGTGTTCAAGGTAAATGAAACCCAAGTGGAATACAGTCATGCACCGCTTAACAACTGACCGCATATATGACGGTGGTTCCATAAGATTATAATGGAGCTGAAAAGCGACCTTGTAGCACAAGGTGTTACTCACATGTTACTCGTGGTGCTGCTGCTGTAAACAAACCTACTGTGCTGCCAGTTGTATAAAAGCATAGTGCATACAGTTAAGTACAGTACATAATACTTGATAAACACTGATGTTACTGATTTATGTATTTACTATACTGTACTTTATTTTACAGTGTACTCCTACTAATAAAAAGTTTACTGTAAAACAGTATGCTGCTGCTGGCGGCGTCACATCTCGCGTTTACTGCGTCTCTTCACTGCATCAAGGCTATACTATCTAGGTTTGTATACGTACACTGTGATCGAGGCTATACCATCTAGGTTTGTAGACGTACACTGTGATCGAGGCTATACCATCTAGGTTTGTGTAAGTACGCTCTGCAATCGGGGCTATACCACCTAGGTTTGTATAAGTACACTCTATGGTGTTCATACAACAACAAAAGTAAAGCATTTCTCAGAATGTATCCCCGTCATTAAGCGACGCATGTCTGTAATCTGTTTTTCTGAAGGGACAGCAGGTGGCGCTTTGGTTAGAGCTGTTACCTTGCAACCTCAAGATGCTCACTTTCAATCCCCTTTCTGCTGAAGTACCCTCGACCACGGTACTGTAAGAATTACCCAGCTATATAAATGGGTAAATCATTGTTGGTCGCTTAATACAAATGAGTCCCCTTATGGCTCCAAGGTGACACGTGGAATGGAACCGCAGGGCTCGCGGTGTGTCCAGAACGCTCTGTGAATATTTATTACTTTAACAAGAGCAGACAGGAGGTCTTTCCAGAGCTACAGAAAGTGGCTGCACAATTACACAAGAAGGGCACAAAACTGCGCACGCAGCATTCTTTCCCACACCGATAAACACTCTCAAACACAGTTCAACAGGTCAAGTCCATTAGAACCAAAATGCTTTGCTTTATTCTGCCGATTAATCCCCCGCAGTGCAGAAAAGAGGCCCACGGCTGAAAATCTGCTTTGCAGACTTCTAATTAACAACAATCCGAATTCCCCGAGTAGCGGTGAGCAGAAAGTGGCAGGCCGTGTTGTGCGGACAGCAGCGCCGTGACTCGGCCCCGAGATTCGGCCGCCGAGGGGCCAGGAAGAGACGTCAGGACACATTCCCCACGTGGACGTGAACCCAAATGAGCCCAGTGCGAAAAAACATTATTGAAGCTTATTAAGATAGGGCGAGGATCACGAAATTCGGAGCCAATCGGCAGGGCCATCTCGGCGACACCCAAGTCAAACGCCTCCACGGGGGTTCGGCGCGTCAACCCACAGCGCATGTGGAGGGCAAACGGCAGCGGTTACAAGTTCTAATAACCCGAACGCACACAAAGAACTGCACGTGGATTTAAGCGGGAATTAAAAGTGACACCAGAGCTGTGGGCAGAGTCCACTGAGCCAAAGCTGACCAATTGGAGCTGCATTTTTTTTTAAATTACATTTTTCATTTATGTATTTAGCTGACACCTTTCTCCGGGCCCACTTACAACGCTGGATTCGTACAGCACACTACTTACTGTGATTTACTCACTTATGCTATTTACCGCATCAATTCAGGGTGAGTACCTTGATAAAGGGTAATGCAAAATGAGTGGGACTTGAAGCTGAGCCCTTTGAGAGGCGATGCCTCGAACCACTACGCCACCTGCTGGCCCAGGATCCGCAACCTCAAACACAAAAAGAAGGAATATTTATTGTATTGCTTTGCGATACTCCTGCCGTGCCAACAAGACAATACGGCACTCATCATTTCTTCAGCTCAGATTAACGGAGGTCAGACAGGCGGTGACGGAAGGTGGGTTTGACACCCAAGCCCCGCCCCTGCCCATCTGTTGTCATGGAGCTCTCGCAGCCTGCCGCCCAGGCACATCTCGTCCCCACAGCTCCGGCTGAAGGCCAGGCTATCGACGAGATGCAGCAGCAGGGTGTGTGCGTGTGTGTGTGTGTGTGTGTATGTGTGAGTATCCTGGCCTAGTTCCCTCCCACTTGACACAACTCGCTGTACCACGGTAGCCCCTAGCAACCTCGTATTGAGGACAAGTGGAGGACATGAGATTATTACATTACATTATTTAGTGGTTGAGCAGATGCTTGTACCCACAGCGTCTTGGTCGTCTCACAGCTGCGCACCGTTCCTGTCTGCAGAGATACACACCAAGTGTTCACCGAATCCATCCAGGTCAGGCAACTTGCTCAAGGACACAGGATGGGCCATGTAGAGAAAACTCGAGTGTGTGTGTGTGTGCTCTCGTCGAATGGCTGTCAGCTGATGCGTCTGCATAACTGTAAGATGTTTCCAACCAACCAAGTCCATCAAGACTCGAACACGCAGATGCAGACGCATCTTCCATAGTCGTTTCCAACGTGGCCAAACTTGCACGGGACTTCGGTGGACGTGGACGCAACTGTCGAGGACACACCCCAACGGTCAGACCCTGCCGCTTGACGTCGGTCTGAAACGGCTACTTTGAGAAGACCGAAAAGGATCGGGGCAAGCGAACGATGACCTTCATAAATTAATCGAGTCTAAAGAGGAATTAAAATTAAGATGTCACGTCCACGAACTCCTATTTAACGCTGACTGTGGAACAAGTCGCCCCATAAACACATGGCAACATTCCCGAGCTGTAAATACTGTGGAAGTGAGTTGAACTGCGGTCGCCCCCGGCTCCTACTGCGTTTGGGGGCTCTTTACTGCCATCTACTGGGAGAGTGGGAAATAAGCCAAAACATTTTGAAAACTAATTATTAATAAAGAGGAAAACATTTGTGTCTTTGGAAAATAATAACTGTTTATGGACACAAGAAACCAGTGTTTTTACAAAAGTAAAAATCTGTGACAGTTCTGTCTCTACCACATACACACATTTAAACACAACAGATCACAGAAATGTTCTCAATCTCTCACTCTCACGGAGTCATGAACTCCAAAATTCTTCCAGCAGATATAAGCAGTCTCTGCGATCAATTCGAGAAACTGGATCACATTAAACACGGGGTATAAAAAGACCGTGTGGAGGGGAGCGAAGGAGCAGGGTGGCCTCCCTGGGAGGTACAGCTTAACTAAACATGGCTGCTCGGTGCTGTGGAGTGTCATGTTGCCTAGCAACAGGACCTCACTACCCTCCCCACCCCTACCACTTGCAAAAGAAGAGGGTAAAGAACCTTTTGTCCCTTCGACTTTTCCATCCCATTGAACGCACTGCTTTAACTGGCATTACAGCACTGCAGATATAACGTACTATTACCATAAAACAAAGAAAATTAGGAACACAGTGGGAGAGCATTATCTTCCCGATTTTATACCAGGGGTATCTCGGCAACCAAGCTCCTGATTTGATCTTGTGATTAAGGTGTCTTCAGATAATTAACAGGATGTATATGTACATACACACACACACACACACACACACTCGTATATACTGTACATAGATACATATATACACACACATATGGGGGGGTTAATTCTAAATCATTAGACCACAAACATGCCTGTGTGTGACTCCATAGTGCATCCAACTTGTACAGAAAACACGGAAAGTTCAAGCTACCGGATGTCATTTTTAACCAATTTCGTTAAGCTTTGCATGTTTTTTCTGATGACGGGCGGTATCCCCACGCTCGTGTTTGGTTTAACTTTAACAAACAGGTCTGACTTTCCTCACCGGAGCTTAAAGTCCACGGCGGGTCGGCGCCAAGGGCCGAGTCTGAAGGTGAACGAGCAGCACGATGAAGCAGCTCTGGACACACACTAGTCCCACCACGCACAGGATGAATCAGCCAAGGGGAAACAGCCGAATGGCCTGAGACATCCAGATGGACACTGGACCAACCAGTGGCACACTGACACTGGCCAAGGGGGAGTGTGGACGACACCAGACCACGTGTTGAGGGTTTTTTTTTTTTTTATAGAATTTAAAAAAAAAAAAAAAAAAAATCATTGCACTGCACTGACACCGTAACTCGAGCGAGGAATTCCGTGCGACTGCCACCATGCGCCGAGAGCTACGGTGCAGCCCACACCCGTCAGGTTTCTGACGCTGCAGACTCCCGTTGATCTGCTTAGGGCCGTAATGCCCTGCTGGCAAACTGACTCAGCATCACGCAGCCTTAAAAACACATTCCACAAAAGCCAAATTGCAAGGCTAGGAAATTCGAGGCCTCTATAGCTGAGGGTCCAAATCCCCCCAAAAAGCCCTTCCTGTGGGTAACCTGTCAAGCGCTGCATGGACGCGGGAAATAATCCGGCACGAGTGAGTCACAGAGAGGGTGAACATGGCCGACTAACACACCACACCATTTTACACTGATGTATTATAAGGAACAGATTGCACGTCTCCATCCAATAGACACAACTTGTTCGATCAAATCAATCTGTTCCTATGCATAACTTGCAAGGGAAATTCTCATGTAGCTTCCCGTATCAAGTCCAGCACTCTAATTGCGGCCTACAAGAGCGCAGCCCAGTCCCTACAGGACCTCATCGCTCCTTACGCCGCACCCCTCCAGGTCTGGTCACTTGGTGGTCCCACCCGCAAGGGGTCCGAGATCAAAAGTCTGTACGTTTTTGGTTTTGTTCCCGAATGAGTGACCTCTGTCCCTCAGAGCTGCTGAATCCTTCGATTTAAGAAGGGTCTCAAACCCATCTCTTTGAGAGCCACTTTTCCCCTGATCTTTTGACAGCTCCATAAATGAGTCCAACACCATCTGCTATGATTACCTATGTATCTGCTATTTGAATTTCGCTTCTATAGGAGCTACTGGAGGAATGTGAACCAGCAACATGGTGGTGTCAGACACGCAAGCTGTGCGTCAGTAGTCTCGTCTATATCTACAGCTCTTTACTCTCAGCTGTACGTGGCTTTGAAGAGGAGGATCTTCAGGAAGAATAAACGCAAGTCTAACTTGTTTGTTTACTTCTGGATTGAACTGATTACCATGACGATGGGGACTCGGGTAGCGGACAGGTGGCGCCCAGCTAGGGCGGTTTACATCAAAACCATTTCGGCCGAGGCAAGTTTGGAGAACCCACGTCTGTGCCGGAGATCAGCCTGGTTACGCCCGAATCTGTGGAGACGAGAAACATGGAGTCCTTTGGAGACGAGCGCTGCCTCCAGGGTCCCTCTCTCAAAGAAACCCCGGTAAACCGGCTCTGTACTCAAGACGCAAATCGTTTTGACGCTGTCAATCAGACGGTCTAGACGCCTGTGCCTCATCACGGAACACGCGTCGAGAACAATGGCGTCACCTCCACGTGTCTCCAGGCAGTTGTGACACAGAGGTTCTCGGGTAGAACCTCTAACAGCTGGTTAAGCGGCGCAAGCCGTCGCTCGCCACACGCCAGCCGAAGCCGTCGCGTCGATCAACCCGGTTCGACGAGACGACGCCAAACACACCCAGTACAGGCAACCGTAGGCTGCGCTTCACCACGCCCAACAGAGCCTGAACTGTACTACCGTCTCACCCTCATCTTACCCTTCCCAACCACACCTTCCCACATCCCATAAAGAAAGGATGACCGTATCTCCACACTCACACTTCTGTTTGGGGCCATAGCTCTCCAACGGATGAGATTGCCCACCGGGCCCGTAACCCGTCTGGTCCTCCCAGCCCGGCCCGATCTCCAAGCCCCCCCCCAGCTGACGGACACCCCAGGAGCAGCAGGCCCCCATATAGGCCGGACAGCAGGAGCTCGTGCGCCGAAAACCGTCAATTAAGGGCTTTGTGGAGAGCTCGCCGTGACACAGGACAACAGGCCTGCGCTTGTCCAGACTCAGAGCCTCCTTTTATTAACCTCCCAAAGATCAAATACATCCCAGACACAAACGACACATACGGTGTAAATCACACAATGGGAGCGCTTTGGAAAGAAGCCCTTTCAAAACCTGAGTTTGCTTAGCGATGTCACTAAGATGTACAGTGGACTTCGGTATGGTGTTCACACCACACACACAATGTCTGTGCGTGAGAGAGAGAGACATTTCCTGAAAAACAACATACGGAATTGGTCATTACACACCTATTATGTCACGTGAGACAGACTGTACATCGTTAAATAACCATTTCGTGGTAAAACTAAAGGACACAAGGGTTTCGCACACTTTAAGGGAGAACAGCAACCACAGAGGACTTAAGGAATCACTAGAACCCCAAGTAGTGGAGATCTCTCTCTCTCTCTCTCTCACACACACACACACACACACACACACACACACACACACAGGTGTGGAGAGGCCAGGACTTTCCACAGTACTGCCACATGGTTGCACTCCAAAGGCTCACCAATTAACAACCTTCACCATCAATCAGTTCAGAGTGACGTCCAGACTGACTGGGCAGCTGAAAGTCACCTAGGGTTAAAAGAAGAAGAAAAAAAAAAAAAACACAACAACAATAATACTAATAACAATAATGATAAAAAACAAGTAAACAATATTCATACGAGGGCACAACTCCACAGGCAGAACGACGCACACGATCTACCCTGTGCTCCCCATGCAATAAACATTTACTGCATTAGTTGACGTCCCTGAAATCCTTTCGGGATTAATTTCACAGCAAGACCAGCGACAAGCAGCGCGACGGGAAAACATTCGAAAACTATTCGCCGTTTTTCTGGCCGACCTCACGCGAACTCGAGTTCAAGGAAAAGAAAAATCTTTACATGACATCCCCAGCGGTCGAGCGCAGCCTCCGGCACAAGGACCTGTTGTGCGACCCGAACCCGGGGCCAGGGAGCGCGGGCCCCAATTGGAGCGACTGAAAGGGAACCGTTTCCTCTAACCAGGATGACATTCTTCATCAAAACGTGTTTTCCGTACAGTTCAATAACAAAATAATTACGCAAGAGGCCCACGAAGGAGAGGGAACCGTCTTCGTTCTCCGCAAACGAGAACTTATTGAGCAGAAACGAAGACACAATAACAATAAATGAGTAACTCCGAAAGCAGCCGTGCTGGACAAGTCTGGCCCTGTTCGGACAGATCGGAACACTCGGTTCATATCGCACGTTCAAAACCGTAGTAATATGAGCCATCGGCAGACACGCACTTAGGGGGGGATAAACGGAACCCGAGTTGGGAGGACGAGCCGACTTGGACAAGAACGAGGTCAGCGCTGCTGCTTTCCGTCACACACCATGACATCGCCCTCGCCCGCCGGACCACCGCCGTTTCAACTCGACTCGCTGACCTTCCGCATCAAGAACTACAGATTAATTACATCATCATCATCATCATAATCTTGTTTAACTATCACTTATCTGACTCCTTTGTCCAAAGCGACTTACAATGTTAGATATGCAACACGACTGCGATTCAGGGAGTTATACAGGTAAAAGAAGGCAGCAGGTGGAGCTGTGGTGGAGGTGGTCTGGACCTGGAGGTCACAGGATCAAATCCCACCTCCTGCTGCAGTGCCTTTGATCACAGTTCTCACCCCGAACTGATCCAGCAATAACTACCCAGCTGTATAAATCAGTTAATTTTTATTAATCTTAACACTGTGAGAAAAGCATCAAATTGTAATTTTCACTGGTTTAACCACTATAGGATACAGCGGCACAGCAGGTAAAAGGTGGTAATTCTCACCTGCTGAGCTGGGCAGCGGACATAGGTTCCAATCCAATTTAGGTTGTATGGAGTTTGCACGTCACCCCCAATGTTTGCACCCGGAAGAAGGTCCTGCCAAAACCATTGGTTCAAGCGCACGCACACCAGAGCTGTTGTTCGCCCCTTGCGTAGGAAACCATGAAAGTCATGGCCAACAGTCCAACTTCCACTATCTGCCACTCCCACACACACACACACACACACACACACACACACACACACAACACCACCCGCAGAAAAGAAGACAAAAAAGATTCACCCATTTGTGCAAGTAGGATAATTTTTACTGAATCAGTTCTTGAAAAGTACCTTGACCAAGGGTACTAGAGCAGGAGCCCAGGTCCTCCGTTTGATGGCCGGTGGCTCCGACCGCTACGCCACCTGCTGCCCGTAAATACACGTCACGACACACAAAGCGCTTCTGTCGATTTAAGAATCGCCAACAACCCCAGCGGTGCTCAAGAACCTCACTTTTCGTCCAAGCTGGCAAATACTTCCAAACAAAGGTGATCTGGTGACGTGCATGACAAAGCAAATTTTCAGAGACGTCCAAGATTCCCTTTATGATGCGCCGCGTGGGAGAGGACGTCCCGATCGACCGATCGGGCGCGGTACCCGTCCCGACACGAGCGCGTACGCGTGGAGAACGCAGCCCGCGTAGCCGGGCACCTCCATCCGCCAGGACCGGCCACCTCACCTTGAAATTGCTAGAGTTGACCCAGGAGGTGGCAATTGCGTCCACCATGCGGTCCAGCATGGTCTGGTCCTGCTCCAGGTCGTGAGACTTTTCCTTGTCGGAGATGTAGTCTATGATCTCCTGGCCCACCTGCAGCCGGCGGCCCACGTCCCTCTGCATCACTTGGGTTAAACAGCTCTCCATGCTGACCTCCATCGCTGGGACAGCTGGTCAAGGCGACGGAACACGCAGGTGCCAAACGTCTTTGTACGTTTTAAAAATAAATACACGCCGATTTCCACCTGAAGGTGAAGTCTTTGTTGGCCAAAGGTGACCGAGGGGCACAGAGAAGTGAGGACACAGTCTTGGGGGGGGGGGGGAGGGGGGGAAGACCTCTGGGTTTGGCCTGCAGCTTTTCGGGGTTTCGCTTTTCACCAGAGGTGGACGCAGCAGTGCGGGTATCAGCGCCGGCAGGCAGGTAAGACGAAGCGGTCAGGGCTGGAGGGGCCAAGCTTCATAATTCAGTGGTTCTTTGTTCCTGGGCAGCCCTGCAAAGGAGAGAGAGAGAGATTCAGCAGCCTGCTAACGTGTCAAAAGGAAACGGGGTTTGCCAGCGTGACAGCACCGGGGTCACCCGGCCGTCCATCGAGCGATGGGCATTGCGACTTGTCCACCGAACCCGCCAACTGATGTGGCCTTTTACATTTACATTTATCTCACAAATATTCATTGTGACACTTCTGGCACAAATCTGTTACCCGGACAGCGAATTCCGGCAAAAACGGCGGCGCTGGTGGCGGTGGACGCGTTTGGCGAAATGCAAGTTCGTTTACTCTGTACATCGCTTCGTAGAACAGCCTCTGCCAAGTTAATGCAAACTTTCCTCCAAGGTGACTTACAACGTTAGGTTTGCACACCTGGAATCATTTCCTCATTTACGCAGCAGGGTAGTTTACCGTATCAACTCAGGGCAAGTACCTTGGGCAAGAGAACCACGGCACGACGCAGGATTCGAACTCGGGACCTTCCGACCGCAAGGGAACAGCTGTAACCGCTACGCCACCTGCTGCCCTGTTGAGATGTCACACGCTGTAACCCTAACGGTAAATCCTCTACAGTTAGGGTACACATTTGCACTGTCGGTGTATGGAGATGTGTCCCCACACTGACACCACACTGGTGCTGGAAGGAGGCACAAGGGGTGGGGGTACAAAAACCAATTTTAGTCCGGATCTCTGTTCAGTTGCCTGTGTCCCGCAGGAGGTCTCTGCCTGCCTGCTTTCCTTCCGCTCCTGTGCTGCTCCAGCACGAGGCCCCTCTGTTAACATGTTACACGTACACGTTACATGTGGCTCGCGGACGTTGGGTAACACCCCTTACCGCTCAGAGCCCGAGCGAGTCAACTGGCAACGAGTCGAGTGACCCTGAAGGGCGGGACACGTCGCCCCGAGAGAGAGAGAGAGAGAGAGAGCGAGAGAGAGAGCGCGCACCTGGCTGAACCCCCACGGAGCGGCCACTGGACCGTGACGGCACAGCCGGAGCACAAGTCCACTTCATCATCATCATACTGTTATTAATATACTGAGAGATCGACTCGTGGCTCAGTGTCCCGCACCACTAGGCCCTCGTTTTTACACACACCCATAAACTGCTGGGGCTATTTACATGATTTGACAATCGTCGTCGTGCATGCATGCCTGTGTCTGTGTGTGAGAGAGTGAATGTGTGCGCGTGCGTACGGACTACGTGCGTGTTCCTTTAGCAAAACCGTGGAGACGTGGCTAAGGAGCGCAGCAGCAGCAGCATCATCATCATGCAGCGGAGCGGGGCGGCCCGCGGCGGCGGCTCGCGCAAAAACCTTCTCCTCGCGGGCTCGCGCGGGGCCCACTTACTGCTACGTTTTGCTTCGCGTTGCGTCGCGCCGCCCTGCTCGCGAGAGCCACGGGCCCGCACGTCCGATCGCCACACGATTCCATCAAGACAAGAGCCCCCGGTCGGTCACGCAGGAGGAGGATAAACACAAACAGCGCGGCTACGCTCGCCGCTCGGCCGCACGGCCGCCGCCGTGTAATTGATCCGGGGAGCCGAAGAGCGCCTAAGTACGAATCACAAAGCACGAATAGACAAGACTCACCGCGCCCCGGTTCTCTGTGATCTCGGCGGCTACCTGGACACACGCGCCGGAAGAGCCCGACGGCCCGATTATTGTGCATTTAATGCAGTCGCGCCGAGCTCCGCCGACCTGTACGAGCGCCGCGGCTCGAAGAATGGGAGCGCTTGTGCGCATGCGCTGAAATGCGACCGAGCTCAGATCCGCGCGCCTCCTGGTGAGCGGCGCGAGCGACGAGTCCGGACAGCTACGCGATTACAATATGGGTGCAGGAGACCACACAGGACGGCACCCTTACAGTAAGCCAATACACGTAGGAACATTGGCGGTCAGGTTGGACTCGCAGGAAAAAAGGGCCGCACTGTACACTACACTGTAGTCTACAGTGACTCTACAAACACTGCTTTGAGAGAGCAATACTGAGTCTCAGTTCATCGATTTCTGCTTAAACATCATCCCACTGTTCAGATAAGAATTTTGCAGCTACAAGCGCCGCGGGAATGACACCAGCGAGTGTATATGACTTTTTTTTTTGCCTTTTTACTTCATCTTACCTATACAGACAGTGCCGTTCATAGAATTCTAGGGTGGACTTTAATCAATAACTGGATAATCATGGTTACAGTTTAGAAAAAAATATGGTATACGTGACGGAATTTCAAATTTTGTTTTTTTATTACTGACAATATTATACGCATGAAATTCCACTTTACGTGATAAATATATTTACACGTAAAATACTCATCTGTGATTTATATCCTGGGGCCACCCGCAATGCGAAATCAGTTCATTTAATTTGGACAAGTTTAAAGACATTTAAATAATCTACAGCGAATTAATTTTCACGTAAATCCATTTGAATGTAGCTCCGTACATGTGTGTATAGCGCCATCTTACGGTCATTTAATGGAAAGCCTTTACTGCGCCCTGCCAGCTCCAGTAGCGCTGCTGTGTGGAAACACGTCCCGATTACGTGTCCAATACATGCAGTAAAATCATATCAGGTGAGAAATTATTTGTGAACTCACTAATCATCTACCCGTTGCGCATCTCTTTGGAAAAGCTTCTGCCAAATGAAGAAATGTTGTGTATTGTTCGTTGCTTAGATGCTACCTTGACAGCAGCGGACAAAATTTAATCCTTTTTAGTTTTAAACATAAACGTATTTCACCGATATCCTGTCGTGGACGCACCGTGTCGGGTTTACCGTGCCTCGCGCCCTCTCCTTGCTGCATGGGCTCTGATCCGTCATGATCCTGCAGTGGATGTACTGATAATAAATGAATGAAGGATTCATGGATGGATGACCATTTTACTGTCTCACATCAGGGAAAGTACCTTGATGGAGGTTACTGCAGCAGAAGCAGCCCTTGGGGTTTGAACCCGAATACTGAGATATTGTCCTTGTAGCAGAAGATCCAATAAACATCATACATTTCAAGCATAATTTCATATTCTGTAGCGCGTAAGCCCTGCTCTCTATCCCCCCCCATCACCATGGACAAGGGCTCTCATTTTGTGGACACATAAGCTGTGCAATCAAGACAAATCCTGCTCTTGCACAGGGAGGACTTGCCCGACAAATGTTTACATATTTCAGATATCAATCTGTCTCACGTTGAAATGCAGTAGTATATGTAAGCGCTGCGCAGGAGGCAGTGAGAATTCATACAGATTGTATTGTTCCAAACACCCTTTGCAGTTATTTCACTGACACTGTTCTCCTAAGCAACTTACAACATTAACCTACCTACAACTATTTACCATTTTATGCAGCTGGGTAATTTTACCAGAGCAATTTATGGTAAGTACCTTGCTCAAGAGTACTACAGCAACTGGTGACACTTGAACCAACAACCTTCAGATCCAAAGCAGCAGCTGTAGCCTCTACACTGCCAGCGATCCCCTGCACTGCACCACTTCATGCTATTCTGTCATCGTGCCATCAGTTTTAACTCATTACAAACCAAGGTATTTGACTAGTTAAAGGTAGTGGCAAAGGCTTGTGGTGACACACTACATTATATGTGTTCTACCTGATTTCTGCATTTAAACCATTTCCGTTTACATGTATTCATTTAGCAGACGCTTTTCTCCAAAGCGACGTACGTCTCAGAGAAAATACAATTTGTGCATCAGAGACATAGTTGCAGACATGATTCTTAAGTAAACCAAGTTTGTTCCTTTCCACTTTATGCACCGGCGATGTTCAGTATCAGCTCATCATCTCCATGTCTGACTGGAACTGTCTCCATTCACACCAGTCCACGTTCATGTTCATGTTCATGTTGCAGAGCACATGATGACTCATGTAGGGGACCCAAGGCTTCCCTGCAAGAGGGATGTGACCTCAACAGCTTTGCAACCTGCGTCTTGAGGTGCCTGAGACAGCGGTGATTCCTGCACCTTTACAGCAAACCTCCTTTGGCCAAATGGGACGAATAAACAAATAAAGCAAGAAGAAGAAACCACAGCAAACTCATAAAGCACAACAATACAAATATCCAAACATGACTACTTAAAAACAATGTATGTGTTTCACCTTTAATTAATAGGTGAAATGAGTTAACAGACAAATGAGAAGACTTGAGCCCGGCTATCCAATGTTTATCCACAAACAGTTACTAAAACACACACTTTCAGAACCGCTTATCCCATACAGGGTCACGGAGCCTAACCCGGTAACTCAGGGCGTAAGGCCAGAGGGGGAGGGGACACACCCAGGACGGGACGCCAGTCCATCGCAAGGCACCCCAAGCGGGACTCGAACCCCAGACCCACCGGAGAGCAGGACTGTGGTCCAACCCACTGCGCTACCGCACCCCTCGTTACCAAATCACCGTTTCTGAAAAGACTGAGTTTACTGCAAACAACCGTTTTCGCGACAAGTATCTACATAACATCAGCCGTTCGCCGAACACGCGAATGGTGCGCGTGCGCAGTCACGTGACGTCACAACCCACAGCGCAATTATCCTAATATTGTGCTCTAAATGACAACATTTCAAAAGGACATATCCCAAATGTGTAAAGTGATCTTCTCACCACACATAAACAATCCCGGATACTGACAAGAATCTCACAATCGCAAAACTTTACTTCAGAGAGGCCGGGCTCCATTTTCCCTGTCCGACGCCATGTACCGTTCCATAATCACAGCAACTCCACTAACCTGTGAACAAATTTAAATAATCCACGTTATTCGAATAGTTTATCGAATAAAATGGCTCTCAATCGCCTCCGGATTCGGGGAAAACCAGCAACGCGGCGGGCGGCATTTTCCTCCGGCGGATAGAATCATGAGGCGACTTCCAGAAGTTTCTCACTCCAGTAAAATCGTGATCTTCATCTTGCGTTCAAGTCTCACACCTGGCTGATGGATTTTGTGTTCGTGTTTAGCTACCGCTCTCAGTCACATGTTTTAAAAGCATGTTCATCAACTGTCAGTTTTTAGTTCAAAATACAAGAAAAAAAAAAAAACAGTTTCCGTTAAACTGCTTAAATTGACAATTGAATCTCAGTATTTAACATACATTTTCCCGAACATAACGTAACCAAGTTAATTAACATGAAATGAGCAATCAATGTAATTAACAGTATGCTTTGATTGCAGCATATTTTACCGAAATGGTGCTCACGACAAAACGATGCTAATTCGCATAATTCCCACCTGAGAACAATGCACAACTTGTCCACATTTCCAAAATGTTTTCTTAGCTACATCTCGGATGGATAGAATCACTATTTGCGTTTCACTCATTGCATATTTATTTTTTTATGCTTTTTATCTTATAAGTGTTCTAAGAAAAGCCTGAGAAGCAGGCAGTAGTAGAAGCAAACCCTGTATTCTTATATCTTGTTGTTATATTCCGGTAAAATGTCGTTCATGGATCAAAAATGTTGAAATAAAACCAATTCGGTTTAATCCCGGCCTGTATGTGTGTTTGTTGTGGTCACGTTCACCAAGTCTTCTTAACCTACTACCTAGTCGTGAAGTCGTGAGGTGATGTCGCGAATATCTATGGAAAATGGCGCCCTGTTTTTTGTACAGGCCGGAGGGAAGTTTTATAAAACAAAGCCCTTTTGTTTATGCCTCTTAACAGGAGTTGGGCATCTCTTTCGGGAGCACTATTTTAGTGTTGTGATAAACACTGACCGTGTTGTTGAACTTAAGAGACATAACTAGGGTGCCTATGTCATATCATATGTCGTATGACAAAGCTGCCTCAACTAACTTGACTCATGTTAAATTTACATGTATTCATTTGTCAGATGCTTTTCTCAAAGTGACGTACATCTCATAGGAAATACAATGTGTTCGTCACATTAGTAGAAACAGACACTTAGATGCAGACGTGTGATTCTTAAGTGCAGTTCATTTAAACGCTTTCTTTCCGCCACATGAATCAATGTTCATCACACGAGTAGCTGCATAAAACTTTATCCGAATATCCACCATTCCTGATCACCTTACTGATTTTTTTTGAGATACATATAAATTCACTTAGTTTGCAGTACATAGCCAGTCATGGTAGATGCTTTTCATTTACAGTTAGCTGACATTTTCCTCCAAAGTAACTTACAATGTTAGTCTACCTACAATTATTTACCCATACACCTGGGTAATGTTACTGGAGCAATTTTAGGGTAAGTACATTGTTCAGGAGTAACTACAGCCAGAGATGGGACTGAACCTACGATCTGTATGGCCAAAGGCAACAGCTCTAACCACTACACTACTAGCTGTAGAGTTTTTATAAGGGAAGAGAATTTGTCCCATGTGGTGGAGTTTAAGTATGTTGGGGTCTTGTTCACGAATGAGGGGAGAAGGGAGCGCGAGATCGGCAGCAGTAATGCGGTCGCTCTACCGGACTGTAGTGGTGAAGGGGGAGCTGAGCCATATGGCAAAGCTCTCTATTTATCGGTCGATCAACGTCCCTACTCTCATCTATGGTCATGAACGCTGGGTAATGACCAAAAGAATAAGATCGTGGATACAAGCGGCTGAAATGAGTTTTCTCCGTAGGGTGTTAGGACTCCGTGACACAGTGAGGAGTTCGGACATCCGGGAGGAACTCAGAGTAGAGCCGCTACTCCTCCACGTTGAGAGCAGCCAGTTGAGGTGGTTTGGGCATCTGATAAGGATGCCCCCTGGGCGCCTCCCTTCGGAGGAATACCGGGCATGGCCAACTGGGACGAGACCTCGATGTCGGCCCTGGATCCGCCGGAGGGATTATATCTCACAGTTGGCCTGGGAACGGCTGGAGATCCCCCGGGCTGAGCTGGAGGAAATTTCGGGGGACAGGGGCGGCTGGGCCTCTCTGCTCTCTCCGCTCTCTCCGTTGCCACCGCGACCCTAGGAGGAGAAGCGGGCAAGAAAATGGATGGATGGAGAATTCTGTATACAGTAATGGTGCAAAATGTTGTAGAGTACACACAAGTACTGGCCTATTACCAGTTTTAAATATTTCCTCCAGCTTTGTCCTTACAAATGTAGTTGTCTTTTCTCATGTTCAGCTTGCATGTTTGTGTTGCCCATTTTCCTCCCAGAATGGATGAATTTGTAAGGAACAGATCTTAGATTTGGAACTTCATGGTCTTTTCTGCTTATGCTGAGCCACTGAACCAAAGCACCATCTTGAGACTTCTCCATCAGCTTTTTATTAGCAAACTGCGATTCTAGGAATGGGTTCAATATAGTTTTGTTGTCTTTAAAACTTTTGTTTTACAGCCACTTTACGTTTAGTGCATCTTCAGCTCATTATGGAAAATGAATAAGTATACTTTGTATAAACTTCCCATTTGCCTTCCTCACTTTTAAGGCTGAGACTGAGACACAAATACACAATTTTCCTGGCTAACTAAATGACCACTGATATAAGGAGTGCATGTAATACAACAATTTGAATGGCCACTGAGCATCGCAAGTGCCAAGAAGGGGAGCAAGAGCGTGCGTCTGGGCCCACAACCACTTATGCTGTAACAGTATGTGCAGCATTTGACCCTTTAACAGCTGGGTATTTTACTGGAGCAATTTAGAGTAATTACCTTCACGTGGGGTGCGAAAGCAGTTGTAGGGTGTGGGATGTGAACCAGCAATCTTCAGTTCCAAGACCAACTCACCTGTTGCATATTACAGAGCTATGGCACTAAACATTTTAAGTACAACTGAACCCAAATTAAAAAATCTGAAACAAAAAAAAATGTAGCTTCATTGAAGTATGCACACACACACACACACACACACACACACATTTTCAGAACCGCTTGTCCCGTACGGGGTCATGGGGAACCGGAGCCTACCCGGCAACACAGGGCGTAAGGCCGGAGGGGGAAGGGGACACAGTGAGTAAAATAGTAGTTTTAAATTAACTCAGACCCTTTGTGCAACTTACAAAACAAGTTCACACACACATACACTGGCTGAAGCCGCTAGCTGTCCTTAAATCAACTACATAAAATATACTAAGTGTAGTTAATAAGCTGATAATGATTAGTTTTCTTCATTTCGATCTTTACTAGTCTTCTTGCCAACAGTGGTAATACAGTTTTTATTAGTGCAGTTTATCAGTGGGTCCGAGGAAATGGACAAAACTGAGCAAAACCAAAATACTTGATGGTTTAGTGTGAAGGCATTCTGCAGTCTATAAGGGAGGTGCTTGCTTGTCTCTCATTCAGAAGTATGAGGTTCATAAATGTTTAATGGCTAAATGTGTGTAATGATATTTGTATCTACTTGTTAATGTACAATTTCTAAAATTTTATTAGGGATGGTACATGTGAAATCAGCTGATTCAAATTGTTACAATTTGAGAAGAGAAATCTAGAGTGATGTACCAATTTTATTTTTAGTGTCAGCTGTGTCTAAATGCACATACACACTCTGTAAGTGCCTTGATCAAGGATTTGAACTGCTTACCAGAGCACATGGTGAAAAACCTTGCTACTACACTACCTGCTGTCCCCAGACATTTAAATTTACTTTCCTTGAAACTAAACCTGTAGTTTTTGTTAATTATCCATGTTTTTAAAACATGTATTTCACACAGCTAGAATCACTATGCATAAAGAAACATTATTTAATCTAAAGTCTTGAGCAGAGGACTGAGTAACTCATTCCATATCTAAAGGAGCTTCTTCTAAATCACAGAATCCCATTTGTACTCAAATATGCACTGGTATAATTCGATATTTCTTACGACCGTCACTTTAGGGGTTGAATGCTTGCATATTTCATAACATTGCTGCAGGATTCATAAATTAAAACACCTTTTTGCTTCAGGTTCATCAGGCTGTATCTGTAAGAAAGCTCCACTTTATAAATCTCTTCACTCGAGTGCTGTTATGAACCAAGCCAAAAGTGAATTAAGGTGTGGAGTCAGGAGCTATAAGGGACAGAGTCAGATTTAGGAGTGATCAGTCAGAGCCAGGGCTTGAGTCACATCTTCCATATGGAGGCCTGAACTCTATGGACAGAATGTGATATTTCAGTCAAGTTTTTAGCACCCAAAAACCCAAAGAACTTCAAGGTAAAATCTTTACAGGCATAAAAGGGGCACAGACCCGGACAGGTTGTGTAGTCCTGTACTAATAATACTAGAATATGTTTCCTTATCTTTTTTCTGGGGAAAAAACACATTAACAGCTTACAAAGTTGCGCGTTAAGGTCACTGAATGCCAAACTGAAGACAGCAAAATTTCACAGCAGCATAGTTTATGAGTGGCATAACAACTTGTCCAGTATTGTGGTGACAAAAAAAAATGTCAACAGTACAGCGTGTCACCGGAGGGCTCCTGGATACCTTCCCCACAAGCGTCCAGGGTGCGATCACCAGGGCAATCCATGGCACCAGCAGATTTGGTGGTGCCTTCTGCAGAGGGCTCAGTGGTGTGGTTGCCAGAAAACGCTGTGGTGCAGTTTTGAGATCAAATAAGATAAAAATGTACAGTTACCCCTTTTTAACCAGTGCTAATTTTGTTCCCTTTTGTGTCCACCTTACCTTGCAGTCTTCTGTATAAACAGATGGTGCTAACTGCAGCAACCATGAAGCCAACAAGGTATATACAGTACTCTGTACTGGCTGACTTCAGGAGCACTAACAAAGTGTGGAAAGACATGGATCTGTTAAGAAAATGACTGAGAATTTGTTAGATGTCCTTTCTCACAAGTATCCAAAATGCATATGATGACAATGACGTGAGTTTATAAAAGTCACATTATTATTACTATGTATGCATATTGGTTGTCTTGGTGATGTCTGTGCATTTAGGCACACAACATTCTCTTGCTACATATTGGTTGCCTAAGTGATCGGATTTCCCCTAAATGATTATTCCTGTGATACCGACAGCCAACATCTGATCATAAATTGGTTTTGCCCGGTGATCCAATATAAGGAGTTACACAGGGCTTTATGATATGACATATAGGCAGTACCTCAGTTTGGTTTGAATAGATCTCAGGTGGTCTTGTGAGTGCTTCTACAGTTTGATGGCTATGGGACAGCTGGCAGCATAGTGGCTAGGACTGTTGCCTTCAGATCTGAAGGTTGCGGGTTTGAATTTTGCCTACTCCTGTAGATTAAAATTTAAAGCATGTTTTCCCTCTCAAAGCAGTTGGAAGTCCTGATTGTAATCCTGTGACTTAACCCAAGAGATGTGTGTCAGAAGAGAACGGTGCGCTCGGTTTATCTGCGGAGCCATAATTCCCTCGCTGGTGCCAGCAGCATGTATTCATGTGGAAGTCTGGTGCACAGAGGCGTGCGGAAGGACAGTGTAGAAACATGTCACTAGGCTAATCTGCTGCAGGAAGCTCAGTTGGTTCTGGGAAAAACCGTCTGTGTTGCTACCCAGATGGCTCCGTAACACTCCTTACAGCACCTTCTCCATTGGCTCCACCCCTAACCCACAGTGGGACGGGAAAGAGTGTGACAGCGTGTGACCTTCTTTCAAAGACGCGTATGTACACAGACTATTGTGTGGAATATGAGGGTCTTAATCCTTGTGAAGTTAGTTTGTTCTAAACTATGCTTATGATGAATAATGTTCCCTTGCTTGTGTCTCAAAAGTTAAGCAGACGATTGTCTCCGAAACAACATACGTATTGACTTGAGCTGGTATCTTTGTCCAGTTTTTCAGATACCCTGAATTAGCTATACAACAGAGCACTATAATAATAAAACATATAAGCTCATGTAAGGTATAAATGTTCATGCTTGCAATGTTCATGATCAAACTCAGATCAATCCTTTACAGAGCCACTCCTGCAATATAACAAATGTTTATATGTATCTTCAAAAAAAAAAAAAAAAAAAAAACTACTAGGAAGATGATCACCAGAATATTGCCGCTTCCTAAAGTTTTATGCTGCTACTTGATGAACGTGAGGTCAGGTGGTGAAGGAAACTACTTAATCACATCTGCAGCTATGTCTCTTTCTCCTAATGTAATGAACACATTGTATTTTCTATGAGATGTACGTCACTTTGGAGAAAAGTGCCTACTACATGAATAAATGTAAATGTAATGTAAATATAGCTACAATATATAACAATATGATACACAAACACACAAATGGCAATTTAGAGTCACCAGTGTACCTGAATCATGGGAGAAAACCCATATGAAGACAGGTAAATGTACAAACTCCACACCGACGAGGTGCCACCCATTTCAGTTTTTTTGGACTTTCTAACAATTTACCTCATGCTACAAACAAAAAACTTGACAAGGAAGTAAAGGAGAAAGAGCTGGAAGAGCAATTCCTTTCAGTAGCGATGTTCTTTACCCTGAAGGTAATAGGACCTTTAAATACCAACCAGTTACCCTTTGTGCATGAGAGAAATTGCAGGTATTACATTTCTCAAACCCTGTGTTTGTAGGATAAACTCCAGCTCCAGGACACGGTGACCCTGCGAAGGTTGAGTGGCTGTTGAAAATGGAACAAGTCCTAGTAAATTAATTACAGCTTTGAGATACATTTTTACAGAACTTAATACATGATTAAATTGCTACATGTATGACAAAGATTTTTAGTTATAACAGTGGTTGAATTTACAAAGTTGAGGATCCAGTGTACTCTTTCCCCCCCTTTTCTTCCATACAATGGGAGTAAACAGAACAGTGATAGTTCAGGGTGTTGCTTCAGCTGCCAAACTCCCAAACACCAACATTTGCTCTGGTTGTGTATCTTGTCTGATTCTTTCCCTGTTTCTAGAGATTATTTTTCTGTTTGCATTGTAAGGTTTATATATAAAGTTTATTTTATATTTAGTGCCTCAAATGTCAGGCATGACAACTTTGGCACATCAAACTCTGATTTTAGAAAGTTAAATGATTTGATTTACCATACAAGAGTTAATGTAATATGCATTTTATTTTCCTCATGTGACTGATTCGCATTTAATTCTGTGTACAGTGTTTGAATTCTTAAATGCTCAACCAATTTAGTGTTTTACTTTGAAACTTAATTTCAGAATTACTACAATTAGGAAGTTCTGTACATTTGAGCACAAAATGAAAAAGGACGATTTGTTTGATCAGCACACAGCTCAGTCTTTGACAGTCAGCTCTGAAGGTGAAGGACATGAGCAGTAGGATCAGTCTTACCTGCAGAAGAACCTAGAGAACAGTGATGGTGCCAAGAAAAGGAAATGTTTCTGAGAAGTTCCTTTTTAGCACAAGTGACAGCTGCTTATTTTCATCCATTTCTTTGTTTCCCTACCTGTGAGGAACATGGAACTCTGTTTTAACCTTAATGCCTTGATCATTATATTCATGGCCAAGTGTCAACCCTCTGTCTGTCTCTCTGTCTGTCTCTCTGTCTGTCTCTCTGTCTGTCTCTCTGTCTGTCTCTCTGTCTGTCTCTCTGTCTGTCTCTCTGTCTGTCTCTCTGTCTGTCTGTCCGCGAGAGAGCAAGAGTGTATATTCTCATCTATTAACTGGGCTGTTTATAACAAAGCATCAAACTGTTGCCAAATAAATGTTTTTCTTCTTTGTAACCGTTCTGTGTTACTCATAGCAGATATAAGGCGGTTGATGAGGTAAGAGATCGGTACATACTTAAGAGTAATCAACCTAGCCTCATTCTTTACAGGAAAAAAAAGGCCCAATAGTGATTCATCTCACACACACACACACACACACACACACACAAACCTTTTCCTAGTATTCATCACATAAATGACAGCAGCAAAGGAAAATATTTAAGGCCTTTTACTTAAAAATGCCACATTAAAAAAAAAATGCTGGTGATACAATCATACTGTATACAACAATGTAAATTACATAAAATGAATAGAGCAAAACAGGCCAATATAAAAAAAATAAATTAAGCTATAACAAATTGCACTTGTTGAAATAATCCTGCAAACAATGCCAGTTTGCTACCACTAGCAGTAGGACATAACCAGATGGTTAATAAAGGCTCATTTTTCATCACACCAGCTTAGACAGTGCTCACAAAAACTGTTCACCAGTTGCACAGAATTTCATGTAAGTGTTCAAAATTAAAAATATAGTCAGCAGCTTATTTTACAATTGTCAAAAGAACCAAAGTAAATATTTACTGAATGCAAGAACAATTTGCAGAGCTGAGATCAGAGGAGAAGAGACTTCACTGGCCTCACCAGTCTAATGGTGACAGCTGGGACAAAGAGCTGGAGGAAGTCAAAGCCTTGACAACATCAGTACTGCTGAAAAGTGGCTCTGTTCATACAAAGTCTAAAACTGCACTGAAAATATGACAGTAAAGCATTTACAAACACAGGTACTTTGAGTCAGTTATGAAGACACCAGGTACTAAAGAGCACTATGTTAAGAAAGAGGGATTATCATCCCTTTGTTAAAACAGCATACCATCAGGAGAGCTTCTTCCAAAACAGTGTCTTCAACAGCTAGCCTTAGGGGTTTTTTTCTTACACAGGGCTTTATGGTCTATCAGTCATAATTCAACTTGTCATACAGTAATACAAAAGATGTCTAATCAGACAGTAGGCATTTCCCATTTCTTAGGAACTATGAAAGACAAAAATGAGCTTTTTCCATCATCAACACAAGCTTATTATTTTTTAATTTACACAAAAAAAAATTAAAGAAAAATGTTTCTCAGGATGAAGATTTGTTCACAGTTCAATACACCTTCACATGTGGACCTAAAGGCTGGATCACCATTGGATTAATAATCCCTAGTTAGGAAAGAGATCAAAATTTCTCTAAAGCTATACATATTTAAAAAAAAAAAAACAAGAGACACAATAAAATAAAATAAAAAAAAAAAAAAAAAACAAAAAACAGTGAAGGCCATTTCTATGCAAGAATAAAAACAATCATAAGAACTCAATTGAACCACATAAACCCTGTGGTTTGAGGTAAAGCAGTTAGTTTCACAAGGTGTTCTGATGCTCCAGCTGGTATCACATTGCTATGCTGTCTTTTGTTCAGTTCATTTTCCAGTGTAAAACTCCATTCATACAGCTGAACATTTTTCTAGAAGTAGAATTTAGGATAAGTATTGTCTTCAAGGGCAAGAATAAAAATAGTCTTTCCTGGGCAGGAAATGAATTAGAAACTTGTTGGTCAAACAAAGTTCTCTGCCACTAAACCACTTCCCTCCCCCCCCAACTTCTCATTGGGGCTACAGCTGATCCTTCTATATTCTCTAAGGTCCTCTTTTCTCAGACATTTCAAAGCACCGATGGAACCCCCCAAACAGCAGAGTCAAAAGCATTTAGCTGCAGAAGGGCACTATACCATAGCAAGTATCTGTCTGCTTCTTATGTTAGTTTCTGTACTGTAAAAGCAGCTTCTTATGAGGCCTTCAGACTCCTCAATGTAGCAGGAAGCAAAGGAATCAAATGGCTGTGTTATGGGAACAATCCAGGATGTGCTGCATGTCAGAGGTCAGTTGTAAGGAGGCCTCGGGTCATGGACCCATCCTGCTTGGGCAGGCAGGTGACAGTGCTGAAGGTTAGAATGACAGGGCATTTAACTGACTTCACACACCTAGCCACAGTGCTGATGATCAACACACATCGACTCCTCAAAAGATACAAGAGATGTGACATGTCACGAAGAACAGAAGCAAAAAGACATTCTGGAAAATGATTCAAGATGTGGTCACAGCAGACGGGACTACCTGGTTGCAGTCACAGTGCGACACTGATAGGGACGAGGGCCAAGTGAAGCTCCTTCAGGATGGAGAGATGTCCTTTTCATTTCGTTGTGCAAAAGGCCATTTGTATGCTTACGTGGAAAAGGGACCGATGATGTTTCAATGCAAGTATTCAGAGAATTATATCAATTCTGATTCATTCTAAACAATTTTGAACTCAGCTCCAGGGAAGAGAACTCACCGAAGCCACTGGGACAAGCCATCTGGGAACTATCACTGGTTTTGGCTGGAGCTGCAGAAACGAGAAAACAGTGCGGTGGCTGTTAGGCACTCATCTTTAACTGCACCCTAAGGGGGCTCTTTATACTTGTTTTAGGTCTTGTTATGCAGAACAAAAGCATGGATGAGCAATCCTGGGATTGACTACAGATGATTCAGATTTACCACTGGGCTGTGATCCGTGAGGTCTATCAGATTCTCAGTCAGGTGCGAGATCAGTGGCTTTACAGAATCTGGTTTCACCTGCAGCACAAGATGTTGTGTCTGACTGTTTCCAGGGCAGCTTACCGTTATCAAAAACAGTACACTGCATGTGTCAACAAAAACCACAAAGATGGCATTGGAAACCAGCTTGTATAAACTGCCATTACCTTTGCAGAACCAGCCTCGCTTACAGGCTCAGCAGCTGCCACTGACAGTTGAAGGAAGGAGTCTTCCGTAGCTTTGAATTCAGTACTGGGTGGAGAAAAATGGTTTCGTCCATAAACAGAAAGCGCTGTTCTTGCTGTATAGAGTTAAACAGCAATGTATGCTGCGAATGTCACGTTTTGATTTTAAGTGTCCATTCAGGGCAGCCATGTACACATCACACATTATTCCAGCCATTAAGGTCTTCTGTGGGTAAGGTGCCAAAACAAATTGTTACAGTTGTGCCACAACACCCCCAGGGACACAGTGAGGTTTGCAGGGTGCTACAAGACTGTGGTCAATAACATGGTATTGTGGATGTCTGGGAAGTAGTGAGACAGAGTGGAGAAACAGAAAACTGCACCCTTTAAAGAGACTACTGGGATGACAGTGTTTGTGAGACACAATGAAAGTTCAAACCAGCAAGAGTTACTAGGTCAGAAAGCACTCATATCCACCACAAGCTGCATTGCTGAATGTCCACCATTCTCACAAACCTGAAAAATGAATTAATTCATTCCAGGTTTCAAGAGAAACTAAACAAGCTACATCCTGAGACATCTTCTCACCAAGCTGCCTGCCTAGTTGTGGGATTTGCAGAGGGGGGGGGGGGGGGGGGGGGGTATACCATACCTAGCACACTGCCACCAAGTGCCTAGCACAGTCTCTACAGTTGAACACACTACAGTTCCAAAGACCAGCATGGCAACAACTGAGGGCTGCTGGATCAGAACCAGTTTGTGCAACCAAAAGGAACATCATAGCAACTCCTTTTATGGAGCAGTAAACCTAAAGTCTTCCTCAATGCCACTGAACAAAGAAGTCACTGGCACAGCACTCCATACCTGTAAAATTACTACAGTAACATATGCAGATAATTCCAAGTGTAACCTACAACTCAGTGGAAAACTAAAAATGAATGTAAAAGCAGTTATGTAAAAACACATGAAAATGAAAGACAAAATTAGAGGGCTATAGGTACTGCTGTTATGACTCCAACTGTAGTCCCCTTAAGCAAGATACTTACTCTAAATTACTCTTGTAAAATTACCCAACTGTACACACACACACACACACACACTTTCTGAACCGCTTCTCCCATTCGGGGTCGCGGGGAGCCAGAGCCAAACCTGGCAACACAGGGCGCAAGGCTGGAGGGGGAAGGGACACACCCAGGACAGGACACCAGTCTGTCACAAGACACCCCAAGCAGGACTCGAACCCCAGACCCACCAGAGAGCAGGACCCGGTCCAACCCATTGCGCCGCCGCACCCCCCTAACCCAGCTGTATAAACGGGTAAATAATTGTAACTAACTTAGCATTGTAAGTTGCTTTGGTGAAAAGCATCAGTGAAATAAATGTGAATGTACAATAGCAGGCAGCACTTTGCAAATGTGCAACCTGAACAAAAATTAACACCTCAGTGACCTACATTCATGCTGGTTTTAAATACAGCATATTAATATTTACAACTCAATTAAGTTAAATAGTGGATGGCAGCAGCAGAAGATTTAAAAGCTTAGAGGCACCAGATAAAGTGGAAATTGGTGACACTACAGGACAATTGCACCAGTGGATGGCAGCACAGTGCTGTATAAAAAGACTGGCTGTTTGATCCCTGTTAGAAATGGCACCTTCCCTTCTCAACAAACAGGTGAGGTTCACCTGGGCTCAGAACAGGACACCTGGGTTGGTCTCAGAGTTTCTGTGGGCTTATGTTCCAGCTGAACACATGCTGGGGGCGAGACTCTACCTGTGTTGCCCCCTTGGACCTTATTCCTACAGCAAGGAAAGAGAGAAGAAAGACAAACAGGTAACAGAAGCCATGAGCAAACTATGTTATAAAAGCTATTTAAAAGTTAACACCTTCTGTTATATTGGAACATTTCACCATCATCAAGGTTTAACCTAAAACATTTACTGACAGCAAAGGGTCCAGTTAGGGTCAAGAACTCAAACGAGTACATTATGGAAAAAATTAAAGGAACCTGGGAAGGACAAAGCATTTCAATGGCGATGTGACAGACTACCACAGTGAAAATTCCTTCATATGCGAGTACCTTGCTTCCCGGAGGTTACAGTTCTTTTCCTTGGTCTTCAGAGGCTCTTCCCTTAGAACCTGTACATCAAAGCAGGAAGTCAGTTACATACCATTATTTTGAACATATATACACTATTCCTGTCTGACTCCTCAATAGTTCAAATTACTCAAAATTATTTTCCTATTTATATACCTAGGTATACCAAAAAGAATACTTTGTCATATCCTTCAGCATTCTGAATTATAATAGGAGCCCTCTGTGAATCCCACCTGTTACAAAAAGAAAACATTTTTCACTCATACCTTAAGCACTGCTGCCTCAGTCTCTGCCTTCAAAATGTTGCTTTTCAGTTTCTCAAGAGGGTGCTGCGAGGGCACGTTATTTGGGCAGTCCTTGACCAGCTCTGCAATGTCTTCCTGCAGAACAGCAAGCTGCTAATATTAAACACACATTAAATGCTTTTACTAAATAAACAAAAAACACCTTAAATTTGTTTACTTATTTTTCCAGCAACATATTACAACAAAACTACTCAGGTGACGATTATCACCAGTACTCTTTAACCGGCTGTTGCTTCTACATGGAAGAGTTGTTTAAGCTGTCCAAGATAGACCCCAAATATCACTTAAAATCAATGTTCTCTAAGGTCCATTAGGACTCAACACTGTAAGATGTACATTTCTGGGAGATACACCTGACGTATGTCCTCCCTGGTGGACAAAAATGAATGACAGGGCTTCTGGGTGACTATAAAGCACATAGCTCTCCCCTCTTGTATACAGAGGCTACAGTCAGGCTAGTTAAACAGAGTTACAGAGTCTAGGGTTAGTCTCCAACAGGTACTGGTACAAGGCAAATACAGACATCTACACAAGGTGAAATCAAGTTGATTTTGTGATATAAAATTTCATGAAGCTAGAATAGACCTCTGTGAACATTAATACATGAACACACAACTGGCAGTCTGGAAGCGGTGGAGGCAAAGAGTGCTTAAGCACAGCTCAGGAAGTCTGCTACCTCAGGTCCACCTACCTCTTTTTGACCCACTGCCATGACCCTGTTGTTCATGTGGATGCTAATGTCAGACCTGAGGGGGTCTGCTAGTACTGGGCTCTCCATTTCCACGTGCTGGAGGATTATGGGTGTCTCCAAGGCAACCAGGGCAAAGGGAGGAGCTTGTGTCTTCATACTGGAGCTAGAGCCTGTCACAGAGTAAACATTCACATCTGAACTCAAAATCATATTGGAACACTTTGCCTGAAAGTACAGCTCTTTAACTGTTCAGTATCATCTATAGAGGATAAAGCTCTGCACATTTTTTTGTTTTCTGTACAAAAGGGAGCACGTGCAGCATCTCACCACTGAGAGAGACACCATTCCCCACACCGACACTGGGTGCCATGAGAATCGCTGTAGGGCACACTTCCGTTGGCAAGCCTGCTGTTGCCGTGGGAACCGACACCCTGGCGACCTCTTCCAAGCATGTCTCCAGCAGGTCCTTTGTGCTGAGCAAATCTGCCACCAGGGGCAGGCTGCGGGCAGAAAGAGAAGCACATCACAATGTGGCTTGTGGATTAAAGGCAGATGAGTACAGCCCAGAAGCCCTTTAAATGCAAACCAAAAAGCCCACCTTCATTTAAAAATGCTAATCACTTACCAGCAGCCAAGCAAAAAATCCAATTATGCAAGGATAATCTTGACTTGGGGTTCCCAGAGCCCAGCAGTACATTATTAATGCTCTAATTACACTACAGAATCTGTGCCCGTTCAGGTCAATGCAAATTTTCACCAGTTAGAGCCACAACTTTACTGAAAACACAAACTGAATGTGTTTCTCTAATCTCCAAACACCAGTTCTCCCTCAAATTCTCTGCACAGGCAAGTTACTGTGTATAATGCGAAACAAAATGTGGCTACATTTTAAAGTGTAAAGACGACCCACAATAAAAACAACATAAAACCCAGGTATTGTCAGCCACACCCCACAGACTCCAATCTTTAAAAATGGGTATTTGGGTAAGAAGCTTCACTGCCCAACACAAAACCTGCTTCCCAGTTCCCAGAAATGCAGTCCTTCTCACACTGCATTCAGAGACACTCAACCAGCTCAGTGCACTACTCAAGCATGTGTGTGTTCGCAGAGTCCCTGTACCTCTTTGCCCACAGAAACCTGTCAACTTAAGTTCCCATAAGACTGGTCTGTCTGGGTCACACTGAACATGTGCTGAACAAACAGGTACTACAAAATTGCTTTTACAACACCAAGTTTACCAAAAACAAGCACATAGCAGCTTACACTATTACACATGAACCAGAGGTACAACAGAGTATTTAGTGAAATACAAGCACAGGCTGACCACCTGGCTTGGCTTGGGTACCAGCTTCCAGGTTTAGTCACCTTTGTCATGGGGCTACCTGCAGTTGCAAGACTGTGCTCTGGGGGGGGGGGGGGGGGGGGGGGGGGCACAGAGCTGTGAGGAACACGTTCCACACATGGCAGGACCACAATCATAGGCCATAAGAGGTTTAAGTACAAGTTGTTTCAGTTTTAATGGAAAAATATTACATGGTAAAGGCAATGAGCTCAAACCAGCAGTGCAGCTGCTACTAATTTAAAGAACCAAACAAAACATCTTTCCACACCCAACAGACTGATAGCAACTCAAAAATATCTAAAAATTCTACGAGATACAGATATTTGACCAAATTGGAAATTTGTACTACAGAGGATTTCTGTTGAAATGGTAAACCTGTAGAAGGGGGTGTGGTGGCGCAGTGGGTTGGACCACTGTCCTGCTCCCCGGTGGGTCTGGGGTTCGAGTCCCGCTTGGGGTGCCTTGTGATGGACTGGCGTCCCGTCCTGGGTGTGTCCCCTCCCCCTCTGGCCCTACGCCCTGTGTTACCGGGTAGGCTCCGGTTCCCCGCGACCCCATATGGGACGAGCAGTTCTGAAAATGTGTGTGTGTGTGGTAAACCTGTTAACAATAGACCTTTCGAAATATATTTTTATTATTGCGATTAAAACTAATTAAGCCAAAAGAAATGCAACACAATGCTGCAAATTCTGAATAGACAATCAGCTACAACATTTACAGGAAATAATTAAAAACACAATTCTCTTTTGATCATACCACAAAGTTGTAGGCAAGAACACTCAAATCATACCCTGGAGGGTCAGTGAGCATGCAGGTTTTTCGAATAACCATTAGATCAGCCATACATCATTATCGAGGCTTGTGCCCTCAAGGCAGACAGTGTTAATTAATGTAACAACACATAAAAAACCTCCGGGTTAGGATCTGAGCATCCCTGGTTTACAACTACAACAGAAAAATAAAACCAAACAGCACATAAAGTCTCTGTGGATGCCATTTGTTAAGAGGCTCCTCAAAGGCTGATCTTCTCTGAGTCCCCTCACTCCAGCCTCCGCATGTGGCTGGAGTCCTCCAGAGGGTCATTCCAAAAACCAGAGCAGGGGGGAGTTGACAAGCAGAGGGATCCAACCTGGAGCAGGGGGCATGTGGGGAAGAGGGGACTGGGGTTCCTTTCTGTAGGGTCGGTGGTAGGTAAAGGAGCAGGAGTCTGTATATACAGGAAAAGAATTCAGTGGTGGTGACAAATGGGGTTTGATGAAATTACCAGCAGATAGGGAACGAGAAGTCCGAAAGAGAATGTGGAAACACAAAGTCCAAGGAGATGAGAAAGCAGCGTGCGGTGTAAGCATAGATGCATGTGATCACTGCAACACCCTGTCATCTGTCTTGACTCTCTGTGTGGAGTTTGCATATTCTCCATGTTCAAGTGGGTTTTACATTTATTTGACACTTTTCCCCAAAGTAACTTATAGTATTAAGCTACTAATTATTTTCGTATTTATACACTTGGGTAATTTATTTGAACAATTCAGGGTAAGTACCTTGCTTGAGTATTACAGCAGAAGGTGGAATTTAGAACTGGGTCCTTCAAATGCAAGGAAGCAGCTGTGACCACTACATCACCTGCTGCTGTGTGTATGAGTGTGTGTTATATTTCTATATTTCACTGTGGGAATGGGTAGGCAACTAAGCAACTAAGTGTAGTGTATCTAGCATTATAAGTTGCTTTGGAAAAAAGGTGACAGCTAAACACAAGTAAATAATGCAATTTTTTGAAACTGTGACAAAGACCTGAAAGAGGATTTAGAAAAATTCTCAGTAGAAAAGCCCATCTGAATAGCATCTCAACATTACAGGTGAGCAGTAAGAAAAGGTGACTGACAGAGTACACAGCAGAACATCAGTGTATAAAAGACTCAAAAAGATGTGAAGTGCAGGATTTTAGAAAGGATTTCACTCGCTTGGACGGACAAAGCCGCAAGAATATTTTCAGACCATATGTGGGAATATTATCACGAGACTGTGAGCAGGGAGGATGAAACCTCATCCCTTAGCATAAGCACATACTGAGGGGTAGACTGATGTGTGTCAAACTGGCAGCTGGCATATGCTGCTGGCTCCGTTACCCCATACCAAGTCCCACTTCACAGTGCGTAAAAAGAGCAGCTTGAACTTTCATTTCAATCATGTGTTTTCTTGCAATTTCTAGAAGATTATTAAAAGAAAGGCTTGATCTCAGGGTTGAAAAAGAACCCATAGGCCCAGACGGTAACATGAAGGAATGAACAAAAGCAGGCATGGACCGAAGAGCAGAGGGTAAGTACTAGAAAACCCAAACATCTTTCTAAGGCTGACTATTCCCACTCAACACCATTACTGCTGAGTTTATAGCCTTATTTAAGCTACACAGTGCAAAGACTGACAGCTGAGTAAACTCCTCAGATTGCACTGTCACCAACCTTACAAGTCAAGGGCTAATTCAGTACCAACACACTAACCTGTGGGTGAGCTTTGTCACGTAGACTATTCAGTCTATACATTGTTACAATATGTCACAGTATTTGGTCTTAATGAAAGCTTGCATAATTAAATTCCATCACTTATGCCAAAACCGGCTACTTTTAAATAGCTCCAGAATCTACTTCTGAAAATACGTAAATACAAACCCTAATTTCTCAGTGTTACTCCAAGGTAATTTCACTTGAATTGACGTGAACTTTTATTAAAATTGTAAAGGCAAGTCTCCTTTGGTTTTTTAAGTGGAATTAAATAGGTTCCCATTAATCTTTCAAAGCTGTAATTTACAGATCAATCTTGAGGTTTGAGTCTTGACATGAGGATTTAAAAATATATATTTTTTTTTTAAAAACTGAATTTTTCTTTGAAAAATTTAACCTTGTTGCAGTGGCACAAATTGCAATCCAGTAGGACAGTAATGGATTGCATTCCCCATTATCACCAAAATTCTGTAGTTGGACTTTTCCAGAATCTGGGGAAAAGGTTCCTTCTGCCCCTCCTCCACCTCACAAATATCTGACTGGAAAGAGGGATAAAGCCAGCCTTAGCTGAGAAAAACCAGGCCAGTTGATTTGATAGCTTGCCAAGGTTAGTAAATCACACGATGAGGCTGATAAAAAGTCTAAGAACAGGGAGATGACACCAAAGAGAGAAGCCCCACAGTACCACAACTCTCATTCCATCACAGACCGAACTGGTACTAGCAGGGAACAGCGACACCGGAACAGCTCCTGCCGAAGCAGACCCAGTCTAGCTGAATGAAAGAGAACCTTAATCAGCAAGCCCTTCTCACCAAACCATGGGTCAGATTTAGTTGGCCAACTGAATGCAAACTGTTCCCTGATGGGTACGTACCTCGTGACATAGAAAATTGATTGTTAGATTGCTTTCAATACAGCAAGCTAGAACAAACAATGTGCATTTTTAAAACAAGAACCAAACAAAAAATAGTGATTTCAATAGCAGCATAATTGGCTGAAGCGGTTTAAGAATATACTCTGAAACTTGTGTTGCCTGACTGCAAACTTAGGTTGTGCAAAACTGTTAATTTTCCGCTTCAGGATAAAATATATCCTTTCGACAAGATCAGCATTACACAGCCCCTGGCTTCAGTCTAATTCATTAGACCAGCAGTGCCCTAATCTTGAAAAAGATGCTGCTGGCATTTTCCAGCAGACCATTCAGATGGAAATGAGTCTTGTCCCCAGTGTAACTAATTTACTTAAGCACTAATGTTTTTCTGTAGGGACACCTGTAAACAGGTCTATACTATGAAAACACAACATGGGTCAGGACAGTAGATGCCTTGTTCAGATCAGATGACAGGATAACTGATGAGGTAGGAGGAAGTGATGTCAACTGCTATACACACACACACACACACACACACACACACACACACACACACACAGAGAACTGTGCTGTTTGAATGAGTGGAAGAAGGGAGAACCCTGTTAGACACTGGAGAAACCACGTTATTGTACTGCCATAACATTTCATGTACCTCTTCTCTTCCAAATGGCTGGCCCGAGGGCTCTTGGGGAGGTCCTCGATTTCCAGTGGACCTGTGTTACCATGTGATGTAGCAACAGGCATAACATTCCAGGGGATACTGGGCTGCTGACACAAAAAAATTCATGTGGGTTAGGGTTTTTGGTGGAGGGGCATGCTGCACAGAAAATATACCCAGTGACATAATAAAGAACTGGTCCTTCACACAGTGAGCAAGGTCTGAACAAACACCACAGTACCTTGGCTCCTTTGCTTAGATTTGCTCCATTGTTGTGTGCTCTTGAAAAGGGGATGAATGGAGTCAGGATTAAACAGAACGTTCACTAACAAAGGCAGACATTGCATTTTTCAGAACAATGTTAGGAAGGTTTTCAAAGGCTTGTGTTTATTCAAAGCATTTCTAGTAAATCAAATTCACCCTCATGTTCATTCTGCTGTAGAACTGTTCTTGAGAAACTTAAGGTTAAAATGGTCATATCAATATGCTAAGTTGGTCATTTAATAAACCCCACCTCCATCATGTTCTCATCTCAAAGCTTGATGAATTTATTTGACAAACTTTCAGCCAGGACAGTTTAGTCTCATTGGCACACAGCATAAAGTATGGCGTGCCTAGCCACAGCACCAACAGCTGCCTGAGGTTTCAAGTTTCAAGCTTTATTGTCATATGTATTTGAGGAACACAATGAAATTCTTGTGTTCTAGTCCTCTCTTCCCAGTGCAATATACATTGCGGGGGGGAGAGGACAAAGGGGGCAGTGAAAAAATATAAAAAACAAAAACACAAGCCAAAATAATACTGAAAAAAACATTACACTAATGCAAGGGCATTAAGATAGGGGAGTCCAGTAATAAATCAAACCTCTTCCCTGCCAGATTGCAGGTGAGTGTCAGTCATCACCCAAACGTGGAAGACAACACAAGTAAACGGACAGTGAAAATGTTCTGAGATCCTTTCCCAACAGCACAAGAAAAGGATAATCTGGAATGAATACTTACTCTTGGTTTTGGTTGGCAGCTGTGGAGATAATCAAAAAAAAGTGGATTACTGATACTCAACTTTTTACCTTACTTTAATATTAAATTTATTTACACACACTTATAACCCTCACCTTTTGGCTGTAATGTCCGCCTGGAATAGCGACGGCTAGGCCTTCTCTCAAATGACGCCGACCTCCTGGCTTTGCAAGCCTTTGTGGCCTGGTATTCAGTCTTCCCACTACAGGTTTATGGTGTTGGTGGCAGCAGCGGGATCGCATAGCATAGTCAAAACATTTATTTAAAAAACAAATATATAGATGCACACTTGTACGCCTTGTTATGACTATGTGAGATACACATTTTCAAAGAGCATTTCACAATTAACTTTTGTATTCTGTATTTTCTTCACCGTTCTATATGAATAATGTCTCTATTGCAGAGTGAAAATGGGCTGTGCCTCTCCTTGGAAGGTGTCCCTATGCAGGCAGAGTGTGAAAGTAATTGATTGCAATGTAGTGGTTGGACTATCAAAACAGACTTTCAGTCCCAATTGTATTCATAAGTTGAGGTCCAAGTCTATCTTGATAGGCTGTGAACCAGTTGAGGTTACTTTGTACAGAAGTTCAACAGCAGTTGCTTCTTTGGCCAAAAAAAAAAAAAAAAAAAAAAAAAAAAACTACAGGCTTCTTGGAAGGTTTGAAAGTTTCTAGAACCAGAGTTCCTTTTCTGGACTATGGATCTCTTTAAGAAGCTGATGAATGCTAAGGAACCATCCAAGAAAAATATAAATAAATTGAGAAAATATTGCACTACAAACTGATTACCTTCAACCAGAATTGTCATAAACAGAAATACCAAACAAATATTCCTTTAAAAAAAAAAAAAAAACCTTTGTATAGTCAGTGCTATTTTCAAAGTAAGTTTGCACATCATGGAACCCCTGAAGGCCATTCATGAATCCAACAGAGGTCTATAAACTCCAGGTTAATAATCCTCAGTTTAGACATAGAATGACCTCCAGTACACCCCAGTCCCTGCTCAGAGAGCTCAGAAGGACCATGTGGAGTAACTCATATAGCTGAAAACTGAGTTTCTCCTTCAAATAAACAGCAGGAAAGAAAGGGGAAACATTAAATTTGTTTTCTGTTTCAAAAATATGTTTTTTTTTTTTTTTTTTAGGGGGGGTGCGGTGGTGCAGCGGGCTTGACCGGGTCCTGCTCTCCGGTGGGTCTGGGGTTCGAGTCCCGCTTGGGGTGCCTTGCGACAGACTGGCATCCCGTCCTGGGTGTGTCCCCTCTCCCTCCAGCCTTGTGCCCTGTGTTTCTGTGTTAGGCTCTGGCTCACCGCGACTCCGCTTCGGACAAGCGGTTTCAGACAATGTGTGTGTGCGCATCTTTTTTTTTTTTTAATCATTAAAGAAAGCCTATGAGCAACCCCACTAGAAACACTAACCTTTGCCCGGGGCAGCACAGTGGCACAGCGAGTAGCGCTGCTGTCTCACAGCACCTGGGTGGTGCAAGAGAATGGGGTTCGATCCCAGCTCAGTCTGTGTGGAGTTTGCATGTTTTCCCCATGTCTGCGTGGGTTTCCTCTGAGTGCTCTGGTTTCCTCCCACAGTTCAAGGACATGCTGTTCTGGTTCCCCCATAGTGTGTGAGTGTCACGGAGTGAGTGTGTTTCACTGATGCATGGATGAGTGACCCATTGTAAGTAGTGTATCTAGCAATGTAGTCACCTTGGTGAATAAGGTGTGTAGGCTAGTAACACTACATAGTATCCATTGTAAAGTCGCTTTGGAGAAAAGCGTCTGCTAAGTGAATAAATGTAAATGTTGTACCATGTATATATTAATGTATTTGTATTTTCTCAGTATACCGTTTGGGTCTCTCTTGCTATGACTCAGTTCTGTTGTGTTAATAACAATAAAAGACTAAGCTCAAGTGCAAGCAAATTCACCCCTCAGCATCGCCAGAATGACTGTCTACGGCAGAGAACCCACCTGTATCGGAAGCGTGAGCCCATGCGGAGGAAGCCAGAGTGAGTAGAACTATTCTGGATAGGGCCGCGCAAACGGAAGAAGGCATGGTGCTCCACAGCACACTTCCACAGGTGCTTGCAGGCCTTAGGGTGGTCCATACGGAACACAAATGTATGCTCCTGCTCCTTCCCCTGGAAGACAAACTTCACAGTCAACAACATTGATAGAAGCTTCATCCACAGAGCACCTAGCACCACTGACAAAAGTGGTAAAAGTGGAGGTAAGAGGACTCATAGGTTCCTTAACAGTTTCACAGCAATCTGTCCTCTCCTCCAGCAAAAAAAGCTCCCCTTGAATCAAAAAGCAAAAGCTAACAGGAGTTTGTTGTTGCTCATTAATCCAATTTCCATCAACTGAGGCCATTAAAATTCCCTCACTTACCCTTATTAGTTATGCTGCTTGCACCAGTACTCTACTTTTGATGTGTTTTTGCTGTAAGAGGTGTGGTGTAGAATCAAAACACCTGTGTACAGTCTGTTGTGCATGCTTCAAAAGAATACAAAAGGGATTGACAAACAGAAACAGCACAAGTTCACTGCAAGTTCAGTCTAGTCTCGAAGTTTTTTGGTTGAGCAGCTGATTCTGGTCATACTGCTCCTGTACGAGTTAGTCTGAGGCCTGCCCTAGCCTGTCGGTAATGTGTCACACAACAACATTCCTTCACACAATACAATCTACATTTCCCTCGGTTGCCAGTCACAGCCCATTTGCTTTCACAACTAATGTGTGTGAGCTATTCTAGAACCAATAACACTTTGCTACACCACTACAACAAAAAAGAAAACAGCTGCTTTACACAGTTGCTACTCCTGCATTGTATGTAAATGTTTGTGTACCTTATTTAAAAAAAAATTAAAAATTTGTAGGAAGGTTATCGGGATTCATCTATCCTGCATTTTATGCACCTACTCCAGTGGTGAACATTGGTACATTAAGTGGAAAGTAAACTAGGTTTACTTAAGAATCACATGTCTGCAGCTATGTCTCTTTGTCTTAATGTAATGCACAAATTTGTATTTTTTGCTGAGATGTACGTCACTTTGGAGAAAAGCGTTTGCTAAATGAATAAATGTAATTGTAAAAACAAATGAGGTCAAACTGAACTGTTAAAATGTAACACTGTGGCTAGAAGCCTGACACATAGCAACCTAAATGGCTCTATAAATCAGGTACTTCAGACCACAAAAAAGCCAGCAGGGAACAAAGCAATTTTATGGATTATGTCAAAGCCTATCGCATGGCACCTATCCAAGCATCTCTAGGCACAGACCTTGGCTACTAAACAGCACATTCTATGAACTGTTACTAACAGTACTGAGTGGATAGCACTGTTTTTATGCTAGCTTAACTGCTCAAATTGTGCAAGAAAAGAATATCAGAAAAGAAATCAGTTCTGTAACCCCACTCAGCTGTCCAGTCTCTAGTAACACCAATGTCAAATCTGTCTCCAGTAAGAACTTCATGAAACTTTGCAGTCTTTTGCACAGTGATCATAAAATTTAACATGTTTTGATTCTATGTAAAGACATAGCATATGGGCAGGTATAATACATTACTTCACCTGCTTCCTGCATTACCTGTTCATCATCCTCTACCACAACCAGTGTGAGCTTGGTCTTTCTAAAGTCTAGACGAGTTATCTTTGGCCTGAAATGAGAAAAATTATGAAGTTTTTAACAACAGAAAGGGTTGTTATAGATACATGTCAATGTAGAATTTTTCCTCCACATAAAGAGGCTCAGACTGCATCCCCTCACCAGAAGAAGAGGCCAATCTTGGCACTTCCCTCAAACACTAGTACTCCAGTAGGGGTCAGACCCAGGCTGTACTCGTTACCATCTCGAGCCTGATTGGATTGAAAAGAAAATGGAGTCAAGTGCAACTTTCTCTGACCAGTTTAATTGACCTTTAACATTACTTGGTGCAATAAATTATCAGACATCAGTATTCATCCCCATTATACAGTCTCCCATATCCAGTTTTTCCATGTATTCAGTCCACAGTTATTACATTCACATTTATCAATACTATTTTTTAGTCTAGATTTTCATATATTCAGTGTGTAACATCAGGTCCAGGCCCACGACATTCATTCCAAAGAGATAAACTAAGACCACATTTATACTGTAGTATACATTTTATTTAAATGGGACATATAGCCTTTGCTATTGCAGCCATGCACGTGATTCAAAAAAAGTTTTGGTGACCAGCGTACAGTTTCAATAAACAAAATAAATAAAATAAAAAAAGCTTTCCAAACACAAATATAGTAATATAAATTACTGTATAGTAACAATGTTACCATTTGTTATTCCTTATATTTTAATGCTATACATAACTTTTTGGCATTATTAAGAGTGATTTTGGAATGAATTCAGGATAGGCTTAGGAAGAATTAGAGCTTTACCCCATAAGAAATAATGGTATAAGTAATTTCATTATCTGTTTTTCTAATATGCAGTATGTCTTTAGGATCAAACTAGAACTGGTTAACAGGGGATATGTGTACATTGGAATTGTGACGCTAACAAAGATGCTACTGTAGGGCTAAGCACAATATACTAACACCATACAAAGCACACTGCAGAACGGCACACAAGAGTGCCAGGTGTGACATCACTGTCACTCACCCTGACCAAGTGCATGTCCACACCATACATCTCCAGCCACTTAGCCTTGTTCAGGTAGTTGATCTCTGCTTGAGCTGGTGTCTGACCCCTGGGGGGCGATGGATGCATGCCAATTTTAAAGCGAGCATGAAATCAGGGTACACATCATGTCTTTGATAAAGCAGCAACAACAACAACATGACATTACGATAGGCATTCAGTTCAAGTTTTTCAAAAGCAAAAGTATATTAACCAGGTCCATGGGCAAAAGCAGATCTGAGTAGCCAGATCTGGCATAACAGTGTCATTATACCCAAAAAAAAAAAAAAAAAAATTAAAACACAAAAGGAGCTCCTGTATAAGTTTGTGACCCATGTGGCTACTACTATATAGCAATGCTTGTTTTTAAAATACACTTTAATGTACCAAACAATTTGAAAATTTCTCCCTTTGTATTTTGAGAATTCATTTAACTAACCGACACTCTTTCCAGGCTTTGTAGATTGCAACCTCCATTTCTTCCATCTGATCAGGAACAAAGCGAAACTCTGACACCAGATCCAGGTTGTGCTCTGCAGGGTCAAAGTCACCAAGCTCAGCTAAAACAAAAAGGTCGGCAAAGGGTCAGCTTTGAGGCAGCCCGAGGATCATGAGAGAGAAACACTGCATGTACTAAGTACACATACATTATTTTGTAAAATGAATGTAAAAATATCCACAAATTTCCCCAATATGTGTTTTGTTCCTATACCTGTCCAAAACTGATAAAATCAGCAACATTCATACCTCATACAGTTGGTCTTGAAAGTATCTGAACCTTATAGGTATGGTCATTATTCTTGCACAAAATGTTAAAATAAACTTAGAAAACCTACATCTTAAAATAAACTTATAAAATTAATAAACAATTGATTTACACACCTGACTATTTACCTACTTGGGTTAACCAATACAACTTTGGCTTCACTAATTTTTGCACCTGCACTACTTCCAGTTTTCTACATGATTTCCTCTATATCAACATATGGAATTGATCAGTACAAACCTATTATTTCAGAAGAGAAAGAGTGATTCTCATTAAATTTTGTAGGTAAATTAAGCATTTTGTGGTCAAACTAAGGAATACAAGGGCTTCACATACTTTCAAGTAACGTTACACATTCGTTCTTCCAAATTACAAATTTCCAGTACTTCATAGGATCAGATGCATCTCTCAGCACCCTCACTCTTCTGAAACAAAAATAATGCCTTTTTCTCTGGAAGATAAAAATTCCAGAGACAGTGAAGATGAGGTCTACACACAAGCCCAAGAACCTGGAGGTTACCAGGCAACAAGCTCCATACTCATCACTGGAATAAGATATAATCATAAGTGTGTATCTGTTAAATTTGCAAGACCAAACAGATGCATGCAGAGACCTGAAAATGATTTTGGAAAGTATAGCTCCTACATAGTCTGTGCTCAAAAAGTTATCAGGATAACATTTTGATCCCAGCAGATACTGATCTGAATTATCATTAGGATTCAGTGTATAGACTTTCTACAGTGTCCCACAATCTTCCTTCAACTTTTTGTTTTTGTTAAAACATCCCCCAAATAATTAAAAACCAGACAAACAAACCATTAGCACTTTCTTTGGGTCACAAGAGGTATGCTGCTTTTCCTTTTAAAAAACTGAATATTTAATCCTGAGGCATTTTCAAGGGTGGCAACAGGACCCCATTTACAATACTGAGATAAGAACCCAGGACATGTCAGGGACTTTATTGACAGAGCAGATAAAGCACACCCTTGGGTCAACAAGCATGCCTGAAGATAACTTGGAGGCTGGATAAAACCGCCTACACGCTTCCCTAACTGCACCCATCTACAGACCATGTCAAACTTATTTAATTGAAAAGCTTGAAGAAGGCTGTCCTAATAAAAGCACATTTATTACCTAAACTTAGTTTGTGAGGGCAATTGAAATGTCAATGAGGTAGCTGTAAATAGAACAAAACATTTAGCAAAAAACTTCTGAAATGTGATCCAATGGGTGTAGGGGACCCCGGAAATCCATCAGGGCTGAAAATCTTCTGTTGTAGTAATTTTACAACCACAACACACTCCCAATATCTTCCATCTAACACACACCAGGGGAGAAGCAGAACTCCATTTCAAGTTTGCATAATTCTCATTGGGTTTAGCAGAAAAATGTGCTTTTTCCTTACCCTTTTTAAGTAATAGGCTACAAACTACCTGAGACACCATGACTATGTTGAACTCATCAGAGGTCCAGAGTGGTTAACAGTATAAGTTTTGCTGATTACCTTTCATCATTCGTGACACTCCTGCCATTTCTAGAACACAAGAGCGCCGCAGGTTTGGCGAGCTGGTGGTTTGAATTACTCTTCTCCATCTATCCCAAAATGGGTACAAGTGAATTCAGTTCTCAGGGTGAGAATAATGTGATCCCTGGATCAATCCCTCCCAATACAAAGGATTAATGATGCCCCAACTGTGTCAAGAACTTGAGGTGTGCAGGGGGTGCTTACCTTGCAATGAGAAGGCTGCCAATTCCACTGCTGTGTCAAAAGGACATTCTAACCTGAAAACGATAAAGAGTTCAAATCAATTATTGTGTTGTGTTCGCTAACCAAAGTGAAGGGGGAAAAAAAAAAATCTCTAAATATATAAAAGGCTAACTGGAGACTGCAGCCAGTACACACAACAGAAAGATGGCACTCAAATTCTGGAGACAACAAAATGTAACAATCCACAGTGTCATTACAAAACCCCGCATTCCCAGCAGTTGAGCAACACTTTGGTCATCTTCTTACAACACTCATGTCACTAAAATGAACTAATGCCTAAACTGGGGTCTGAACTTGAATGGGGGGGAATGTATTTTTACTAATCTATAAAAGTATAGTTATATTTAATGAATAAATAAATAAGCACATGCACTGGTATATCGCAAATTTGTTTTTAACCTTTAGCTACAGTGCTGTGAAAAAGTATTTACCCCCATTCTTATTTCTTCTGTTTTTGTGAATATCTCAGTTTTAGATCTTCAAACGAAATATAATATAAAACAGAGGCAACCTGAATAAACATAGAATACTGCTTTGAATTTTTGTTTTTTTTTTTTATTGAAGCAGAAAAAAAGTTAACACCTATCACCCATGTGTAAAACTAATTGCCCCCCCCTTAAACTTAAAATCTGGTTGTGCCACCTTAGCTGCAATAACTGCAACCAAACGCTTCCGATAACTGGAGATCAGCCTTTCACAGCACTGTGGTGGAATTTTGCAGAACTGCTTTAGTTCAGCCACACTGGAGGGTTTTCCAGCATGAACTGCTTGTTTAAAGTCCTGCCACAGCACTTCAGTTGGTTTGCTATTTTTGAGCCATTCAGAGATGGACTTACTCCTATGCTTTGGACCATTGTCTTGCTGCATAATCCAGTTGTGCTTGAGTTTCAACTTATAAACTGAAGACTGGACATTCTCCTTAAGGATTTTCTGGTAGAGAGCAGAACTCATATTTCCTTCAATTACTGCAAGTTGCCCATGCCCTGAAGCAGCAAAGCATCCCACACCATCACATTGCCACCATCATGCTTAACCATAGATATGATGTTCTTTTTGTGGAATTTGCGTTTGGTTTACATCAGATGTAACGGGACCCCTCTCATCCAAACAGTTCCACTTTCAATTCATCAGTCCACAGAACATTCTCCCAGAAGGTTTGAAGATCATCAAGGTGTGTTTTGGCAAAATTCAGACAAGCCTTAATGTTCTTCTGGGTTAGCAGTGGTTTTCGCCTCGCCACTCTTCCATCGATGCCATTTTTACCAAGTGTCTGATAGTGGAGTCATTAACAGTGACACTTATTGATGCAAGAGAGGCCTGTAGTTCCTTCGATGTTGTCCTCGGCTTTTTGTGACTTCCTGGATGAGTCATCGCTGTGATCTTAGTGGAGTTTTGGAAGGGTCACCACTGTGCCAAGTCCCCCCCCCCCCCCACATTTGGAGATAATGGCTCTTACAGTGGTTCTTTGGAGTCCCAGAGCCTTTGAAATAGCTTTGTAACCCTTCCAAGACTGATGTATTTCAATCACCATCTTCCTCATCATTTCTGGATGGACAGTGTTACTGGGTAAGACCTTTTAACCAACTCCAGTCTGTTGAAAAAGTTCTACTTAAGTGTTGATTTGATTGAACAGGGCTAATCAGGCCTGGTTGCATCTAGTCCAGCTGAACCCCATTATGAATGCAGTTTCATAGACTTGGAGAAACCTACTACAGTGGCAAATACATTTTCACACAGGCCCCAGTTAGTAATGCATAACTTTTTGGCTTCAATAAGTATCATCATTTAAAAACTGTATTTTGTGTTTACTCAGGTTGCCTTTGTTTTAATTTCTGAAACAATTTAGTACAGGATATACACAAAAACAGAAGAAATCACTATGGGGGCAAATACTTTTTTCCACAGCACTGTGACTCTTTCAGTACAATAGATTTCCTTTATAATCCTATGTATTTTATGTATTTAAATAGATTATTCCGAGAAGGGGTCCATAAGCTTCAACACACTGCCAAAAGGGAGCAAAGCATAAAGAAGTTTAAGAACCCCTGCCTTAGAGCCTGAAGATCAAATCACTATAAATTCAATACAACCTAATCAAATTATAGCAACAAATCACATTCCCTAAAGGGAAAAACAAAATACAGTGCTGTGCATCCAAAGACAGCACAGAGATCCCGCTACAGCCAGGAAGCAAAGGAGACACAGCTGCACATAATTGCAAAATGTCAAAATGCATTTAAAAAAATAGGCAATGCTCATATCAAAGTAAGTGACAGAAAAATCCAGCCTTGGAGCTTTTTTACCCTCACACAACAAGTCCACGCAAATTATTAGGACAGCGGAAGGACTGAATAAGCAATAGCCATCACTCTAGCCATCTGTACCGCTGCCAAGCTGGGATACGAAACGATGCTTCACAGCTGCTCCAGTGTTCTGCAATGCCTGTCATCGGCAACTGCATGGGACACAGTCATTCGTTTGAGCTACTACACCCATATGGCCAATATGGACCAAAAGCCAGCACAGAAATTTAATTGCTGCTGATGAGGATGTATATAAATAATTCTACTAAAGACCTGAAACAGTTACCATTATGCAACTTACAAATTTCAAACACAAGAGGTATTAAAGTATTAAGTTAATTTATATGATTTATCAAATTATGCAATCTGACAAACTGTAAAGAGCTACTTACTTTCCACTGAGAATATCTTGTTTCAGCTGCAACACAAATAAATATCTGAGGAGAAAATAAGTATTTTAAGACACCAATACTGTTATATTATTCAAAGATATAATAATATACATAGATTAACCAGCATTAAAGTAGCATCACCGTAACAAGACTACGCAATGCTTAAGCACCACATGCCATGGCTTGTTGTAGAAACAAAACTTGGTTACCTTGTGAGCTCCTCATGCAGGTTGTTGGGTTCTGAAGAGTAAAACTTCACCTTCATGTGGAGGCAATATGGGGGCCCAACTGTAAAAGATCACTCTGTGTGAATGTGCATGTGTGTGCTAAATTTATCTGTATTATTCATTCAATTTATTTTTTATAGCGCTCTCTACTCACACAGTGACACAGAGCACTGAACAATGGGATAAGACAAATTACCAAAAAATCTGTTCCATACACTACTGGGAAAATGTCACATAACTCATCACAAGAGAGAGTAAGGACTTACTTTGTACTTGCTTTTTTATGCTTTTCGTGTTATCCAGCCAGTGCTGCAATAAGAGAAAATGTTTCTTACATCATAACACAACCTTTTCAAAAACATACATTCACATTACTGCTGATTAACAACTGGCTACATCTTTTTAACATTCCAATTACACAGACAAAAGATCACATTCACACCAAAAAATTAGTGTCAAACTATTTCATTTTACCATTTACATTTATTAATTGACCAGGGGATTTTCTTCAAAGCAAGGTACATCTCAGAGAAAAATGTAAAGATTGCATTACATAAACAGGAAGAGAAATTTGAATCCATACACATGATTCCAGAGCACAGTCAGCTTGTCACAATCCATCATATGAACTAGTATACATCACACAAGCAGCTGCATAGAAGGTTTATGCATTATTCAAGAATTTCTAAGTAAAAAATTAAACATTCACACATTCATCATGCACTTAAGAGACTGGGGAAAAGTGAGTCCAAAAGAGGAAAGCACAGTGCAAGGCTAGGTAAATACAGGAAATAGGGTGGGAGATGGTGGCGTGACTGTAGCTCTGATGAAGAAACCCAGGGGTCCATTGCCATCACCTTTCCACTCCCCGACATTCCACACTTGCCTCTGCCACCCCCAACCCACCCTCTGCACACTAGTGCACTGCTTTGATGTTCTAGCTGCAGAGGAGGGCATCCACCCGCCCACCTGGTCTGAAAGAAGACCTTCAGGTACCCAGGAAGCTCAGGATAATAAGGTATAAAAAGAAAAACTGCCATCTTGTGTGCTGGAGGGCAATGGCTTGTGCATACCGGCACTTGTGCAGAGTCCATGAAGCGCAACCCAAAGTAGTCCTTCTCCACAACATCCAGATGATACATGATCTGGTCAAACAGTTCCTCCCCTTTAGCATTTTTCTACAAAGGAAAAAGACATAGCTCATAACAGGGGAAGGAAGGTGGTGTTATCAGAGCTACCCACTGTGATAGAATAAGCATAAGAATAAGGTTAATGTAGCAGATGGAATAAGGAGGACACAGTACCCTGTGCAGTCCCTAATGGTGGAGGCTCATCACTGTCAGCAAAGTTCATACCACAGCTAACTGTAATCAACCAGCAATATCTACCTTGGGACAGACCCTGGCAAAAGCTCTAAATGCACCCCTTAATACTGGAAGTAAAATCAGTCAGAACCTGTTCAAGTTGCATCTTCTAAATTCTTCTTAAAACAGTTAACACACTTGAGCCAACAATGTAAACACAATTCCATGCTGTATTCTGTGTATTATTTCAACTAGAAAGCAGGAACATATTTCACCACTGAGAGGTGAGAACACAATATGATACTGTATTTTCAGCTTTTTACCCACCTGAAATTAACAAAGGGTATTTCTAAATATTGAAAATACCATGCAGCAGAGCAAACATGGCTGAAAAACCAAACAGCAGAATGACATCTCCCCACTGACACAGACCCAAACATGATCAGTTTTAGCACATGCAACAGCTTTGAAGCCACCACAGGACCAGTTAATGTAGATATGAACATGTAGACTGAGTGTGAGCTAAAGTTGCACTCCATGTGGGCTGTTACAGGAGACCTTCTGGGTGCTGTTAACATTACTCATGTTACTCATTTACTGACTACCACATAAAATTGAGGAACCCTGAGGGGGAGCCATTCTAAATGCACAAACAATAAAACTTAATGTCCATGAATAATTTTGTGTTAGTGTCTACTGTTTATTCATTCTGCAGACACTTTTGTCCTAAATCAACTTACAGTGTTAGTGTCTAGGAAAGATGTATTTTTTTTTAAAAAAAAAAAGTTGTTCACATGATATGTCTGTCACACACCACACACACAATTATAAATGAAAGGAACATACTTAAGAGATGAAGACATAGACCTGTTTAGCTGTGCTCAGACTGTTTTGTAAAACAACAGCTTAATGACTTGAGTGCCAGTATGTCCTAGAGCTGAAACTACCCACTGTCCAGCCAGTCTGACAAAAAGTGAAAGGACACAAAGGGACAATTGTGAGTTGCAGTTATGGCAACCCAAGGAACCTAAATCCAGCTTGTCCAAGAGTTTCGTGCAACCTGTCGCAGTTCCTCTGTGCAAGGAGCACACTGTCCACAAGTTGGAAGGAAACACAACCTTTACTGTGCCCCCCCAAAGGGTAATGTGACCCCCATACGCATCAAAGGCACCATTTAAAGCATTATTCAAGACAGGTTTTCAAAAAACCAAACAACCATGCAGAAGTCATCTTCTGAAAAAATGGAGTCAAGAGTGGGCTGTGCCATGTCTGGTTACTAATAACTAATGGATCCAGAAAAACAAAATAGGCAACCAGCAACAGCCTCCTTCCTGAGATCTTCCTTCCTGAAATCTCAGCTGCAGCTCCAAATTCTTATCTACACGAAATCATGCGCTGCCTGCATCTTCAGACAGCAGGAAGCAGCCAGTTGCCCAGACTCCACTAAAGTGGGACAACTCCCTCACAGATTCAGCGACCCACTGTAAACATGAATATCAATCTACAATGTTTAACCTCCCCCTGACACCACTTTCCAGCAGGGAGCTGTGTAGGGACCAGTATCACCACCAGCAAGTGGGAATCATGAGGATTTATTATAATAAAAAAAGCAAGCTGTGTTACACCACTTTGATGTCAAAGAGAGGCTGTTTATTCTATGCGCTACCCAGAGTTAACCCCATTGGGAACCATTTGTCAACATATATCTTTATCCCAATTTATTTAGCCAGCACCAACAGGAGTTCATCTGTCAGATGAGACAGAATGTTTAAATAAAAGAGAAATTTAAAATATCCCTCTCAACTGAGAACACAGACATGATTCCATGTTTGCCACAAACACAAAGCCACTAAAAAAACTGTTCAAAAGCTTGAGAAGCCTATACTATGAGTTTAAATGTATTTTAATGACACTGTCCATTTTGTCAAAACAAACACTGCCAAAAACAAACACAATGGTTATGCAAAATAACATTCTTGTTTTAACTCGCAATGATACATATTAAATGCAACTTCAACAAATGTACTGAATTCTTTGGATATGTACTACGGCATAAAAGTAACACAGGATTACTATGGCTTCTTAAATCATAAACCCACATAAAGCAGCATTTAACTTTGCGCAACACCCCATTTTCCACTAAGCTGCTAGACAGAATGAATGGATATTCTAGAAATCTTTAAGAAACACAAAGAAGCAGCAGTGATTATTTGGAATTTGTTGCTGGCTTATTCAAAGTGATTTGTAGTATGGACATTTTATTAGAGCAGTTCAAGTTAAGTGCCTTTCTCAATGTTATTACAGCAGAGTAGGTGAGAGTGGGGCTTGAGCTAGCAACCTTCGGCACACAAATCCAGGTCCTTGACCAGTATGCTACGTGCTGATGAAAAAATGATGGCGAAAACCCATGCATCTCACCGGCAGGTCTACACTGACATCAGTGCCATCGAGCAGGGACACACGGCAGGTGATGATGGACTTGGCATCACCGGCAGCTGGGATGTGCGTGGTGGATCTCTGGGCCTCGCGGAGCCGCGTCTTCTCCGTGTTTCTGCGAACGGACCGCCGGCCCAAAGTCCGTCGAAAGAAACTCAGCATATCTGGGGCCCAGTGTGTCCCACCTGTGAAGAAGGAAACAAAACAAGGAATCTACTTTTGCTGCTGAAACACAAAAACACTGTACAACCATTGAACAAGATGAACGACTACTTTGATTTAAGGTGGTCCTACTTAAAGGTGGTTCATATCCCCAACAGCTGAGTTATTGATCTGAAAGTCACTGTTAGTTCAATAGTTGCTATCTGCAACTTTCGAGTTATTGCCTGTTTGATAGGTAACTGTTCAGGTATGGTGACTGTTTATTCATTCTGGGGACACTTCAATTTACAGTGTTAAGCTACTTACAATGATTTACCCATTTACACAGTAAAGAGTCATTTTTATCCAAGCAATTTACATTATTAGATTAGTGCACAAGGCCAGGGCAGCAAAAGGTGGGTTCAAACCTGCTATCTAAATCTACAGATCTGAAAACAGCAGCTCTAACCAAAACTATGAATTTTCCAGACCAATGTGTTCTAGAATTTTCCAACCAAAAAATTATGGGAATGTGCATGAATGAATTTAAGTTGCAAGTTATTACCTGTTTGCCAGGAAATAGTGACCATTCATTGCCAACCTGCATTGCAAGTTTTTACTTCTTCAGCAGGTAAGGTATCAGCGTGACAGCGACCGATATAATTTACAAACCTGTGTGTGAGTTTTTACCTGTCTGAAATGTAACCCTGACGTGACACAGGTCAGGTGGGTTACGTTGTATCATGTATGTTAAAACATTATTATTTCGAAGTTAGTCTGGCAGCAAAATATAATCGCCCAAATTATAAACATCAACAATATAAATGAAATATAACCAGTGAGAGGTGTGACGTCGTTTGCTAGAATTCATGATGAACTTCATCTTCTGCAGTGTAGAAACCAAAGGTAACCTTTTTTTTGTGGAAGTCCGGCAGCAGTACAGGCTTTTCCTGTACCGTCTTGCTTCTCCACAAAAAACGCATCAAATTAAACCGCGGAACTCTGGCAGCGTCTTCTGTAAAATTAGGACATGAATTTGATAACTCCATTATCGACGTTCTGACTATTCGCTTTACCAAACGACAGCGGTGAAAAGACTTCCCTCAACATGCTGCTCCCTCTCGTGACGCAGAACTAAGCCTACCGCGAGCCTACCGCGAGCCGAGCGCGAGCGTTTCCGCGCGCCACCTGTGGAGCCGCCGTCCGGGGATGCGGCGCGGCACGGCTCGCCAAAAGGACCCGCGATGTCCGGGGGAGGTGTGGAAACGCACCACCAGTGCGTCCGGCCGCAGTAAATAAAGGATACACGATGAATCAATGCACATATTAGACATAAAACATACCCCAGCTCTGACAGATCCAAACTCAATTTTCGTTCCCCCTCTGACTTTTCAGACTTTTTTTTCCCCTCACTGTTCTAGGAGACTACATTCCATGCCGGAAATGACGTAAAGCGAATCTGGATTTGCATTTAAAGGGACAATATCAGGAGTTGTGCGGGGGAGCCGAGCTAGACAATGATCTGGACATGATGAACATGCTAAACTAGATGTTAAAATTATTTTATTATTCACACATCTTTGAGAAATTGCACACTCCAAATTCACGTGAAGTTCTCTGAAGATACTGATGCAGTGGGGTTCTTAGAGCTACGGTAATTCTTGATACGGGAATGAATGAATGAATGAATGAATGATCGGTCATATTCCTAGTGGCGATAGAATGATCATTTCCGAACAGCCATGATTAGACATCGAATTCAGAACACTGAGATGCATCAGTCAGAAAAAAATAACATGAACTGGTTCCTTTAAAATATCGAGTGTCATAATGTGTGAAGCATAAAACCGGCTACAGCGCTAGACCATGAAAACCAAACTGAAGAACGCGCTATGGCTCTCAGCTTCGACGCAACATCAAAATGCTGTTTACATCTGCTTCTCAGTCCAAGAAGTATTGAGCATAATTCATAATTGCATTGCGCTTCACTCCGCAACAGCGCCATCGTCTGGCCGCGCGTGGTGCGCAGAAACGCGCTTCCCACCGTGCGCGCGCGCGCCCTGCTCACGCTTAATTACACAACTGTGCCAATTAAGCAGGAGAGATGAATCAAGAGGATTGTGGGGGGTGGGGGGCAGTGGTCAATGGTGGGGAGGCGTCAGGATTCCCTTCAAACACGTTAACAAAGTGAGAGATGAACAGAGAATAGTTTCAGAAGGAAGAGAAACATAACCCGCAAAGTATTTCGTTTTTTTTCACACTGATATTAGTTTTAGTATTCCTTAATATTTAATACTATTTCTCAATATTCATAGTGCATTTTTATGGAAACCAACGCATGGACCCAAACACTGACTGCTCAATGTGTGATAAATTCATACATTGAATGGAAGCACAGCTTATTTCCATTCCCCCTGTGAATGTTCCATCTTCAGAAAGAAGCACAGTAACAAATGAGCAGTAAGAAGTCACTAAAAAATAAATTATACTTCGTGTCAGAGAGAAAACTGACATGAATAGTAAATTATATTTACATTGATCATTATTAGAAAATATACTTAATACCTTATAAAGGCAAGGAAAAACATGGTATTCTGTCTGTATCCCTGAATATATGATGTAGGCAGCTACTGTAACAAATGCAGTCAGTTTTCAGCAGACAGCCATTAATAATTCATAAATGGCACTGTAAACATATTCAAAGCAGTCTGCATGGCTTTTTGAATGAAGGAGCATCATAAATTAGGCAAACATTTGAAATACAATGTTAATTTTCTCAACAGAGATAATTGTGCAGTGCTGTAAGAAGTTAGCGAAACAGTGTGAACAAACCCTTATTCCACAAATGTATATTTTTATATAAACTGAAGCTGGCAAAAAGTAAAATATCCACTGACAGGATATTTAAAACTGTTCAAAATTCATTTCTTAGGAAGTAAAATCTTGATTCTTACGTTGTTTCACCAGCCCACCATATATTTTTATCAACCTGGGGAGTAAAATGGGCATTAATAAACACTGGTAAAATATCTAATCATCGCATCCCTAATAGCATGAGTTGCAATTGAAAATGGATGAATGGATAGATGGATGGAAAAATCTCTAATTCAGCCCAACAAACAAAATCCAGAGCCAAAGGGTTGAAATATAATTTTTGTTTGCCCCAATTTCCCAGAAGCCTTGGATGATGCAATTCTCCTATGGTTCATTTGTGCCCACCCCCCCTCCAATTACAGCTTTTCAATATGGTCCAATGGATCAAATGATGAGCCCAAAGGAGGTCCTTCAATAATGAACTCAATGTTCACACCGGAGCGCCGGCCTCAGCAAACCCCGCCGGGAAATCGTTGGCTTTCCGTACGCTTGTTTGCGCAGCCCTTCTTGTTACTAAGACAATTCTTTAATCCAGACTCATTTTATAACTCTGCTTATTTTATTGCCTTGTGACAAACTGGCCTGCTGCCCAATATGTACCCTGTACTGTGCTCTGTTTCCAGGAGAGACTCTAGACCACCAGGACCCTGATATGGACAAGGAGTTAGTGATAATGGATTTATGGTAAGTCAACAGGCCAACTACCTGAAGAACACCTTCCTCCAGTCTTGTGTCTTTGTGGCACATCACACTGAAGACCACTCAGGATTGTGAGAAAAATCAGGTGGGTTGAGGGGGGAAAAAGGCTCCAGAAAAATAATTTTTGAAGTCACACAAAATGTTTTCCTTTTTATTTTAAACATTTTTAATGTACAACATTTACATGGTCTTATTTACACAAAAATAAGTGGCACTATGCAAATTCAAATTCTCTAAAAAAAAAATAAATAAAATTTTAGCATCATTTCCTCCCCCTGACAACCTGTTAGGTAGCACCAAAGGCCATAGAGTAAGCTGCAAAGTGCTGTCCATTTCTAGGAAGCAAAAAGTCACCCACCTTTATTTAAAAAAAGCACTCCACCCTTCTCACCCCATGTCCTAAAACAAACCTATAGCTTATGCCATCACACATCACAATCCTTGCCTTATTAAATCAAAGCTTGCTGCTACACATTTAAGAGTAAAAACATCTGTTGGTCCTCAAAACCCAGTTCTCCTAACTATCAATTTTTAAATAGTTGATGTACACTCTGCAGTACCCGGGGGAAGGAAATTTGGTTGAGATGGTCAGTAGCAGTGGGCTTTAACTTCTTACAAATGTGTGCTCTGATGGTTTGTACTGGAGCATGGGGTCAGATGACTGAAAGGCAGCAGACGGTCCCATGAATGAAGCAATGAGTACTGAAGTGTCTTCATGAGATCCTAGGGACAGGGGTGAGGTATTGACCTTGTCAAGCAAATTCATGTCCCCCAAGCCTGCATAAGACTCATTTGAGGTGGTACATAAAATGCCATCCATAATTCAGTGCTGCTGCTGCTTGGAAACAAAGCACGGCTGCCCTAGAGTTAACCCCTACATCCTATGGGAAGGTGACAGGAAACCAGGAAGAAGTAGGCTGACTTGGGTATGGAGAGTTTTCCTGAAGGCTGCAGAATGAACAGATTCAAACTGAAGACGGTAAAAGACTCGACATGGTGTCAGTGGTTCAAGAAAAGAGGGCCAATTTTCTCAAAGCTGCACCCATATGCGGTGCAGTCCAGAATTTAAAGGCCATATCAACGAGTACTAGAACCACTGCGGCTTGTGGAAGGCTGCAGCTGTGTCTCAGTGTTCCCTGCTCAGAGGAGGGACTTATTTTTGATGGCAAAATTTGTTACATCGCATAAGATGTTCATAGGAACCACACTTTGCAAAACACAATCTGTGAAATCAGGCTCAACCTGCTCTGCAGGGTCAGGAAAGCCAGGAACTGCCCACTTGTTTGTTAGCCCATTACAGATTACCCCATAACTCAAACATAACACACACACACACACTGTGTGAGAACACCCTGCTAATCTTGCATTCCCACAAAACACACTGTATTATATATCTAGGACCTGTGTGCTACCTTCTAGTCATTTCCCTGTGGTATGGTGTTGCTGCAAATAACCTGGTGTGAATATCACTTGATCTACAATATGTACCATGGTGACCTGCTCCCTAAATTCATCAACATGGCCTTAAATTTTTTACAAAAAAAAAAAAAAACCACCACTTTGGATTCTGCCACTTTTGTTCTGTACATTTGTTTAAAATACAACAATAAGCAACAAACAAGGGAAAATAACTTAAGAGTTCAGTTCATAAGTTAGGCCTCCTCACGTTCCGGTGTCATTCCTTGGACACACACCTGTCACACGCTACGGGAACTCGTGCAAAGGTCTCACACTCACAGGTGTAGCTGGTTTGCAAGCTCCTTTTTGTTGAAATCAGCAGAACTGTCAATGACAAGAAGCATTACCTACAGCGTGGTTATTTTAATTTATATTAAAAAAAAAAAAAAAAGGTGCACATAAGAGCTATGTCACTGAAAGTGCTCCACAGAAGCTGCAGTCTTTCCATCGCAGGGACAGTAGACAGGATCAGATAAATTCCTTTTTACCAGAAAGGGGAAAAGGAAATAATCACAAACTCATGAAGCTAAATTACTAAATTTCTAGTTGGCAAATTGTTCTAAATCAAAGAAATATATATATTTTACTTCTGCAAACAGGGCTTTATACTTAACTAAAACTTAAATACTTTTTAAAAATAGCTAATATTATTCTCATCATTCTTACTTGTGGATTTATTACACACGTCAGGCATGGGAAGAAACAGCAAAAACTACACAAAATGAAGAAATGCTTCTTTGAACTCCAGTCCTTCACTGTTTGGCACTCCTTTGTGTGTGTACATATATACAGAATGTACATATGACTATGTACATATCTATACACATACACCCTGAATACTCCTGTCACAATGTACCTCTTCATATTTCTCATGATTGGGATTTTTTCCTTTTCATTTTTGTCCTTTTAGAATTACTTGTAGTACTTTTTTTGAAAGCATAAAGTGCAACAGTGCTAAGGGTCCTGCAAGGACCCAGCGCCCAGGCGTACTCCTTTTCCAGCTGGGTTCTCCTCGAACCAACCCAGGCCAGCCTCTGGTAGCACAAGAAAAGCCGTCACGGAGTCTCAGCCGGCCGGGTCTGCTGTCCAGGCTTCGGCCCTTCAGAGTGAGGCGGGGCACCGAGTTTGTCGAGTTGCCCAGCCGCTTCACTCGTCTTGGGTAGAGTCGGTGCCCTTGGCTAGTCCTTCCTCGTACACCTTCAGGATCGCCTCGCATACGAATCTGTACTGGCTCTGAAAGCACAGCAATAAAGCAGTGAGGTATGGCAACACGTGACCAGTCATGACCGATACATGTAGCCGGGCACATGTGACATACAACAGCAGGATGTACATTGGTTAGGACTGTCGATCACAATAAAAAAAGCCATGTGTTCAAATGCAATTCATGCTTTAAGTACCCTTGACCAAGGTACTGACCTGAACTGATACAGTTAAAAAAAAAAAAAAAAAAAAATTACCCAGCTGTATAAATAGGTAAAGCATTGCAAATAGTGCACAAAACTAACAATGCAATTTGCATTGGAGAAAAGTGTCAGGTGAACAAATAAAATGAAAACATGACATCCTGCTGGGAAGGTATATACACTTTAATATTGGAATGCTACTGTATAAAGGCTTACAAGATTTTAGATCTGCCATATCCTCCGATTACTTTGTGTCTTCTCTACCGCTCAGTTTCAGCCATCGGCACCTTTTCCTCATTAGGACGCCGCCTTATGGCCCAAATGAAAGTGGCAGACCAGGCCAGCGTGGTGAACGGAAAGGAAATTCGGAGGGGGTGTATACTCACAGGGGTCTGAATCATCATTGCCCTCTGGTCTCTCATTGTCCTCACAATATCCAGCGGGTATACGGGCTGATTGCACTCTATCAAACACATTGCTGTTTCCATGGTGATGAGAACTCCGGTCCGGCCGATCCCTGCACTGCAACACACACACACACACACACACACACACACACGATTCTGCTGTGATTTGGGTACTGAGGTGTGACTGTGTGAACCCACAGACATTTCAAAGGAAAGGCAAACACACAAGTGAATATTTCAGCACACTACAGACAAGCTTTCAACAGGGTAAATCAAGGTTTCCCATATTTGCTGTTTCAACACCATTAAACTGCTCTCCTGTACTGTTCATAGTAGTCGGATGCTGATCGTTACCAACACCGTTATGAACCGCCTCCTGTAGGAATGTACTGGATTTACAGAACCCCTGCTCCGGTGTGTTTAAATACCCACGTAAACTAATGTAGGGAAATACAAATGCTCAAATAGATTAGTATTCCATCTGTCTTCCTAATAGTGGTTTCGGATTCATGGTGGTTACACTGCAACCTAGAGTGTACTGCATTTATAAGACACACATTAACAAAAGACATTAAATGCATGTTACCATTTGGAAATAAAAGGAAACAACAGCATAATGTAAAACGTAACTATGGTGTAGCTTATAAGCAACAGCATAGGCATTCAAATTCAAGGAAGTGACTTGTGTTGGGTGCCAACATCCTGCAGGAAAGTAGCGTCAGGGCCATGCCCACTTCTCTGCCGCGTACCTGCAGTGGACCACCACCGGCTCATCTTTGCCTGCCCTTTTGTTCCGCACCAGCCTCACAAATTCCAGGAAGTCTGTAGAATCGTCAGGCACACCGTGATCCGGCCAGGCCATGTACTGGATCTGGGTCACCTGCCGGCTCTCGTTGCTCTGTATGGAGGCAAAGCAGGTAGCCATGGAAACAGCAAACCAACAGAGTCAATTAGGATAACACAGAGTCAACAGGCACACTCCGCTTCTCCGCAGTACACATTCAACAGGACCTTCTCCATGGCAACGCAACCAGAACCTATGCTCCAAATCGACTGAGTTGCCATAGCAACTCCTTAAGTACTTGCACAACTAGGCAGCAAAAAGCCCACACATATTTCACCATAGTAACACATAGAAGCCACAGAAGTTTCCAGCAATTTCTCCACGATTCAAAAAAAGGCATGCTGAACAGGTGGTGTGTTTCCCCTCACCTCCAAGTTGGTGAGCATCAAGTTCCTCACCAAGAACGCAGACTTCTTTTCTTCTGTCAGACACTCGATCTGAAAGTTGCCATATGCGGTGCTGGCCAAGTTGTCAGGCCAGTACTGATGACACTTCACCTGCAGTGAGAGAACAGGCAACATCAGCTGTTTTGTTGAAGAAAAAGAAGGGGGGGGGGGGGGACTATCATGCTCTTTACCTGTATCATGTGCATGCCTCTTTATGACAAGGCATGACAAAAGCCTTGTTTATTAAGTCCTACACCAAAGGAAGACTTTGCTGCCCAGAACTTTTAGAGTGGTAACCCAAAAATCCTGACACCCCCCCCCCCACCCCACAGAGGGGGCTATGGTTAAAAAGGGGGGTAGAAACTCAGGGACACACCCGTCCTCGCTCCACCTGTGTAGTGAGCATGACCACCATGGAAGACCCCTGCTCCCAGGTCATCTGCCAGAAGTCTGTGCACGTATTAGGCAGAGGCCCCTGGCAGGCGATGTAGCGGTTGATGGTCCTAGAGGCTGGGATCTCCATCTGGGGGGGTAGCGAAAAGACCGAAGTGCAGGGATCAGTCACGGCTCAATCTGGTAATCATGGTCAAAGGGTAGCTTCAAGCAATCGCGTGACACACAAGCTTTGCCTGCGAGCTACTTGGGGCAACTCTCAGACATTGAATGTTTAATGAAGAGGCCAAAACTGGCTCACTCACATTGATATAATTTGCATTGATGTAGTCATCCACGCCTTTCAGAATAACCCGTGTTGCATCGTCTGGAAAGATGGAGACAAAGAACGTTTATGTATCAAACTTCTGAGACTATCTAAGGATATTTGCAGGACGAGTAGCTCTACTCACAAGGTGAGATGTCTCTGTATCGATTTTTGGAAATGTTCTGAGGTAATTTGGCACAAGACATGGTCATTCCAGGCTTTTTCCTGTACAGTTGCTGCAAATGAAGGCAAAACATTATTACTGGGGAAGAACAATGAAAGCATTTAAAAACAAATAATGTAGTGAAACTTTACCAGTCCCCCCCCCCCCAAGAGGAGGAAGAGGAAACAAAAAGTGTAGGGTTTATACTAAACCCTGTAAAACACATGGGCACATTCGAACTCTAGATACACAGCTGGTTTGTACCGGCCCATGTCTTCATTACATGACAAGCAGTTTGCCTTGGATTTACATTTTCTCAAAGTTTCAAAATTTAAGACATTTAATTCCATTGACCCTCACGTTTAGGGCTCCAAGGCATCTAGGTTTGCAAGAGATTTTTTTAAATCCTCTAGAACAAGTTAACTCCCCAATCAGCAATAAAGGAAGAAATACAGGAGCCCTGCTGCATGACGTCCACTGCGCACATGCAGTTGGAAGAGTCCTCGTCAGCATTTCTGCCCTTGCACCACAAAGCTCAGTGTCCTCCCTCTTTAATGAGCTATCAGGGGAGCCAAACAGGAAGCTGCTAGAGCTACATGAAGAATGACAGGAAGTAATAGGAGTTCACTATGATATGGCATTACGCTGATGGCCACCTTGGGTCAACTCGCATTTCTGCTTACCGGTTCCGCTTTTTTTAAATGGCAAACATGAGGAGTGAAAAACACAGATGTTAAGAGATGCTGTAGGGCTTCGTGCTGAAGCCGGTACTGAAAGTCACAGACCCAGTGGAGAGAAAACCAGAAGTAACATCTTGTGTGGCAGCCATGATGGAAGGGATGGGAGAAGGGGGGTGTTAGTACCGGTAACCACTAGAACCGCTGGGGTACTACAGTGGGAAATGAAAAGCAATGACGGGGACGCAGAAGGACACTCACATCGAACTGGGCCAGCACGGCTCCGCTGCTCAAGCCCTCCTTCAGCTGTTGCATGGACTCCTTCCAGGCATCCCCATCCAGCTGGGTTGGGTCCAGCACCGACTTCTCTGGGATGTACTGGAAGTCTGGCTCCGCCTCCAGTTGCTCGTCCACCACGTCGTATATTGCTGCATGGGACCCCGATGAGAGATTAAGGGAAATGGGCAGCATTCTACTCATCCCTCCACTGCCGAGACCCAATCAACAGCCCAATGAGCTCTCATAGCCACGGCCGAGGGGCCTTTGTGACCACAGCTGTTTAGGTACGGCAGCAATTATGAATCTTGACTGAAGCGAAAGAAACAGCCCAAAGGGTCACTGTGATGAACAGCAGCACCTCGGCTGCAGTGTGAGCGACCAGTCGGTTGGTTGGAACTCACCGTTGGGTCGTACCAGCAGGACGAGTTCCCCGGAGTGGCTCTCGCAGCTGGCCTTGATGAACATGACCACCTGGTCATGCGTGTGCTCCGAGATGTCCCGCCCATTGATCAGCACCACCTGGTCGCCCTCGTTCAGACGGGGCACACATAGATCAGCCTGCAAGGGGGAGGTTGCAAGAGCAGAGCGGAGTCAGGGAGACACGTGGTGGTGGGGGTGTAAAAGGGCAGAGGGTTTTCAGTGACTTAAACTGTGTTAGACCACAGGGTGCCTTGTAAACTAATTTACATGGAAGCCACCTGTTAAGACTCAGGCACTGCTTTTTGACATAACAATACACCACCTACTCTTGACTGCACTCATCAACCCAAGAACTGTGTTTTACACCAAGTATCACTATGTCCTAGATACATAAAATCAGTTTCTCTCTGGACAGAATCTCTCACACACACACACACCTTTTTTGAGAGTTTTAAAATAACAGCTGGCCTCAACAGGATTCTTATAAATGGACAATAAATAAAATTGTTCCCCCAGCTGATTAGCAATAGTGGTATATGGCTAGCAGGGGATGGTTTGTACACCACCCCTCCCTTCAAGTTGAACCGTACAGAGGTTCCTGGAGCCACTCGCGACACAATCACCGGCATCTTCTGATCCAAGCCACCCTGAAGAAAGGGGGGGGAATGACATTTTTTATCTAGAAATAACACATGCATGCACATGTTGTATTTTACGCATTGATAACATTTATAATAAACAAGCAGATTGTACCACGTTACATAATGATAAGTGTGGGTGTTTACATATGGAGAAGCAATGCAGAATGACAATTCTGAACGCATTAGTGATGAGAGCAGAACCGTACCTTCACGTTGAACCCAAATCGCCCATTTTCATCCGGTCTCATCTTGATCAGGACAAGATTATCGTGAGGAACAACTCCGTTTACCTGGTAACGGGAGTGAGGTTACCAACAGAGCATCAGCACCACCTTGTCACCAGTGGCTTAAGGTGACAAGTTGTGCACTTCCATATGGCACACAAAACCACAGCCTTTTTCACATTTGCTGTGGCGAAGACAACAACCAAGAAGCCAGACTAGCAACTCCAAGACTGTGTGGGAAAAGTTCTTTCCCAGGCCAGAACCACTCCACTGGCTGCAGGGATTTATAAGAAACAATATCCCATATGCATGCTCCATAACTCACGATGGACGATGCACAAAAAAGGCAGCTGAAAGGGGCCCTTACCACAGCCTTCTCCGTTGCCACAGGGATGTCGTACAACTCATTGACGTGGTTGTCAAGCTCCTGCTGAGATTGCGCCTGGGTGAGGCTGGCATAGAAGCTCTTCCTTGATTGCTTGGGCGGAAGGGCTGGGGGCTGTCCATCTGCAGGAGCTTCTGGTGACCTAAAGAAGGCAAACGTGGGGCAAACTAGTTAACACAAAGGCAATAGCTTGAGGTAACAGGCAGGCTGGACCACGGATGGGGTCAGGCTTTAGTCCACCTCTGTCAACATCTTAAGAAGTTGTGGCTCACAATTAAAGCATATGTTCACTTATCACGTTTCAACTAAAATTAACTTGGTTCCTAAAAACAGCAGCCCGGATTGCCTTCCAGAAATGACAGTGGCATTTAGACACAGGAAAGTGATCTTTGGTCTCTGCAAGCAGTGGATGCTCTTAAGTGTGGAAATTAGGGCTTAAACTATTCCTCAATTAATTAAAATCCTTGATTCAAATTTTCTACTTCCAAGAGTCATTTTACACACACACACACACACACACACTTCTTTATACATATGGATTTGTAGAGTGCACGGATAGCAATTCCCGTCGCACCAAGAGTTGACATTGTCAATGTGATATGACTAAGGCTTGAGAGATGGAGGATTTTTTTTTTGTTGTTACTGAGAGGTGTGCACTGCCAGTCTCTGCTCTACAATCCAGGCCACCTGGTTGCAGTTAATGCACCTTTCATTGGTCTGCCAACTGCCACTGCAACTTGTGTGAATGCGTCTGCTCTCTTCTGTTAGTCTAACTTTCTTGGGCATTGGCTTTAGCCTCCTAAAAATTCCAAAAAAATTTACTTAATTGTTACTGTAATGTGTACCTTAAGCCTAAACTATACTTAAATTTCAGCAGTACAAATTATAATTTGTGCTATTTTCTATTCTAAGAATAACTTGGAATGATAAAATGCTAAAAATGTTGATTTATATTTACTTATGAATATTTGAAATTATATTTCTGGTTACTGGATTTCAGCAATATATATTCTTTGAAACTCAATCAGGGATTTTTTGTTAAAAAAAAAAAAAAAAAAATTCTGGGTTTTTCCTGCATTGGGTGATCCAAAGTATAATTAATATGACCCTTGATGGCTAAACAGGTTTTGTATACACTTCAGATTATACTTTGATCCCAATAAAATACCATTTAAACAGATATATATATGAAACGAAAAATTTTTCATTTTAAGAGATTTCCCATAATTTCCTCTCCTCTTCATTTTGTACTGCTGTTTAATAAAACGCAGAAGTATTTCTTCCTATCCAATTACTTGATTAATCTTCAGGACAATCACAAGAGTAGTTGACTACTGAAAAGTGACCGTTACAGCCCTAGTGGGAATGATTTCATGAGACATAGCAGTGTGAAAGGGTTCTGCTGTATGAGATTTTGAGGCAAGAGCTGCGCACCTACAGCTGACCACAGCACACCACTCAGACAACAAAAAGACAATGAGAAAAATTAAACGTAAAAGGTAATTAATACAGGAAGCACTGCTGAGAAAAGGAGCAGCTGGGACCAGGAAACCTCCAGGAACACATCTGTGACCCGATGTCAACTGCACGAGGCAGGAAGAGGAAAGTAAGAAATGCACAGCTGTATAGAAATGCACACAAATGAAAACAACCATATGTGAACTCACAGCTGCGTGCAAAGACACGAACTGGAAACAATGTCATAATTAAAAGACAAATACACAGTGGTGTTCAAACTCAGACTGAATGAAAACTAAATGCACAGCTGCACACACTCACACTGGCCACAAACTCTGATTGTAGCTATCATTAACAGACACATATGCAGACATACACGCTGCTGTTTAACAAGCAGTACAACCTGCAAGGAGGACAAGACTTTGTTCACAACACCGAAGCACAAATCAAATGGCTGACTTCAGACGAGATATTCACTGAAGACCCCGCATGTCGGTGGGATGCGAGGAGAAACTCCCTGCCCACTGTACCACATTAGCATAAGAACCGTTAGCGTCGGCCCGCGTGTTTGCAGTTCAGCTCCTCACAGAAGCCATCTAAGCTGGGCCCGAATTATCACTGAGGGCTTTGAAAGCATCCCATTGTGCAGGGCCTGCCGATGCAGCCCCCGGCCGTTTAGATAACACCAGCAAGAGGCTCAGAACCATATTAAAGAAAACACATTAAACAAAGCAAATAAGGCAGGGGACAAACAAAAACGTAAACACAACTGAACTCATATGGGGGAGTTTCCAGATTAGATTCCACTGGAAAGAGTCTCTTGTCTTTCGAGTCAGCTGTGGAGAGAGGGGTTTATTGTGGTAAGACTGCTGCGGATTCTGGCGCCCGCATCACTTTGGATATGGGACTTGGGTATGACCAGGAGATTCTGGGCTGGAAGGTGTGGGGAGAACCAGCAAGTGGGCAGTCCCCACAGCCTGTGTGAAAAACACAGTTTCCACAAACACAAGTGTCTCTCACAGACCTCAGTAAATGTTCAACTCATTAGTCCAGCTCAACATGGACACAATAAGAAAGCACTGGAGGGAGTGAAAAATTTGGCTCAAGTACACAGCAGCTCCAATCTACGAGGCAGCACAAGACGTCTAGACCAAAATGTTTTCACTATTACTGTCTAGTGAGTCCCATAAACGTTTATGGGTCTGTTTGAAGAGTTCCAATTAAAATCATTAACTGTCTTTGAAGCTCTCATTTTGGGGGGTGTTCTCCCAGTTCTGTATCACAGTCAAAGTCCTCCTCTTATTTAGTCTTTGTCAATAGTTGAAACAAAATTTGACCAACACTGGTTTGGCCTCATTCAGGGTATCGGTGTGTCATACACTACTACCAACCAATGATATAACTTCAGGTTGAGAACCAAGAACTATGTTTTATTATAAAGTCACATGAACCAACAATGACTTACCAGACTTCTGTGAATGAAAACCAGGGTATCAAAAGCATAGATGTTTTAAAAACATTTTAGAAAGGTTTCTGCATACATTTTTAGTATGATATTTAGCTATAATGTCACAGAAAGGTGGGTGGCACAGGAACACTTACGGGGAAGAGTCCAGGCTGATGCTGTTGGCTTGGGTGGAGGAGGCTGACTTGTGGTTGGCAAAGACCTGACTGGGAGAGGTGTGGATCACATGGTCCACCAGGTGTCCGACGGAAGACGGTCGCTGTCGGGCCCCATCCTGTGCAAACATGGAGTTCCTGCTGCAAGGTGGGTGGGGTAGGACAGGGGGGCAAATAAGAGAGGGATTAATGGTGATGCTGCATAGTATGTAAAAAGAAGGTATGCAGCCCTGTTGTTCAGGCTGGCTTTGAACACATGGCCGACACCCTGCAGCCCACCGCAGGCCTGTTCTGTGCTGTTGACCTGACTGCTGCTACTGCTGTCTCTGCTCATTTTGTCCTGATCTACTGCACGACGTGACTCCACCTCCCTCCCGAAGCTCATGGCCCTTAGCCGTGGTAACACATCTGTCTGTTCCATATGGGGGGGAAGGGGGCCCTCACTGATCTCCTCAGTGGGCTTCCCAACCATGCTTCCCTGAGTTACTTATATTCTCCCCTCACCCCACACACAAAAACTACAGCAGATTTGGTGTAGCTGCCCTGGTGAAATATGCATCACATCAGCCTTTTGTAGTGTGTGCGCGCAGGTCTTTCACTGGACGTTTCTAGCATACAGTACGTGCATCTGAGAGAATGCATATGTTACTCACTGGCTTGGGGTCCCGGGAGGGGATCGTGTAGGCAGGCTCTGGGTCTCCAGCCTCTCGTCCGACATGGAATTTCTGCTCACCGTTTCCCAGTCCATCCCACTTATCAGCTTTCTGGCCAAGGGTTTACTGGGGGATCTGTTTGGAAGGCATCATCATTCATGCAGTCTTCATTGCACATTCCTTGTTGGAAACAGAGGGTTAATCACCAAAATCTTCTTGAGATCTACATGGAAAAAAAAAAACCCTTTCCACTACATTTCATTCTTCTCAACCACTGATGCTTCTGCTATGTGCACAAAACAGTAATTTTGACAGAACAAAGAGCCTCTGAATGCAGAGCTGAAAAAAGGTCAAGTGGGGTCCAAGATAAGCTACCTATTCAGTTGCTACCATGTTGCTTCCAAGTGCTGTTGAGCCTATCACTGAGGAAAAACTGTAGCACCCAACCAGCAGTCCCAGTTCAGGGAGCCAATGGCATCTTAACAGTGCCCAGAGAAAAGCAGTCCTGTTCGACTCTCTGCCAGCCATTTGAATACCAGCTCAGTACCCAGCCAAAACGTCAAACTTCACCACCACAGCTCTTGCAAAGCACCACACTTCTACGAATCAAGGATGCGGGAGTAAGTCTCATAAATTATTAAAACAATAAAGTGAAACAGAAGTTAGAAATAGCACCATCAAGGGTAACTTCTCCCAGCAGAACATCAAACACAGCTTGAGAAGATGTGCCCTCACCAGGCATACATTTAGCTTGATGCACTAAGGCATCTGTGTTGCACTGGTTATTCAATGGATCACTGAGTGTGTTACCCAGCAGTAAATGCACTGGAAGATTCTGTCAAACAAAACTTGATAGAAAGGACACACTCATATACTCACGCACACAGGAAGACACCAGCACAGACAGCCCTCACAATCAGATGGAGTACAGTGGAAAAAACAAGACTTGGGGAATTAAATTTTAAACACTGAAATCTTGTACCAATTCCAAAGACAAACTGAAAACAAATACATGCTTGCCTGATGAGATGTGACATTCATGTCACCTATAACTATGTCTCATCACAAAATGCATGGAGGATTAAAGCTATCTTGTCAAACCAGGGCAGGGCCTAGAGATCCCACCTCTGCCACCATCATGCTCTCTACCCATATCAACAACACCCCGGCAGTAGATGGGTCAAGGTTGTTAAAGAGATGGTTGCAATGCAACTGATCCCTCTCAGCTTCAGCACACAGCAGGAGAACAATGGCCTACATGCTTGGATAGCCCCCCTCCCCTCTTGTAGTAAAGAAATCACTGTAATTTGATTACAGAGCCAAGAGAAATTCCAGAATGCCAGCAATTCTACCTCACACATGCTGGCAATGGTCAGGGTCATCTGGAGCAGCAGTTTATCACACACACATACACACACACTCACACAGCACATTACCTGGCAAACACCCTGTCCTTGATGCACTTCTCCTTGCCATACTGCACGGACTGAACCTCTGTTCTCCCACTGCAGGAAACAGACTGCTTCAAGAACATGGCAAGACTGTAGACTGCTTCAACATCCATTTTTAGCAACACTTCACAGATACAAACGAACAGCATCTCAGCAGCATTTTAGAGATGTTTAGAAAGCCACAGACTTCAACTCCATTAGCGCAACATTTAAAAATTAAAAAACATCCTTGTACCAGGTAAACCAGTATATCTCAAGCATATATCCCTACCATACTCACTTTACATTCAGGAGTTGGTTTAAATTCTAATTATATAGACACACACACACACACACACACACACACACACATATATATGAAAAGCTAAAATTGTGTTTTACACCATAACTATAAATACATCACTCAGCACCCCTCTAGTGGTAGGATTGGGCAATCCCGGCTCTGTTCCCAAGTGATGGCCAGCTCAAAACAGTGTTATTTCTGCACTCCCCTCCACCCAAATTGTGTTCTGTTTCACTCCAACTCTGCCTCATTACTGTCCTCATTACATCCTTCACATCCAGTTATATTGTGGAGCTGGACTGTCCCTGTAGTAAGAAATTACACTGTTCCTGCATTGCACAACAGAGGATGATGATTCACCTAGCTAAGCAGACCAGCTCTCACCATGCATGTAATCTGTACCTGTCATTTGTCACGTTGGCCTTGCTGCAGAAAGAGCTGGGAAAACCTTTTCTGAGCTCCCTTTCACAAAAGCAGCTGCCTCAGACTGTGCACTCATTACTTCATTCAACTTAAGTCCAAAAAAGAAGCTGCTTCTGTACTATTTTCTCGTGCCACTCCCTAACAAGATCCACCTGAGACAGAAGGATTTCCCACCAGTAGCGGAACTTGGAGCCCAAAGTGAAATAGTGTGCAAAGAAATTCTTCTGCGGGGGCATGGGTTGGTCCAGACGGAAGAAGGTGTGATGCTCCACGCAGGCCTTCCACAGGTTCTTGCACGTCCGGTAGCTGGCCATGTTGAAGCCCAGCAGCGACTCACGGGTCTCATTCTGGAGTTGGTGGAAAAGAATAAAGATTGGAATTGTGATCAGTAGAAGTTCAGTATGTAAAGACTCCCTACATCAGATCTGTTGAATTACTTTTCCAGGTTTTCTAGTGGTCCAGAAAACACTTTAATTGTAGTGTATATTCCCTTAGTTTTACATTTTGGCCTACGTATAAAGTACAATATTCTTCCTCAACTACCTTTCAGAAAGTTACAACAGCGGTGTGTCCCCCTGCTTGGTCACAACTCTACATCCTTAACCAGAACATTGTTTTGGTAGGTTTTAGTATTAATCTGACACTACTGTAGAAGAAAAATTCTTTTTAAAACTAAGACGGAGCAGCAACACCTTCTTTCCACGATGCCTTGGCTACGTTAGCGGGACTTTCTCAGAGGCTGACGGTCACACAAAACTGTGCCATTCAGCTATCAATTATGAATCACGACGCCATCGAATCTCACTTTGAGTGCGAGCGGCTTCAAAAAGGCACCCGTGCATTATTAATGCAAAATGTTTTCCTGTCTCTTGCTGGAGAGTTTGACCCTGCTTATAAATCCGCAGTGAGTTTGAGCCTCGTCGGAATTTTTCGAAGTTGATTCCTACAGCAGGTCTGCCAGCACACACGAATCGCACCCTCCGTTTCCTCTGGTTAATTACAAGTAACGAGCTCTCCGGGACTCACGACAGAAGGGCAGTCATTACATGCAACAACAATATGTGGTATTTCCAGTAAACAAATGTCAAGATGGTCTCGACTCGCTGTCAGCCGTGGAATCACTAATGCGGGCCACTAATAATGAACAGAGCACGTTGTTAAGCGCATTATTGTTATTCAACACCAGCTCAATGCACACATAAAGCCTGTAAATTTTAACAAACAGTGACAGCGCTGGCAATGGACAGCATGTTAAATGTCCATCCAGAAAAGCTGAGCGGTCCTCATGAAATGTTACACATGCCTTGGAGGTGTTGTACAAATTACAGCATGGAAAAAAAAAAAAAAAAAAAAAAAAAAAACCACCCTCCTTTTTGGCTATACTACATAACCAACACAACTGCCAATTATCAAAGACACCCTGTGTGCCCTCAAACCCCCCAGACTAGAAAATCAAATCACATTTCTGTTGCAGAATTAACAGTAGCACACCGACTCCTACTTCGAAAGCAGACATGTATCTTGGCTGGTTCTCACCGGTTCTTTCCGTAGCTGAACGAAGAACTGCTTGCATTTGAATGATATCTTTACAATCTTCAACCTGGGATAAGAAAAAGAGGAGGAGGGGGAAAAAAAAAAAAAAAAAAAGTGATGCGGTGTAACTGAGCATCCTGGTTACGTAATAAAGTTGAATCAGAGCAATTAACGATGCCTAACTGTTCTCTGACCCAATTCTCTGCTCTTCTCCTTGGAAGTATGACTCAGACATTTTCTAAATATAACCTGAGTTCCTAAAAGTGACTAATGCCCATTGCAACAAAACCTTTATTAGGGCCTCTCAATCCACAAAATTACTTGCTGGAAGAAATAAAAGTGCATTAAAATGTACCTAGCTGAAAGGAAGAAGAAAAAAATACCCTAATAAAATGAACAAACCACATCAGAGAACACAATACAAGGGTATGGTGTACACAACTCTAAATCTTTTCACAGTAAGTAGACTAAATTTAGTCCATGGGATTTAAAAATCCTGGACAAATTTTCTGGGAACTGGATGGGGTGGGAAGGGCAGATTTGGGTGCAGCCCACTCAATTCTGCAAATATTTAATTTCACCACTTAGTGCCCCCTGTGGTCAGATTTTGCACTGTCAGATATTGTGTGCGTCCAACCAGCTTTGCGGGTTAATGAAGACAACAGTAATATCTCCCTTGGACCCCAGGCCAGTCAGCTGCTTATACTCTGCCATGGAGCCACGCCAGTCTGCAGGCTCCAAGGGGCCTACCACCCTCTTTGCCCTCAAAAGCTCCCCATGACTCCTGGTAAGATTTTCTGACTCTAAACGCTTAATCTGAGCATAGCCGGAAGTGGGAGCGCACTCACCATGGAAAGCAGTTGATTCGTACCCTGTTCCTGTAAATGACAATCCCTGCTGACATCACCCCAATTAAAATCTCAGTGTTGCTTTGATCCTGAAACAAAGAGGAGGACAATGGAAGGGAAATTGGGGGATTAGGAGTTAAATCACCATGACTCTGGGGGGGAAATCACAGGCGCACTCTGTAGGGTGTGACACTGTGAATGAACACTTTGAAATCCTAGATGTCAGGGAAAGCAAGAGTTCAGTCAGAAAACATCATTATAAACTTCTGTAAAAAAGTAAGAAAGATCTGGCTTTGCAGACCCAGCGTAGATCTAATGAGGAAGGATAAAATGGTCCCCAACAATGAAGGCTGGTAACTGCCTTGCAGAGGTGGGGTTTTGGGAGATCACCAGCCAACTGAGAAGGGCGACACTGGTGTGATATGACAGTTCCTTGATTCTGGCAGAGGGCTGAGATCCAGCGTTACGTTCGAATTAACGACGCTCACGTACCTTGGCATAGTGAAGCTCCACCCCATACAGCTCCAAGGTACGAGCTGCGTTCAGGTAGCCGAGCTCCGCCTGGGCTGGGGAGAGTCCCCTATGTGGGGAAAGATAGTGGTGGGGTTAACTCGAGGCAGAGTGTGCTGCTCATTCACAAAACTGAGAGGAAACAGAGGCCCTTGGCAATGACCTGAGCAGTGGCACACTCATTACACAATGGGCCTTGTTCCATGGAGGGGATGCCGGTGCGAGCGAAGCTTGTAACAGCCAATCAGCTGTCTGCAATGCAATACACATGCATTTGATTCTCTCTCTGTGTGTGTGTGTGTGTGTGTTTGCTCATTGCCTTAAATGAGCCCCAGCATGCTCATTTTGTCTACCCACGTTTGTATCGGTGCAAACTTTTTCCAGGTAACAGAAGTTCATTAGAACACTCGGACAGGCGAGCTTTCCCATGAAACTGATCTGACACATCACTGAATGCCATTCTACTGACTGTGTGCCACAGAAGGGGGCGAGGCCTTACGTGTGCTGCTGGTGATGTTTGGCCACCTCCTTCTCAAAGTCCTGGGGAGGGTTGGGGATGAAGCAGTACTCAGAGAGGTAGCCTGGCAGGTGGTCTGCGTGGCTGTAGTCCCCCAGCTCAGCTACAGGACAAAGCAGGCGGTGTGTGGGACACAATGGACAATGGCTGTCCCCCTCCCCCAGCCCCAGACCCAGACCCCTAGCCTCAGCTCGAGTTGCTTGCGGGTCAGCCCATTCTCAAGCCAAACCCTTGTTGTTCATGCTGCTCGGGGAACATAGACAGCAGCTGCAATACTGGTCAGGGAGCTGTGAAGACTGCAGATTCAAATTCAGGATGGGGTAGGGGGGGTTGTTGTGGGCAGGCTGCTGTTTTACCCTGGAGATGGGTAAACCTGCATTTTACAAAATAGCAGGCTGATGCAAACAGTTCCAGACTACAGCATCCACCGGACAAGTCACATGATGCAATGCTGAGAGCGGGAGAGACATCTGTGCTTCCTCCCAACAAGCCGACAAATGGGAGACACCAGACTTCTCCATTCAGAGGCCAAGCAGATGCGGTGTTGTAATTAAAACGGGAGAAGCATGAAAAGAGGAAGCAGTTACAGTGGAGTTAAGTACCTTTCAACCTTCCGTTTGTGGTGACATTTGGTAAAAGGAGTCAATTAATAAAATACAGTTCTTTACTGCGGCTCCGCAAAGCTATTGACAAACACAGACAGCTGATTGATTCCAATGTCTGATGTGCAACCAAATACAGCAGTTAAAGGGAAGAGCATGGAGGGGGGGGATGTGTCCAGCTGCAGAGCATCATACTGTGGCATGAGTTGGAAAACTGGCACTGGGAAAGTCCTATGGCTTTGCTTGTCTTTTCTGAATTGCAGTAAGGGATTCCACTAAATATTCTGCAGAATCAGATGTCCACTGGGGAGAAGTTGGAAATCAAAGCACCAGCAGTGAAAATAGAAGGGAGATTAATCTTTGCAATGTAAAGTCGGGGGGGGAATCTTATAAATGGTGGGCGTTATTAAAGCGAAAAGGTCACAGACAATTCTCTCCTGACCTATATACGTCCTCAAACTGCACATTTAAAACCCCTTGAAAGCCAATGTGCTCTATTAAAGGCACAAGCAGTGCTCTTCACCCTGTCTTTTTGCAGTTATTGAAAATTCTCAGTAACCCTAACCCCTCCCAACTAAAATCCCACAATCCCCCAACCCCATCTCCCTCCCACAATAACACTGGGGTCAATCTGGAGCAAAAGGCTGGCTAACACCCTGCTGGGACCTGGAAATTTAAACAAATATGGCAGGACACCAGTAGTATACAATACTTCCAGGTTTGGCTGAAGGCTGTTACAACTCCCAGCTCGTTGACACAAATCAATTGAAAACCCAAAAAAACCCCCCCACCATTTAATTAGCAGCGAGTTAACTTTATTATCACAGCATCTGAGCCCTTAAGCTGACGGAGGCTTGGATGTGATCACATTTCATCAACTCCAAACATGAAGATTATTACTCTTTATTTGGCTGACACGTTTGTCCAAGGAGATTTACAGTGTTCAGATGGTGCAATTATTTGCCTTTTTACACAGCCGGAGAGTTGTAACCATATCAATTCAGGGTAAGCACCTTGACCAAATGGTAAAGCAGCACAGAAATTACACAACACTCGACAAGCAAACGAACACAAGATGAACCAGAGCAGAAAGGTGGAAATTTCATATAGACTGATTCATTTAGAAAAGAGGTTTATTGCATAAAATTTAACAGTAATGAGAGAACTTACACTGAACAGCAAAGGATGCCAGCAGTGCAGCAGTGTTGTTTGGACAAGGGAGTCTGGAGGGGATAAACAAGTGTCACCGAGAGTTGAGTGAGTACACAGGAAGGAGACAAACACCATTGCTGAGCCACCAAGGGGGCAGCACTCACTCACCTTCCACTGAGAATGTCCTGCTTCAGCTGCAGAAAATACTGGTACCTAAAGAGGAGGAAGCGGTCAACTGAGCTCATGAGAACAAGACAAGTGTGTCTGAGCAGCTTTGGGTTCCCACAGATGCAGAAAGGCTAGATGCCCCCCCCCCGCCAAAGCACAAACGCTTCCTGTCTCACATGAACAACCATTCAAAATATGAAAAACAATTTAGAGACAATACTGATCCTTCCAGTATGAAGGTCAGCAACATACAGACACACAAAGCATGCCTGATATTTCATATACGTGTACCTGTGTGTATATATTACCATACGTACATAATTATATATATGTAGAGTGTGTGTGTAATATATATCACATACACACACAAACTATATTTTATATAATTATTTACCATTCATGTAGCTGGGGAATTTTACTTAATTTACAACAAGTGTCTTGCTCAACAGCACTACAGCTGTAGGTGGGATTTAAACCTACGACCTTTGAGGCCAAAAGAAAGCGTAACCACTATGCAACCAGCTACCCCATGTTCTGTGCTGACGTCTGAATGTTTTAATTAAACATTGGTTGCCTTATCAAAATTATTTTACCGTAAAACAAGCTACTGGACTCTAGTTCTCATGGTTGCAGGCAATGAACATGAACGGGGGGGGGGGAAAGAGACTCACAGTTTAAACCCAGCAAGACATTTGAAAGCCAGCTCACACCCAAAAACACCAGGAATTTAGTCATCCACTACTTAAGCAGCAGCTCTTTGCTGTGTGCCTCCAAGCGCATCTGACGACATGTCGTCTGGGATTAAAACCTAACCGCAGACATGCCTGCAGTGAAAAATCGCTGGTCTGTACCTTGTATACTCTTCCTGCAGTTTGTTTGGATCGCTCACAAAAAATTTGACTCTGAAGTTGAAATTGTGCGGGGAGCTTCCTGAAAATGAAACAGTGGACAGATTAAACATGTCGTTGAAAACGATAACTAAGAGCCCAAATGGCTTTGTACATTTAATTTAAGCCACTTACTTTTTAATTGTTTCCTAATGGGTTTGTTTGGATCCAGCCACCTCTGGAAAATATTGAAGAAAAGCAGAGAGTGAAAGTCCACAGAGAATTAATCTATTGCTCCTGAACAGTTCAGCACAATGCTGCTGCCAAGAGCGAAGCACATAAACTGGACGTGCACTGTGGTAAAACTAACTAAAAAGCCCATTTTGCAAAATGAGAATCTGTGTCGATTGGCTCTAAATTTATCAGCGAAAACCTCTGAATAATTTAACTTAAGTCGCTGAGCAATTCAGTCACTTGCCTAAACCCACAACTGTATTACATTCCAGTGGACATTTCGATGTGACATTTCCCCCCCCCATTAAATCACATAGAAAAGAATAAACAGCTTTTACAGCAAACATGGAACTGCACAGGAAAGCCAAAGACTTTATTGCAGGTAACGTGACAGGATGGTCAGCCACCTTATCAGACTTTTTCACGGTACCCTCAGCAGTATTCCCACTTTGAGGGGTACCAAGCGGTATGCTCACGCCCCAGAGTGGTATTCCCACATCCCTTGGGTGCTATTCCCACCTCGCTTAAGCCGTACCAATCGTACTCCTGTGAACCCCCGCAGTACTCTGGCGCCTCACAGTTCAACTCCCACCCTCAGTTATACCCACTTCCGAGCGGTTTTCCCACAAGGCTTCGGACACAGCAGAGCGGACATGCGTCCCAACTCACCGGACTGTCTGAGGATTCGTCAGCCAGCTGCAGCCCAAAATAGTCCCTTTCGGTCAGCTCCAGGTGTTTGAAGACTAAATCCAGTAGCACCTGTCCCTGGTCGTGCTTCTGCAGAACCAACCAACCAAAAAAAAAAAAAAAAAAAAAAAAAAAAAAAAAAAAAAAAAAAAAAAAAAAAAGAGACAAGTCACCAGAAAGAGCTTGATCTGCCAACCGCCCTTCATTGGCTATCACGCCTTCTGCCCATCTCTGTCCTCCACCAGAGGAAAGGGTTTAATTACTTAAGTGGTTTTACATCTCTGAAAAGATCTCTGAGCTGCACTGTGGATGAGCTCTTCCGATGAAGACCAGTCTCTCCAAGCGACTTAGTTCCTCAAGAACAGTCCTTTCCCATTCATTCGTGGTACTGTGTAAATGGCCTGTCACAATCATACCCCTAGGGAAGACTACTGGGTGTTGACTCTCGGTGGACAGTGTTGCTTAGTGAAGGGAGTCTAACATGATCAGGGTGTCTTCAGCAGAGTGAAGGTATATCTGTGCCTTCCAGAGCTTTCCAACACTACTGAACTATTGAATTCCTCTGCACAAGGCATTACATTCCAGGACTTAAGAGCAATGCCACTTTGAGCTGGATTAAAATATGGCCTGAAAACACTCACTGACACCTTAACTTTTCTTTACAACAAACTGTCCGTTAAAGGATACATCAAACCTTTGGATATTCCCCAATACTGGAAGAACCAAATAATCAAGAAGGATAACTTGTGGAACTGAAACAGTCCTCAAAACCCTGGTCTCCTCACTTGCAGGTAGAAGCTGATTTGATCCTCCACCCTTCAAGGCAGCATTTCCTGCTGGCCCACTTGTTGGAACCCAGCTGTGGCCAATTGCTGCCAATATGGGAGTGTGTCCTGTCCTGGAAGCTGTGCTCTGCAGGTGGTGCACTAACTGATGCTCCGATCCAGTCTAGTCCTGCAGCTGTTCCCAGAAAGACAGGGGTGATGTGCAAACACACAGGAGGGATGGGTATTATTCATGGGCAGTCAAGGAGGATGTGTGCGACAATGCAGGACAGAGGGAGGTTAACCAGAGGTCCAAATTAGGGGCCCCGAGATCCCGGCACCCCCATGATGCAGGTGGCGCCTCCAGTCGAAAGGGGTGCGTATCTGAGTCAGCGTGTTGTACAGAACATCCTGATCCAACAGGCCGTGCGTAGCTGCAGTGGCTGTGCTCTGATTTCCGGAATGGTGTGGCAAAGGAGACGAATGGCTTGCTTGGCCGAAACAAACATCGCCTCTGATTTGTATCAAAATTCAAGTGACCTGCCTTACTTCAATGGCTGTGTCAGTGGCTAGAGGAAATAAATTATGCAACCTACATGAATAAAAACTGAACACTTTGTGTATGTATAAATAAGTAAAAATGGCATAACTCCATATATGAAGCTTTCTCGGTAAATAAGACAGGCCTCAGCCTGAGGGAACAGCTGTGCAGCTGGCTGCTGTCAGGGTACTCGTCTCCCACAGTGCAATGCAGCAGAAGGCGTATAACAGCGATAAGAAGATGTGACAAACCTTGGAAGGAATGACTTCAGAGGGTGTAAGGATCGTACTGAGAGCCAGAGGCGGCTGACTGGTAGCAGGAAAGGGCATCATTTGCACCACTGGGGTATTGTTAGAATAAGGAAGGTGTGAGGTATCTAACAACATGAGACAGCTTCTCTGGGAAAAGGTATTACCACACAGAAAAGTAACCATGAGTATGAAGCACAGCCCACAGGCAGGCACTGCAGCAACGTCACAAGAACAAAGAGCAGCCAAAAGTGACGTTCGCTCTGCCACCGCAGGACCCATTTCGGTCCTGCCTTTGAATCGTGGAAGTTTTTACTGCAAAATTAGGTGAAGTGCTCTGCTCTACATTACAGCAAGCACTGCCTCCATCACAACCCCCCTAAGGATGTTGGCCCAAAGGCCTCTGCCCTAAACAGCGATCCAAACACTGCTGGCCCAGTTTAACTTCCCGCCGATAACCCACTGGGCCCCAGTAAACCCTGGTGGAGCCACACCGGTGGCGAGTCTTTGAAGCTGCATGGCTCCATGTGTTAAGGAGCGCATACTTCCAATGGCCAAGTGGAGTCGATGGCGAAAAGGCCGAGGTGGCGTGCCATCAAATTCCAGAGCTGTGTCAGTACGTCTCTGGGACTGAACCACTCCCCAACGCAATCTCTACTGCTTCCCCACAGATCACAGCTTTACTTCAATGCCATACTTCACAACATTTCTCCTTCTGCCTTGTTCAGTTTGCACACATTTCTATCCCTTCCCCCATCCCCCCCAACTCTTCTCACCAGCATCTCCTTCCTTCCCCCAGGTCCTCCAACACCTCCCTCCACACACATCTCTGGGTGCCGTTCTCCATTTGTTGCAGTGGTATCACAGCAGTATGTGGGGCACGACAGCACATGGCTCGAGGACTCAGGAAACCAACACATTAGAGCCGTTGGACTTAATATGAAAGTAGCTCTCCAGGAACTATGGGTAATAAATGTGAGGTACTTAGCATTTGCATCTTTGCTCAGCTATCCTTCACATACTAATATGCATCACTAGCAACAAAAGGCAATCCATGTTTCACTGGCTATCCTTCTTTAAAATTTCTCACTTTGACACACTCTTGTCTCTAATTTAGATATTGCACCTGATGGATTGAAAGAAAGGGGGAGCAGAGAGAGAAAAAAAAAAGTCAAGCCATCTGAAGAATCAAAGCGAAGGGTACAGCCTCGAGGCAGCACACAGCTTACTGCCACTGAAACAGTGTGAAATGTCAACCATGTGGTCTCCAACACAGGCCAACATTAGCAAACCGCTGCATTAAAGGAATCTACATGCCTTGAACTTTGACCTCAGGCCAACACCAAAGCCCTGTGACAAAGCCCGTCCTGAAATGATCACTTTAGACACTTGTACTGCATCCCCGGTGCCTCATCCTTCCGCTCCACTGGAACCACAAATGAGCTCCTGACCGGTCCCGACAGGTTCCTTCCAAGTTCTTGGAACATGAGTTGCGTGACGTCCAATACCAATATCTGCTTGAGTCTTTCCTCTAGCCCAGGGGGGACACGTTTAAGCTGGAATGCCAGGCATGGAACTGTGAATAATGTGTCCTCACAGCAAGCCTCCAAGACATGAGCAACACACTCTGACATCTGAAACAAAACCCTGGTCTGAGCTACTGTTAAACCGCTCCTTTTCTTATGTTCTGCCACTATCAATTATGGTCATGGCTCCCCCACCACAAAAATAAATTTGAAACTGAAATTCTGAATAATCTCTCATTAAAGTTCAGGAGTATTTGACAATACAAAGTGAGGACCCCGGCCTGCCCACCGCCCCCCAGCATCCCAATGGTGGGTTACGGCAGTGCTCACATTGACTTTGAAGGCTTGGACAGAGCTATCCAGGAGAAGTATGTTACAGACCACCTCTGCGTGCTGCCGGTCTCGTGCCAGGTCTGACACTCGGACATTGTAGGATCTCCCAGCAGGCAACCGGAAACGTTCGGTCATTACTGTCCACACGGGGTCTGCAAGAGTGAGAGAAAAAGGGAGAGGTTAAGGGAAAAAGGTTAAGGGAAATACACACCACTCAGCAATCTGCAACCTGGTTTTTCAGGAAGCTTTTCGCTGTATTCCAGAAACGGTGCCAGTTCCAGCTGACGTCAACAGCACTGTAACTCCAAACAGGAGCCTTTATGCCCAACTTCCCCAAGTGAAGCCCAGCGTTGAGATCGCTGGCACACCACCACCACCTTTCATGCTTAAAAACACGAGGAGCCAACATCAAAAGCCAAAACGCAATCTGCAATTGCTGCAGTAATTACAACTTTCTTGATGCTTCTGAAAAAAAGGAACAAAAATTCTCACCAGTTCACACACCCTGCGAACATTCACACACCTCTGAAGCACATGAATTGATGTACTAAGGTACTTTTACATGGCAGTCGAATTTTGTCTCCCCTTACGGTATATTGACTTTTAACATTCACGTAAAAGCCAAGAAAGCTGTGCAAAACACACACATGCATGCACACTACACTGTACACATTACAACCCCACCTAGGTCCTCCATCATCCAACAGAACTTGATTCCAGCTCAAAGACCATGGAACCACAGCAACCGGTCTTATATGATGCCCATCAACCACATTTCAACCGTGAACCGTCTCTTCCTCATGGCAGCATGCGACTACAGAACAGGAACATCAGCTGGAGCCGACATCTGACTCAGGCAGAGTTGGTTTGTGTTACATACAGAACCCTTACCAAAAATAATTCAAATATTTACTGTAAACACTTTACTTATAAGGCCCCAAGTGTCTTTAATTAAGCCCTCGCTGGTGTCTGTGGACTTAATATCTGTTGCGATTTTCTTTTAAATCAGGCTTGGGAAAAGCAGCAGGACATTTAAATTCTAAAGCTCGCCTTGTGATAAGCACTGTTATGAAACCCATTCTCCAGTGGAAGTTTCAGGAAAATCCATTCAAAAGGTTTACAACTGATTTGTCAGCTGGGAATTACTGGTGGGAGGCTACAGGCTTTCAAATGAGACCGGGTGCTGGACACATTTCTCTCTGTCCTGCAGATATTAATATTTTATCCTGTGAAAGCGGTCAAATTTAAAAGGTTAAAAAGAAAAAGGAAAAAACCCATTTCAAGCACTGCAGTGTGCATTTTTACACACGAGCATGACTATAAAGTTCTGGAGGAACAGAAAACAGGTCAGTCTACACCCAGACTGGAGTTTGCTGATGCTTCGGCTCTGACCAACATCACACCCTCTTCACAGCAATGTGACAAACCAGGCCAAACGGTCTCTTCGAAGACCAGAGACGGCAGACACAGCAAATAGCAAAGGTGACACATTGCCAATGAATGGTTGCAAATGGTTGCTGATATCCCTCCCCAGCAGTTTCCCAAAGCTCTGCATGCCTTAGATGAGCACCACACTGAGTAGACACCCCCCATCCCCCGGTGCCCTTATATGAACCCCATGCCCAGGAACCCATCTTGGCTGGCAAGCACATTGTAACCGACACATGGGGTTCCCAGTACTGCTCCCTGATGCACGCCAAAACAGGGAACAGGAGGAGCAGCTGGTCACTTATGGACAAGTTCACAATAGGACAATGGCTGCTCTGGTGCATCAAAAATACACAAAAAATGACAAGTGACGCGTACTGGCAGGCAGTGAATCTCGTTGAGATCTCAATCAGCTGTCACACAAGACAGTCACCAGCTGACCACCTTGCTGGTATCATCACATGTCTTACAAGTAGGGGGGGGGGGCCTTTCCAGACCATGCACACTTGACATGTACACTGACCGGGGTATTTTCCATGGAGCAACACAGTTACATTTATTCATTTGGCAGGCATCTTCCGCCAAAGTGATGTGCAATCCAGGGTATCAAAGCAGATTTTACAATGGCCAATAAAAGTCTCTGATCCTTTATGTAAAGTACATCTTTCCTGTCTCCCCACCCCCCCCCCCAAAAAAAAAAAAAACCCACCCACACCCACACACCTCAGTGTTTCTCATTATTGCTCCAACAGAAAATGAGAACACAAGAGTTGTGGGTGGATAAGCAGGCTGGAGAGACCAGAGCTGTAGGTGAACTTTGACCTTCTCCAATGCTGAACACCAGCCATTATACTGGCAATAAAAGGGTGTGCACCAATAGCGCTCTGATCGGTGAGTGTGCGCTGTAAGGGTTGCCATGACAACCCAGTGACTCCCCCCCGGCACAGGGGCCACGACTGGGGTGGGGGCGTGCACATGTACAGCTCCCCACCTTCACTTTCAGCTGGCTAACTCAGAATGGGACGAAGACCTGAACTTGTTAGCGAAAATGTGTGGACAGCAATACAGCTTCCGTTTCCTTTGGAAGAACACTTTACCGCAAAGCTCCTTGAGGAACAGCCAGTAGCGTAGTTGTTAGAGCTACTGCCTTTGAACCTGCGACCTTTGGGTCCAATGCGTACCTCTGGCTGTAGTACCCTTGAGCAAGGTACTTACCCTAAATTGCGCCAGTGAAATTATCCAGCTGTATAAATGGGTAAATAACTAAGTACCTTAACTTTGTAAGATGGTTTGGGAAAAAAAATGTCAGCTAAGTGAATAAATGCAAATGAAGGAAAATAAGCAGCCGTTTCAATGGGGAAGGTATAAACCTGTAGAATGAACAGGAGAAACTCAAACCACTGTTACACAACACAGACCTTGACTCCCCTTGACCTTTACAGTGATATTTCCTCCAGTTCCAAGGTCAAATGTACTCACACTTAATTTTTCTCTTCAGGGCTGCTTTTCAACTCTAATTTCTGCCAATTCACAGCCTGATCCACAGCTTCCTGACCGTGCTGAAGGTCATCGCCTGCACACAATTAGACATGCAGCTGTTCCAACACCAGCCAATCCACCCGAATGCTGGAGAGTGATGGTGCACTTATTCAGCAAAGCATTCTGTTCAGTCTGACAAACGCATTTGGAAGCACTAAATTGATTTTGCAGTCCTATTCCACCGGAGGAGGTCATGACCCCATGCCCTGCCCCCCCTCCCCAGTAGCCTTTCCAGACCACACCCTGCCATGATGTGCAGGAACTGCAGCTGTGCAAATAGCTCAGTGGGTCGTCGTAAAACTCAGCCTGGCAAAGGGTGTCCCTCTCATCCAGGCACGTGACCCCTCTCCTACTTCTGTCCCCTCCCCCACTCAACAGCTCAGCCCCTTTTCCAGCAAGCTCAAATGCACAGGAGAGGTCAGAGAACACTTAGGCTTAGTCAGGACTGTAGATGCGCTCTGAATCATCCTAAAACATGGCCCTGGTGAGATGCCAAAGGGAGATTATAATCTGAACTTGAAATGCAACATAACACATTCCATCTCCCAGGATTGGCAGATGCTCTTAAACGTATGGGGTGGCCAAGGAGAGCAGAGCACCCGGAGTCCATAGCAACACTGCAAAGGCAGTGGAGAAGCAGCTTGACTGTATCTGTCAGGTACGAAGGCTGGTTATATAAGCTTTTGAATGGGGGGGGGTACAAAAACAAACATCCTCTTTCCACACACAGACTGAAGAGAAAACAGATCTTAGCTCTGGTCAAAGCCACCGGTTCAATTCATTCTACCTGTGGTTTGGGCAGCAGATTCAACATGAGCGTCAGAGGTGTCTGCTGAATAAATACAAAAACTTCCTTACTGGTGCCTTCTTATTGGGCAACTGCTTGCTTGCTTGCTCACGGCAAAGCGCATGCTGGAAACTTGTAAGTACAGTGAACAGTGAAGCTGGGCATGGAAGAAAAATAAAACAAGCAAAAGGAAGACATAACCTGGTGAAATGACAGAGTTCTTAGGAAAAGGACCCAAGGTCAATGTCATCTTGGAATTTTTTCAATGTTTCACCAGAAGGGCAACACAGGGAGAGTGGTGAGGGTGCCTGACAGCACCAGCAGTGAATGAATTTGCATGTTCTCCCCACCTTCACACAGGACTCATCGGGGTGCTCTGGTTTCCTCCCACAATTCCAAGTAGTTTCAGGTGAATAGGTGACTGCCCTTTGTTTGCATGTGTGAGAGAGAGACCGCTTTGCAATGGACTGGCATCCCATCCAGGTGGTACACTCTCTTACAACTTGTGATCAGACAAGCTGAAAAAAGTGGATTATTTTCAATAGCTGATGCAACAGCTGTGCTACTGTAACAAAGACATATGTACTTCAATATGATTGACCACAAATTTGCTTAATCTCCAAGCATGCAGATGACCATAACTAACAACCTTCAACAAACCAAAAAACTTCCAGCAGAAAGGTAAAACTGCATCCCTAAAATAGTCAACTGCAAAGACTGGTAGAGCCACAAGCTCTGTAAAGCCTTTTGGATAAAAGCTCTTGCTAATCTACTAAATAATGTAAGTAATGCAGTAATGATATTTCGCCGAGAGTGGCCGCAGAGGTTTGGACTGGGGTGTAATCCTCTGCCATGCTGTCATACAGCGCTAATCTCCACATGTCCAGGTACACGCTCGCAACGCATTAGCCACAATTTGCCCGTGATCAGCGCTAATCGCACTCTGACCCAAAGAAAGAATAACCCAAATTTAAAATCATAGAGACCTCATCCTGTAACTAGTGGTTCTACGCTGCAAAACCCAGTAATTCCTTGTAATCCTCCGCTTAAAATGGAAATGAACACTAAACAATCCAAAATAACACCCCCCCCCCCAGATCTGCCTTCCATTCCAGACCTGTTAGTCAGCTCAGGGACCAGGAGGGAACGTGTTATTTTTACTACGTTCGGCAGTGCCGAGCGGCAGAAAACACACCGCAGCTGTGTGCTGCGCACACTGCGCAGCGAAAGTTTCCAGTGCTGAAGAGAAACTGCACAGACCGGCTACCTGTGTTCACTGCTGCGCTACACATTTAAAAAGTTTGTCATCCCCCCAAATACCAAAAACTTACTTGTTGTGTTTTCACAGAGAGGGAGGACCAACTGTCATATGGTAAAGGCCACACATTTCCTAAAATGAGCGCAAGATAGTGGCTTTATTATTTATTCATCTGATAATTTTCCACAAGGTGACTTAACACTGTTAGGTTTGTGCACTAATCTAATTACAATGATTTACCCATTTGCACAGCTGGGTAATTTTTATGAGAGCAGTTCAGTGCTTTGATCAAGGGCAATACAGCAGCATTCGAACCTAGGTCCTTGGACCTTTTAGCGCAAGGAGACAGCTATAACCTAAATTGTGGAACAGAACAGAGCATAGAGGGTTTCCAAAGGCACTGACCAAGTGAGGATGGGTTTCTTTGGCCCTCCCAGGGCAAAGGAAGGCGTAGGTAAGGGGACGCTGCCCCATGGGAGAGTCACAAAGACAGGGGGAGGAAGAAGAAGAGGGGGGGGGAGAAAAAAAAAAAAAAAAAAAAAAAAAAAAACACACACACACACACACACACACACACACACACACACACACACAACCCACCCCACTTCAAAAGACTAAAAGGCACCATACTACAACATGCATCACACTGACCCTACACAGCTGCCTGAGGACACAACCCCTCTGGGGCAGCGCGCAGCTCATACGAAGGCCGTACACACAGTACTCGAGCTTCCCGAGCTCAGCAGTTGTAACAGAACAGGGCCCCAAAACAACAGGGCATTAGCAATTCATCTTAAAGACAGGAAGGCTTACATAATTACAGACAGATTTGTTCAGCTCCAGAAGACAGTCACACACAAGCGCAAAAGCAGGATCATGTGACAGGGCAATAAGGCGGTCATCACAGCTCCGTGGTTTGACTCACAGGGGTATTTCCTCCACTGTCACAGGAATGACAGTATGACTGTACATTTTGCATGCGCTGGACCCGAATGTGGGGCTCAGTTCGAAACTGGCCTTCCGTTCCAGGGTACGTATGCGGGAGTAAGATAAAGGCTGCGTTAAAGCTGAAAGGTACTTATGAATAAATCACACCCCTATGTTCAGGCCCACACACTCGCGCCTACAAACCCAGTCACACACAATACAATTAAACGATGACAAATTTCGGGATCACTGGTGAAACGGTGAGGAAGAGAGGGATGGAAAAGGCTGACAAAAGGGAAGTTATGCTACTATGACCTAAGGCTAGCGACTACAGGCAATGCGATTTGATGTTGCCGAGGCGTTGGCTGTCACAGAGGGGTGAGATGAAGTGATAAGTGAACAAGGGAAACTGTTTATTACCCCTTGGACTGGAGAAAATGTCTTTAATGAGGGGGCGGCTTCAAGCAACTCACAGCGGATGTAAATTACAACCCCTCTCGACCCCTCAAAGGGCGAGTAATAGGGTGGGGCATGGGGTAACCCAAACGGTATTCCCAGATGGGACGGGCAGCCAGGCCCAGTTCCCAGGAGGCTGAACTTGTGATGCTGCTTGACCTCTGACCCCAGGAGCTGCTGCCAGTTCCCACTGAGGTGATCACGGAGATTAATCTGTCTCGGGAACAACTGGAATAATGCCATGCAGTCACATCGCTAGGTGGGAGTAAGACAAAGGACAAAACGGGTCCCTCTCCCCAAAGCAGCAGTAGTTCAGTCCAGCAAAAGCAAGTTGTCCTGGACAACATAGCCCTGACACCGATCCAGCCACCCAGAGGTGACAAGGGAGAAAGCCCAGGAGGACTCAAGACTACATCTTAATTGGTGCCTCATTTACACCAAATAATTCCTTCAACAAAGCAATTAAAAGCGGACGTTGAGCTTGTGGCCCTTGAGGACTGGCATTCGACACCAGCAGACATCACTTGTTCCTCTGCTCATAGTCATGTTACTTATTACACTGTTTAGTTGCTTAGCAGCTGCTTCTATCCAGGGCCCATGACACAGTTTGCAGTTTTACACTTCCCCCATTTACACAGCTGGCTATTTTTGCGGAGGCAATTCGGGGTCAGGCGTATTTGTAAAGGGTACAGCCACAGAGATTCAAGTCTCTTACTTAGCCACCACGCTGGCCACAAGAAAAGAACAGCACTCGCAGCTGCAAACGAGAGTCCCAGGGTGTAGTGGGGGCAGAACCCGGCCATGCATCCATCTCAGGTGAGCATGCTCAGCGCGCAGGTATGCGTGTGTGCGCCTGCTCCCACTCTCATTTTCGCAGCTCCTGGCTACATCTGGCAGGGCCGCCAGAAACACAACAGCTGGAGAGAACGGCAAAATTGCTCTTACAGCCACACGTAACACAACGGGGTTGGGAGGGCACAAAATAAAATTGACAGTGAAGAATTTTAAAGGCAGTTTCAGACTTTGACATGAGCCCCTTTTAAATTAAAAGGCAGAAATAATTCTCTGAAAAGTCTGCATACATGGCCAATTAAAATACAAAAGGAGAAAATTTGTCAGTGTTTCACATTAAATTTAGATTATTCACGCTACCTTCTGTCTGTCTGGCTGTGGATGCTGGAGCCCTGAGTTCAGGAGCGTGCCTTCCTTGGCCTTCAAGGAAAAGCAGACAGTTACATTATTTAAAACTGTACTTTCATACAGCTGAGCGTGTGGTTCCTGGCTCTGGTTAAAGGGCGTTAAGACACCAGAAGGAGTGAAGCACTTTTGCCTTAAAAACAACTGCCCATTGGGGGCAGGAGATAGCTGGGGGCAAGTCAGAGCAGGCGTAAGTATAGATGTCCTGACAAATTCAGAGCGATTGCTGCATGCCAGAAACGCAGGGAAGAACGCAGCTTGATTCAAATGGAAAACTGAGACTCAGCCTCAGAAAAGGCCAAGGGACTGGGCCATTAGAGGGCCAATGGGGCGCCAAGTGACAAGTCCAGAAGAGGAACAAGGGAGCAGGCCAAGAAGTGTTAATACTATTATAGGGACAACACTAACAACAAATTCCACTAAGCCTAAAGCTAGATACACATCAGCACCAGCCAAGTGCAAGTAAAACCCTGAAAAAGGCAGGAGAGGCAGCAGCTGGAAAGCATATCTAGTCCAAGAATCGTGTCCTTTACCCTGTTTCCGGGCCTTCCCCCCCACCGAGACTCAAGATCTGGGCATTTAATCCAATTGTGCCGTTTCCATGTAGATAATTCGGGCACAAAAACTAAGTTCAACCTCGAAAGAGGCCAGCAATCATCTTCAGTAATGATTTACTTTCAAAGGGATGATGATTTGACCAACAGACAAACCTCCCTGAAACATCTGGAAGCAGTCTGCTCTGCATGCGGAGGAAATCAATACATCAACGACACAAAAATGCACATCCACCAGGTACAGCTGTTGCGCTTGTTCCGAGGTCCATTCTGTCAGCACCAACGCAAAATCCTCACAATGACATCATCGTGCAAATAACCTGTTACAGTTACCGCTGTAAATTTGGAGTCCGCTAGACACTCGCACAAACAGATGGCCATCGTCGGCCATGTAATACATGCGTCTTTATCTCACACATTGTCCTTTTGTCTCACCATGTAACCTGACATTACGGTGCCAGTATTGTCATCACCCCAGACTCATGCAAATCTCATAATACGCTTAGCCATTCCTCTTGGAAACCACGGCAACACAACTCCTGTCCCCTTACAAACTGTAGCGACAACGCTGGGGCTGAGTCTTCTAATGGAACCTAAGAGGAAGTGACACGCGCAGTGCAGCTGTTTCACAGCAACCCACAATCTGATGATTCTTGATGCTGTCCACATCACGGGGGTGCGGAATGGAGGGCGGGGGGTTGTGCTGGTGGTGGTGATGGCTTCCTGAGGACTGGACCAAATCGCACCGCTCCACACAAGCCACGCGAAAAGAACAAGCTCACTGTTCAGCCATGGATGTAGTCACAGCTTAAAGCAAGCCGGGTACTGCTAGACGATGGGTGACTTAACCCCACCCCCCACACCAACCAGCGCTTAGCCATTCCCCTCTCGCATTAAAGCTGTTGCTAAGCCAACTGTTGTGACAGCGATTCTAACAACCACGTACTCCTCCTCCATCCCATGCGCATCTCGAAACAAGTCAACGCGTCAAACTGAAACTGTACATGGAATAAACAGGAAAGGCTTTGGAGGCAGTGTTTCTGAATTAGCCTGTTTTATAGCACCAAACACTCCCACCAGCATTCACACAAAAGGCAAGAGAAGCAGCGCAGTGCATTACCACTGACGGACTCCTTGACTGCCATTATTCTTCACTCTCTTGTTCTTCTCATTCTTAAAGCTCCAGAGCAGTCGGCATCAGCTTCATTCACATTTTTTTTTTTTGCACATGAACCACCCCCCCCCCCACCCCACCCCACCCCACCCCCCACAGATCACGGTGCCTGAACAGAGCTGAGCTCTCTGCTCGCTGATATCCCCTCTGCAAAGCAGCGACAGGTTCATTCATACAATCCAGCATCAACCCTCCTTCCCCCCCTTTCGAGTCCACTCCCTCCCTTGCTTGCATGCTCGCTATCTCCCTCATCCTCTCTCTCATTCCACTCACTGGACACAGAAAAAGATGTAACCATATAGCTACCTCAGCTGTCACAAAACCTGGGCTTCCAATGATGTAAACTTGGGGGTCTGGATTCAGTCTCTTCCTTCATTTGTTTGATTTTTTACCTTGTTTTCAACTGCTGGACTACTGGATAATGTGCGTGCTGAAAAATGGTTATTCCAGCACCCCCCCCCCCCCCCCCAACATCCCCAAAACCCCCACCCACTGTGAGGGAAATGTATGACATCATGAGGGGGTGCAGTTCTGAGAAGCGACATCCTCACTCCTGAGAACTGTGTGTGTAACAGAACAAGATCCTTCTACCGCACTGCTCTAAATTGGTTAAACTGTCAGAAAACCCGACTGAGTAAGCCATCTTCGACTTTGCCAATCTCCTCACCAAAGCTAGCCTGGATATTTTAGAACTATAAGATGTTAAGAAATGGCAGGAACCAGTGGCAATGCTTCAAGAAGGGAAAAAAAAGGGGGGGGGGGGGAACGCAGCAAGTCCTACTTAGTAGTAATTCATTCTAAAAGAGCGTTAAACTAAATGCTTATACACCCCACAAAGTACACTCATAACAGAGCGCAAATTCTGTTTTTCTTTGCGTTTCCCCATTTACAATTTGAACCAATGACCAGTGACATTTGTGCCAAAACCTAAGCTACACATTCCCCAACCCCAATGAAATGCCCACAGTCATATAACAATTTTATTGCAAACCTGCTAGCTAAAATATTGAGCTAATGTGAAGATCCCACTGCAAACACCAATACCAGGGAGACAAACACCAAGGCAGCCCAGGAATTTTGCCCTGTGACTGTCAGTCTCAAGCGATGACACATTAATTTCTGTGATTCACAAATACAGCGGACATGCAACAGATGTCAGACTTAATGTTTACATAAAATGCATTTTCTTTTTATGTATGGAATTGCACAACAAATTGCAGACAGATGTGTAGGGAGCCATAACTACAACCAACTCCTTGCACTAAGAATAGCAACAAAATCTATGCAAAATCATGTATTAAGAGTAAACTGTAATATATAAGATCAGCTAGGGAATTTTCCAGACCCTTCTCCCTTGAGAAGGAAGCCTCCGTTGAAAAGTGTGTTAAAGAAGGTTGAGATTGATGCGAATACCAATGATGTGGTTGATGAATTACTCATTTACAGGATGCAGCCACTGACTAGTTGGATCACCATTCCCCATTTCACACCTGAACATGTCAGTCCAACACAAAGTTCCTTATTATTCTATAACATAATCATTACTTCCGCCGGAAGTCATACACCAGTTGGTGGGAATTTGGTTCTGCCTGTAAGGACTCAGACTTTTTGCATATCTGGAAATTCTTATGACTCAAATGGGCTCTATATCCTTTTGAATATAATATTAAAGTCTATGTGAAACACATGGAGTATTAGTGTTAATGAAAAGATTCAGGTCTAAACAACAAAAAGGCAGAAACACAACAATTACCTAGAGTCTAACAGGAGATTAACCCAATGTCTTCTGAGGACCAGTATGAGCCATGTAATTTAACATCAATTCTCTCCTCTAAACAATTTACTGCGGAGTTCAAAGTAGCCGGCACTGGAAAATCAGAAGAGACAGGTGAAAACACTGACATATGACAGCCTTCATATAGTACATCAAAGAAAATCAACACCAAAATCAACACTGTTCCAGCCTACAGGGTTAAGTAACTGAACCCAGAACCACAACACGGAAAGAGGCCGTTAGGTAATGAGGCTCCACCCACCACAGGCGCCCAGCCGACACCCTGTCAGCGGAAAAATGCAGCACAAATAAGATCTTGGGTCTTCCCACTTACTTTGTATCACCATCACCCACATCACAAGTGTGGAATGAATAACAGGACCATACATAAAAAACACCCCTCCACAAGTACTGAATAATCAGCAATATTCTCCCTCCCAATATACCACAAAATTTATTTTAATGCATTTTACTTCACAAAGAGGTCATTTAAATTAATTATCAACCATAGTATGCAGTTTTACACCATTATTCCATCATTTCGGTTACATTAAAAAAATTACACTCATTTTGATTCTTGAAAATTTCTCACTACTGACCTAACATGGGGAAGTTACTTTGCTTTAGTTACATTAACTTTACTCATAAATACTTAAAACTCATTGTCTCTCTGGTACAGTGAAAAGCCCTAAATTAAACATTAGTGAGAAAAAGGAGGTTGACTATTTTTGACCGTTGTACAAAAACTAAATGTGCGTGCTGAGGAAAGGAACAACTGTCTTAATGAAGAAAATTACCTGTTCTCTCCAGTCTTGGCCTCACCATAGGGTTACATTCAGATTATCAGCAAGACAACTTTCATGAACTCACTGCATCCCTCAGAGATCCTGAACCCTAGAAGGTCTTCAGAAGCATCCATTATAGATAAATGCATGTCCAATGCAGCTTTGTAGTGGTCATTCCGGAAGGCATAGGTAGGATGCACCTGGACAGGATGCCAGCGCATCATGAGGCAATCTCACACACACGGAACAATCTGGAAGTGTAGAAGCAGGAGACATCTGGAAGAAACCACCGCCGATATGGTGAGAACATACAAACTCCACACCGAGTGAGCCTCACTCGAAGCCAAATTCAAACCCACAGCACAGGAGCTGTGAGCCACCAGCACTACCCACTGCACCACCTTCGGGAAACTAAATTTTGTGCCACACACAAACACCCCACCCCAGGCTCAAATGGGGTCTTATCAAAACTACACCCTACCACACCTGTCTTGTATGTGATAAGTCAGATGCAGGAGAGCATTTCAAGGTTAGCAAACATTTTTTTAATTCTGAATCATCTGAGTGTGACTAATAAGCTATAAATGCAGCTGTGTTGTGCTGTTTGGGAGGGATAATTATTTAATAAAACGTAAGTGACATCCATCCTGCCTCATGAGCGTTTGTTCTAAATGTGTTGGTGTTGACAGAGTCCCACCACATAATCTCTCGCAAATTACTAGCGGTGCTGGAAAGGGCTCACGTGACAACTAGAACGGTGGCGTTTGCATAAAAGCATCATACAAATGGCCAGGAGGAGAAGTTGCAACATTTAGTCTCTTACCCTAATGCAGTAGGACCTGGGTGACGGAGACAAACCACCCCTCCCACCCCAGTGGATTTTTGGCAGCGGCCCACTAGATCCGCTAGAATGCAAGGCGCTGGCCTCCTTCCTAGCGCCAGCAGGGAACATGCGGTCTCGTAAATGGTCGAACGTGCCAGCCTGGGTTCTCGAAATGAGTCCCAACCAGGAGCACCTCGTTAACCTCTCCTGTTTCAGTGCCACGTCGTCCCTTGGAAAGGGACATGCCCCACAGACCCCCACCGCAAAGCCCCTTCGCAGCATGACTTGGAGAGGCGCGGCCCACCCCCTGCCTACCACACGTTCCCACACCTGCTCCTGCCACTGGGACATGGCTCAGGTGCAATGGGACCCTGGATCGAGGCTTCCCTCCAAAAGCACAGATGCTCAGCCTGCTGACCCCTCCTTCCAAACCCTTACCCAGCAGGCCCAACAGCAGTATCCCAGCACTTCCCTCAAATCAGTATTTCTCGCTCTTTCTCACTCATCCCTCAGGGACCCTGTCCTGCTAGTCTGGCTATAAAGTCCACCATCCAGACATGTTTGCCAAGAGCCAAGTCTTCAAATCAATGGTGGGGGTCAGGTATCTGTGAGAGAGACAAGTCCAGCATCACCAATCACTCTGTCTTAGAAAACAGAAAAACTGCCTCGAACTGGAAGACTCAGTTAAAAAGAAAAAGAGTGACATGGAACGCTGAGGAAAGAAGAGGTGGCATTAATTTACAAGTTTAGGAGACATCACTTACACTACACTGTATTCATCTTTCTGCACTGGAGTGACCTCAATAAGCAAATAAATGACCCGCCGAGATTTCTAGTTGCGAATGATTCATCTGTCACCCGAATAACAAAGCAATAAAACCTAATGAGAGCAAAGTAGATGCACATTTCAACAAATTACTCAGCTACTACTAGTCTTACTGTTCATATTAAAAAAATAAAGCCTTAAGAGTATTTTAACACCCCCTCCCCAATGTAGCTACTGCTAGAAAAATGACACACATAGTCATAGGGCAATGATGCTGCATGCCACAAACAGGAGATTGAAGGTGGTGCCAAACCAACCTGGAGGGTTTCAATCGTCCGGCACACTTTTCAAAGATAACCTATTTAGACTGAGGGCCGCCCTAAATTACTTACCATGGCATGGTGGAAGAGGGAAAGGCCAGTACATTTCTATGAGACCCTAAGCCCTGCGCACTCACTTATTTAGCAAAACGAGGAGGAAGACAGAAGCCAGTGAGTTGCGAATAAGTGAAATTAAGTGGAACAATCAATGAAGCCCTGGGACTGGGTTACATACACTGTGTGTGCGCGCGTGTGTGTGCAAACGCACGCTGGTTGAGTGCTGCACTGACTATCCGTGTGTGTTTGCACTAACTGCACAAAATGAAAATGCGCAGGGAGACAAGTCAGTGGTTACTCTGACAATCATGCAATACTAAAAAAACAACACATGATTACGAAATATAAAGCAAACACACAGCCAGGTCCTCATCACGTTCGTAAACCTGTGCGGCCTCACAGTTGAGTTTTTGGACAGCCAGCAAGCTGCTGGAAGTGTGTGTGCGCAACACCAGTCAGTGTGTGTAACAGAGTGTGGCTGTGTGTGTGGCAGGCTGTAACACTACTCACTGTACCTGTGTCGCGTCGGGGTGCCGGAGGTACGCGAGTGTTTCCGCTGCAACAGTGTTATCTCTGTTCGTGTCCGTGACACTAGTTACGCGGTGTTTGTAGCGTGGTGCTTTTTTTGACACCGTGTGGTGTGTGTGTGGTTAAACTCGACTAAACACACAGCGAACAGGGTAAACGTGCCAGAGAATTATTTACCTCAGAGCGCGTGCCTTACCTACAAACCGAGGCGGATCCCTTTTTTTTTTTTTTTTTTTTTGAGGGGGGGGGGGGGGTTAAGAAAGGTAAAACAAAAGGGGGATTAAAAAATAATCCCGTTGCGATTCAGTTCATCCGCTGCAGGTCCACCGAACCCTCAACGCCATCTTCATCTTCATCGTCGTCGTTGTCATCATCAGCAGTGGCAGCGGCGGCGGTGTCTCGAGCCTCAGCCTGCGCACACGGCGGTCCGCGGGGCCTCCAGGCGCGCGACCGACTCCGCTCGCGACTCCCCGCACGGGTTGGAGGAGTGGGGTGGGGGTGACGGTGCGGTGTGCAGCAGAACACGCAGCTACGCCTACGGCGAGACCCCTGTCCGCGATCCCGCGCGGCGTCAGTCCACCACCAGTCCTCCCGCAGCGCAGGTCAGCAAGCCGAGTGGGAGTCCGGTCCTGCGTGGCGGTGACGCGCTCGTCGCGGTCGCGGAACAGTGCTGGCGAGCCCCTCCGCCGCGTCCCCGCGCTGTCCTCGCTGCTGTGGTGGTGGCGCGCGCAACAGCGACTGCGACTACAGCTGCGATTGGAAGCTCAGAGCGGCGCGGCGTATTATGGCGCAAGGAGCGCAGCGCTGCGCGGCGCGGCGCAACGCAGCACAACGCAACGTGGGCAGGGCCAGCGGTCGGGGGGCGTGGCGTCGGAGGTGCGGGTCGATATCAAAGAAAGGCAGGAGTTCTTATCGGCGCACACACGCAGACACACACAAACACACAGAAACAGAGTGATCCCAGGATTATTTGGCAAAGTTATTCCTCGCTCTTATGAGAAGTGCCCACACATGCAGTCAGGTGGGGGCGGAGACAGTGTGAAGTCCAGCCGTTTTGCGTCTAAGAGCTCGGACGGCCACCAGCTCTCGTCAGTCAGAGTGCCCCCCTCCCCCCCACATCATGACACCGCTAACACTCTTCTCTGCTCCTTAACAATTAGTATGGCAACATCTTGGTTCACAGAAAACAAAGCACTAGAGTATTATATTAAATTACTAATTAAAAAATAGCCATAGGTAAAATCTTATATTTCTTGTGACTAAGGTCTGGAGAGAAGCTGTTCTGAAACTGAAACTCCTGTATTGACTTTGCCAATGTGAGAAATCTTGTGTACGGACAGCGACCCCTTGTGGACGAGTGACAATTTAGTGCAAAAACTGGTTTCAGAACACACACACAGACACACACACACACATTTTCTGAACCGCTTGTCCCATACGGGGTCGCGGAGAACCGGAGCCTAACCCGGCAACTCAGGGCGTAAGGCTGGAGGAGGAGGGGACACACACCTGGGTAAATGTTTTTCTGTTAAATGTATACAGGTTCATTACTCATTGAATTCCACACGAAAGAAGAGGCCCCTAAATACACTACTACTATTTACCACAAGTGTATACACCTAACATGTCCATTGAGCCTATTGCCCTTTTGGGAATGTATCCCACTTCTAACACCTTCCATTGTTATCAATAACCTGTCCCAAGCAAGGTCGGGCGAGTCAGAGCCTAACCTGGCAACACAGGACACAAGGTCAAAGGGAAAGGGGATACACCCAGGATGGGACACCAGTCCGTTGCTAGGCACCCCAAGCACAGCTCAAACATTTACATTTATTTATTTTACAGACACTTTTCTCCACTGCAACTTCCAATGAACTCTATGTAGTGTTATGAGCCCATACACCTTATTGACCATGGTGACTTACACTGGGTCACTCATCCATGCATCAGTGGAACACACTATGGGTGAACCTGAATAGCATGTCTTCAGAGTGTGGGAAGAAACCAGAGCACCCAGAGGAAACTCACACAGACACAGGGAGAACATGCAAACTCCACACAGACTGAGCAGGGATCAAACCCATGTCCTCTCCCATCACCAAGGTACTGTGAGACAGCAGCGCTACACGCTGTGCCACCCAAACCCCAGACTCCTCACACCGCAGGCACCAGCCAAGCCCACCATGCCACCACACCCCCTCCTTCTAACACCAGTGATTTACATTTATTCATTTTGCTGACACTTTTCTCCAAAGCAACTTACAATATTACTCATTTACACTACCAAGAGATATTTGAACCTCTGACCTTTGAATCCACAGCAAGCAGCTGTAACCCCTGCACTACATGCTCCCCATCATCCTGACCATGTCGCTGAAAGATGAAATATGAGCTTCTGTTTGAAAATTTGAAAATGATCAGTGTAACACAGCACTTTCACAATAACAACGTTGAAATTAGACTGTCGTGACGAGTACTATCAGGAAAACAGGACAGAAATTCTAACTTTAGGAAAACTAAAATGTCAAGATTTGTATTGTGTCTCCATGTGAACAGTGGATAAGTGAAAAAGTTCATACTTTATGTACTCCTGTTTATGTGATGCACTCATTGTATTGTTCTGTGAGATGAGCATCGCTTTGGAGAAAAGCATCTGCAAAATGAATAAACGTCAATGTAAAAAAGCACGTACTGTATGTGTGGCTAAACAGAATGTTACCAGTAACGCCAGTCTTACAAACAGTGTTAACAGACTGTATAAACGATACACTGCGGGGTTCGTATAATAATAATAATAATCTTCTCTTTCTGTCTCCTTTCAAAACAGATATACTGTGTGTGTGTGTGTGTGTGTTGTCCTTTTTGCACTTGGTATCAACTATAAAGCTTTGGCAGATGGCATGTGAAACGTTCTTGATGCTGTGTGACAATCTCTCACTTTGTTACAAATATATCATTTGGCATCTCCTGAATGTATTGATCCATATACCGTTGAACTAACATAACATTTTCTTCACCGCAGAAAGAACCGGATTCCTGTGAAGATGTTTTGGTCCACGGTCTGTTTTTGTGTGATGCCAGAATAATGTGGACGCAGTGATCAAATAACATCATCGGTATGCTGGTTTGCTGATACCTCTGCCCAAAAATGCCTTACATCTTTATAAAGGTGGGCATTTTATATGAATAATTCAGGCTGTTTAAAGTTGCTTGAACAGGCAACAGTCAAGTCTTTACTTGCACACAAACACACACACACATTGTCTGAAACGGCTTATCCCAAGCGGGGTCGCGGCAAGCCAGAGCCTAACCTGGCAACACAGGGCTCAAGGCCGGAGGGGACACACCCAGGATGGGACGCCAGTCCGCCGCAGGGCACCCCAGGCAGGACTCAAACCCCAGACCTACCAGAGAGCAGGCACAGGCTGAACCCCCTACACGTATACAGTATCTGCTTAATTCAACTGGAATTGAAAGAAACTCCATCTCCGCTCAGTATCCCAGGGGAGGTTGGGGGAACAGCCACGTTCCCTCCAGGCCAGATCCAGTTGCTCACTCCATTTCCAAGCTTTTAGTGCATCTAGAAATAGTCAGGAGTTGTGCCTGAAGTTCTGGTTCGGACCCCACAATTCGACTAATGCTGTGCTGTATGAAAGCTACGGATGTGCGGTAATTCTGAAAGGACCCGCCGTCCACCCGAGTGCCTCAAGCACACCTCGGAATGGTACCTCCGCTTCCTCAGGATGTGCAGACAAAGGAAAGCTTTTCATAGCTGTTCTGCTTAAGATGCAGTGGAACATGTTAGCGAAGAACACGCCTCCACTCGTCAGCACAAACAACGCGAGCATCTCCTGCCTCAGGCTGCTGTGTGCGTCTTGAATGGAGGAATGAGTCTGTACAGCACCTGCGTGGCTTTGCTGGGTACATTTACAGTTATTCACGTATCAGATTATTTTCTTACAGTGTTAAGCTCCTTACAGTTATTTACCCATTTGTACAGTGGCGTAATTTTACTGGAGCAATTTAGGGTAAGTTCCTTGCTCAAGGGTACTATAGCAGGAGGTGAGGAATCAAACCTACAACCAGCTGTTCTGACCCTTCCACTACCAGCTGGCCCAGTGCGCCAGGACACTGTGACCAGGTACTACGGTACTACGAACTCAGAACAAGGGTACCTTTGACAAGGGAAAGATTATATTGCAAATAATGTATTTAGTGTGGGGGCGCGGTGGCGCAGTGGGTTGGACTGGGTCCTGCTCTCCAGTGGGTCTGGGGTTCGAGTCCCGCTTGGGGTGCCTTGCGGCGGACTGGCGTCCCGTCCTGGGTGTGTCCCCTCCCCCTCCGGCTTTACGCCCTGTGTTGCCGGGTAGGCTCCGGTTCCCCGCGACCCCGTATGGGACAAGCAGTTCTGAAAATGTGTGTGTATTTAGTGTAAGAAAAAGTCATAGCAGCTGTAGATGGCAACAAAAGATATTTTGGGACCGATCGTTGTGATGACATTATAAAAGAGCTTAGATGTAATATGTTGTCTTGACATGTGGTGCTGGGCTTTCAGGAAATAAATACCTCTGACTTGTGACTGGTGTTTTTATGTCAGGATCCATCCATTGTCAATAACCGCTTCTCCAGTGCAGGGTCACGGTGGATACAGGATACACCCTGGACGGGACACCGTTCCTTTGCAAGGCAGTCTCACACACTCATCCACGCACACACACTTTAGCGTCACCAGCTGACCTGAAACACATCTTGAGACTGTGGGATGAAACCAGAGCATTTGAGGGAAATCCACACCAGCATGAAGAAAACGTGCAAACGCTATACAGACTAAGCCGGATACGAAAACACGTCCAAACCCACAGCCCAGCAAGTGTGAGGCACTAGTGCTACCCGCTGTGCCACTGCATTTATGTTGATATCACAGTCTGGGTTTCTATCATATAATTACCTCATGATCCACAAGGGGTCAGAGTATCGCTTCTGGTGGGAGTGAACTGAACCCGTAACATTAGTGGGAAAACGCTGGAGAAAGACAAAAGGAGGGTATTAATAATTCTGTTAATTCAAAATGTCACCGATTTCTGAAAATATTTTAATTTTTCAGCACAGTGAGCAACACTGCTGTCTCACAGCACCTGAGTGGTGCGAGAGGATGTGGGTTTGATCCCCACTCAGTCTGTGTGGAGTTTGCATGTTCTCCCCGTGTCTGCGTGGGTTTCTTGTGGGTGCTCTGGTTTCCTCCCATACTCCAAAGACATGCTGTTCAGGTTCACCCATAGTGTGTGAGTGAGAGAGAGAGTGCGTGCGTTCCACTGATGTATGGATGAGCAACCCAGTGTAAGTAGTGTATCTAGCAGTGTAAGTCACTGCGGTGAATCAGGTGTGTGGGCTGGTAACACTACACAGAGTTCATTGGAAGTCACTTCGGAGAAAAGTGTCTGATAAATATGTATATAAAGTACATCCAAAAACCTTTTTTTTTTTCTTGCTGAGTCTCAGGGGGGTAAAAAACTGTATAGAGAAGTGTTTATGAGAGGGATTTAAAAGGGCGTTACAGGGTGTACATGAAGTGTGTATAACTATCTGCTCAGCTCAGTTCAACTCATTTCAACTCGTCAGATATCTGTCCAACAGAATACATTAGATTTAAAAACAATCTTATAAAATTTAAAATGCAAAAATATTAGATGCCTACAATGCAAAACTCACAGAGTCAACGAGTAGCATTGCTCATAACAATAATTAGAACAAAACAAGAAAAAAGTGGAAGTGCTACATCATCCCTCTTAATGTGTGTTAATGATACAATCACAATTATGAAGCGCTTAGTGCTCATTGTGCCATGTTTAGGAGAACGGGATGAAGGCCTGCTGGGACACCTTCAATCTGCTCTTCTTCGTTCGCGCCGTATTTTCAGCGCAGCCTCTGACCAGCATCGGCCCTGTGTGGGACGCAGAAGTTTTGGGCTGCGAAGAACAGGCTGAAGCTGCGGGACGACACGGAAGCACAGATACCGCAGCGCCTCCGGCTCCGTCGTCCAGCTGAACGGCGCGGCGCCGCTGAAACGGAGCTGAGAGACGGAGGCATCCGTGGCGCCGCGTTATGCAATTCTGCTCGGAACAGAACGTTCCGCTCCGCGTCCCGAAGTTGTGAGGGTGTGCGCCGGAGGCGACATAAATAAAATCATACTGTGAAGAGCGCAGACCCTTGACCACCTGTGGGTCGGATCCAACGCGGGTCTCCAAGCAACTGCAGGCACGCCATCCAAGAGCTGTGCAGAATAGAAGGGAACCTTAAAAAGCTGCGCAAGCAGTTATCTGCGCCCATCATCCAGCGCTCAGAAAGGGTCTTTGACGCGTACCTTCTCCTCTGATGAGGGCTGGTGCTCTTTCACTTCATCTCACCGAAGGCTCACGAGGTTCTGTTAGTGGTACTGATGTCAAACCACTGCAGCATCTCCATATAAACTGCAGTCTTACTCTAAACTCTTGGTGGAACTTTGTCATTGAAAACATGTGCATCTAATATGGGACACTAGGTGGCGTAGTGGTTAGAGCCATCGTCATGCATTTGGAGGGTCCAAACTCAAATCCCGGTTCCTACCGTAGTACCTTTAATCCAGTAGAAATTAGCCAGATGTAAAAATGGGTAAAATTATTGCAAGCAGCTTAAAACTGTTAGTTGCTTTGAAGAAAATGACAAGTAATACACACACATTTTCAGAACCGCTTGTCCCATACGGGGTCACGGGGAACCGGAGCCTACCCGGTAACACAGGGCGTAAGGCCGGAGGGGGAGGGGACACACCCGGGACGGGACGCCAGTCCGTTGCAAGGCACCCCAAGCGGGACTCGAACCCCAGACCCACCGGAGAGCAGGACCCGGTCCAACCCACCGCACCACTGCGCCCCCTGACAAGTAATATTATTTACATTTACCTTTCTTTAGCAGACACTTTTCTCCAAAGTGACTTCTGAACAAAGTCTATGTAGTGTTATCAGCCCACACACCTTATTCACCACAATGACTTACACTGCTAGATACACTACTTACACTGGGTCCCTCATCCATACATCAGTGGAACACACACAAACACACTCTGTGTCACTCACACACTATGGGTGAACCTGAACAGGGTGTCTTTGGATGGTGGGAGGAAACCAGAGCACCCAGATACACTATTTACACTGGGTCACTCATCCATACATCAGTGGAACACCCACTCTCTCTCTCTGTCACTCACACACCATGGGGGAACCTGAACAGCATGTCTTTGGACTTTTGTTTTTGCCAGCCTGCTTTGACAGCATCTCTCTCTCACACTCACACACACACACACACACACACACACACACACACACACACACACACACACACACCATCTGAACCACTTGTCTCCCATACAGGGTTGCAGGGAGCCAGAGCCTAACCCGGCAACACAAAGAGGAGACACACCCAGGATGGGATGCCACAAGGCACCCCAAGCAGGACTTGAACCCCAGACCCATCAGAGAGGAGGACCCGGTCCAACCCACCGCACCACTGCACCACCGCACCCCTGCTTTGACAGCATGTCTTTTATTATAGATGAACCTGAGTACAAATGTGATGGGAATTATTTGGCGCTCCTTGGCACAATTTGTTAAAGGACCCACTGCTGTGTGCTGCAGGCATGTTCACTGCACTGTTTTTAGCCACATTTTTGGGTGCGTTTAGCGCTGAAATCAAGATCAAAACTGCTGTCATATTACAGCAGACAGAACACGGTGCAGGACAATGTAATTTAGAGAAAACAGACCCGATGCTCATAAATGATTCGTTCCAACCATCTGGTGCCCAGCCTGAACACACAGAAACACAGAAATGTCCTGGTCCTCCCTCAGTCAGCAGAGATGATGAAGATGAGCTCAGTCACCACACTCTTGTCCATGTGAATGAAACTCCTATCAAACCTGCAGACGCTGTAAATGAAACCACTCAGTCTGCGAGATAATGTATTCACCCAGCGCTGCACTATTATTCTGGACTCCTACAAAAATAAATAATCTTATGTTGCTAATTGTTCATAGTTTATTTTAAAGACATATAGAAAGGCTTGGTTTCATTTTGCTGATGTTAGCAGCACTCGAAATGCAGCCGTCAACAGAACAGAAATGCATGAAGTTAAAGTTCATGTATGTAGTAAATTTACATTTGTTAAAAATTCTATGAACAGATCTGGTGGTTTACACAATTACTCAATTTCTTTCATAATATACATTCATAAGAAGCATTGATAAAACACAAAATAAGACGACCCCGTCACATTTGGCAAAGAAATGTATTTTATCCCCATAGTCCACACTAGGTCCCTTGTATGTGTCAAACTGTCGAGACCATTCAAGTGTCTAACCTTCCTTGGCTAGGAAAGCTAGCGTTTGAATTGCATGATATTTTGAATCATTCTAGAATTTCCGATCACTTTTTCGATCAATTGTTTGACAGCGTTGGTGAATTGAATTGAGCTGAAGTCTTTATTGTCATTGTACTGCTGTGCAATACAGCGAAATTATAGTGGTACTCCCTGAGTTCTTCAGACAACAATATAAAACACAAACACTTAAGTACAAAAATAGAAAATTAAACAGTTTAAACACCTAATACAGTAAATAAATAGATGATACACACACACACGTCATCTGGAACCGCTTGTCCCATACGGGGTCGCGGGGAACCAGAGCCTAACCCGGCAACACAGGGCATAAGGCTGGAGGGGGAGGGGGCACACCCAGGACGGGACGCCAGTCCGCCGCAAGGCACCCTAAGCAGGACTCGAACCCCAGACCAACCAGAGAGGAGGACCCGGTCCAACCCACTGCTCCACCGTGCCCCCCCACATAGATGATACAGTATAATACAATATTGTACTACATTGTAATATATATTACAGTGTATATACAGCACACACATATATATATACAATGTATACATACATATTATATACTATATATATATAGTAATATATTGTACTTGTACTATATTATGCACTCGCATGTATTTCTGTTTCCTCATGATACTGTTTCTGCATATATGTTGTTGTTACCCAGTTCTGCTATTAATTAATAAAAAAATTAAAAATACCCCCCCAAAGTATCACACGATTTCAGGTTTCCATGGTTACAAGTGAGCAGTTTGAAGGCACTCCCATTCTTGTAAGTAAAGTGCTCAGCTGGCAGGCGCAAACATCTCTTCATATGCCTCCTGCAAGCTACCTGTCCCACGGTGCGGATACTGATACGTATCATTGGTACGATTCTGCTTTGGCAGTTGCAGGACTAAAAACACACACTGAAAACGAAGGATCTGTCGCTTTCCCCGCTCCAGCTTGGGATGGCCCATTTCTCAGCATCTTTACATTTGCTTCTCAGATGTGTGCGTGACTGAACGGGGGAGGGGGGTGTTGAAGACGACAGGGAAATTGAACACTTGCCGCGTATGGGGCGACACGATAATCTGGGTGAAATGCAACTCAGCGCTGAGGCTGTTTTATCTCTCTTCCTCTTTAGTAAGGGCTCATCGACGTCATTGATGGCGCGGTCCTGACGTCGGTGCAGGAGAGTCATTTCATCCGCGGCTGATAAGATCCTTGCATAAGGCTTACCACCCAGGGCTGAACTCAGTCGTCAAGGGAAGGGGGGGGTGGTGGATGGGAGAGAGGGAGCCAGGCGGGACCTGTCCTAATGACATCTTACAATGGACATTTTGCCCCGGGGTCAATGAGTAATCAAGGATTATAGCGTGGAGGCCTGGTTCGTTCGCAGGGCCGAAGAAAAAGCTGATTGCCGAGCCTTCGTGCACCGGATGGGAGATGACGTCACTGGTAGGGAATCACGTCAGAGAGCCCCGCTAAGAAGGATAAATTGTGGGCAAACGGAAGGGAGAAGTTCCATGCGGAGTCAACACGTCTTAGCACCAGCCAGTTCGACAGCATCGCCTGAACATCTGCGCTCGGACACCGAAAATGTGGACGGCGCGCTGGGACACGGGTGTTGTGTGTGTTCTGTCTACGCAGCCCGACCACGTGAAGAACAGTCTTGCCCATCCGCTCATTTTTGGTCCTTCACTAGTTGTGTGTAGCGAAACAGATCCGATGACCTGAATGTATCAACTCAACTCCAGCCATGGGCTCACTGCAGGAGACTTCGCTCCAGAGAAGTCAAACCAACATCATGCTGAATAAAATGTCCCACATACATCCTGGGGACAAAATGCTGAACAGCGGTTTACTAGAGGAGCATCTAGGAACTTACTAAGCATTATTCTTGGCGGAAGTCAATACTTCCATGGGTAAATGACTCAGGGCCGGTGCTGAAACTCTGACCCTTGGATAAGAATCAGTCCGACGTTCCTGAAACACCCACCTCTAAATTAATAAAAATACATACAAATATTTACACACACAGAGTCTGAAACCTCTCATCCCAAGGGGGGTCACGGCAAACCGGAGCCTAACCCGGCAACGCAAGGCACGAGGCCAGAGGGGGAGGGGACAGACCCAGGATAGGATGCCAGTCCGTCGCAGGGCACCCCAAGAGGGATTCGAACCCCAGACCCACCGGAGAGCAAGACCTGGTCAAACCCACTGTGCCACCGTTCCCCCCATATAAATATAGATATGGACAAAATATAGACAAAAAATATTCTTATTTTAGATGTAGACACATTGTGATCATGAAGAAGGGAAGATAAAATCTGAATTTATAAATGAGTTTTTTAAAATGTAATTATTCATGATGCGTATGAACATTATAGATGCACAGGACACAAATTTATACTTTAATGACTAAAAATGGGGGGCGCGGTGGCGCAGTGGGTTGGACCACAGTCCTGCTCTCCGGTGGGTCTGGGGTTCGAGTCCCGCTTGGGGTGCCTTGTGGCGGACTGGCGTCCTGTCCTGGGTGTGTCCCTCTCCCCTTTCGGCCTTACGCCCTGTGTTTCCGGGTAGGCTCCGGTTCCCCGTGACCCCGTATGGGACAAGCGGTTCTGAAAATGTGTGTGTGTGTGTGTGACTAAAAATGGATGGAAAATAAGCTTGTTTTCAAGACTGAAGCTCATTAAGGGAAAAAATGGATATAAACCATTTACTGCGTAGAGCGACAGTTCGTTTCATTGAAAATATTACCTGCAAAGTGAAAACGTTTCAAAGACACGAGGCGGCCATGCGCCATGTTGATGCTGACATAATATATAAGGCAGCAGATTTTCAGTTTTCTAATGAAGCTGTTTCTTTGTTATAACCCAAGTTTTTCATTAATTTTTTTCTAAGATTACAATTTATTTCAGATTTTAGAGAAAACCGATTAAAGGCAATGTTCCATACTGGAGCAGAGCCCTGATTCACATTCTCTTTGGGAACCTTGGTCTTCAGCCGGTCTCCTGCTGGTCTCCAGATGGTCCCTTGTGTGTCCGCACTGTGTTGAGCGTCGCCTGCTCTTCGGAGGATGGTATTCTGACCAGGATATCAAGAAATTAAAAATCTTCTAACCGACAGGGGGCTGCATTTGCAAGAAGGTAAGTAAATACAGCCAGTGAAAATTAAACGTATTGATCTTTTTGAAAAAACCCACCAGATTCATGAAACAGGCTTTCTTAGGATGGTGCGGAAATACTCTAAACCATGTAATTCTTTAGCTGGTACCTTTGTCCAAGAGAGATTACGCAGATTTTTCCATTTGTACAGCAGGGTAATTTTATTTGAACGGAGTTCAGGTTAAATACCTTGAAAGAGGGTTGCAGGAGTGGAATTTGAACAAAAAAACTTCATATTACAAAGCAGGGCTCAGTTTATACAATGCATATATAAATACAAAGTGGTGCAATGGGAAATGCTGGTGCCTTAAATCTCCTGGGCTGTGGGTTCGGACGTGGGTTTGAGCACAGCTCTGCCTGCACGCTATTTGCATCGCCGTGCATTCACATGGCTCTCTTTCAGGTGCTCTGGTTTCCTCCCACAACCCAAGACCTCAGGTTATCTGGTCACTGTAAATGACCTTTTGTGTGTGTGAGTAAATGAGCGCGTGTTCGATTGCCTTATCATGGACCGGCATCCCGTCTAAGGTGTATCCTGCTTCGCACCCTCTGCTTCTGGGAGAAGGCCACGGACCACCAGAACCGTGCATTGAAGAAGTGATTATTAACAAAGGATGGACATAAAAAGATATAACATGTATGGTACGGGACTGTACTGTACCCCAGACCAAATGTGGGAAAGATGTCTGGACTTTCGAATTTTGCTGAGAGACAGATCCCTCAGGTAGCTGCCTCTCATTAGGCAGAAGAATGCGCCGCAACGGAATAAGGGCAGCCTTTAGTCAACAATGTAGGTCACAGACATGGCAGCTACAGACGCTTGAAGGTCTGGACCTTCTGGGTTCTTGGCCTGTGGTGACTGTTGCCACGGGAAACGTGGGCAGGAGCGCGAACGAGGCTCTTCATTTTCAGCACATTGCGCTCTCTGTTGCTTTAAAAGATGCAAGAGCCCACAGGCGCATTTTAGCTGGGAAACGCGCTCTGCGTCGAGTGCCATTGTGGCTCTCGGTCCCTTCTCGCAATCTAACGCAGGATGTGGACCGGCAGGATGCGGGGTCGCGAATTCGTGGCCGTTTCCAGAGGGAAAACCGAGAGCTCTTGTTGGCTATTGATCATATTAAGGCAAGAATGACTGCTTTAAGTAAACCTTTTGCTTTCAAAGAAGCAACGTTTTTGAGTCATCGCATTTGTATTGTGAGAGAAAAAGATTTCCTTTCTAAGGCCCTTCCATGAGAAGGTTCTTGAAGCGTGCCTGTGCTCTCGGTACCATTCAGACGCCGTGTTCTGTCAAGGCTAATTTTGGGTGCACTCTGTTGTTAAGGTGACATGATGTTCTAGGAAAAGCTCCCTGGTTCCTTCCGAGAGCTGCTGCCTTCCAGCTCCAGAAGGATGGGGAGGACTCTGAGAGAAGCCTGCTTGTTGCTAGGCAACACCTCCCCCCCAACTCAGGAAAAAGCAACAATTTTAAGTGTGAACCTCAAGCGTTAAGTCTAATCTTTTCTTGAGCTTCAGAGGCATATTATTGCCATTGATTCTGCAAACATGTCATGCTGGGGATGACTTGGCTGACATGCAGGAATGATCCCAGATTACCCTAAAACTAAAAGTGAATCATATTAATACTTTTGTTACATATTTTTAAAGCTGAATTACGCTTCGTCTGAACTGATTAACGGGTTGTATTAGCAGTTACTCGTGTAAATTTAGCCAGGGAAAAAAACCCGCCCAAGCATAACAAAGGCACTGCGACATTTGTTTGCAACATTTCCAACTGGAAAATAAGGGAATGTCATTCAAATAATACATGCTTGTTCTTTATTCTAACAAAATTAGCTCAGTGTCTGTTCATGGCTACACTATAATCCGTTCTCCTGGGCTCGACTTTGTAGTGCAGGCCGACTGAAAACATCTTGTGCTCTCAGATTATATTCCGTCAAAAAATGACCCCCCCCTTTCATGGTTGAATTCAGGTCACTAAGAGTGGAAAACAGTAAATGCCAAGATCTCTCAGAGGTCGTACTTGTGTCTTTGTGAGCGAGGGGGCGGTTCAAGATGGGGTTAGACAAGGTGATAGAGATTGTCTGTGACTAACATGAAAATATGAATAGAAATATGGACAGTGGCACACACGCGCGCGCGCGCACACACACACACACACAAGAACTAGAGCACATTAATTCCTGACGCAGGCTGTGTGCTTCCTCTGAAGTGTCAATGCAAGAGCGGAGGAAACATTGCAGTCGTCCGTCCGGTTATTAAGATTCTGTAAGATATTCGGGCGAGAAAACACGAGTGTAACGAGAGGGAGGGTTTCATCTGCAGCAGTTGCATGCTTTTTTTACCCGCATTAAGAGGTCACTTTAAAAGAAGGGTGCCTTCTTCGCATGTCTTCACTGAGGACAGATGTCATGCTCTGTCCAGATGTGAGCGTGATCCAGCGCTCGCCGCCCTCGCCGCGCCCCTGGCCGCAGCACGGCTCTGGGTTTCCCCATGTTTATGCGTTTGCTATTCGGCGCTGCGCTGCAACAGTGGCGTTTTCAACTTTCCTGCTTTTTTTAATCCGTTCATCTGGCAAACAACTTCAGCCCAGATGTTCATAGCAGGTGGAGAAAGGCGGGGAACTCGCTGTTTACATGAGAAGTAAGAAGTAGCGGAAACACTTCCAAACACACAAAGGATTGAAATAAATGTGTTTCATGAGAAAGGCTGCTTGGCCCGAGTCTTGTCCTGGCAGCTTCCTGCGCATTGCTGGGATGGGGTGTAGCAGCGGCTGGCGGGACTAGAGGCCCGAACGCGGGTGTGGAAGTATTGTCTCACTGTGGGATCTTGGGGGAAAAAAATTAAGCAAGACGACCATTCATGAAACCATTATTCATTTGTCACAGACTACTTTAATTTTTAAGAGAATGATGAACAAATAATGTTTGTTTTTTTTTTTTTACCCATTTACACCATAGGTGTGATGGGTGCAGCAGCGAGGAGATTTTAACCCCCTAGTTGTTCCCCCAATATGTGTATTTAACTCCACGGAGTTCTTTTGTTAATATTGTCCCCCCCCCATACATGACACATTGTTACTCCTCTGATTTAAACTGCTTCATATTTCATACTAAAGAATTAATTCAGATTAAGCGTTTTGCTGAACGGCAGGAAAATGAAACTTTCTTAGATGTGATTTGAACTCAGTTCCCTTCAGTTCTGTCACTCCAGTGTCACCCGACACCACTTTGTTAATCGTATTTCATGAAAGTGATACTATTTTCACTTAAATGATTAGCCAGTGTAATATCTATCCAATTGCACCTGTTAAACATCTTTTGTAAGAGTAAAGTACTGGGGCAGTGGTGGTGTTGAAACATCGCAGGTTCCAATCCCACTCCTGCTGTTGTCATCAAGGTACATGCCCTCAACTGATGTAGCTCTATAAGTGGGTAAATCATTGTAAAGTTGATTTCTTGACATCTGCTGGAGAAAGGGATCACATACTAGTGATAACCGTAATGTTTCATATTCCATAACCATACTTCTTTTATAAAAAATTATTAATTACATAATTTATGTAGCAGAATAAGCACTCTCTTGTATTCATCTGTTTTTTATTCTATTTAACGTTGTGTTTAAAAAAAGCCTTAGTGATACGCTAACGCAAGAGCCGTCCGAAAACGTGCGCGTGTGTACGATGCGCAGGTTGGCGAGGAGAGCGGACCTCAGGCTACGCTACGGAGGGACAATCCATTCGTACACGACGCGGGGGGGGGGTCAGACAGAGAAAGTAAAGAATTCGCGCCCGCAGCCACAGGCAGATTTGTGTCGCCGTTAGCAAACGGATTTACCACAGTAATTATATCACCAGTATGAGCGCACTCCGGGCGCACAAAGAGCAGGAGCCCCGGATTCGGGAAATGTGGAAACGGCGCACCCCCCCGGGGAACATCTATTTATAGTATCAGCTGTTGCGATATAAAGAATTGCTACGGTGCAACTTTCGCTGCGGATGGTTCTGTCCCTCCGTCCGTCATAAATCGGACGCAGTGTGGCTTTCGAGACTGCGGATGGCGCTGTCCGTTCTTCGCCAGTAGGAAGAAGAGTGTCATTTTCTCTGCCCCTCCTTCGTAAATCGGAAACGCCTCGAAATTCGGCGCTGCCCGCTCTTCGTAAGTCGGAGCGCGGTGTGTCCGTCCGTCCGCCCGTCCGTCCGTCCGTCGTCGTGTCTTCCTTCTTCCTGTCCCGCGAGTGACCGCAGGCAGGCAGGCGGGCACGCACGGCACGGCGCTGTGCGGGGGACACGGGACGGGCGGCGGGACGAGTCAGTGATGAGGACATCGTCGTGCCTGGACACGGCTCCGATCTCCCCGTCCAGGTGAAATTGGCTCTGAGTGTAAGTTCCCCCGTGACAACAATGCATGTGCTACAGAAGGTTGTGTGTTCAGGGAAAATCATCGTAACACTTACACTAGGGATCATGATGATCATGTGTGTTCTGAACAGCGAACGTCAACGACAGCTAGTAGTTACACGCCCACGGTCTGTTACCGCGTTGTTTGACAGCCCACATCACGGTAACTCTGTCTGTGTTACAGCACATTGTGGGTTCAGGACCGTCGCCGCTCTTACAGTAGGTTGTTGTGGGCTTAACGGTCGCAGTACTATTATTTATTAGATTAGTGTAGGTTGTGTGTTCAGCGGTCGCAGTTAAGTCTGTGTTACAGCACAGGAGCAGGTTGTGAGTTTGAGACAACCGCAGTAACGCGGTCTGGTACAGTAGGTTGTGCGTTCCATACCACCACGGTGATCCAGTTTGTTACAGTAGGTTCTGGGTTCAGAACAAGGGCAGTCGGGCGGTTTGATAGTGTCGCTTTGTGTTTAGAACAATCACGGTGACAGTCAGTGTCTGTAGGTTGTGGGCTCCGCATCATCACACGTGTCCGTGTGAACCTGGACGTTTTCAACTTTTTTTTCAGCTTCTGGGAAAAAAAAAACGTATTGTTTACGGTCTAAGACTGCAGGTGCTTTCAGAAAAAAAAGGCTCAGTTTCGGTTTTAAAAATAAAAAAGGGAACAAACGGTTTATTTGAATCAATGGGTTCGTGACACTTTGATCATCCTCGTTTTGGTCCTAATGGAAAAATCATGTGCTGAATGTGGTCAAAGTCGTCCTTGTGCACGTAAATGTCCTTAAAGTGTCCGCATCAGTGTCCCCACTCAAAAGACCCCCAGTCCAGGAACTGCTGGGAGTGTAGCGGTTAGAGCTGCTCCCTCCAGACCCCCCATCACAGGTTCTAATCCCACCTCCAGTTGTATTACCCTTGAACAAGGTACCTACCCTGCCTTGCTCCAGTAAAATTACCTCTAGGGATGAATAACTGTAGGTAACTTAACTCTAAGTTACTTGGGAGAAAAGCATCAGCTAAATGAAGAAATGTAAGCTATCAGCCCCGACACGTGGGTGTACCGATGTATACTACGAAAATATGTTGTACGTGTTATGATCTGAACTTTAAAGGTGGACAAGAGATGCTCCTTGCCTGTCTTTAAAAATGCACTTCTTCCAGAGTTTGCTTTCCTGACTGGAATCGCACACACGCTGTCCGCGACCACTTGTACCGAGCGGGATCGCAGCGAACCGGAGCCTAACCCGGCATGGCAGGGCGCGAGGCTGCGCGGGGGAGGGGACGCACCCGGGATGGGGCGCCGGTCCGACGCGAGGCACCCCGAGCGGGACTCGAACCCGGACTCGCCGGAGAGCGGGACCTGGCCAAACCCGCTGCGCCACCGCACCCCCCCGGTCGACTGGAATCGGCGAGTGTGTAATTTCAGACAAAGCAGTACTTTAACTACCTGGACCAAGTGATGTTCCTGTTTCCTGTCAGACTGGTTACCTGCAGGAAGCCCCAGCGATGCCCCGGTCAAACTGCTTTTGATGCCGCTTTTATAGTCCGAACAACTTTCACCAGGTTGTCGACACGTTTTGTCAGCGGGCTACTTTATTTTAACTGGAATGCTTAGCGTCAGTCATACGCTTCCCACGGAGGACCGTGTCTTGAGCCACGGTTTGTTTTCAGGGCGGGGATCCTTAGTCGTTTCCACGAATGGCTGGCCAAACCAAGCGCAGACTCTTCCGATGCTAATCTGAGTGACGGAGGACATGTCTCCCAGCAGATGCACTGATAAACTGCAGAATTTCGAACCGAGACCCATCGCATCACTGCGCGTGTCAAGCGTTTTGTTTCCGCGACGACTGTCCTGCAGAATCTCTTCCTGAAACGGACGCCGCGCTTTTTACCGGTGGGCGGCCGACCCGAGAAACGTCTCGGATGTCAGTCCGGGATGACGACGGGGGGGGGGGCTCCGCGCGGAGGGGTGCTTTCATCCTTTCTCCCCAGGGCGGCGAAGCCGGCCAACGTGCCGCGGAGATCCCGGCCGCTGGCCTGACGGCGAGGCTGACCGTGCCGAGACAGGAAGCGCTCCCCTTCCGCCCTTTGTTGGACACAGGAAGCAAAGCTGTCGTTGGATAAGTGTTTCCGATAGGAGCTGGGGTGTGGCCCCGGGCCACCGTGTCCCCTACTGTAACCCACACCGTCCTGGCTAGGCACAAAAGGTCAAAGGTCAAACATTCTACCCCTAGTTCTCTGCTAGGCACATATTGAAGCTGAATAGAGCCATATTTATCTGTTAAAATTAATTATAAATATCGAGCACTTGGTTGTACTGTATCAGTGCATTCGTGGTTTTAAGAGAATTTCATGGTTCATCAGTACCAAGGAATGTGACAAAAAAAATTCCGAGCACAAGGAATGAATTTTTTTTTTTTTTTTTTTTTTTGGGGCAGGGGGGGAAACGCATTTATGATATCCCACAAAAAATATGTTCTCTGAATTATAGTCATGGAAACATTGTTTGTTGTTTTTCTGGGTTGCTTCTGATGTAGAATTCTGCTATAAAAGCTTTTTTTTGCGTTTAATTTTCTTGCTCCTTGCTTAGTAATTTTGCTGTCAGGAGACGTCCGCTCTTCTTTTCTTCTCCACAAATTGCCGTTAATCTGTTGAACGGCTTGCGGGGGAGGGAGGAGTGGGATAGCGCCTGTCAGTCAGAAAAGCCCCCGAAATAGACGCAGAACCAGCAGGTCTGGATCAGCAGGGGAAGGGAAGGGGGACGACATGTTTTCGTTAACAGCTTTTACCGCGACGCCGCGTTCCCCTCGATGCTCTGAGCCATCTCTCCCGCCGGGAGCGTGACCACTGTGTTCCCACCGGTGCTCAGGGGGTGATGTAACTCGACTGAAAAAGGACATCTAAAAGCGGAACGTGGGTTTGGATGGAGAGACGCACGACTCTCCTCACTTGGGGGGGTGAAGAGGAGAGGAAAAAAAAAAAAAAAACCACAATGCACCACGAGCTGTATGGTTGAGGCAGAGCGAGATCTTATGGGGAAACCACAAGTGCAAAGCAGAGAAATCCCCTTGTCTAGACTGCCAGCTGTGTGCGGTCGTGTTGGGAACCCGGGACTGGCTTGGATCGGTGCTGTTCCTTAAAGGTGTGGGCTGGGTTGGCTCAGAATGCCACATCTTTTCATCCCTCCTATTGCAAAACCTCCCGATCTTCCTCCCTCCGACACATAGGGATCATCCGCTCGAACGCTGGCGGCAGGACGGTCGCTCTCCGCAGCCGCTTTGTCACGTGGCCCTTGAGCGTTCGCTACGAGGGGACGTCACGCCCGCCGCCCCCGTCGTCTAATCCAATGCGCTCTTCTGTGTTCCAGGTGTAGGCATCGCCATGGCAACCAGCGCAGTTCCCAGCGACAACCTCCCCACGTACAAGCTGGTGGTGGTGGGAGATGGCGGCGTGGGGAAGAGCGCGCTCACCATCCAGTTCTTCCAGAAGATCTTCGTGCCCGACTACGACCCCACCATCGAGGACTCGTACCTGAAGCACACGGAGATTGATGGCCAGTGGGCCATTCTGGATGGTGAGAAAGTAGAAGTTTCACAAGCACCAAAGGCCCCCCCCTCCCGCAGAGTTGTTTTCCATCGCAGCCTCTGTGTCCGGTGTGGTGACTCTCCTCCGGAACAGAAACAAACGGGCTGTTCCCCCCCCTCCTGCTGCACAACACCAGCCAGCCCTTCCTGCTTTGAGCTCCCACTGTCACGCTTTATAGAGAGAGGTGAATCATCGCCCTAAATCCATGACTCATGTTCAGGAAGTGCTACCTTGGGCTACAGTTTGAAATATTTAAAAAAAAAAAAAAAAATTCTGGCCATCAGCTCAGCATATCAGGTTTTGAAAAATGCCTTGACTAGTCCGCAATAACTGCCACATAGGCTGATAGCAAGAGACACGTGTCTTTGTCGGTGAAAATGTCTTCCTGGGTGAGAGCGGAGAGTGTAATGGGTGGAAGGGCTTGGGTGTCGCTCTGAGCTAAACGACATCTTTGTGTGAACGTGTAGGTTTTTGTGTGTAGACCGGTCCGCAAAATATGAACACAACCTGGTTTGTCATTTACATCTATTTATTTAGCAGACGCTTTTCTCCAAAGCAACTTCCAACAAACTCTATGTAGTGTTATCAGCCCACGCACCTTATTTACCAAGGTGACTTACACTGCTAGATACACTACTTACATTCATCCATACATCAGTTGAACACACACACACACACACTCTCTGTCACTCACATACTATGAGGGAACGCAAACAGCATGTCTTTGGAGTGTGGGAGGAAACCAGAGCACCCGCATACACTACTTACACTGGGTCACTCATCCATACATCAGTGGAACACACATGCTCTCTCTTTCTCATTCACGCACTCTGGGTGAACCTGAACAGCATCTCTTTGGAGTGTGGGAGGAAACCAGAGCACCCGGAGGAAACCCATGCAGACACGGCAAGAACATACAAACTCCACCCAGACTGAGGGGGGCTCGAACCCACGTCCTCTCAGGCCACCCACCGTGCCATCATTTGCTTTGTTTGTAAATCCAAAGTTGCTTTTGCCATCATATCACGATAAATCAAAGCTTAGTAATAAAGACTTCCCTTGATTTACTCGAGGGTTCGGTTCTGTTAGGATAAAACTCGGCTAAAGCTGTAGTGGATAAAAACAAGTCCCCCTAAGACCTTATTTTATTTTCACCAATTGCTTGTCCAATGGACATCGGGTCTAGAATCTATCCCAGAAAGGTAGTACACAAGGCAGAGTTCACCCTAAGTTCTTTATTTTGTGATCTTTCAATAACTTCAAACAACATTAGATGAATTTTCCTTAAAGATATTGAATAAAACGATATCCTATTAAATGCTAAGTGTGGGCAGATTTATCATGCAAACATGCAATGTTGCATCTGCCCAATTTGTTTGACTTATTATTTATACAGTGAATAAAATGTAATAACAGGCATACCTTGAATCATTTGCCGGGTAGGTTCTGTAAAAGTCCTGGATACAGCTATGATAAATAAAAAAAAATACATTATGACACTTTTTTTTTAGTTTTAAATTTTCTCTGTGTGTGAGAGTGAGTGAGCGTGTGATTGCCCTGAGATGGACTGGTGTCCTGCCCTGGGTGTACCCTGCTTCTCGTAGCCTGCTTTTCCATGAATTTAAAAGCGCTTCCTGAAAACTGATGGATCGATGTGTGTGTGTGTGTGACTCTTCCGCAGTCCTGGACACAGCGGGCCAGGAGGAATTCAGCGCCATGAGAGAGCAGTACATGCGCACAGGTGACGGCTTCCTCATCGTCTTCTCCGTGACGGACAAGGCCAGCTTCGAGCACGTGGATCGCTTCCACCAGCTCATCCTGCGAGTGAAGGACAGGTGGGCGCGCTCGTCCCGTTGGGGGGTGAGTCTGAGCATCGGGGGATTAGTGTGAGCATCTCTGTCTCTGCTCTTCGCAGGGAGTCCTTCCCCATGATCCTGGTGGCCAACAAGGTGGACCTGGTGCACCTGCGGAAGGTCACGAGCGAGCAGGGCAGGGAAATGGCGGCCAAGCACAGCGTGAGTATAGCCGGTGGGCGCAATATTGGGCCACCTGCTGCCGCAGCCTGGGTTCGACTGCCTGCTCGCTCACGTTACCCCTGCCTGGCAAGAGGCAATGCTCATAAGTAACTGATGACGGCAAAGTTCCCCCGTGAAATGACGAGAAAAACGGCTCAAGTGGAAGCCAGGGCTCTGGCCAGCTCTGTCAAAGAAATACCGTAGTAAAGGGTTGCTGCCAGCGCTCATTAAAAATGAGCTGTGTTACTGTTCGAAATGTTGGTCAAGGAGCCACACCTCCAGAGAGAATGATTAGAAGGGCAGTTTTTTGTAACAGATGTGAAAGTAATTGTATTCAAACATGTTATACATCCCGTGTTTTATATTATTATTTATACATTTATCTGAAGTTTTTCTCCAAGGTGCTTTAGAAAGTTCGGTTCGCGCACTGAGATACTTGTGGTTTTCCCATTTACGTAGCCGTGTAATTTTTACTCTTAAGTACCTTGCTCCAGGGTGGTGCAGGAGGAGTTGCGGGTGAACACTGCTTCTTTGACCGCGCAGGGATTTGCTCTAATCACTGCACCACCTGCTGGTTATATTATGCTATTGTTTGCATTTATGACCTCCGGGGTCTTCTCCTTTTTTGTTAATTGTGCCAGTCACTGTCTTGCAGATTACTTACATCGAAACAAGCGCAAAAGACCCCCCCATGAACGTGGACAAAGCGTTTCACGAGCTCGTCCGCGTGATCAGGTAGGTCAGCCCGAAGGTGAGCGAGGTAAACTCTTGTTAACCCGCGGTTCCATCTGCTCAGGTGCATGTACTGCAGTCTAGAGGCTGAAAGTCAGTCTAAGGGCAAGATATGATTTTCTCCACCATATTGGACATTTCCATTTTTCCGTGTATTTCCTGCTTTTCGGCCGACATCGTTAAGCCACTTACAGTGATTTATGGAGCTGGGTAATTTTACTGGAGTAATTTACACTTATTCATTTAGCTGACACTTTTCTCTAAAGCGACTTAAGGTTACAGTTATTTACCCATTTATACATCTGGGTAATTGTACTGGAGCCATTTAGGGTAAGTACCTTGCTCAAGGGTACTACAGCGAGAGGTGGCATTTGAACCAGCAGCTCTAAAAGCGGAGCATCTACACACACACACACACACACACACACACACACACACACACACACACACACGCAGTCTGAAACCACATGTCCCGAGTGGGGTCGCGGCGAGCCAGAACTTAACCCAGCAATATAGGCCGCGGGGCTAGAGGGGAGGGAGACACCCAGGACGGGACGCCAGTCCATCACAAGGCACCCCAAGCAGGACTCGAACCCCAGACCCACCGGAGAGCGGGACCCGGCCAAACCCGCCGTGCCGCCGTGCCCCCCCGAGCATCTAGGGGAATGAATTTAATTGTATTAATTTATGCTCATAGCACATCGTGATTCTCTAGAACATTCTCTGCCTCTTTATACTATACCCTACCCTACTAGCTGCTGCTGGAACATCTACTGGCCACTGCAGACACGTCCCCTCCCTGTCCTCCTCCTGGGCTCAGCAGAGCTTCAGCCCACTTTGTGTGTGTGAGAGAGTGTCAGTAGGTGGGAAGCCGGATCAGAACACAATTATAAAGGAAACTTGTTTGGGAGCCAGAGCTCCTTACAAAGAGCTTTTTATACCCCCCCGAACACGTTTCGCTTTGTATTTCGCACCCTCGACGGAAAAGCCTCGCGGAACTTGCCGGTGGGAATCCTGCACTTTTGGACCGGTTTCCATTTGTTAATTTCTCGCGAAGTGCTTACACGGAGCGCTCGGGACGCACGAGGAGCTGCGAGACGTAAAGGAGACGCGTCGTCGTGGGGCTGCGAAAATGTGTCGTTTTTCATTCGGTCACTTACAATGTGAGGCTTGTACACTAAGCTGCTTAGCGATTTACCCGTTTACAGAGCTGAGTAAGTTTTACTGTGGCGGTGCAGATAAGTACCTTGATCACGGGTACTACAGCAGGAGGTAGGATTTCAGTCCCAGGTCCTTTGATTGCACGGTCGTGGCTTTCGCCGCTGTGCCACCCGCTGGCCGGATTGCTCTAAGTAGCATCCCGTACGGGAGAGTCCGCGTCAACGCCCTCCTGACCCAACGTGGTCGTTCCTCGGGGATCTGGCGTGTGTTTATTTACTGCTCGAGGTGTCTTCCCTCTGTTTGGAAGCGGTGTCGCCGAGAGCTTCCGACACCACCGGGTTATCGGAACGCCCCCCGGACCCCCTCCTCTCCGCCATTCCTTGCTCCCTGAGTCATTTCCTCCCTCCGCAGGCAGGAAGTCCCAGAGAAGAGCCAGAAGAAGAGGAAGAAGAAGACCAAGTGGCGCGGGGACAGGTCTGCCGGCTCCCACCGGCTGCACTGCGTCATCCTGTGACGGGGTCCTCCGGGGACACCGGCTCCGCTGGACCTGCCCCTTACCGGGGGAAAAAGGCGACAAATTCTGGACCGTGGACTCAATCCCGGCGGCCACCGCTCACCTGGGAGGTGGAAAGAACTCAAACCGCAGCGCTGGGGCGGTATCTCTCACGGGGGTCAGAGGTCGGAGGAACCGACCGTAACATGTTTCCAGGTTGGCGTTTCTAAGCCATGTTGGGGGGCGTGGCCTTGGGGGGAGGGGCGGGGTTAGAGAGGGCGTGTCTTTGTGTTCACCGGTGCTCGTCGAGCGGCGTTCATGGCGTGGACGTCTCGTGAACGGAAGGTGCCGGGACAGCCGGGACCGGAGGGGTCGCCGTCGGCGCCGCTTCGGGGGCCCGGATGACTTCCAGCCGGTGCGGAGGGGGGGGATCCGGTCGCCGGCCGCCTTCCAGGACCGAACTCGGAGCAAATACCACGAGTTACCGCGGTGGAGAGGAAGCCTTCAGCCTTTTCGTACCATATATTTCAGTGTTCCAGAAGAATGCTCAGTAACCTTTTTTACATCAAGCACAAAGAATAGCGGAAGAAGCCCAATAAATGACTCCGATGAAGGAAGATCCGTTGCACTTTTGATAGAGTTGAGCGTTTTCTTGTATTGATGTGCGTTTTAAGGGCGGCCCAACCGCGGCGAAGCGCCTCCCGTCGAAGCCGAGCCGTCCGCTCATATTTGCGGTGCTCCTTTCGCCCTCGTGCCTCCGCTTGAGGCTTTCGAGAGGAATAAGTGTGTAAAAAGTGTCTCCTGTGAACGAAGCGTAGACGTGAATTCACTTTTATAGCGGAGTTATTGAAAATGTCACGTGAAAAATGTGTAATAGCGTTCATATCTGCAGGGAGAGATTTCACTTTTCTCGCTCATCTGTGGATGTTTTTTCTTTTTTGTTTCTTTTAAACCTCAGTAACTTATTGCTGTTCTTTGACGTTTGTTCTGGCCGACGGTTTAACCCGCCGCGGGTCGTGGAGCCGATTCGGCTGTCGGACCCGCTGGCGCGAACTTTCCGGAGAAAAATAATAAAAGCCGCTTTGGAAGAAACGTGGTTGTGGAGAGTTTTGTCGAAACGCGTGGACAGCGATTAAAGGCTGAGGTGCCTCCGAAGATGGGGGCACATGTTGTAGCAAAGCCAGCGTAGTGGCACAGCAGGTAGCCTCTGTGTGGAGTTTACATGTCCTCCCTGTGTTTGTGAGGGATTCCACTGGGTGCTCTGGTTTCCTCCCACAGAAACATGGTTTCAGGTGTCCTGGTGACTCAAAAAAAACCCGTAGTGTGTGAAATTGCCCTGCGACCGATTGGTTTCCGCACATGGGGGACTTCACCATACACGTTACGCTTCCAGGACAGGGTCCAGACCACCATCGCCCTGCTTTTGAAATGGATGAAAACGGCGGGGGGGGGGGGGGGAATGAAAAGCGAGTGTCCTTTTGCCGCCCAGTGCTGTGTGATTAAAGGCCCCATGAAGAGCCTTTTTGTGTGATAAGCAGGCGTTTTGTAACTGACATGAAGCTTGATACGCAGCCAGCGCCATGTGGCGGAGAAACACGGCGGAAGGTGTCAGTAAGTGTCACCCTCCCTCCGCTAGACACTGGATTTCGCACGTAGCAAAGTCTCTTCGGCCAAAGAACGAACCGCAAAAACAAAAAGTGGAGAAACTGCGTTGTGCTGAACTGAACCCCCCCCCCCCATTCCCGCTGACAAGCCTCCCTCGTTCCTTCGCTGGTGATCATCCGTAGCCCTAACAGGCATGCGAGCCGAGATGTTATCCAACGCAATCGTGCTGGACCGAGACGCCCCCGCGCAGAAGCGTGCGGCTCGCCCGGCTGTGACATCAGTCAGCGGTCGCTCCCGCGTCACCCTGGGATACGTCAGGGCGTCGTAAGTCCCAGCTGCTCTCCGCTCTCGGGCTCCGAATCGCTGGGATCCCCCAGTGCTGACTTCACGCCTCATAGGATTTTCCAGAGCATTCCCTCCCTGGGTTCCTCGTGTCTGCGGGCGGATTTGTGTCTCTTTTGACCTTTGCGAAGTCACATGAATTTGTTTTTACGGCAGAAGATTCAGGGGAACTGAATCAGGGACATTCTAATGCTTCTGGAAGGTTCTACAGGCCCACATATAACCCTCACGAGGGCTTCTGAGGGACAGGACCTCCCCTCCCAGACATGCACTGTGGCTATTCATCTCTTCGTTGTTGTTATTATTATTATTATTATTATTATGAAATGTATATATACAACTGCCCTGTGATGGTCTGGTGTCCCGGCCCTTATACTTCCAGGATTCACTCCAGACTCCTGTGACCCTGAACTGGACAAGTGGTCACTGATGACATAGCGCAACAAAAGGTCTTAGTTGTGTCGATTTTTGCATCGATTATGATTAAAGTTCCTTGATTATAGAAATACCACTAGTCCTTCTAGAGTGTCACTTTGGTACTTTACAGCCATTGGAAGGTTCTAGAAGGCATCAGCTTCTTGGTACTGGAATATTTGGTGCTTGGAACACACACACAGCGTCTGAAACTGCTTATCCCATATGGGGTCGCGGGGAGCCGGAGCCGGAGCCTAACCCGGCAGCACACGGCATAAGGCTGGAGGGGGAGGGAACACACCCAGGATGGGACGCTAGTCCATCACAAGGCACCCCATGTAGGGGCTTGAACCCCAGACCCACCGGAGAGCAGTGCCCGGTCCAATCCACTGCGCCATTGCACCCCCCCCGTGCTTGGAACCCATGCCAAAATTTGCTCATTTCAAGAATGTGAAATATTTCTCGAAAAACTGATATATAGAACAAACAAACACCAAAAGAATGTTTAATGTAGTGAAACTGAATGGAAAATGAAAAAAATGGACGCAATGTAATTTTTGTTACATTGTGTCAATAATGAATGAACGAGTGATTGAACGAACGAACGAACGAACGCTATTTAATGAATTTATCGCTACCGTCACCGCGTGTCTGGCTGAGCGAACGCAGGCCACCCTCTGCTCCTGCAGCCCGGGCTCCAGATTGCTCCTCCAGCTACCGCCACCTGACTAACCGCGCCCGACGCCCACGCTTATCGTGCGACCGAGCGACCCGACCTCGTGTCACGCCCCGCGCTGGGAAAGCTGCCAGACGTAACATCAACAGCCGTTTCGGGATTGGCGGTCGGCCTGACGTCGTGCCCCGGGTGAAAGTCGCCGAGGCAGAAAAGCGGTCGGACAAAGGTGTTTGTTCTATAACAATAACATGATCGGTTCCTTCTATGTTTCCACTTAGACTTCGGAGATCGGAATCCGGCTCTCGGGGAGCGGCCGCTACGGTATCGCATGGTTCAAGTGCTATTTACCCATGCAGGAGACTCCATTATTCAGGGTTACTCTTGCTCTACGCCGAGGTTTCGCACCATTACTGTCACCCGCCAGAAGGGGCTTCGGAGCACAGGGAGTCGAACCCGTGGCCTGCATGTCCCGGGTGCTCGAACCCTCGTAGGGCACCTGAAGTGGACAACGAGCCCGCGCAAGGGAGGGTTGTTTTTGGTTTCCTCTTCTGGCTCGTGGCTCCGTCCTTTCGAAGAGCCTTATGGAGCGGCGGAGGAGCGCAGCGCTGACGCCCCACTCGTGCGGGGGCCGGAGGGCCGGAATGCAGCCCGGCGCGTTGCGTGACGTACGGCAAGAAGAGGGTTCAGCGGCAGGTCGCCGTGGGAGACGGACGCGGACGGAACCTTAGAGTCGTGTCGAACGGTGGAGAGGAGGAGAGGTTTGTGTCCTGGGATGAGCCCTGCATAAAGGGCCAAAACTCGAATAAATTTGTTACAAATGCCCACACATAAGGGTGCAAGAAAGAGCAAGAAAATGACAATGTGTCAGAGGTGCCCTTCTACATACTTAGATCACAATACAGATTTTGGATTTTGAGTATTTGGAATACATGTTGACTGTTTGGCAAGTGGGGGGCGTGGCGGCGCCGCAGGTTTGGCCAGGTCCTGCTCTCTGGTCGGTCTGGGGTTCGAGTCCCGCTTGGGGTCCCTTGCGACGGGCTGGCGTCCCGTCCCGGGTGTGTCCCCGTCCCCTCCCCCCGCAGCCACGCGCCCTGCGTTGCCGAGTTAGGCTCCAGTTCGCCGCGACCCCACTTGGGGCATGCGGTTTCAGACAACGTGTGTGCGTTTGGCAAGATGATATGTGCCTATATCTTGTCTTATATCTCCTTGCCGTGGTCCAGGCAGAGTGTAATTTTCCCAGGAAACTAGAAACGTTAACATGTGAGCAACACCGTCGTTCTACTGAATTCTGGCTCATTCGGTCACTTTTTTGGAACTTCCCAGGAAGCGGTATGGGGCGCCCTGCGGAATGCGTCCGTGTGCTTTTCGGCTTCCCTCTCCGTGTCACGGTGACCCGCTGCTGTTCAGCTCTCGGAAAGTCAGCAAAAGAAGGAGAAAAGCCGTACGCGGCGCTCCTCTGGCTGCTTGCCCGCATTGCATAACCGCACGACCCTTCCACCGCGGTACGCGGAGACCCCCGAAGGGCGGAGCCAACCTGGCAGTTAGAAGTGACTCGGCCGGCCGGCAGGGACCCGTTAAACGGTTAATACGGCTTCCACGGTTCAGCGAACACGCGTTTCTTTCAGCTGTACTTTGGGGAAGGAAACGATTCTGCTTTGTGAATCTTGCCGGCATGGTCCTGTTCTCCGGCGGCTGATCCGGGTTCCAGCATTTTGCGCGAACGGGAGCTACGGGGGGGGGAAGGGGGAGTGTGACTCTGCATGGAGCCTGAGTCACAATGGAAATTTCCCACAATCCATCTGGCATCTGGAGCCGTCCGCCCCAGGAGGACATCGTCCACGACGCAGAATGAGATCCATCAGAGCGATGGATTATGGGAGGTGTTGCGTGACGTGGCCCGCAAACAGGAAGAAGGGACGTGACCCTTCTTTCTCCTGTCAGCCGGTTGCCGAGGGGATCTGTCGAATTTGTACGCTGTGAACTCTTGCGATCCGGTCTTATTGGACGTCCTCTTTGACAAACCGTCACCTGAGGCCGGGTGTCACACCCCCCCCCCCCCCAGTTCTCCATTGTGTTCGGCGCTTCCCGTAGTTAACAGTGCGACTTCTTTGTCTCGCCCCTCTGCTTCGGTCGAGCGTCACGCAGGGGGATCAAGCGCGTCCCCCCCACGACACGTGAATTAATCATCTCGGACTCACTTCGCCCATAATCTACTAAGTTCATGCAACATGTCAGTGTTCATGCACTATAACTATGAGCTCATGCCCGTTAAACTATATATGTGTATATATTTATATATATATAAAAAAATCACTAGGAAGGATGACGGAGGCTGTGAAGTTTTCTTCAGCGCCGCTCGAGTCGAGAGCTAAGGATCCGGCCCTGGAATGTGGGTCCAACAGAAGGAGACACACAGGAATGGACAACGCCTGCAGTGCTTTCGGACCGACTTTCGGTGGCGGGAGCAAAGCAGCCAAACAATTCTAGGTCGGTCTCAGAACAATTACAGCAGGTACTGGTGGGGGGTGGGGGGGGCATTAACTTTGATTGGAGAGACTTGTCCCCACGTTCCCTGTCCTCTTGAGCCTGTGCCGAGCAGAGTGTCCAATTCTCAGGACACTTTGGACATCATGCCTTGTCTCCCAGGCTGCAGCCAGGCTCATTCCATTACACACACAGAGACATTAGACACACACAAGGGTGCGCAGCAGGAGGTACGCAAGCCTCTCCATTTCTTTCCACGCACATTCTTATTTTTATTCATTTTTCTTCCACAGCCTACATGCAAGTTTAGGCTGGTTTCTTAACCCTTGCTCCTCCGAACAAGTGTCCTCTCCGCTGCGCCTGCCGTCCACTTTGGCCTTTCCAGTCACACCTGGAGAGCCATAATTATGACAATTTTGTCAAATCAATGGATTAAAGGCATCGCGTAACTCACTGTATAGCCACACCTAACGCTTATCACCGCTGGCTGAATGCAAGACTCCTGCTAAAGGTGCAGCCCAAGCAAAAAACGACTCTGCTTATCCTAGGAGGATCCCTGGTGGTTACTTTTAAAAATGCACTGTGAAAAACCTGCATAAATGTAAATCACCCAGTTAAACTGATATATATATAATACACACACAGTGTGCAAAACCACTTAACCCAAGCGGGGCTGCGGCAAGCTGGCGCCTAACCCGGCAACACAGGGCGCAAAGCTGGAGAGGGAGGGGAGACACCCAGGACGGGACGCCAGTCCGTAGCAAGGCACCCCAGGCGGGACTCGAACCCCAGACCCACCAGACAACGGGACCCAGCCAAACCTGCTGCACCACCGCACCCCCATATGTGCAATGTTTAATAAATATACATATATATGTATATGTGTGTGTATATGTGTGGCTGCCCTTGCATCCGGCCCAGGGTTTACCCCCTCAGCCTCTACCCAGTGATTCAGGAATAGGCTCTGGTCCCCCGTGACCCCAACCTTTATTTTGATTTCTCATTTTTATCATTCCATTAACTTGAAGCTACATTAAGATTAGATTTAGATTTATTCATTTATCTGACGCTTCTCTGCAAAGCAACTTACACTGTTAAGCTACTTACAGTTATTTACCCATTTATACAGCTGGGTAATTTTACAGGAGCAATTTAAGGAAGCGGCTTACTGAAGGGTACTACAGCTGGAGGTGGGATTCAAACCTATGACCTTTGAATCTAAAGGCAGCGGCTGTAACTACTGCGCTTCCAGCTGCCCCAATTTAAAATGACACTTGAAAATACTTGCTGACAGATTTATCCCACCATGTGCAAGAGTCATCATGTTACTGAGCTGAGCTGTAAACACAGTGGAAGGCAGTGAATGAAGGCGGCTCCACACTCCCCGGTGCTCTTTACTGCCACCTTTTGGTAGCTTGAGTGTACTACACAAATCACCGAAAATACAAGTGGAGAAAAGTGTAATTTAAAGTACGACCACGAGGTGGCAACAATGTGCCACTTAACTCCAGATGTGTCCCTGCACTCCTAGGTGTCTAGTGATCAATCGATGTAATGATGTGTCTCCTAATGGTCTGTCTAATGATCTTTCTCCCAGCTACCTAATAATTAAGCACAAGGACTGAAGGTTGTGGGTTTGAGTCACTGTATTGATTGAACACAGTGAAACTTGTGCTGCAGTTCTCTCTTCTTGCAGTAATGCACTCTGGGGTGGGGTGGGGGGTGCAGGGGGAGCGTGGCAGCATATAAATTATAAACAACGAGAAACAAAAAAAAAAAAAAAAAAAAAAAAGACAAGAGTGCAAAGACAGAACAATCCAATAGAACAGGGTAATTCACAGTACCGGGGGACGTAACACAGGGAATGGATATTTACAACTTCAAGTGCTATAAGAGTGCAAGGTGGCATTGATTGCTCCACTAAAAATACTGCGATGTAAAAATAAGTCGAATTTGTAGTTTGCTGTGGAAAACAGCATCAGTCCGCATAAATGAGCCGCTGTACCACCCATAATAACTTCTCACGTGATTATTTTCTTATATTGCTTTTTCACGTGTCCTACTGTTGTTAAGTGGAATTGCTGATGATTTTCTCATCTGCATGTGTCTGTATCAGCTCATCCTGAAATTGTGCATCAGACCTTCTGTACATATCTCATATCAGAAACATACATCCTGCATGTAAATTTCCCACCTATGAACTGTATGTAAATTACTGAGTCCATCTCTGCGGCTGAGCAGCACGTCGTCTCATTTTATTACCGTGTGCCTTTGAATATTGTTAAGTTCTAGCTCACTGTCTTTTCCTAAGGTAAAGAGCGCCTTATTTGTTTATTTATTCAGAATTAAATAAAGGTGGAATAACTGAAAGAACTTATCGTTGAGCAGGTGGCTGCGTCTCATGTCTGTCAAACCCTCGCAAATGTGGGTCACCTGGTACACCTGGACACCTGTGACACCTGAACACTTGGGAAACCTGAGACAAATGGACAATGTGGGACACGTGGACATCTGGACACCTGGGTCAGGCTAATAGCTGTCTAATATCTAGAGCTGCTCGCCACCACAAGGCGCACGTTTGTTTTCTCTGAGTTGCTTCTGAGCTAAATGAATGAATGGATAAACAAATAAAAATAAATGTTGCGGTCCGACGTCATGATCGCACAGAAAAAAGAGCAGTCTGATGTTCTGCCTCATTTTTCCTCTCAGTGGGAGATCCGCTGAAATGCTTTTAAAAGTTTGGACGTTACTTACAGGTCAAAAGCAGTCATTTAAAGTAACACTGTTTACAACAGCATTTTTAATTGCAATTTGCTTCAGTTCCACCAAATCGGGAACCAATGGATCCCTTTTCTGGAACTTTCTGTCTGGAGGCCACAGTAATCCTGGACCTGCTGCAAGATCCACTGATTTTCCCTTCATTCCCTGTCCAGGAAGTGCAAATCACAAACTCAGAACTTCAAGATGAGATATGATTATTGAGGCTCCGGGAGGTGCGGTGGGGCAGCGGGTTTGGCCAGGGCCTGCTCTCCGGTCGGTCTGGGGTTCAAGCCCAGCTTGGGGTGCCTTGTGATGGACTGGCGTCCTGTCCTGGGTATGTCCCATCCCCCTCCAGCCTTACGCCCCGTGTTGCCGGGTTAGGCTCCGGCTTGCCGTGACTCCGCCTTGGATGAGCAGTTTCAGCCGATGCGTGCGCGTTTCAATATTTCGGCTCACGTCGGCCGGAGGATTTGCGTGTGACGTTATCGCTCAGAGCTAAGTTCAGCTGATTTCTGCGGACGGGGTCGGGGTCACCGCGCACCTGTCCCATCAGCTTCCGGATGACTCACACGTTGTGAATTAATCACAAGACGTGGTGAGATTACAGTGAGCATCACGCTGAGGGACTCCACGAGAGATGTGCGCTGAGATGATCCAAGATCATCTGCTGAGTGCAGCTACGGTCAACATCCACAGCGCAAGAAGAAGCGGAGCTGCGCAGAGGAGCTGAAAAGACTGCGTCCCATTTGCGCGATTTCACCCCGGGCGTCCTGTTTGGAGCCTGTCTGCGACACGCATATCACGGAAAAGAGCAGAAGACGGGTGACAGCGGGAGCGAAAAAAGCACCACTGATGTGCGTGGGTCATTATGATTATTTATTCACTGAGCTGAAATTTTCTGCAAGACAGCTTACAATGTTTGTTTATTACACCTGTTGCACTGATTTACTCTTTATAACAGCAGGGTCATTTTTACGGTATCAGTACAAGGTAAATACCTTAATCAAGGGCACTGCAGCAGGAAGTCCATTTGATCCTATGAGTTCTAACCACTACGCCACCTGCTGCCCGACAGCTGATCTATGTCACTGCAGTGAGACGTGATGCTGCCTTGTCAAGAAATTAAGAGCCGTTTAGAGGGAAACATCTGGAGAAGCACACAGTGAGTGTGGTAGTGGTGGGGGGGGGGGGTAACAACGGTTAAGGGTTAGTGGTTACAGTTACTGCATTTGGATGCAAAGGTCAGTGGTTTGAATCCCACCTCCAGCTGCAGTACCCATGAGTAAGGTACTTACCCTAAATTTCTCCAGTACAATTACCCAGCTGTATAAGTGGGTAAATCAGTGTAAGGAGCTTCATATTGTGAGTCGCTTTGGAGGAATATGTCACATAGATGAAGGAATGTAAGACGACCCCGTCTCCTTGTTTGCTCCGCACTGCGGAGGCCGTTCCCTACAACACGCGTGTGGGAACCTTGGGGTGACACGATATGAACTGAAAACTGGAACAGAAAATAGTGAGAAGTAAAGAAAAAACGTGAAAGTGAAGAAAGCGCAAGATGCAAAAATAAGCTGTATGTATCTCCAAAAAAGTCCGACGCTTCTGTGTGTAGGACGAAGGACCAGCGTGGTCCACACTTGTGCGAGACGTTTACTGAGAGGGCGTGAAACTGCAATGAAATAAAAACTTCATGGTAATTTAATGTTGCTACTAATTACCCCGAGCGCCGCGACGCTTCCGTAAGCGACATTTTCGGCTCCTCGGCCGCAAAAGGCGGCAAAATAAACTTTCTGCAAATAGAATGATTTTTCCTTTTTTTAAATTAAAAAAAGGCAAGAACAAGTTATTAAGTGTGAAAGAACAGTGTGGATGTGACCGTTAGTTATATTGCCAAACCCCCCCATCCCGCCCACCCAGCGCCCTTCTCCGGCGGGGGTTCGACGGAATCCTCACGCGCGCCCGTCAGCACAAGAAGACGGGAAACGTCGCCCGTTGTTAGGGATACAAATGGAGCGCCCCGCGTCTCCGGCAGAGACGCTCTGGAGAGACTCTGCGGGCCGAGGGGCTCGGGAGGAGCTCTCTCTCGACTGCCTGCGGAGAGACACGCTGCTTCGCGGCTCCCTAAATGTCACGTTATGTAAGAGGTGCTTTGCATAACAGGAAATCACATCACTTTGTTTTTTTCTACCTATAAACTGCAAATCCTACCAGAATGTTCTGTCCCCCCGAGTACCGAAGCAGTTAGGCAGCGGAAGCTCTGACACATGGTCCGTAAGGACCGCGCAGCCCTGTGTTCGTGTGATAAGTGGATAAGTTGAGTGCCGGAGAGGAGCAGTAAACTTGGCGGCACGCGGCATGCTACTCGAACCCGGATCCCAATCAACGGCGCTCCGCTGTAACAGGGAGCGTTGCTGCCTGGCACAGATTGCCGTAGAATGCAGCCAAACTGGATCCGTTGACAGCAGAGACCCGGCCAACAGCAGCACCGCAGATGGGATGTGTCTGATGGGCGACCGGATGGTCATCTTCGCATTCGCTTCCCACCCCATCCCATCAAGTCCCACACCGAGTGAGGAAGGATGCTTCTATCTTCGGGAAAATTACCCTTGTCTCTCTATCTGTCCGGTGTCCACCTTGTGTGCTTGCGCTATGGGTTTTGAGGTACCGATTCTGAGAGCTTCGTGTCAGTGTGGGCTGTGGCTGAGGAAAAGACACGCCGGTCATGACCGAATCGGCGCTGGTGTTCCAGACCGGTCGGTATCTCAGGCCAGGTGGAATCCCGGGTGTGAGATGCAGCTCCGCTCTCGGTCGAGCTCCCCAAATGGGGGGTGTGTTTGTTCTGTGGAGGTGCCCGGTGTCACCGCCCTCCAATGAGCTGGTCAAGTGCGTTGCGGTCAGGAGGCGTCACAGATTGTGGAGAAACTGGCGGAGCGGTGAGCCGAGTGCACAAATAGTACAATTGCTGCTCGCTCCCTGACTCCCGCGGCCGTTTCGCACCCGACCATCAGCTGGTGTCGGACTCATCGCAGGAGGAATTTAACTGCCTCCAATTTAGACTCTCCGTCCACCCATCTGTGATGAGCAACAGCTTGTCCAGTGCAGCGTCACAGTGGTCTGGAGCCTATCCAGAAAGGGTGTGAGACAGGGTACACTGTACAGGGGAAGCCACCATGGCCACACACACAAAGGACAATTTGGAATCGCCTGAGGCACTTTGGGCTGTGGGAGGAAACCAGAGCACCGGGAGGAAACCCAGACAAACATGCGGAGAACGTGCAAACTCCATAGAGGCCGATCCAGGTTCGAACTCATGTCCAAACCCGCCGCGCTGCCCGCTGTGCCGCTGTGCCGTACTTGAGGAGGCCAGGGGACATAACTTGACCCAAGTCAAAGAAATTAAATTTTCTACTGCTGAGTGGCCATATTGCACATCTGTACGACGTGTTTAAATTTTTACATCTTTTCCCATTCAGTATCTCTGCCTTATTACACAAATGGGAGGAGAAATTACACGGCGGAGGCGCTAAAATAGAAGCGATCGTGCCTTTTGTCAGGTAAGAAATTAATATTTTTCCCACTTTCCATTTGACACTTAACAAGGGCTGCTGAGCACGTGCTTTCCATCCAAAACATGATGATTTTCACGACATTTACAAAGGAAGTTATTTTGAAAATCTGAAGCACCTTTCAATTCGTATCTGGGCACGAAGGGAGCCGCTGCGGAACAACGAAACGCTCCGTCGGGTTAGTATCCCTTCACGGTTCACACGGCGAGCCTTCAAATAGACCTCAATGGCCTTTCGTACCAATGTTTGCGTATCAGATCAATATTATTATCTGAACTGTTTGCTCTGGGACTGCTGGTAGTATAGCAGTTAGAGCTGGTGCCTGTGGATCCCCAAGTTATTGGTTTGAATCCCATCTCCAGCTATAGTACCCTTAAGGTGCTTACTGTCAGTTCCTGCAGTAAAAATAACCCAGCTGTACAAAGGGGGGAATAATTGTAGGTAGATTAATGTTGTAATTTGCTTTGGAGAAAAGCGTCAGCTAAATGAATAACTGTAAACATTATTACAAGAGCAGGGAGCCCTGGAGGTGGTTAAGCTCCATCATCCTGGTGTCCATCCCCTGCCACCGCCGGTCCCCTCCTGTGCTCTGCCAGTCATGTTCCGCTGGGGTCTCTACATGTATTCATTTAGCAGACGCTTTTCTCCAAAGCGACGTACATCTCAGCAAAAATACAAATTTGTGCATTACGTTAGATTAAGTAAACCTAGTTTGTTACTTTCCGCTTGATGCACCGATGACGATGTTCATCGCTCGAGTAGGTGCGTAAAACGCATGATAGATTAATCCTGATAACCTTTCTACAATTTTTTTTTTATAAGATACACAAACATTCACATACAGTGCAGGAGTAGCGGCTGTGTAAAGGATTATCTGGGGATGATCGTGAAGTTACGGTGCATGAACATTTATACCTTACATGGGCTGGAGAGATCTTGGGCGAAGTGAGTCTGGAAAAGGTGGGTTTTCAGACCCTTCTTGAATGCAGACAGAGATTCAGCAGTTCTGAGTGGCAGGGGGAGCTCGTTCCACCGCAACGGAGCCAAAACCGAGAACCTCAGCACTTTACCTTTTGTGCGCGGGACCACCAAGCGAGCAGAAGCAGACGAGCGAAGGGGTCTGGTTGGGGTGTAGCGGTTCATCAAGTCTTGTAAATATCTGGGAGCAGCTCTAGAGCCCTGATCGTCGACGAGTGTTGACTCCTCCAGCAGATGCCGGTGCCACTGCTGCCCAACATATAAACAAAGGTTCGAAAAGATACCAACAATTATTTTCTTAAAGTAATTTCAGCAATGCCTGTGAAAAGGGGGGTTGTGGGGGTGGACAGGGGCTGGTACTTGGACTCCCAGAGGTTCATTTAAACTCCCAGCACCTTGGCCTCGGAGTCTTTTTGTTTTCCTTTCCTCATTTGCCAGCTGGCACATTTAAAAAAAAAAAATACATTAGCAAACCATCTACTTTAATGCTCTTTATTTTGTTCATTTGAAGTAATTTTTATTGTCACCTGAATTGTGAATATTGAGGATAATACTGTGTAAAGACATATTGAATGTATCAGTTGAATTAAACCAAGTCAAACCATTGTCAGCAAATAACACAAACGATGATGAATTATTAATGTCGACGTTTTCAAGAAAATCCATCCATACATTATCAATAAATACTTGTCCAGTCATGGTGGTTTGGAACCTATCCTGGAAGCACAGGGACTGAAGGGCAGTGACACACATGGTCATTCGCTCACACACACGAAGGGCAATTGAGAGTGACCGGTTGACCTCAAACGTGTCTTTATACGGCAGGAAGGAACCTATGAAAACATGGGAATAACATGCAAACTCCACACAGACTGAATTTGATTCGAACCCATTTCCAGACCCACAGCCCAGGGGCGGCGATGCACCAGCACCACTCACTCAAAAATAAAAACAATTTCAATTTAATTTCCATTAACTCCGTTCACTGAAAGACTCTAGGGACTCTTGACCGTTTTCGGTCCAGTAACGACCCGCAACGATCAGTTAATTACAACTAGACCCGAACTAGCCAATCAGAAAAAGGTGTGAGGAGAGCCCCGCCCCCCTGCCCGCGCTCACCGCTAAATTATGTGGAGCACAGTAAATAACAGTCTCTTTCCCCTCTGTTTCCTATGCATCCGTGCGATGTTGTCACCGTAAGAATGTTTTATTGTTCCATCATCATACAACGTGGAATAATTGCAGCCTCATCACAATTTGAATTCTCCACCGGCAGTCAAAGGAACTTGGAAAATGGAAATAAAGTTTTTTTTCAATTTTTTTTTTATTTTAATGACTTAGAAAACAGTCCTTAAAGCAGTCAGTGTCAGAAGCGGTGAGTCACAGTGTGAGACAGGGGACTTTGCCTTGTCTTTTCGCTGCAGATGATGGGCCTTTTCACTGAAAGGTGGAATTGTAGTAAATTCCCCACAATTCCCAGAAGAATCCGCTGGCCCCGGGGCTGGGGGGGGGGGGGGAGGGTAGTACAGGGACTCAACATTAAAAGCTTGTTGGAAAGCAGCTCTAATTAGGCCCCTTTCAACACAACATGCTTTTCAAAATTACATGAAAAATCCCAAGGTCTACCCCCCCCCGCCCCAGCGTGGCCCTGGAGGAATTTGCTCACTTCCCAGACACTGCAAATGTGTACATGTGTGTAGCAGACTAAGTACTTATTGATTTATGGGAGATTATATGGTCCAGGGAGTGACTCACACACACACACACACACACCTCTGCCTTTTCACCCTTATGGGTCAAAGTCACCTTATTGGTAACTCTCATAATCTGGATTTGCTTGTACAATTTAACACATTTTTACATTAAAGGGTCATTTTTACTGTGTCTGTGTGTGTCTGGACTATAATCTGTTCACGAACCCTGCACCCCCCCCCGCATAAAAATCTAGTTTTAACAGTAAAAGCTTTCGGTAAAAGCCAGCTGAAGAAGGCAGGTGCTTAGCGGCATTGCAGCGGCAATGATGCGCTAAAGGAAGATGGGTCGCGACAGACGAGTGCGATGCGGACAGTTTTGTTTCTTAAATGCTAATTTCCCACACCTCACTGAGCTGACGCCAATTAAAAAGGTCATTGTTTTGGCGCAACTGGATTATAACAGCAGGTTTGCCACAATAAGAAGTCACCTTTATTTATTTACCACGTGTGCTGCAGCACACGTGGTACGGGTGTCACGCGGGGCCGGATTGACGTGTGACGGAAACTTCTCCGCGTGTTTAATTTCATCCAATGCGCCGAACCTTGAAGGCCACCCGTTTGAGGAGCCACTGTTTCACAGCCCTTTCCTTTTGTTTGAACAACTTAAATGACTATTTCCAATATATCCTGCCGAGGGGGGTGCGGCGACGCGGTGAATTGGGCCGGGTCCTGCTCTCCGGTGGGTCTGAGGTTCGAGTCCCGCTTAGGGTGCCTTGCGACGGACTAGAGCCCCGTTCCGGGTGCGTCCCCTCCCCCTCCGGCCTTACGCCCCGCGTTGCCGGGTTAGGCTCCGGCTCCCCGCGACCCCGTATGGGGCAAGCGGTTCGGACGGTGTGTGTATATCCCGCCGTTAAGCAGTCCTCCGAAGCGCCGATCTCACTCAGTACAAAAGGTAAAAGGTGCTCGCTTCCGCACTTCCCCCAGCTGCGTTTGCCCGTCATCTTTCAATATTCACCTGATGATGACTAAAATGTCTCTCGTCATTATTTCAGGTAACAGTAACACCGGCAACCTTCGCGACAAGGGTGAGCGGGAACCCCGGCGCGATGAGCCGACGTGGTGGCGGAGCGAGTCCGGTTGCATAATGACCTTCCGTTACTTGTGGAAGCGACATGTGTCGCTTGGCATCAGGCGGCTGAAACGCCGAAGCGCCACCGAGAGCCGTGAATTGGAAAAACAAGAAAATGCTGCAGAATGATCTTCTTATGACGCACCGGACGTGAGAATGGATGGCGGTGAATTGAAGCCGGTAAAGGGTCCGCGACATCCGTTTCGGCAGGGTGACGTCCCGGCTGCTCCCGTTGATTACGAGGTCGCGTGGGTCGCGGGTGATGGACCGGTGTCGGAAATCCCGGATGCTGACCACGTCCGCCGTGGAACGTTCTCCTGCCGCTTCCGGAGACGCGTGATCCTCGGCGCTTCTGATCCCCGCACACCCGGATGTGACCGATCCGATCCCAACGTGGACCTATCGAATCGCCCCGACAGGACCTTTCGAGGAACGGCCTAATTGAGCTTTCTCGGTAGGTCCAGATTTGTCCAAGAGTGGACTACGCACGACCTCTTCCAGGTTTCCGGGAGGCGACACACACACACCTGCGTTGGCCTCGGTTCGCACTTCTCTCCAGGTGTGACTGTGAAACCCGGCGAGCGATTACAGCGACACTCTTCACCCCCGCGAACCCGGATCCTCGGTCTCGGAGACGTCCCTCAGAGCATCGGAGGCAGGCGGGAAGAAAGTGCGTCCTCTCCCACAGTCGCCAGAGTAAACTCATTCTTCTCGAGATCCTTTTATCGCGATCAAAATGCAAAAGGCATCTGCAACCCCTCATTAACTGAACGCTACGTTTCTGGCAGCGTTTCTCTGTTTAGTTCCAAGAACTCGAGAGCCTTCGTTCCCTTTTTGGATTTCCAAAGCCGTATTTTCTACGATTTCCCTCTGGGAGAGTCAATTGTTCCAAATAACATTTGGATAACATTGCACATCTCGCATGGCGATATTCCTCATGACAGCTCATTGTTTCATTCTCATGACTGAGAAAAAATCCATTAAACTGCGCAGTTTCCTTCTTTTCTTGAATAATGTCCAATATGCTTCAATTACTTTGTGACTGTGCTGAAAATAAGACTGCGGAGAGAAGGATGTAAAATTAATTCCTCTTGATATATTTACGCTGAAATAATGAGAAACTCCCACCTCTCTGGTGGCGGAACAAAGGCGGACGGTTCCAGCCCGCTTCGGCGGGACCCCCGCCCCTCGGCGTGCTATTTTAAATTCCATTACGAATATGAATCACCTGTTGATACGAGCCTCTTGAGTCGAGGAAGACGCAAATGGTGGAAGCTAAGAAAAGGAAGCGGCGACATTAAGATTCCTATTTCCCGGTCAACCAACTGCGGTAAATTCCTGTTCTGATGATGTAAGTAAGTCACCTTTGGATTGTGACAGACCCCCCCCCCATTTCTGGACCATTGGACACGGGAGTGTAATTGAAGTAGGGTTAAGGATAGGGTTAGGATTGGGATTAGGATTAGGGTTAGGGTTAGGTTTAGGGTTAGGAATGGGGTTAGGGCTAGGTTTAGGATTAGGGTTAAGGTTAGGGTCAGGATTACCCTTAGGGTTAAGGTTCAGATTAGGGTAACCCTAACCCAAAGTTTATTCTCTCACTTTTAGTCATTATGGGAAAATGTAGCATATAAAAAATCCCAGATTTTTTTTTGTTTAATGACATCACTAAAGAGTTATTTCTTTGAATCTCATCTGACGTGTGTAATTTCAGTTCTTCAAAACTCTTATATTTTCAACAGAAATTCGTTTTTGTGTAGAACACCACGAAGAGCCTGAATCATTTCTGTTTGCATGGGGCATCTTGGAAGTTTTCTGCAACAGTTACAAACGGTAAATTCCACGGTTTCCCCTGCCTTTTAATTAAAGTCTCACAACGATCAAGACTCGGTGGTGGCACCACCCACGTTGTGCGGCCCACCTCCACGGAGACCTAAACTGCATTTTTCACTTCATTAATGGTGTGTTTTTTGGAACGTCTTCCCTCTTTGCTTCTGTTGGAAATAATTAATCCGTAAAGGGGGCCGTGATCAGAGACGGGACATTTAAATTGAAGCTGCAATTAAGCCTCCGAAGCTTCTGGGTCCCCCTCCTCATCCCGACAACAAACACACCAACATTCCTCTTCTGTCCCCCTCGGAGCCACGGCGCTTTCGTAAGGAGTCTTTCATAAAGGGTTCGTCGTAAAGAACCTTTAATTGGCCACATCTGGGTCTCAAGCGCAGAGCACATTTATGAACATTAAAATACGGTTTGAAAATTGTTTTCTTTAAACTGCCATGAATAGCACAGTGGCTCAGCAAGTAGCACCGGTGCCTTACATCTTCTCAGGTGTGGTTTGGACGTGGGTTCGAATCCAGCTCAGTCTATGTTCTTCCTGTGTCTACAGGGGTTTCCTCCAAGTGCTCTGGTTTCCTCCCGCAGTCCAAATATACATGTTTCAGGTGAGATGGTCATTCTAAGCTGCCCTTAGCGTGTGTATGTGTGCGATTGCCCTGGGACAGACTGGTGCCCTTCCTTGTGTCCTGCGTTTCTGGCATGGGCTCTGGACCACCCTGCACTGGACAGGTGGTTACCGATGATGGACGGATGTATGAACACAGGTGTTGAAAGAAACCCTGCAAAGGAAAGTGGAAATGGTATCAGAACGTCTCCAGTAACAGCCAGCTATGTCTTCAGGCTCTCCCTCTGTTTCAGGATGAACACAGATGCTGCTCCCACTTCAGTCGAGAGCCTGGGACACACAGACAAACACGGCGACAAAAGAACAATTAAGACGCAGAAGGTGCTGAATATGAATGAATACAAATGAACTTGCGACACATGCTAATGAAAATATTGAACTATATGCTGGAGGGACGCCTCTGCTGCGTCGTTCAAGGGTGCGTGCCAGAGGCACGTGGGCCAGTAGGGTAATTAGCAGAGGCGTTGAAAGCGCAAACAGACGGAGGCTTGTTACGCATTTAATGCGTCGTCCACGTCTCAGAGAGAGGAGTCGACAAGCCGCGGCGCTGATTTAATTAAGAGCAGCCTCGCCACCGAGCGGTGCCAAGGAAGCGCTTTTTGCGTCCGGGATCCATCGCCGATGGTTTTGTTTCTTCGGGCTCTGCACGGGACACGAATTCCCCATAAACGGGCGGAAAGCGGAAGAAGGTGGACCGAAGGACGGTGCCCGGCGATGTGCTCACTTTACCGGATGGCCTGCGGCCCTGTCCACCCGGCTAGACGGCCGTGCGAATTCTGAGTCCCCGACCCTCCGTTTGCGTCTGAACTTTTTCGCCATCTTCTTGGCGGAGCTGCAGTTGAATAATGGACAGGAGGAAGCAGGAAAAAGTACAGCGGCCCCACACGCCCCGACCAGCGGCCCAAAAGAGAGGCCAAAACCACGGACGCTCGGCACCGGGGCACTTGGTGTTGCACCCATTTTCTTTTCGCTTGGTTTAATGTGTTTGAAGAGGCAGATTAGTTTAGATTTGCTCATTTTTCCTCAAACACACGCGCACGCACACGCACTAGCAAAATCAATTCACGAACGCACAATGCTGATCGGTCATGACTTCTCGTTGCGTTCCGGGGTGAACAAATCATCGCGGGCGAAGCCAAGGACAGACAGAAGAACCATTTTTATCACAAAACATGACGTGAAAGGATGAATGTTTCCCGTTTTAAAAAAGCAAACTTTAAAATATTATTTCCCGGTTAAAAAAAAAAGAGAGAGACGGAGAAGACGTTACATTGGACACCGTTGCGCTGCGGAGTAAAAAACTCGGCCGCGGTAAAAAAAGAGCCTTTCCAGCAGCCAAACTGCCAGTTGTACAGTTTCACCGAGTAGTTTGTCGGTACAATGTTGATGGCGGACAAGTAGAAGGTCCAGGATGTGGCGCAAGAAAGCGCGAATTTCCCCAGCAAAGGACAAACGGAGAAGCGCAACGGCGGAGTCCTTGTGTCGCCGACGAGCTCGACGTCGACGAGTCACTCAGAGTCGTTCCAGAGAGTCGCTCTTGGGGACGTTGACTACGAGCGGTCTAGAGCGCCTCCTCGCCGTTGTGCCCCACGCCGCGGTCCAGCACGACCGGGGCCTCCTTCAGCGAGATGTCGTCGACGCGCTTGGCGCCGTCGTCCTGCTCCTCTCGCTCCTCGGGGATGGAGGCCGGCAGGCTATCGACGTCCGAGTTGCTGAGCACGTAGCCTGGCAACGCGGCGTGGCTACCCGCCATCCGGCCCCCCCGGCTGCGGTACACGCGGCTGGAGAAGAGCACCGTGGTACGCGACGCCGCCGCCAGCTGCGATTGGCTGCCGCTGCTGTGGCTCAGGTTGGTGAGCACCGAGCCGTAACCATGGCGACAGCTGCCGCACGTTGCCGGGCCTTTCCAGTCGAAGGTTTGGTTCCACCTCGTCCACGTCTTCTTGATCTCCGTCTGGACCTGCCAAACCAGACCCCCACGCGCACCTTAGTCAGACTCCCATACTGTAGGTTTCTTGAGGACAAGAGGAACGGTAGGAGGCAGAACCGCATTTGCGATCGTTTGTAATTTTACACTTGGGATGCGGCACGAAAGTACATTTTTAACGTCGTGTCAATGAGAAGTTTAGATTTAGTCTAATTACTGAATATCCCCCCTTTGGTTTAACTACAAACTTCTCTTAACAACTGTGAAGGATAAAGGGTGCGAACCACAAGGCTGCCGCAGAACATCAGTAAAATACTTTGCATGATATGCATATTAAATTGTTTGCTTTAATATATTATTTAGAAGTCTCTTATGTAGGGCAACTTAGGTTTTTTTTACATTTTACCCATTTAAACGTTTGGATGCGAAGGAATTCACGTTTAATATTCCGATAAACGGAGTGATGATTTCCGCAGCCGGGAGCTGAACGTTGAGCTTTTTGGGAAAGTGGTGTCTTGGTGCAAATGAAAAGGAAATTATCACTGGAACAATGCAATAATGTACAGAGTGCAGAGTGCAGCCCCAGGATGGTCCATTTTCAGTCCTCCACACCCAGTCCCCTCTTATTAGGAACTGCAAACCAAAGTCCGTCCATCCGTCCGTCCCTCCATCCGTCCATCCGACCATCTGTCCATCTGTCCATCCGTCCATCCGTCCATCCGTCCATCCATCCATCCATCCATCTGTCCATCTATCCATTTTCATTAGCCTCTTGTCCTGGTCAGGGTCAGGACCAGAATCACTGGGTGCAAGGCTGAGGGGGGTGCACCCTGTATGGGACACCGATCCATTGCAGTGTAGCAACACACACACACACACATAGGCCAAAGCACATCTCTGCTGGTACTTTTTGTACCATACAAAATCTGTTGTTAACCTCCACTGATATTTGCTGCAAACTGTTTACTCTGCTATGCATTCTGCATTTTTTGTACCGTGCATTGTTCGCTTTGTGTATTTTGCCGCACTTTATATTCTGTGTTTGTAGGTTGCACCACGCTTGGGGAGTTGCACAAATTGAATATTGTTATACTTGTTTAATGACAATAAAGGTGAACTGAACTGAACTGAGTTGATGTAATTAAATGTTTCACAACGGAGCCTCATTAATGTTCTTGTCTTTCATGGCTTCACCTTCCATTCTACGTGTGGAAATGCAAACTGCGAGCCCCGTGGCACAAAGAACAGGTTGGGGGGGGGGGGGGGGGAGGTCTGAGGAAAAGTGCTCACTCAGCAGTCAAGGATGTGAACTTATAAGCAAGAAGTCATCAGGTCAAATCCCAGTAGGGACACTCATGTTGGACTCTTGAAAAGGGCACCTGACTCTAAATGTCCCCATACGTACAGTGAACGGGCCGAACGTGAAAATTGAGCTCCGCGAGGCGCCTTGAGCATTAACGTTGGCCGAGGAGGAGAAGGAATAAATGCAGAACGAAGAGACCGGTAACAGTGGGAGACGCTCACCTCGCCGTTGCAGTAGCAGTAGATGATGGACACGAAGAAGCCCTGTAATGAATGACAGGCCACAGCAAAGGTCACCTTCACTTGCTTCTCACGCTGAATAACCAAACCAGTCACTTTGGTTCCCTGATGGAGGTTCCAGCGACTTCTCAAATGGCGATCGGTTACGTAAGCGATAAAAGGGAGGAAATGTTCCGGTAAAATGGCACCAATTTTCCATCCCACCCCCTCTCTGTCCAGCTTCCCTCATGTTAATCCGCGGTTTTTGTAACACAAACGAATGGCTGAACGATGAATAACAGAGGCTTACGGAATAAAAAAACAGGTTTTAGAGACCCTGATAAGACTCTGAAAGCCATAAACGGCATCTTCCGTGTGGCTCCTCTGTAATCTGCTGTGTCCAGAAATGTATGCGTGCTTTCATATTCACCGCACAGGCACAACTGTACATATATAATAATGTGCTCCATATTCTCAATTAATTGCCTACGCTATTTATACACCGCTGTGTTTACGTATTTTCCGAGCCATGCAGCAGTATTTCTGCAATCCCTGGAAAAAAGAAGCTGCTTCAGATGCAATTAATTATGTCGAGAGAAATAATAAAATAAGAGCAGAGTAGCGGTGGGAGGCTGTGATTGAACAGTTGATCCCACTTTAATGTGGGAGGGAAGGTTTTTGGGGGGGAAACGCGTTTGCGTAGAGCGAGCCACGGGGACGACTCGGCGCGAGAGCCGCCGACGCACCGAGAAGAGCGCGATCGCGCCGTTCTGAAGACAACGGCCAGCCCATAAGTGGATCGCGCTCTTGTCGCTCGCCCTCATCCTCGACTCTCTGTTCTCAGAACCGCTGAAAACGGTTTGCTTCTGTATATGACGTTCAGTTTGCACCGGATAGCCCTCAGATGTAGTGGCCTCTATCGTCAGGAGGAAAAAATCCCATCGAGGGAGATTTATTTCACCCCGGACGCTGCTCCTCGTCACACCGATGCCATAACTGTTCTCTGAAGAGCTGTCGTTGGACCGGACGTGTCACACGGTCCGTGCGGAGCGCAACGGAAGTAATTCGCTACATTTACCGCACGGTAGGATCCTTCGTCGTCGCGGAGGGGGCAGGTACAGCCTTCACGCGCCCCGCCGCCCGCTGCACCGCACCGTTTGGTACGCACCTGGAAGGAGTTGAAGAACAGCTCGCAGTACATCCTCGCTTGCCAGCCGACGCCCTTGAAGGTGTGCGGCATCCCCACGAAGACGATGTAATGAACCCCGAACACCAAGACCAGCACCAGGGTGGACTTGGCCAGCTTCCTGTTTCGAGGAGGAGCAACAGAGCTGCGATTTAGACAGAAGAATGCAGCGCACAGATTGGTGAGCATCCATGCGGTCAAACGAGCCCTAACCCTAACCCTAACTGTAACCTTAGAATAATGGTGCGATGAAACAGAATCTACGGAAGGACTGTCAGACCTGAGGGTTTGGCAGCACTTCACTTCCTCGGCATTGTTTGAAACAATTTGCCGCTTCATTCTTTAGCGTGTTTTATGTTCGCCTCGTTCGCTTTTGGTGGTTAGAGCACCTGGGCCGGGATCCGCGCGCACATCTACAATGAAACAAATTCTCGGGGCCCCGCCGGGCTGTTGCTACAAACCCTCCGAGACACGTTCTGCTGTGGCCGAGCCACAGTTCTGCTCACGGAGAAATGACATGCAGCCCCCCACCCCGCGTCCTCTCTCGCATCCCCACAGTCCAGCTCCCCAGCCCGAGGATACACAGGCATCATCCAGCTGCGGACGCGGAACCCAACAGCACTAGGGAGACAGAGAGAACGCCGCTCCCCAGGTAGCCCAGAAACCCCCGCTCACTTCATCCCCGCAACCCCACCGGGACGCGTGTCTGCGCAGAGGACGCAAATACTTCAGCGTTAAGAGCAATAACTCGAACCCGACATCTGGCGCCGAGAGCCCAAGAGGAAGCTCAAGAGGGTGCTCATAGTAATTGCTCCCGTTTCCCATTGAGGAGGGAATTACCGCAATGCCTCGGAGATGCCCTGCTGGTTGTACTTAGAGGGTTTACCGAGTTTTCGTTTGCCCAGACTGCGCCGTTTCTTACGGTCACGTTCTGGCCGAGCGCCACGCGCCAGACCGTGGCCGATGTGACTCCACCCACCTGTACTGCTTGCGGGTGTCGTATCGGCCCGCGTTCGTCTCGCGGATCTTCGTGGCCAGCACCCGCACGATGTTGACAAACAAGATGAAGTTGAGCTGAAAAATGGAGGAAACGGAGAGGGTTGGATCAGCCGAACAACTGTGTGAATTGGGCCCATTTGGAGGCCGGTGTGGAAAGAACCGGATTCGAACCCGCACCTGAACAGCCCAGGGACGAGCTCTGACCCAAATCCCAACACTGCATTGCCCCAGTACGGTACTGCTCCTACAACATAGTGCTCTAACACTGCATAACCCCAACACCTGCTATTCCAAACCTTCACTGCCCCCAACACTGCACTGATCCAACACTATACTGTCCCCAGCACTGCACTGACCCAACACTATACTGCCCCCAACACTGCACTGACCCAACACTATACCTCCCCCTACCCCCAACACTGCAGTGATCCAACACTATACTGTCCCCAGCACTACACTGACCCAAGACTATACTGACCCCAACACTGCACTGACCCAACACTATACCTCCCCCTACCCCCAACACTGCACTGATCCAACACTATACTGTCCCCAGCACTGCACTGTCCCCAACATTGCACTGACCCAACACTATACCTCCCCCTACCCCCAACACTGCACTGATCCAACACTATACTGTCCCCAGAACTACACTGACCCAAGACTATACTGACCCCAACACTGCACTGACCCAACACTATACCTCCCCCTACCCCCAACACTGCACTGATCCAACACTATACTGTCCCCAGCACTGCACTGTCCCCAACATTGCACTGACCCAACACTATACCTCCCCTTACCCCCAACACTGCACTGACCCAACACTATACCTCCCCCTACCCCCAACACTGCACTGATCCAACACTATACTGTCCCCAGCACTGCACTGTCCCCAACACTGCACTGATCCAACACTATACTGTCCCCAGCACTACACTGACCCAAGACTATACTGACCCCAACACTGCACTGACCCAACACTATACCTCCCCCTACCCCCAACACTATACTGCCCCCAACACTGCACAGACCCAACACTATACCTCCCCCTACCCCCAACACTGCACTGATCCAACACTATACTGTCCCCAGCACTGCACTGTCCCCAACATTGCACTGACCCAACACTATACCTCCCCTTACCCCCAACACTGCACTGACCCAACACTATACCTCCCCCTACCCCCAACACTGCACTGATCCAACACTATACTGTCCCCAGCACTGCACTGTCCCCAACATTGCACTGACCCAACACTATACCTCCCCCTACCCCAACACTGCACTGATCCAACACTATACCTCCCCTTACCCCCAACACTGCACTGACCCAACACTATACCTCCCCCTACCCCAACACTGCACTGATCCAACACTATACTGTCCCCAGCACTGCACTGACCCAAGACTATACTGACCCCAACACTGCACTGACCCAACACTATACCTCCCCCTACCCCAACACTGCACTGATCCAACACTATACTGTCCCCAGCACTGCACTGACCCAAGACTATACTGACCCCAACACTGCACTGACCCAACACTATACCTCCCCCTACCCCCAACACTGCACTGATCCAACACTATACTGTCCCCAGCACTGCACTGACCCAACACTATACTGCCCCCAACACTGCACAGACCCAACACTATACCTCCCCCTACCCCCAACACTGCATTGCCCCAACGCTCTACTGCTCACACTACCCGACCTGCTCTGCCCCAACACGCACTTTTCACAGCATGTGCCTGGAAGTGGGGCACACTGAGAGCAAGACTTTGTATCCCGTAGTCGTAGAGAAGTGCCTTCAAGAAGCCCTGAGCAGTCAGGCAGCGGGGATAAGCGCTCGAGTTGCCGAGGGCCATATAACACACACGTGACGCGAAAATCCACAAACAGAAAGACTTGAATTGTCAACGCCCGCTTTGTCACGGACGTGTTTGGGCGTTTTGAGTAGCAGTCTGCCTGCGATATCCATCGCTCTTCATCTGACCCGTTGCGGCGGCTGTATCTTAATGACTCCTGCAAGGTTTCCTGCCTCTCCATCCACGCAGTGGTATTAGCAGCGAACCCCTCCGTCTCCAACAGCTATCACTTCCGTGCCCAGGTTGTCCTGTTCTTACCGCGTTTTAACAGTCAGTAATCATCCAAGAGCCGAACACACACACACACACACACACACACACACACACATTTTCAGAACCGCTTGTCCCATACGGGGTCACGGGGAACCGGAGCCAACCCGGTAACACAGGGCGTAAGGCCAGAGGGGGAGGGGACACACCCAGGACGGGACGCCAGTCCGTCGCAAGGCACCCCAAGCGGGATTCGAACCCCAGACCCACCGGAGAGGAGGACTGTGGCCCAACCCACTGCGCCACCGCACCCCCGTCAAGAGCCGAACATCCCGTGATAATCCTACGAGGGCCCGTCTATGTGCACCTTCCTGTTTCTATTCTGGAGTCCAGTTCAAATGATTTATGTCCATGACCGAATGATTTAATGCAGCTCCTGCTGTGAGAAAACACAGGGTCTCTGCACGTTAGGCGTAACACACTGATGGCACCTGTGATGTATGAGGCGCCGCTGCTTCCCACAAAGTGAAAAATAGATCCACTGATTTCCATTTTAGTTATTTATTCACTTAATTTATCTGTCACCAAAGCGACTCACAGTTATTCATTAATTTATTCAGCTTGGAAATTTTTACTGCTAGCAATTCGGAGTAAGGCCATGATCTGACGTACTGCAGCAGGGAGTAGGATTCGAACCCAGGTCTTCAAGTGCAAGGCGGCATCTTTAATTGTTTCGCCACCCGCCGGCCCACGTTATAATGACTACTGCTGGTACCCTCTTGGGAAGCATAGATCAATCGATTCCCCTGTAACAATCAATGACAGTACCCTCAGTTTCAAGAACACACCTGTTGATACACGGGGGGGGGCGGGGTTAAACTGATGGACAGCTCCCCACTGCCCGCCCCCACCTCTTTGTTTTCCCTTAAAGGGGCCATGTCCCCAATTCTCTTCATTTTGTTGGAATGAAGTGAATAGGAATAAAGGAATAAAGTGCGTTTGCTCCTTAAGACCTGCTGTCCTCCTGTCTTTGTCCCACCCTTGCGGTCACCTCCGCCCCACACCTGGCCACAACACCCACGCATGGACGTGTCTTATTTCCTAGCAGCATTTTCTTTCTTATGTGTTTACGTGCCCTACGCAACGGTCAGAATTAACCAATGCATAAAAAAATGAGGTTTTTGTTTTTGAACGTCCTCCAAAAATCACCGTAAAGTTGAAAAATTAATGTTCTCGTGCACTGCCTGGTATTTGCAGTAATACACCTGGAGGAGTGCACAGGACTGCTTGAACTATTATTGTTATTCACGCTGCCCATCCCTTGGCATCGCGATGCGTTTCATTAACCTCGCGGCTGCACAATCTCATTTTCTCTATTTAAATTAGCGATGACACTGGAAAACAACCAGAATCGAGACAGAAAAATGGGGCAACGTAAGAGGCTCAAAGCATTTTCTGCTTACATCACCTCTGCTTGCAAAATGAGGATCGAAACAAAATTAAGATCAGAACTGATTTCTCCCAACAGGAACATTCAGGCTGAAAGGGAGTCAACTTTTGGTTTGGGGGCAAAAAATGACCATGAAGGTCCTTTAAAGAAGTGACTCTTGTTATTACTGACAGTTGCAGGTCTATGAGTTCCTTCATGCTGAAATACTTACCCCGATGGCGGTGAGAATGGGAACTTGGTATATCCATTTGATGTTGCCCGCACTCAGCTCCCAGCATCTGCAGCGAGACAGAGAGGAAGAGGGAAAGAGGTCGATGCGTTCCTTCTCCTCCTCACTGAAGCTCACAGCTCAGATGTCCCAGGTTCCCCGCCACTGATTTGCAGGGAAAGTAGGACTTTGGCCCTTGGAGGAACTTTCCGGAAAACTTCCCACACTTTTTTTTCGGGCGTCTTTCTCCCAGGAATCTTCTTCTTTAATCATTTCCACACAATAATTGTTTTTTATTTATCTGACACTTTTGTCTAAGTTCACCTGCAATGTTTGATTTGTAAACTAAGCTACGTACAGTTATTACCCATTTATACATGCCTACCCATGTATTTTTACTCTATCTATTCAGGGTAAGTACTTCAACCAAAGGAGCTGCAGAGGTGGTATTCAAACTGGGAACCTTCAGACTGAAAGGTGACGCCAGGCCATTTAGGCTTGTGTAGTTGGTGAAGTTCACCGTCGGCATGTTTGTTTGCTTGACCATCCACATTTTGTAAACATTTGTGCTCTGCTCTTTGCCACACTGAGTTCGAATCCATGCTGAACCTCTCTGAGCTACATTTACACTACTGTACTCTGTTTTTCATTCAGTCGTTCATGTCATGGGGGGTGAGGTGGCGCAGTGGTGCAGTGGGTTTGGCCAGGTCCCGCTCTCTGGCGGGTCTGGGGTTTGAGTCCTGCTTGGGGTGCTTTGCAATGGACTGGTGTCCCATCCTGGGTGTGTCCCCTCCCCCTTCAACTTTGTGCCCTGCGTTGCCAGGTTAGGCTCCGGTTTGCCGCAACCCCGCTCGGGACAAGCGATCTCAGACGCTGTGTGTGTGTGTGTGTGTTCATGTCGGATATACAAAAATCAGGGTGGCCTGACTCTGGGCTCGGGCTTCAGCTCAACTTAATTTATTTGCGTGCGGCACCTTGCATGACTGGATACCTGAAAGTGTTTAGCAAAGAACAAAGCGAACAGCACAGAGGAACACAGTAAGTGGTGTAAGAAAGAGCTCCAACGATAATAAGAGCATCAGAGACACACAACACAGCGATGGAGAGGACAGAACTCATGAGGGTGGTGCAGGAGGAAAAAACCCCCAAAGACTATCTAGCACCGCACAGTTAGGGAAAAAGCTCGTGACGCTTTACGGATACTTCGGAGGGGTCAGTGTTTGACCTTTAGGGAAACGGAGCGAAGCGGATCACCCTGAGGGTACCAGCGTCCAGGGCAAGAGGAGGGTGAGGGGATAAATAAATGGTTATATATGGTTAATACTGTCATGTCTACTTGAAAAGGGGAAAAATTAGATTCTGTCCTCATTTCGATGAAGCTGAAGTGCTTTGCTAATCCTCAGGCCGTGTCCCTCTTTTTCAAATCGCTACGGTTTTTGCATATCCTTCATTGGAATAACGCTCTTATTTCATCTGCTCTGTCTGAGAAAGAGTCCTTATTGTTCGACGCAACAAAGGCCGCTCTCTAAATGGAAGAGCAGAGCTTTCAGGGGCCAAGATGCCAGGTTCAGCTGTGCACCGAGGGCACCGTGTGAAATCGTCCTCAGGAAGGTCGGCTGTCCGTGCTGTCCTTACGGCTCCCTGTGCCTTTCGAACCCAAGAGGCAGCTCTCAAGCCTGTATAAGTAGCGTTTGTGCGCGTGGACATGGGGCCGTCGCTCGGGGAGCCGACTGGACAGTCGCACAGGCGGCCAATCAGGTGCCAGAACAGGGCTCGATACACCGACTTCAGAGCCTGTCATCCACAGATGGATGCGCAGAGCCTTTTAATCCCCTCAGACCCGCCTGCGTTCGCACCCCAATACAGTTAATTGCCTAGGACTCTGTTTTGACAGATGGGGACAGGGGTGGGGGGGATGTGGGGGGTGGTGTGAACACAATCCAGCCCTGCTCTCATGTCTCGTGCAGCACGGTGGCACAGCGAGTAGCACTGCGGTCTCACAGTGCCTGGGTGGTGTGAGAGGATGTGGGTTTGAACCCCGCTCAGTCTGTGTGGAGTTTGCATGTTCCCTCCATGTCTGTGTGGGTTTCCCCTGAGTGCTCTGGTTTCCTCCCACAGTCCCAAGACATGGTGTTCAGGTTCACACCTAGTGTGTGAGTGACAGAGAGAGAGAGAGAGAGTGTGTTCTGCTGATATATGGATGAGTGACTCAGTGTAACTAGTGTATCTAGCAGTGTAAGTCACTGCGGTGAATAAGGTGTCTGGGCTCATAGTAACACTAGACAGAGTTCATGGGAAGTTGCTTGGGCAAAAAGCATCTGTTAAATAAATACATGTAAACTCTTGCACTCCAGGGTCAATACATGCAGGGCGAGTGCCGTAGTGAATAATTGCGGTCGTACAAACAGGACCGTCAGGGCACAGCGGTTATTCATTTGTGATGCCTGACAGCATGTAATAAATATTTTTGAACTGAATATAAAATAGAGCGTTCGCGATGACAGTCCAGGTGGAAGACCGTAATGAACAGTACTTTCGCTGTCTGTCCTCTTGGCCCCACGATGGAAACGGAGCGCATTCCATTACCGCTGAGGACTACAGAGAGAAGAAGGACTTGTAAATAAAACACATATTTTTGCGTGTAAAGCCAGCCTGCTACGTGACCCGTGTATTTCCCGACGGCCCTTGCGGTCCCGCGCCTTGACCAGGGGCGATGCCGGTGTCTCGGTTACGGGGGGATGGTCCACGGACCAGAGGCGATGGCCTTACCTGGCGTCGGCTAGGGTCGCTCGCACCGCCGCCCACGCCGCCACGAACAGAGCGGGAACTCCTGCGGCGACAAGAAGAAACTTATCGAAACGAGACAGAGTAATTAAACTCGATTTCGGAATGCCGTGCTCACCAAACCATAAAATAATTAAAAAAAGAAATTATAGGCAGGGGAGAAAAGCAAAAGAACGAGAAGATTGTGAGAAATTCTGATTCGTTCCAACGGAGACAAATGGATTGTAGTGGGCGTCTGATGTTGTCGTTTATGCCGTCCTTAGCGCTCGATCTCGCCGCTCGCTCACCGGAAGGCTGATTACGGGAACAATTCAATCACGAAATTAGTGTCGGGAACGAGGGGAAGAAGCGGAGAAAAATCAGGCCGTTTTGCAGCGTGTGTCTAATCTGTTAGACAAGATACTCGTGAGCGAAGGCGACCCGAGGCCGTGCGATTGCGCCGTCCCGCTCGCTGGCCTCGTTTCAAGCTGTTTATGGCCTAATCGTGTGCACGGTAAACACGGTATTACTGTACCTGAGGAGAGCAGCAGTTTTAATGCAGATTTTAACGGAGACAAGCAGCCTGATTAAATGTGATGACTTTGTCTTTTAGGGTATCTTCCCAAAACAAACCTGGCTAATGTGTGTGTGTGTGTTGCTCTGCTGGCTGCTACAGTGGTGTTTAAATACGCTGCGCAGAGTAATGTGGGCTTTGACGGCAGCTGTGCAAAAAATGCAGCATGTTTTACCCGTTCAAGCTTGAAAACAACCGTGTTTTTTCGCTGAAATTTACCTTAATGTACAAACTGTGATCGAGGTCGTACACTTTGCGGAAATTTACTTTCTGTAGAAATTAACCAAATTAAAATGGACAAATAATATTTATTATAGGGGTGGGTTCACAAAACTCCACGTACACAAGCGATTAAGTTGAGAAATAAGCTTACCTTGAATTATTGTTTAGAGCACTGATTGGATTTTAACAGCAATATCGATACTTTTTTCTTGGAGAAAATCAAGAAAAATTCTAATTTTTCATTTAAATTTAATAATTTACAATCGTTCGGAAAAAATGCACGGTAGTACTTTTTCGTATATAGTATATAGTATCGTAATGACCCGAAAGAGCACAGGACCTCTCTGGAGGAGCTTCCCAAAGGACTGGGGTTCATTAAAGTTCTGGACAATAAGACGGGCCGCCGTCTCGCCTGCAATTAACGACGACAACTCAGACAAGCCTAGTGTGTGTGTGTGTGTGTGTGTGTGTGTGTGTATTCAGTGCTTAGTGAAAAGTACATGTGTTTGTGTCATTCCAGAACTCAATACGTACTGGTGTCATATAAGTGGGTTGGTGTTTTGAACTAGAAAAAGTTCATCACCACGTTACCTTGCAATATTGCAGCCTGTACTACGGTGTAACGTCGGCGACCGCTAAGGGACCGTTAAGCGACTCTTGAACGAGACACGAGAGAGGGGCAGCACGAGCACGCGAGAGCTTTGTGTTTACTGGCGGCGGCGGGTCTCCGGGCTCTGAGCGGAGGCGCCTGGCCGCATGCTCATTACATGAGCGCCACTCAGGTCCGCACGGCGAAAACATCTTAGCAGGAGTCGAGAGCAAAGCGGAGCGCTGCTTTATTTGCAGTGTTAATGCAGGAGGAAAGAGAGTACTTCTTGGCCAAAATCGGGGTTTGTCTTCATGTGGGTTGTGAATTTGTTTGGCGCATCCAAAATGTTTTGTAAGCGTTTGGTCTCAAATGCCTTCAGACAGAAGAGAAAACCTCGAAATTGGCCATCCGTTTCCCCTGCACCCACACACCGCTGGACCGGAGGCACCCCGGCGCTAAACGTGGTGCCTTTACATTTTTATATATCAGTGCGGACGCCTGTGCTGAGATGCGACGCCGAAGGGACCGAAGTTCTGTAATGACACCCACTCAACATCCACATCATCATCCCGGTCCAGGGAAAGACGAAAAAGAACAGAATCTCACCCCAGCCGACTAAGGTGAACCCCCACAGGTACTTGGTGTCGGAGAAGAAGGCCATGAAGATGAGGCTGTGCAGGTAGAGTCCCTCCACCAGGATCCAGTAGTAGTTGGTTGCCAGGAAGTAGATGAAGAGCAGGACCGTGATCTTGCAGCCGATCTGTTAAACGAGACGGGTTCGGCCGTCGATCGAGAGAAGTGCCGCTCGAACCCTGATCCTACCGCACGTTCAATTTAATTCAAATCGCCGAGGGAAAAAAAACAACGATCGTTTGTTATGGGGATCGAGAGCTTATCTCGGAAGCAAAAGCGGGACCGGCCCACTCAGTTCTATTCATTTAAATGTTTAAATTTAGCAATCAGCACTTTTTTAACTCACAGTGATTTACACTTTTACTGAGCTGGCAACTGAGGAAGAGAAAACAAAGAACTCCCAGGCCAAGGAACTGGGGCAAAGAAACCTCTGGGGGTCCAAGTACCAGTGCCCCCCACCCCCGCCCGGGGGTTCCGGTGCATTACTCTGGCCCTCAGGGGTGGCTTCTGTAGCTAAGAAGTTTTGTTTGGTCAACAAGGACAGGAGCCTCAGTCATAATCCGGTGGTGTGTCTGCAAATTTCGTTCAATTCTTTTTCCCTCCATTTTTAATTTTCTCCCCGGCGGGGGGACATGTCTCCTTCTGATAAACAGTTCTGTCTGCTGGTGGGTGTCATGTCACATTAAGAAAGTATCTTTAGGAACTTATTTTGCTTTGGTCAACAACTTAGTGAGCTCACTTAATCGCTGCCCTCCCCACCCCTCCCCTCCTCAGTGAAACGATGCTGGTTTTGGTGCCGTTGGGAAATCCCTTTGCACAACCGGAGAACGGATAGTGAGCAGTATTCTCTCCTATAGGAATGCTCTAGAATGAGCATCTTCAGCTAAACAAATGTCTCACCGGGAGCTTTTTCCTCTCAAGGAGCCTCTGGAGATCGCAGTGGGTAGCTGTTCAAGGCTATCATCCTGCCCATCTTTTTGGGTGGAAATGGCCCCCTATTTATTCCTTATGAAAGGGGAGCAGAAAGCATCTCGACACAGTTAGGAGGAAGCAATTTTCCGAATGTGTCAATTAGGGTAAAGTGCCTTCCAAAGTGGGCCTGAAGTGAGCAAACAAGTGTGGAAGCAGCACTTAGCGAAGGCTACCTGCAAAAGAAGACGTTAATTCTATAATGACGCCTGACGCTCCCCACTCGGAGCAACACAACGGTTTCGCCACAGGAGGCGGAGTTGTTTTTCTCTGTGATGTCTCTCTTAGACCTGCTACAAACACCCCAGGGAACCCCCCCAAAAAAAAAGAAAAACCCGCACCCCCTTGGTTTGACAAGTGCTGAAAAGTAAATGCTGGAGTAAGTGGAAAATAAGCCAAAGTGATGACTTTACAGAATTATTGCTGTAAAGGTTATTATGGCAGCACAGCGAGTAGCACTGCTGTCCCACAGCACGTGAGTGGTGCAAGAGGATGTGGGTTCGATGCCCTGCTCAGTCTGTGTGGAGTTTTCTCCGGGTGCTCTGGTTTCCTCCCACACTCCAAAGACATGCTGGTCAGATTCACCCATAGTGTGTGAGTGACAGATAAGAATGTGTGTTCCACTGATGTATGGATGAGTGACCCAGTGTAAGTAGTGTATCTAGCAGTGTAAGTCACCGTGGTGAATAAGGTGTGTGGGCTGGTAACACTACACAGAGTTCATTGGAAGTCGCTTTATAGAAAAGTGTCTCATAAATAAATGCAATTTTTCTAATGCAGCTGCTACATTTCAGTGGTGACTATTTAGTCACCTTTCAAATAAGGTTCAGATTTTATCACCTCTGATACGCAGGTGTTTCCACTGAACAGCCTCACTCTCACGCTAATAAACACTAATGTCAGCCAAGAACTATAATCCATTATTTCAACAATTTTAGATTGGCATTGTTTACAAAGTTTGTGCCACTTTGGTGCTCGTGTTTTAATTTTTCACTTGAAGGACTAAATGCAAAACTGGCAAACTGGAATCATGTTAATTTTCCTAACTGTGCAAATGGACATGCGTACGCTTGTGTTACATCTTGCTTATCTTGCTGAGCACTTTATAGAAAAATATTGTTGGTTCTCTTTCCTATGAACTGTGCTTTATATTAACGTCTGACATTCAGGAGACGCATCCAAGACTTATAAAATTCAAAACTTTTTTCATGTTTCACTTGTGTCTACTTCCGCCTGCTCTCTGCACTTTAAGGATGTGCACCCACAAGCTTTTTGGAACATTGATTACTGCTCAATATATTATTATATTATTATTGTACTTTATTTAGCTAAAGCCTTTGACCATGGAGACCTAGAATATTGGGCTATTATTCTAAGCTACTCACGATAACAAACCCATTTATACAGCAGGGTGTTTCTCCATTTAGCTGACAGTTTTCTCCAAAGCAGCTTAAAAAGTTAAGCTTCTTACAATTATTTACCCGTTTACACAGCTAGGCAATTTTACTGAGACAACTGAGGGTAACGACCTCGCTCAAGGGTACTGCGGCAGGAGGCGGGATTCAAACCGACACCCTTCGGACTGTACGTAAGGCAGCAGCTCTAACCTTTACGCCACCAACTCTCTCTATTTCTTTCTGGAGAACCATGAGCTTCCAAGTCACAATGTCCTAATCCCTACAACCACGTACTCCCCCAAATGAAAGATTAATATATGACACGTATGACACATGTATGACGCGTCTCTCCGAATCCAGTTTCCGCATGACTTTTCCAGTACCGGTCAAATCAGACCCGCGACACCGTTCTAGGAGAAAGTTTCCACGGTGTCGAACCCGCCGAGGCTCCTGAAGAAGTGAGTATCTGCACACCCAAGCGAACCCATGCTGCTGTGCGAGAGCGCAGACGAAGCGAACGTTCCCCCCCATCTCCCGCCCCTCCGACGTGAAGCCTTTCACGATTTCGTGTTGGTTCTCAGCTCTATTCACTCAAATGTCGTTGATTTGTTCAATATGTAGGCTATCTGCAGAGCGTGTAATAGGATCGAGCTTCTCTTCCAATGCCTGATGTCAAAGCAAACAAGCATGCTGATAGCTCATTACACGATTATTTCATTTATCCAATTAATAACAAATGTTTATTATAAACTGAATGCTAATTTGTACATGGGGAAGGAGGAAAGACAGAGTAGTCAAGTACAGTAAATGGATTATATCTGTGTTTTAATCAGGGCGCCATCCTGCAGACACACCGAACTGTAAAAGAAATCTATGAGGGAAATATGTTTTTAACCCGTAACCATGACGACTGAGAGTCTTGACTTTCCCCTCTGATCTGCTCCCCGTCTTTGCTGTCGAACGATTCATTATTGAGTAGATTATTTCAAAACCTGCCGTGTGTGAAATGGAGCAAAATAAAACATTACCATTTTAAGTTTTGTGCAGTACGTGCAATATTACAGGCCTGCTTTGGCTTCACGGAATAAAAAACTCTTAAGTGGACTTTTCTTCTTATATTAACACAGCTGTACTTTGGACCATGATTACATGATTATAAACATCCCATATTGTGAAGAACTCCTTGACTGCACGTTGAACAGCTGAGTATTGAATTAAATGGTATATAGGGTGTACATAATAATAATAATAATAATAATACTAATAATAATTTTTTAAATTGGAATAATTGATTCAATTTGCAAATGTTACAAATGAACGAATTAACACATTTATTTCATGGAATTTGGTGCAAAATATGTGCAAAAGTATATTGGAGCGGGTGGGGAAACAGCTGTTTTTATAAATCGATAGACGTGGATGAAATGGTGATAAGGCTAATATATTTCTTACATGAATACTGTACCACTGTAAATTTATAACAGGGCCCTACATACTTACAAAGTGTATGTAAATGTGGCAAAGATCAGTTGAATAATTTATCAGTACTTGACATGAAGGAACCGAAACTTTTTGCTGAAGCCAAAGTTCGGGAACTCCCCCATTGCATGGTAAGTGATGAATATTAATTAATGGAATTAATGGCAAAAGCTCCGCTGACGGTAGCGGACTTGACAGGTCACCGCCCATGTGATGGACGCTATTGTTCTGCTCTCTCAGCACACGGCGCACACCTGTCCGGGAGATCACAGGCGACCGAGGCTCCGAAGGGCACGTGCTGGAGGGGAATTAATCGCTCGGGTGACGCGGGAGCCCAATTATCACGCTGCCCTGGTCATAAATGAATGAGACTGAGCATAATGCTTAATGGTGACTCATCAGCATCCGCTGTTAATTCTTAATCTCTCCCGCTGTGTCATCGACTGGGTTGTTGCCTCACGGAATGTGATTTTAACATTTACCGTCGAGGCCTAATGTGTGTCATTATTTCATTATTTATTTAACAGCATCCGTCTGTGATTTGTTTCTAACGCAGTCGCTGTTATTTCGTTATTATTTAATTCCCCGTCAGACCTGTAGATGTGGCTTAAGGCAGATCGCTTTGGCGCATGCCTCTCTGGAGCGCCCTGTCGGGTCCCGACCCTGCCACATACTGAATGCGCGTGCAGCTCCTCAGCCGCTGCGCCGCCTGCTGTTTCGAACCAAGTCGTGACACCCTTTCCACTCCCGACGCGCTGCCTGCGCTGTCTTTCCACTGACGCCGCGGAGTCGGGACCCTCTGCTCCCTCCGCTGTGGTCTCTCCCTTGAAGCTCTCTTCCCCCACCCCATCATCTGTCCTCATAACTCGGGAGAGCATCGGGAACCTGGCATTTCTAGGCTGTGTACATCTATACGGAGGTGACGACTCAGCAAAGGGGCCCAGGCTAACATACTGTTCTCTTCCAGAAAAAAAAAAAAATTGATAAATATATTATAACGTACACGGCACCCTGTCAAAATCTGGTTGACGTTAAAATCAAAATTATAAGGACATTAAGTTGCGAGAAAGTCCTGTCACGTGAAAGTTTTTCTCAAATTAACAGAGTGCAAACAAGGTTTACATAAGGTAAGATGGAAATATGATGCTATTGGCATGGTGTGCACATCAACAATGCGGTTCTTTCTGCGGCTCATCTTTCAAAACACCATCGGGTGAAGACAGTGAGGTAATGAACAGAACTGTCGATCAATGAACCCTCTGTGGAGGTCAGGTCAGGTTTTTAGTGGAAGAGACACAACACAAATCTTAGACCATCCACAGGATCCAGTTTACTATAGTAAATGACTGTCAGGCCACGAAAACACTGGACTCTTCAAGGCAGCAATGACTCACGGTGACTCATGTGCATTCGTCGTAACAGATGAAGGCGAAAAGCCCGAGAGTCCAGCAGAGTCATGCACGCAGCAGAATGCTTCGGGGGGGTGCTGGACCACAGCCCAACCACCACATTTAACTCACAGCCCGTTACGCACTCGAGGGCCTGGCAGCTGGACGGGAGCCCAGACACCACATTTAACTGCTCTGCGGCAGTAAAAACATGTCTCGCTTTGCTACCACCTCACTAGTCCACCACACTGAGCTGCTTGTGAAGCTCCCATGACTGACCTGCTGTTCATAGTAGGAGGGGTCACATTAATAGTGGGAGGGGCAATATTAAATATGGACTAATTCCCCAAAAAAGCTAAGAAAAAAAAAGGTGGGGGCAGCCAGTCATGTAGTGGTTAGAAGTACTTCTTTCAGATCCAAGAATCACAGGTTCAAATCTCACCTCCAGCTGTAGCACCCTTGAACAAGGTACTTACCCTAAATTACTCTGGTAAAATTACCCAGCTATATAAATGGGTAAATAATTGTAGGTCAATTAACATCTCAAGTCACTTAGGAGAAAAGCATCTGCTAAATGAATAAATAAATATATTTATGCAGACATGCTTCTTATAACAAATACAATATGTGCATTATTTTAGAATTAGCATGTATTTGCATACATAAAAGTCAGTATGTGACTTCTGATGACATGAGCCAATCACATGTGCCCCTCTCTGTGGATAACTGCTCTTATTGGTTAGTGTGCCCACAATTATGCATGCCCCGCCTTCTCGGGGATGCATGTTCCTATTGGTTAATGTGCTCGCCGTCATGTGTTCCCCGCCCCCTCACAGCAATTTTAGCCTTGAAATCTGCTTATTTTTGGCACTCTCATCCCAGTGGGTCTTCCGCTATCAGAGGAGGAAACGCCACTCACATACTGAGACTTGTCCACAGGGGCCACCGAGTTGGTCTGGAAGTTGTCCATGAGCACCGTGTCGAACTCCTGCAGTCCCACACTGGGATGGACCACCCTGTCCTTGACGAAGATGCTGACGGCCCGCATCATGAACGACACAAACAGATGCATGTGGATGTAGTTTCTGGTGCAGTGCAGACGCCTGGGGGAGAGAGAGCCAGGAACAAAACCTCATTTTCCAGCACAGCAGCAAGGGGGCGTAGTGGCTAAAGAAGCCAAACTTCTGCACTAGAGACCTTGATTGAATAGTTGAGTGCAGAACTTAAATTCCCCGTAGAAACATCAAGCCAGGTAAACAAGGGTGTAAAATGCCTTGGAAAAAAGTCAAAGTCACCTGAGGAAGTGAAAATGCAGAAGAGCTCTTGGCTTTGAACGGCCCGAAGGACAGGAAGCGATACTGACCCAACATACATTTCGCTGTTTGTCAAGAGTCGGTCTGGTTTGTTCTGCGCACCGTCGTTTCGGTCGGTTTTAACAGACGAGCATCAGCTGTCAGTGCAGGCGGGCGTTTCATGTCCAGCACCTTGTCTCCTTCCCCGTTATGATATTGCACTCAGCCTCTCGAACCAACAGCCCTCTGTTCCCTGCTTGTTCATGGGCATTTAACTGGCAGCCTGTACCCTTGGGGACAGCGGGCGCAGAAGGGGGGCAGAACATCTGGGGAATTCAATAAAGTTCACGCAGGTGTTTATAAATGTGACTATAAATGTGAGTAAATGCTTTATAATGACTCAGCTGCTCGTACCCTCACGTCTCCTATTATGAATGGCTGAGTTAGGGGTGTCTGAAGGTTCAAACATTATCGATGAAACATTTTATGTACTTGTAACTGCATTTTCTCCATGCATCTGTTTTGTAAAATTTGCGCTTGAAGCGAAGCGGCCGTATCCTGTGTTCAGCTGCCGAGCTGAAGGAAGTCAGTAAAGACAGAGGAGGTGTGAGGGACCACCTTCATTTAACTCACTTCCACAGTCATTTTAACACACACAATCATCATCATAAACTGCTTGTCCCATAGGGGGATTGCAGAGAGCCAGAGCTGAGCCCAGCAATGCAGGGTGTAAGGCTGGAGGACACGTACGCACCCATCTGTTGCAAGGCACCCCAAGTAGGACTTGAACCCTAGACCCCCTGGAGAGCAGGACCTGGTCAAACCCACTGCACCACCCCCCCAAGTCATTTTAAATCAGTTTAAATTTCAACCTAGCTCAGTGTTAAATATTAAATAAATAATCCTAAAATATTTCATTAAAATTTCATATGGATTATGTTTAACTGCAAAAAAGGTCAGTCTGAAATATTAAATAATAGTAAAATACTGCGTAAAAATTTCTTATGGATTATGTTTTATTGATTACAGAGATTTTTAACGAGTTTAACCTGTGAGGCAGCACCGCAGCGGCCCACAGCTCATTCGGACACGGGTTCGAATGCAGCTCAGAATATATGGAGTTTGCGTGTTTTTACCGTGTTCCCAGCCGCACACGCAACCCCACACTGACTAAAACAGGTGCAACAGAAAGAATCGGTGAACCACTTCTGTTCCCTTCACCAAGGAAACAAGAAAAAAACTGCTTCTCCTTGACCATGACTCAGTGGCACCTTTACCTTGTCCTGTAAATAAATGGAGGTATGTTTGCCCTGAGGGGGTGTGGTGGCGCAGTGGGTTGGACCACGGTCCTGCTCTCCGGTGGGCCTGGGGTTTGAGTCCCGCTTGGGGTGCTTTGCGACGGACTGGCGTTCCGTCCTGGGTGTGTCCCCTCCCCCTCCGGCCTTATGCCCTGTGTTACCGGGTTGGCTCCGGTTCCCTGTGGGACAAGTGGTTCTGAAAGTGTGTGTGTGTTTGCCCTGTTAAGACTGACTTTGGAGTTACAAGCAAAATGAGTTACTATGAGATTTCTGCTCCTAGATGGGGTTCTCAGCTGTGTACCGTACATCACGGGAGGTATGAGGAGCACGTCATCTTTCTGCTGTTGGGAAATACATTTTTCGTGGATGTCTTTCTTTATTCGTTTGTTTTCTTGTTCGGAAAAATGATCTTTGTGCCAGTGCAATTTTAAACTTGAATCCCCCATTTACTCGTTTGCATTTTTTCTGGGTGAACGTGCACCGAAGAAAGCGACTCAGCATGTGCACCCTGCTCATTAGCACATCAGCGCAATTCCTGCCAACCTGAGCCAGTCACTAGCCAGCAGGGGGCGCAATGGTTAAAGACCTGGAACTTCGATAGCTGGTATAACCCATGGGGGAGCTGGGCTCTTCTTTACAAATGTGCAAACTGTCAGCTGCGATGAACATGAGCACCAGCAACGCAACTGAAAATAGTTGGAGTTCGATATGTCTTTCCGATTGTCTTTCTAGTTACCCGATTGCTAAGCAAAAACAAAGGGAAATACCCAAAACCCTCCCCACAATAAAAGAAAACTTTTTTTATGTGAGCCACCGACAGCTGCTGGAAGGCAGATGCGTCATGTGCCTCTGTGTCACTCAAGTCCTGGCACCTTAACATACATTAAACAGATGAAAGGAGCTTGATGTTAAAATGGACCGGAGAATGTTCCGGAAGCAGAATTTTTCTTTCACCACTGACAGCATATTTTCAATTTTTTTAGTGGAATATTATTTACTTGCTCGGTGGCAGGCATTGTTTAAAGACCTTCAGGCTGCCTGTATTTGCACTTACTGACCTCTCTGAAACCTTCCTTAGAGCTTAATGTCTATTTTAATTTCTGAAGTTTTGGCTTTATTTTGCCTGCGATACCATGGATGTTGTTTCCCGCGCTACGAAATACAGAATCCACAGTCTTGAGGGAAGAGCAGGTGGAGTAGCAGTTCAGGAGCTGCGCTAGTATCTTTCAAAACGTTGGTTTAGGTCCCACTTCCCCTTCCTCATCCTAGCGTCCTTGAGAAAGGTACACTGAATTACTAGTGAAAACACACAGCTCAATACTCTCATTCTTTTTGGATAGACCTGAAAAATGATAATAATAATAGTAATAATAATAATAATAGGGGGATTTGGCAAGATTTGCAGATGTAATGAATTATATACCAGATTCTGTTGCAGTATTTCAGGCCATGAAACCCTTTGGATCGAGCAGACCTCTGACTGGTTTTACATTTTTCTGTCAATTTGGACTGACCAAGGGGGAGAAACGCAGCCCCTTTCAGTTCACGCACAACACCCTCAGTGTCCACCAGTTTGACGTGACAGGTAAAACACAGATATTCACCAGCTTCTGAACGTAAATCTGTCTTTCAGAAACAACAAGACATCAGTGAAATTACTCACATCACGAACACAGCATCTAAGATGAATTTGCACAGTCTTGCTACATGGCTGGGAAACACACTCGATAACCGTCTTATCGGAGGTTACATTTTTTTCACCAAAGCGGGTTATCAGATCAAGACAGTAACGGCTGAACGCAGCGAACTTCCACTCTGAGACTGACTGGGCTGCTGCAGGAATGGGAAGCCCTGAAAAAGCTTAAGAAACTTCTTTAATATTCTGATTTCATCTCTTGAGCACCAGGGTTACATTTTTCAGTGCCCCTTCGGGTTTCCATGGTAACATTTCTATTGCCTCGTCTGGGAGAATTGATCACCCAGACTAACGAAAAACACAGGTTCTCTTCACAGTGGTGCCCATGGCGCCCTATTATGGTCAATGGTGGAGTAAAAGCATTGGAATCAGCAGTTTGCGAACGGATCTTTTACCTGAAGTACCCGATGATGAAGATGGCCACCAGCAGGGAGCTGAAGGACACGGCGTAACCCACTGTGTACATGGTGTACAGCCGCTCAAAGAAGATCTGCTGGAGAGGCAGGCGGACACTGAGGAGGGTAACACGGGCAACACGTCGAGACCTGCAGATCAACCCTCCTTGGACCCTCAGGAGGACGGGGCTCCCTTTCTAGGAGGTTTAGTGGTCCGTACCGTGCTGCCTTCGTGGCCGGGCTGCAGGAGTCTCAGACAGTCCGAGTAGTTCACCCAAGGCCTGCTCATGCTCTCCACGTAGACCCAAGAGCCATTGTCATCACACTTCCTGTAGGCGTGGCCTAACACGAAGATACACGCCACATCACACGCACATACACATACACACGCAGACAAACACACACAAAGTGGGCGACACCGCTTAGAGCCATTATTAGAGGTGCTGGAATCCCCTGTAGGCTTTTAGCATGCAGCATGATTAAGAGCGTGTTGGGGAAGCCAGCGTACCATTGTGGTCGAAGTCGTAGACGTATGTGGGGCAGGGGACCTTGGTAACCTTTCCGGGGAAACCACGTGGCCAACAGATCAGACCATCCCAGCCCGGAGGGCAACGATCATCTGTACAGGGAGGACATTACAGAGCATAATTCACTGCTGTCATTTGCATATTATGCATGTCATTCTGACAAAGCTCCTCCCACTGAACTTGCAACTATCCCAACCGTAAACAGGAAACAAGGGTGACTTTGAACTTTGAGTTGCTGAGAAGGAGTCACTCTGACAGCTATTTTTAAAGGATGTACAGTATGTCTAGACATCAGAGCTAATTTGGCCACCTAACATATTGGTGTTTATTCCACGCAAATGTCAGAACAGGAAGAAGAAGCAGAATGACATTTAAACCGACACTGTGGCAGCAGTTCTTACCCCCGCAGCCGGGCCCACAATTGCTCTATACGTGGAAATCCACCACAGACATGTACACCACCGACTCTGAAGGGCCTTATTACTCAGGCGGCAGAAGCATGCAGGTCCATATAGTGTTTTCAGGCATAGAAGAAGGAACAGTTTTATCCACAAAGAAAACTGCCCACAGTAGCAGCACATGCTGGCAGCGCCTCATACTTTCCAATGAGCGGTCAATTTACGACCAAAGCCGAGATGCCTGTGTTGTCCTTGGGCGATTCTAATTAGGAGGAGACGCCGTGCTATACGGGAGCTCCTCATCCGGATGGAATTCTAGACATCAGTGTATTGTGACATGTCAAATGTCCCCCCCGGGGCCCTGGGCGGCATGCCTCCGTCTCCCAGTGTCGGCCCTGATTAAGGGAACGAAAATCTTTGCATCCCTGGAGAAAGAGGCCGGCGCTCTGCCTCTTACTTCCATTTACTCTTGTTTAGCGGTCAATTCGTCACACCAAAGATGCACAAAAGTGAAGGATCATTTGCTGATCCGAGTTTCTCTAAAAATGCAAGTCGCTCCCTGCAGGGACACTTAGAGCCATCCTCGGACCGATTAATTGTTCCTCGCACGGGCCCCTTTCGCTTCGGCTTCAGCCCGTCCGGCTACGCCGGGAGAACGTCCGCTGAACAAAGCTGCAGAGAATGAAGGTTATGTCGTATCGCTCCTCTGGGTCCAGGGATCGACTGACCCGGCGCAGCCCTTCGGCTGGACTGTGGGTAATTTAACTGTGGTAACTTTACAAATCAAAGGAGCAATTCCCGCTAAGCAGCGCGCTTGGTTTTCATCTGAGATTAATTAGCACAGAGCGGCACTGAAGCATTAACAAGCAGATGGGGTCAGGAAGGGGTGTCTCAGAACATGGTTCCCCTCTGCCGAAGAGAATATAATGAAGGAGTTCCTCCACAAAAGACGGAGGGTGTGGAGCACTACGGTTGGCGAGCGATTCGCGGGCAATGTGTCCACAAAAGCCTTGAGCCTATCCTGCTAAACATCAGGAGAGCCCAACCATTCAGTCCATCGCTGTTGGGATCCCCACGTCTCCGCATTGTGGCAGCGATGTCTGAACGCCAGGGTCCCGCCAGTTACGGCACTGGTGAGCGGCGTACACCAAGCGAGCCGCTCTCACCTGTGGGGTTGCCCAGCGAGACGTTCTGGTGACACTGGAGCTTGACGTTGTATAGGAGGTACATCTGCTCCTGGGCTGTGATCCCCCCATCTGAAGCCACCTGCGAAGCAATGCGATTGGCTGACATCAGTGCATGTCTTTTGGAAGCTCCTCCTTTCCCACATATGCTGCTGTGTTGGCTCCTCCCACTTCAAACATGTGCTACCAGCATCTGGATATTTACCTGTCTTGGACAGGTGAATAATGACTAGGTATCATTCAAATGAACATAAAAAAACCTTGAAGGAAGCCGCTCATTGAAATACACAATAGTTTTATGCATCCATAAATTATCAATAACTGCTTGTTCAGTGCAGGGACGTGGAGGTCTGGAGTCTATCCCAGAAACACAGGGCGTGGGGGAGGGGCACCCTGGATCAAAGGCCAGTCTACGATTCTGTCCATGCATTCTCAATATATATTTATCTATTGGCTTAACAGGAGCTTTACATTATAGACACTTTGTCATATCAGTCCAGCAAAAACTGATAACGCACGGGTGAAGCACATGAGACACAAAAATCGGATGAAAGCCGGCTGTGCACTAATAACACGCTTCTGTGATTAATGTGTGTTTTTTTTTTTTTGCCGGAATAAAAGCGACGCTAAAACAACGATTTTACCCTCTTCCGCAGCATACATGACATGTTGCCTCTAATTGCTCGGCGCGCTCCTCACACGCCAGTGAGCCGCGTAATCGATTCACGGTGTGCGAGATGGGCCCCCCCACCCGCTCCGCGGCGCCACCGCGGCGCCTCCGCGGCGTGAGGCCCCAACCGCCGTCGCACCAAGCGCCGCTTCTCTCTGGCCCTTCCGCTTTGAGAAATTTTCTCCCCTTCCTCCGACGAGCGTCCGCCACCTGTTCTGCTGCAAGTTCTCAACCTTTTCTCCTCGTGCCACGGGGTGCGAAGCCATTAAAATTCCCTTCCATTAGGATGCGGTCCGTTCCGGCACCTCCTGACCGCACCCACAGCGGAAAAAACGCACATCGCCCGAATGCAGATGCCCTGTATCTCACAAGCCAAGGAGCTCGGCGCTCGTCTTCGAACCCTTCCGCACCGACAAGCACGGCCGACAGACTCATTATTATTATTACAGGTCGTGAAATAACCTTCTTCTAAACAGGGGCAAGGCAGTCTGTTACGGTCCTTTTAACCTTCTGCAGCAGGCAATGAGTTAAGAGCTCATAAATGCAAACTGAAAGCATCCGTGCATTTCAAACCGCCCTCGGGGCTGTAAATATGTACGTTTTCCCAGAGACCCGTGCGTCCTTTTTTATTACCGAGCCGCGTGTGCGGACACACACCGCCGACCTTCGTCTCTGTACAAAATACTTTTTCCGGCGGTGAAGATCAGGGAGGAGACCTTGCATCACCTGAACTGGATGTCACCTGCAGTACAAACACAAATGGCACATGGGACTTAATGAGGGGCCTCTGTCCTTCTGCCCTACGTGCGGTACATGAAAGGGTATCGCACGGTAAAATGCCTTTCGGCGCTGCTCCAAAGCCTTTATGCTCTTTTGCACACATGTGCAGATGCTGAGAGAAATATCTAGTGTGCGACATCCCGATAACTGCCGCATTCTATTTATGGACTAATTACCGAGCTGCTGTCTTCCCTTACGACGTTAAGTTTGCATGCATTATGTTTATTCATTTAGCGGACACTTTTCTCCAAAGCAACTTACGACGTTAAGCTACTCGCAGTTATTTACCCGTCTGGGTAATTTTACTTGGAGCGATTTAGGGTAACTACCTTGCTCTAGGGAATTGTAACTTTAGGGGGGACTTGAACCTGAGCTCTTTGGGTTTAAAGGCAGCAGCTCTAAACAGTGGACTGTCAGCTTCATACGAAGCTGTTTGGAATGATTTGCCCATTTATAAAACAGGGTAACTTTTACACTACTCAGGTAAGCATCTTGGTTTAGGGTGCAACAGCAGGAAGAGGATTTGAACCCAACTTGTTTGACGGCGAGGCGATGGCTTTAACCATTACACAATTGACAGCTTGCTCATGTTGAAGGATCTAAATACATTTCTGTGTATTTAAAAGAGAGAAAAAAGAAAAGAAGCACAGTTGGGGAGGATAAAAATGAAATGTTTTCCCGCTGAAAGTGGGTAAGAATGTGAGTACAAGACACAGAACGCTTCCTAGACGACACGAGGGAGACAGAAACCCAGAATTTTATTTGACTAAATGCAGGATTTGCCGGTGATGCTCATTAAACTCACTTCAGTGCCTGTTGAAAGGCAGAGGAGAAATACACTGTTTACCGTGTCGAGTCAGAACTGGAAATAAGTGCGTATTAGAATCGCTAACAGCGCTATTTGTCTGACTGGTTGTTGCAGGAGGAGATGGGCTTGTTATCACAGGGTACATGTGACATCGGGAAAATGAGGCACACGCAGGCCTGGGTTCGAGCTGCGGTTCGGCTGTCTGTGTGTGCGTGTGCGTGTGCTGCGAATGCCCGTGTGGCCCAGCGTTTTGATATCCGCGGGTGTCACGGGGGTGCCGATTGCCACCCGGCCCACGTCCTGACCGTAGTGCCACGCGTTCGATCAGGTCGCAGAATGATGGGGTTCACCCCCCCTCCACCCCGCCATCCCCCAGTCATCCCTCAGTTGGCAAAAACTTCCTGCTGCTGGAAATGACACAAAGTGTAAAAAAATCGCCATTCGCTGCTCATCTTTCTCACACCGTTTTTACACCTCGATGTTTCACACGTGTAAGTGAACCGCTGGAACCGTGACGGTCCCTCAGACTGCTCCTACGCTCCTCTGGAAGCGGTGCGCTCGATACACCACTCTTGTTCAGACTCTGAGCTCCACATGCAGGATTCTGACTGACCCGTGTGCGTGTCAAATGCTTGTTGGCTGGAAAACATCAATCTGTCGTTTTGGGCGCCTGCCATTTACACGAGTCCGTGTCGGATCAGGAGGGGTTCTGTTCTCTTTGCTCCATCTCTCTACTGATGAGCACTTCACCTGTAGCAAAATCCACACAAACTGTATGAAGGCACTAAGAAAAGGAGAATCCAGTTCTCTTTCGAGTGTGTGTGTGTGTGTGTGAGAGGGAGAGAGAGTGATAGTTTTCATGCTTGTTGTACAAACACATCCGTGCCAAGGTGAACACCAAAGTGACCATTGTGGTGGTCATCCAGCTGGATATCGTGGTGGTCGTCATGGGAACGGGGCCTCACACTGTAACTAGCGCTCATCTCAAAAGTGTGTTTTGACACATCCGACTGTCTGATTTCCTCTTGTGGCACCAGGGCAGCATTGCCGCGTTGAACCAGCACTGCGATTCCACGCCATGGACCACAGCCTCCTGTTTACACTGCGCCACCGAGCCGGGCTGTGGCGCCTCGTGTCTCGCACCTCCCACCTCGCACTTCGCACATCTTTTCATCTCGTAATTGTCCTGCTCATTATAAGAGGCAAAGAGGTGAGAATGAAAGACCCCCTTTCAGCACTAATAACTTGAAATGGCAGTGAAACGCGTCATACGATGACACACGTGACACATCTGAACGTAATTGGTGGGGAAAATGCGGAATTCTCGATCCCGGTAATGACCGAGAAGGATGAGAAGGTGTGTGTTTGTGTTTGTGTGTGTGTGTGTGTGTGTGTGTGTGTGTGTGCGTGTGTGTGTGGGGGGGGCTGTTCAGGAACGGAGAGAATCAAACACACACACACACACACACACACACACACACACACACACACACACACACACACGGAGCCCAATTGCCAGACTTGCATGTTTCATGTGTAACTGAGGAGGAGGACAGGAGGTCCATGTCTGCGGTCAGTGAGTTTAATTACCTAACTATGAAGAGTCAAACAGAGAGATGCTACTTCCCTTCTGCCGCCCCCCAAATATGTGTTTATATCAGCAAAGAAACCTGTTAATTAACCCTTTATGAACTTGCTGAAATAAAATCAGTTGCTTAAATCTCAACAACTTCTCATGTACTGAGGGACCAAAAACACTGGTAATAAGAAATTGGTGGGGAATTATATCTGCATGAGAGATTAAGATGGGTTTTGGGGGGAGGGGTCCCCCACCAGGTGCGCTTATTAATTTAAAACATATCACAAATGATACATTCTGTATATGATACTATATAGTAACATACATACAGTATACTTGACACAATTATTCATATACAAATGTCCACAGAGGCAGGAATAAGATCAGAATCTGAAAGAATGTAAAAAGCGTTCATTTCGTCACTTTTGTTTTTAAGTCACTGTAATTAAAACAGCGCCCGCGCTCGCGCGCGCGCGCGCATACACGCATCGGTGCATGACAAGCGCGGGAATGAAGGGCGACGCGGCTGTGTTCTCACCTGTCCCTCCAGGAAAGTCCAGCACAGGATCATCTCGGCAAAGTTGAGCAGCGCCGACCTCCTCATGTCGCTTAGCGAGTATCGATGAGCCCCCCTATAGGAAATCACTGCCGATCATCATGTCGTCCGGAGCGCGCGCGCGCGGGCGTGTGTATGTGTGTGTCGGGGGGAGAGAGTTGTTCGTCACCCAGCGGGGATGATTTTACACGCACACACGTAGTAATTCCCACGGAAAACACACTCTTCTTCTCCGAGCCGCCGTTGTTCGGGGGCGAGCGGTGAAGATCCAGGAGGAGCGCGAGAGCGCAGGAAAATCCCGGAACAAAGTAAGTTCACGGCGCGCAGAAGGTCCCCGCGAGGCGCGTTCCCCTAAAAAACACGCGCGGGAGCGCGCGCGCGCGCGACACGCCACCTGTCCTGCGCACGAGGGAGTTTCCGCTGGAGCACAACCTGAGTGAGAGCTGCGGCTTAACACACACACACACACACACACACACACACGCGAAACATCCCGTAACCCTCCTCCCTCCCCCCTTACTGTAAGACCCCAACACACGAATCACAGCAGTTTCCAGTTTTGAAGCCGCTATGAAATGACTCTGTAGCCAACAGGCTCTTATTGATTAGAGCTGTCGCACTGCAGTCCGAAGGTTGTCGGTTCGAATCCCGAATCCTTGATTAAAGTGCAAACCCGGATATTGTAAGTCGCTGTGGACAAGGAGCCGGATTATTAATATCATGACAATAGGGAGACTTTTTGAAGGTTAGTCTGATTACTAATAAACGATATGGAGATGCTGACCTCTCTTTGTCCTGCACACCCCCGCCCCCCGACCCACGACCCCCGTCCGCTCGGATCCCCTTGCTCTCTCCGAGGTGCTGAAATCTCCCTCCCCCTCCCTGGGGCACCACTCACTCAGTGGGCTGTTGGTTCCAAACCTTGCTTACTGGGTGTTTTAAATAATCGCTGTTTGGAAATCTGTGCCAAGAGATGCACTTTGTCTCATTAATCAGGTGCTGCAGCAGCGCAGTTTACTCACGCGCGTCACTAAAGTCAATATTTACAAGTGTGCAAATGGTCTGTAATATCGGGCTTCACTGCGCACTGATACAAAGAAACATTTGCTTTGTGTGTGTTTCAGTGCGTGCGTGTGTGTGTGTGTGTGTGTGTGTGTGTGTTTATTCAGTGCCCCAGTTGCTGACACACAGGCGCTGGGACACGTGGCTGATGTGCTGTTCTCCAGCACGCGCTGCCATATGATCCCCCCCCCCCGACCTCCTATAATAATCTGGGTATTTCTGCTCCTTGGGTTGCATCCAATCTGGCGTTTGCTCATCCTCATACAGACAAACAAATAACACATAATATTTGCTGAATTTCATGCTGAAATATTTGCACAGTGAATATTTGGGTGTAATTATTACATCAACTGAGTCATGTTGGCTCTTTGCCTGGGTTTTCGACTTCTGGCAAAATTGCTACTTCAAATTCTCACCTTTAATGCATAACATGCACACTTTGTTCCTGAATTTAATTGAATTTCTTTTATTCCCTCTCTTGCATGGTGCTGTCACGGACCCATCGTCATTGCGATTCAGTCACATGTCGCCCGTCTCTAACCCCCTTTTCCGTGTGCGCGTAACATGTGAAGCACAAAAAGTGGGAGATGATTGTTTTCAACAAGCAACAATATTTACACACGCAATATGTTTCAAAAAGTATTGACTTTCTGAAGTTCTGGTATTCCCTCCAGGAGTGTCGGAAATGCGGGCATTTGCTTTTGTTTCTTTACGATGATTTATCTTGCAGAACCTCACAGCATCTCAATCTTGGAGGGAAATCGCAGCTTTGATCTAGTAGCGAGAGAGTGCGATGCCTTACCGTAGTACTCAGCAACATGCAAATAAATACTAGCAGAAGCTTATTTTCTACACGGCCTGCTTTAATACTGACTGCTTTCCTGCAGCATCAGAGATCACATTCAAAGACAATATGTGTGTATATAGATAAGTGTGTATGTGTGCACTTGTGGGCCTGTGTGCTTGCAGTTGCAGGCGATCTACGGTGAGGCAACCGATATATACTGTATATAAGTACGCATACTGCACGTTCTTAATTCCGCCCACTCAGGCCGGCGCCTGGCTGTCAATCGCATGATGTCTGATAGAAACACTGTATTGGAATGAATGGAGCTGTGCTGTACATAACTAGTTTAAATGATAATCCAGTGTTTCCTAACCCTCCCCAACAAGTTGAGCGACTCACAAGCACATCGAAAGTCTGAGAAACACGAAAGACCCACGTCCACCTGCTTTATTTGTTTTCAATATTCTGAAACATACTGTTCGGTATGTGCCGAGCTGTTCGCGCTCTCCTGTCGGCACTTGAAGGCAACCATAAATTATTCAAGTCTGATACCACAATATAATGACTCAATATGAAGACGGAAAAAAATGACGCCTGGTTCTGGAAGAGCAGTTAATGTACCGTACGGGCCATTAATCACAGCCTTTGCAGTCACAGAGGAAGGGAACAGTGTATTCGTCTGTGCCAGTCAGCAAGTGCACGGTACAGCGGTACAGAGCAGTGTGCACACTGTGCTCCACGGTACACCGGACTCTTTTCCGTAAACACGCGTATGCATACAAACGCACTCAGACACACACGGACGCACACACACGTGCACCTGAACACCACTGCCAGGCACATTGTCTAACCGTGTTTAACCCTATTTGCCCCTGTTTGCTTAAGCTTGATTGAACGGCACCAGACTGCCACAGGGGTATGATAAATTTCCAAATATATGTACTTACTGAGGAAATAAACTTTACTTACTCATTAAAACAGTTTTCTAGATACCAGCAGACTGGTTTAATATAGATTATCTGTCCATCCGCTGTTAACAATTGCTTTTTCAATGCTGGGTCATGGGGGTTCAGAGCCCAAACCAGAAGCATAGGGAGTGAGACAGGGTACACCCTGGATGGGGTGCCATTCCATCACAAGACATGTACACACCCTCTTTCACATACACACACTCTCAGTGCAATTTAGAGTCAGCCCTCCACCTGGAAGAAAGTCTTTTTACCATGGGAGGAAACCAGAGCACTCCATACAGACTGAACCAGATTGAAACTCATGTCCAGACCCACCACCCAGGAGCCGTGAAGCACCAGTGCTACCTGCTGTGCCACTCTGCTTCCCCAAGGTTATTTAACAATTATTTAATTCTTATGAGTCAAAAAATGACAGCAATAAAGTACACACACACACACACACACACATTTTCAGAACCACTCGTCCCATACAGGGTCACGGGGAACCAGAGCCTACCCGGCAACACAGGGCATAAGGCCTGAGGGGGAGGGGACACACCCAGGATGGGACGCCAGTCCATCACAAGGTACCCCAAGGGGGACTCGAACCCCAGACCCACCAGAGAGGAGGACCCGGTCCAACCCACCGTGCCACCGCGCCACCGCACCCACCGTAGCAATAAAGTAATTTTAATGAAAAAAAAAACAATGCAAACAAATGCTGACAGTGTTTATAATTCATTTACAGTATGAATCAAAGGAATTTCAGAGCAATTTAGTGTCTTTCTATGTGAGGGACTTTCAGCACAAAAAACTTTCCAGAAAATTTCATCTGTCCGTTGACTCCTTCTGTCGCTGGAGGTAATCTTCGGTACCAAAATCACAGTCCCACCTTTTCGGGACGAGCCCATTGTATTCGGACACCAGCCGTACTTCATTCCACTTTCTTAGCGGCAGCAGCAGCTTCGGGACGCTGCTCATCCTTGGCCCTTTGTACTGTCAGAAACCACAGCTCGCAGATCCTTCGCTGACAGCTCAACCCAGAGAAGCTTTTTCCACCAAGTTAACTGATTAGGAGCCTCTCTGGACCTTGAAGGGTAGAAACAGGGGTGGAGTGAGACAAAGGCGGCTCCTCTCAATAACGAAACGGCAGAGTTTTCGCGTCCTTCCGCACTTTCCATTGTATGGCAGCGGAAGACCGGCAGCGGCCCTGGCAGAGGTCAAAGAAGGAGGAATTCGTCGAGAAATAAATGGGATCACTTTTTGTAATCTCCACGCGACACCGTTCCAATTTCTTTATCTTGAGAAAGTTGGTGTTTTCAACAGAAAGCTTTTTTTTTTTTTTCTTTTTATTTTGAGGAAATAACATGATTGCGTAGTCATTTTCAGCCGCTTTTCGCAAAATTGAATTGCAGTTCAGGTTTAGTTCAAGGTGTGTGTTTGTCAAATGAGCAGATTCCTTTAACACCTTTTAATGGTTAAGTGCTGTATTTCCTGTGAAAACACTGGATAGGAGGAACTATAAAGATGAGAGCTGTTACCATGCTCCCTAAAGACCTGGGTTTGAATCCCACCCCCCGCCGCAGTACCCTTGGCCAACGTAGTCGCCCTGAATGGCTCCAGTAAAATTAACCTTGGTGCACAAACGGGTAAAACCACTGTAAGTAGCTTAACATTTGAAGTTGCTTTGGTTAAACGTTTATGCTAAATATGTAAATATAACTAAATGATACCCTTTAAATTGTATTCATAAGTTGAAACCGTTACAAATTCTGTGCGATTCGGTTTAGTAACAGATACTTTCTTCAGCTGACAATAAAATTTGTATGCCTTTAATACATCCTTTTTGTATCGGAGGAATAAAGGTGTGTGAAAAAATATTAATACAGATTTTTGTGTTATTTTGTATATCTTCAATAAGATTTTTTAATGTGGAAACAACCTTTGACGTAAAAGAAAGTGAAGTTTCCAGATGTGTTCGGAGAAATGGAAGTGACATTTTATAGAAATGATCATTTCTTGACACCTTTTATGTTTTAAATTCAATTAAATGATTAAGTAAATTTTTTTTAAAATGCCTTTTTCCAAATCACGACATGATTGCAATCTCAGAGGTCTACGGAGAGTTCTGTGAATTTCGTGGCTTTGTTTTTACTGTGCAATGCCATGAGAATCGTGGTACATTATATGGACAGTTGTGTCTTCCTAAACGGTACAGTGAGTAGTGTAGGGGTTATAGCTGCTGCCTTTGGATCCAACGGTCACAGGTTTGACCTCCAGCTGTAGAACCCATGAGCAAGGTACTTACCCTAAACTGCTCCACTACCATTACTCAGCTGTATAAATGAGTAAGATAATTGTAAGTTGCTTTGGAGAGAAGTGCTGAATAAATATAAACCACATCTAGTGAAGTGAATTTGCCACAGGAGGACTAAATTCTAACGAAATCTCAGCAACTTTCAAAAAAACAAGATGCGTCACAACGAAAGGTCTGAAGCCTTATATAAATCAGCGATTTAAGTTTTTTGCTTTTAATGAATTTGCAAAATATGTAAAATTTATTTTCACTCAGTCATTGTGGCAAAAACGGAATCAGTTGAAACCATTTTGAAATTAGTCTGCAATGTAACAAAGAGGGGAAAAGTGGCCGGGTTCGAACACTGCAAATGTTCCCCTTTTCTGCACTGAATAAAAAGCGTGGGAAAGTCGAGCCTCGTTTCAGCTGCCGTCGTTTAACTTATTATTTTTTCCTGGTTTAATAAGACTCAACATTGGCAGGATCTGAATGAGCTCATTACGCTACAGAAAGTATTGCCGCGTGTCGGAAAGGTACACATTCTTAATCGTTTCCCGGGATGATGGAGAGCGGTTCTCCACTCATCACTTGTACTTTTTTAGATCACTTCTCTGCAGTGTTTCCAAGGCAAGCCCTGTGGTCGTACGTGCGGAGGTGCAACCGTAGGGATCTCACAGGTGAGATCTTCTCCATCACGTTCTTCTACCTGTGATGCCCTGTGAACTTGAGCAAGGACTCATTTTCATCCTGTATCACAGAGCGAAACCCCTCTCTCACTCCCCTCGCCCTCGGGTGACTGACGCTCACACTCGTTGACTCCCTTTGCGGTTAAGAATCATTGTCAGGCTGCTTAGATCCAGAGCTTTTAAGTGCAGCTGGGAAGAGACGCAGCAGTTGCGACAGCCCAGCCGCCGCTCCCTGGTCAAACAGAATGACGCCCTGCAGGGATAGGAAATAGGTCCTGCTACGGAGAAGATTGTCAACTTTATCTGGTGTCCATTTCCTCTATTTCCAGGAAGCAGAGCAGAAACTGTCACTATTCCAGTGGGAATGTCTTCTCTTGTTGACCACATATATAGAGTCCTTCCAGAAAGTTCTGTGCACCTCTTCCGTCCTTAGTGTTGGTAGGGTTGTGTCCACTGTTCGTGATTGAGTCCATCCGTTGGGTTGCTGCTCGTCCTTCTCTTCCTTTCCCTCCAAATTTTCCAACCGTAACTGTCTTCACAAGAGAATCCAGTCTTCTCCTGATGTCAAGAGCAAGAACTGTCACTATTCCAGTGGAAACCATAAGGACACCATAAAGAGGACCTTTCACAATTTTTTGGACAAATAAAAAGTGTACAGTTACAGCACGGCCGCCTGGATACATTGGTGTTGTTGCGAAGCGCTGTCAAGTCAATGTCGTCTCTTGTTGACCGTATATATAGAGTCCTTCCAGAAAGTTCTGTGCACCTCTTATGTCCTTAGTGTTGGTAGGGTTGTGTCCACTGTTCCTGCGATTGAGTCCGTCTGTCAGGTTGCTGCTCGTCCTTCTCTTGCTTTCCCTCCAAATTTTCCAACCGTAACTGTGTTCGCAAGAGAATCCAGTCTTCTCCCGATGTGTCCACAATAGGATAGCCTCAGTCTCATCATTTCTGCTTCCAGGGACAGTTCTAGTTTGAGCTAATCCAACATCCATCTGTTTATTTGTCAGCCCCATCCATGGTGTTCTTAAAAGTCTCCTCCAGCACCATCATTCGCGGAGTCTATGTTTTTCCTCTCCTTCTTCTCCACTAACGTCCATATAGTTCTACCGAAACACTAATCCTCGTCCTTGTGGACATAACAGTACATCCGAGGACCTTGTAGCTTCCGCTAAGTGAATTTTCTCCACATCTTCGTCGCAGCTCTTCAAGTGGACGTTACCCTGAAGGATTTAGCTCAGCAAGTTCAGTACCGTATTATGGCAGTAAAAAGAAATTAATCAACACAGGGATTGTTTGAACAGTCGGATCTTTGTGCAGCCAACATGTTGATATATGTTGTGCGTGTGTATGTTTTTGAGCCGAAAATGAATTTCGCGGCGGTGAGATAAGGAACAAGGATCAGACGCGTCGAGGGGCACTCAGAAGTGCAACAAAAAAGCGTCGACACCAAACAGACGCGGCTTCCTGACTGCATTTGAATGGGGGTCTGGTGCCGTGCGCCGCACCGCGCCGCAATTATTACCAAAAGCTAATAGGCCGCAGATCATCTCAGCACCTTCAAAGGAACACGCTCATGAAAGTTATGTTAATTTTTTTAAAGTCCCTCATTCCCTTGACTTTGATGTCCTTTCCACATTTTGAAAGCTCGTAGTTTTCATTAATGGGTGTTAAAAAGTTGGGAAAGCTCAGCGTTTTTACATTGCCATATATTCATTTAGCAGACGCTTTTCTCCAAAGCGACGTACATCTCATAGAAAATACAATGTGTTCATTACATTAGTAGAAAGAGACACTTAGATGCAGACGTGTGATTCTTAAGTGCAGGTAGTTTGTGTCTTTCCACCATATGAACCAACGTTCATCACACGAGTAGCTGCGTAAAACTTTATCTGACGATTATGATTAGTGACCACCTTCCTAGGAATATTTTTTTGAGAGACACAAACATTTACGTTACATTACAGGAGTCGCTGCGTAAAGGTTTATCTGGGCATCATCTTGAAGTCATGGTGCATGAACATTTACACCTTACATGAACTTAAGAGATGATGGGCAAATTGAGTCTGGAAAAGGTGAGTTTTCAGACCATTTTTAAATATGGACAGAGATGCAGCAGTTCTGAGTGACAGGGGGAGGTCGAGCCAGAACCGAGAGCCTCCGTGCTTTAACTTTCGTACGTGGGACCACCAAGCGGGCAGACGTGGAAGAGCGTAGCGGTCTGGTTGGCATGTGGTGAATGATCAAGTATTGTAGATGGCTGGGACCAGCTCTATTGAAGCCTTTTGTAGGCCATAACCAGGGGCTTAAATCTGATCTGGGCAGTTCTTAGGATTCCTCCATGTGTGTCAGCATAGAAAGAAATTATAAAAAGTGATCTCACTTTTATTGTGCGTCTCCTCGAATCCCTGAATCACACAAAAGGTGTTTCCTGAAAGAAAATGGGATCAAACGCCTGCAGTACGGTACTTTGTGTTTGGTTTTGATTTTCCATACTGGTTTTTACATGACACTTGGATTTATGTTATGAATGTAACACGCAGATTAATTAAATTGTAAAACCGCATTAATTTTGTGACCTCTGCTTCAAGGGAATAATTGCCAAAGGCAGTTCTCCGGGTCTTTGATGAAGTTTGAGTTTCAGATGTTTCCAGCGTTGCATCTCCTCTTATGATCTGTAAAAACTTTTTCTGTTATGGGCAGAACATGATCGAGCGTGAAGCCGAAAACCTTCTGGTTGTGTCTCTGCAGAAGGATCATTTACATTTACATTTTTTATTTGGCACACGCCTTTCTCCAAAACAGCGTACAAGTCAGAGTGAACAAAAGTGCATCAACAACAGAGAAAGCGCTTCAGACACAGACACATGACTATCGAAGCTCAGCGTCCTGTCTGAAACCACCATGTTGTGGGTTCACATCCCTCAGGTGGCTGCCCAGAGAAGTGAGTCTGATAAGAAATATGAAGGCAGCTCTGATAAATGTTATGGTGCAAATTTATGGAGCTGTCAGGCAATCAGAACAGAAATGAGTCTGAAAGAGATGGGTTTGAGACCCTTTTTGAATATTGAAAGCGATTCAGCAGCTGTGAGTGGCAGAGGGAGATGATTCCACCAAATTGAAAACAAAACTGAGAAGTGAAATGGTTTCGGTTTTGGACCCCCTGTGACCACAAAGTGTCCGGGGTGGAGGAGCACAGCCCTCCCGCGGGGGTGTAGGCATCTGTGAGTAAGTTCAAATGAACAAAAATACAGTGAAAATGAATTTTTTATCAGGCAGGAATCTCTGTTTATGGGCCTTTTCCATCAGACTGTGACGTTTCAGAGATACAGTCGTCATACCGCGTGTGTGATTACTGGGCTCGTACAGCAAAAAGATGTTCAGCATCCTCAGTTCAGGGACAGAGGGATGAAATGAAGATCTCCTGGCGTACGCCCACTCGTGCTGTCCTCCTCATTCTGTCGGCAGACTGAGTAAGGCTGTCTGTAGAGCGGTTTCCCGCACTCTGTTAAAGTCCCCTGTCCGAGTCTCCCAACACCGATTTTGTCTAGCTAATTCAGCGATTTTGAACCCCTCATGTGCTCGTTTTGCATTGGGAACGGTTTTGGAGGTGAAGCAAGTAGCACAGCGGGTAGTGCTGCTGCTTTCGGAGCTGAAGGTGGCAGGTTTGAACCACTTTCTGCTCTAGTGCCCTCGATCGGGGTAAATACTGTTCAGAAATACCCAACTCCACAAATAGATAGATCACAGCAAGTCCATTTGCAGAAAAGCATCAGCTGAATGAATAAATATGAACGTCGCTGGATGCGGCGGATGGCTCTCGTCCACAGCGGAGGTTCTCTAAGAGCCTCATTCAGACCAAACACGGTCCGCACGGGGTAAGACGAGGAAGGCGTTCGGCTCGCGGCAGCCGATTCCGGCATCGCTTGAGGGAAATGGAGTTTCATCTGAGCCGGCATTGCGGGCTCTCGGCCCGTGTGCCTTTTGGCAGTTGGATCGCGGCGGACGAGAACCTGGAACCGGGAGCCTCGGTCTCTGCTCTCCATAGACAAACTGGTTCAGGGGTTTCTGGTACCGGGAAGGAGATCTCCTGCTGTGGTACCTCTGAACAAGGTACTTACCCTGAATTGCTCCAGTAAGAAATGACTGTATAAATGAGTAAATCAGTGTAAGTCACTTTGGAGAAAAGCACCAGCTAGATAATGAAATGTAGAAAAGTTCAATCCGTCCTGAGCAGCGAGGCCTTGGTAAAGGGGGGGAACCTGTCAGGTGCTGGTTTTGCAGGGGGGCTCACATTGTTACCCTTCACATTTTCAGCTCCTCATCTGCCGTCTCGCCGTTGGTGCGTGTGTACTTTTTCTCTGACGGGATGTGGTGTGCGTGTGCCGGGGGGGGGGCTCTGATTCCGCAGCTCACGCGCTCCAGCGCAGCATCTTTCTCATCATGCGGCAAAACGTATCTGCGAAGGGGGAGCCGTGGTACGAATGCGGCTGGGGCTCCCAGCCGGAGTCTCTTTCACGTGAGCCAAGGGGGTGTGAAATATTCAGCACGGCGGGTGTCTCTCGTTGCGCCCCCCCCACCACCCCCGTACCACCCCCTCCTTCACAGCCGGCACCACCCCGCGATCGCTGTGCCCCAACGCACTTCAACCGGCTCCCAGCAGAAACTGTTTAAGGACTGTTGAGTATTTACATGTCAGCAGCAGCGGGGAAGGGGGTGCAATTCACCCGATGCGGCCTCTCCGGAACGTTGTCGGATCATGTCCGCAGGTTGCATTTGCTGTCTGTCACCGGGCACGCTGCTGATGCTTCTTATTAGCGAGTGATCCCTCCTCTGTGTGTGTGTGGTGTGTGTGTATTTGTTTTTTTACTTACTGTCCGGTTTTTCTCCCGCTTCATGCCACCTCTGGTTGAGTTCCCCGTCGGCCTGTCGGCAGGGACTCCCCGAGGGCAGCTGAGGTTTACAGCGTCGAGAGCCGCAGGGCCGTGCCAGTAATTTACAGAGTCCCAAAGACACGGCTGAAAGATCATCGCGCCGACGAACAAACGTGAATAAAAGATACGTCGAAAACGAGCGAAAGTAAAACATACATGGGGCAGAACAGTAGAAATGTTTTAAAAAACTGGAAACTTCCCCCCAATTCCTTCAATACAAACTGACTTTGAAAACACTTAATTTGCCCATTTTAGTGCGAATCGGAAAAGGCTGCGGTTTCACGCTGTCGGACTTCCTGTTCGGACGGCAGGACGTACATCTGTCAGATTTCAGAAGCTGCCGTATCGGACTCGCTTTCGCTCCAGTTGCGTCTCATGACGCCGCGGCAGCTCCCGAAACCCAGAGTCGGAGCTCCCTGCTCCGCCTTCCTCCCTCCGCGCTCGGAAAGTGCCGGAAAAGAAGCGGCACCCGCTCTCCAGCTCTCCAGCGAGTTCCGTTTGATGGATTCGCGACGCTTCCCCCGCGCTCCGGGCTCCTTTCCGCACACCACCATTGTGCGCGCTTAACACCATTAAGCAAAACAGGCCAATGAGATGCCAGCGGCCTCAAGGAAACTTCTGGCACGATGACAGGCAGCTTCCCGCGGCCTGGGTTCCGTCGGCGGGTGGACTCAACCTCTCGTTCGCTCGCCCCGCCTCCTCCAACCGACCCTCCGTTCCCGCCCCGAGGGATGACCGATGGGTCAAAAACCAGCGCGCCGAGCGCTTGCGCGATCGCATCCTCCGTCCGCGCGGTTCCCCGAACGCCGCGGCCCGATACACGCGGGCCTCAAACACACCGAGCAAACATCTCAAGTCGTCCTCACGGAAATTTAAACGGAGCGAAGATGCAATTTGGTGTGCGATTATATAAAAACCCTTTCACTTGTCACCTGGCGAATTACAACGATGCAAACAAACAGTGGCGCACCTCATAATTACATTCCTCTCCAGGCAACAATAGGAGCCAAGAGCACCTGGCAGGACAGCGACTGTAACTTTACTTGTGCTGTTTGTGTCTCCATTCGCTGCTCTGCTCCTTTATTCATTCGCTCCTCCGCTACTTTCGCCCTGGTCTGGCCGCCGGGCTGCCGGACGCCGGGGATCCGGAACGCCGACGGGATCGTCCATGCAGTGCACGTGGGGTAAATATACCTCGACTTCTCCAGCAGTGCCTTATTGTCCCCCCCCAGCCACCGGGCGAAGCGGCACCACACATTACCGACTGGAAAATAAAGTGGGGGTTTGTGGAGGGGGTGGGGGGGTCTCAAAAACAGTCGCTTTGGGTTTTTCCTTGGCTGCTAAGGCACAGCTTTTATTCCGCTCTTAAACACCTTCTCAATGGTCCTGGATGCTGGACCTGTGTGTGCTCAGAGTCCCAGACTCCCCCTAGCCGACACACACACACACACACACACACACACACACACACACACACACACACACACACACACACACACACACCACTGCTGCAAAAAAGTGTCAGTGTTTTGATGACACTTTTCTATAAAGCAACATACAATATTAAAGTACCGCTTACAGTGATTTACTCCCTGAAACCGGTGGCTAATTTTGGCTGGGACGACTGAGGGCAAATAGCAGCTTTCTCAAGGGTCTTGGAGCAGGATCAGAGATTTGAACCTGACCCATTTGAATGTGGGGGGGGGGATCTAATACAATAAACCACAGGATGACTGGAGATAAGGCTTGAAAAGAATAATGTGTTGAAATGTGGAAATGTGGAGCTATATATCTATAAGTGTTTTTAATTGGATCTTATTAAATTAATGAAAATATACACACATACATACAAATATATATGTATACACACGCACACACACACACACACAGTGGACATGCTGTACTTCTATTTAATATGTACTCCAATAAAATGACTATAGAAAAGTACTGCTTGTATCCTGGGTGTACATTATACTTCTGGTATAAAGAAGGGTAACTCAAAAAGTACCCAGAACAGTATTTTAATTTATTTATGAATAAACTGTGGAAACTTTTTGACTTAACCTCGAAATGCTTATATAACGTATGCACATACAGAGAATTCACTATACTCTTTACTGGATGCATGCACTGTTACAGAAGCCCTATGGTGAGACACTGTGAAAACAGGGTACAGTGTTCTGTGTAGGGGGTGCGGTGGCGCAGTGGTGCAGTGGATTGGGCCACAGTCCTGCTCTCCGGGGGGTCTGGGGTTTGAGTCCTGCTTGGGGTGCCTTGCGATGGACTGGTGTCCCGTCCTGGGTGTGTCCCCTCCCCCTCTGGCCTTACGCCCTGTGTTACTGGGTTAGGCTCCGGTTTGCTGCAACCCCACTAGGGACAAGCGGCTTCAGCCAGTGTGTGTGTGTGTGTGTGTGTGTGTGTGTGTGTGTGTGTGTGTGTATATATATACCCTGGGTATATACTGTGTCTATATAAAGCTCACTTGTTTGTGTGCTCAGAACCTTGAGTTTGACTGCAGGGAGGACTTCCCAGGGAACTTTCTCTTTGAACCAGGTGAGCTGACAGGTAACACTCGTCACTCTCCCGCTGTCGATCGGGATGTCGCTAATTGTGCCCCAAGATGGGTCCCTGCTCCTCGTCTTCATCTGAAGGGCACAAGCGAGGACCCGTCACTCGGGGCTTAAAGCAGATTTCTCCCAGTCGGTGACGAGGATAAGACTGGCAGTGAAATAATCTGTTTTGTCTCAGATGAAGTGCTGTGGAAAACACACTTTCAAAAGAATAATGAATATCAGTCTTTAAAACACACATTATCCTTCACAGAAAAAAAGTGAGAAAATCCATCTGTCACAGTGAGAGCTGCAGTGAGGAATCCATGGAATTTTTTAAACTAGAAGTAATACTGATAGCAACGAACGATGAAAACACTCTTTATTTACACATCAACATGACTCATACGCTGTCTGTAGCATGAGATCAGCCCTCCACCAGCTGTCCTGAAGGTGGTGGTAGATAATGCGGAAATGGTTTTAAATGTGGTTTTAAAAGGTCAGGGGGGTGACATCACTCTTTATTTTGTTTGGATGCATCATCCCTGTGGTAAGGTGGGCGCGGCAGGTTTGGCCTGTGTCTACTGTATGGTGGGTCTGGGGTTCGAGCCCTGCTGGGGGTGCCTTGCGGTGGACTGATGTCCCATCCAGAGTGTGTCCCCTCGCCCTTTGGCTTTATGCCCAGCGTTGCCCGGTTAGGCTCTGGCTTACAGTGACAAGCGGCTGTAGACAATTCAATCCTTGTGGTACGTGCAATAAAGCAAAATCAATTTTTGACAGCTCCCCCATCAACTTGCACACCGGCACGTTTCTCCAGTTTCCATCACAGCTTCTTGGTGACCACAGAGTTGGTAGCAACCCAAACAGTTTATGTTAACTCGTTTAACTGTGACTTTCCTCTGAAGTGACTTAATTAACTACACTACCAGCTGCTCCTCAAAGCACTTCACATTAAAGAAAATATATGGGTCACAAGTCAAAAGCAAAGAAATTTAAGATAAATCTTAGTATTTCAAATAATAAAAACAACAAAGAACAAGAATAAAAGCATGAAATAAAAAGAGGAAATAATACAAAGATAAATTATGAGAAAGAAACAACAGAAAAAGGAAGCAAGCAAATGTGTCATGTATAAAAGATGATGAACGTGGGACTTAAGGTTGGATTTAAAGGTGCTCAGAGTGGGAGTGTATTTTTGGGAAGGAACTCAGTTTTGAGGCATAGGAGAAGATGCCTGATTTTTCACAGGGTGCAGGTGAGCCTGAGGGATGTCTGAAGTACAAGAGAGACCTGAAGGAAGACTGTGAGACAGGAAACAGACTGATGGAAGGTTGGAGAGATAGAGGCACCAGGGTTTATAGGTAAGAATGCGGGTTGTGAAGTGGCCTGGGAACGCTGCGGGAGGGACTTACTGCGGTACTCTCAAAACGAACCCACCCCCCGCCACAAACTTTCTTTCAGCCTGTTGCTTTTTCAGTCCCCTTGGTAATATTTGTTCGAAATACCGTTCTCAGAAATCACAGTTCAGACGATCGGCGCAGCACATCTGCAATTTGCCGATCAATATTTCAATTACACATAAGGCGTGTGTCACATTTACGCGACTTTAGTGGAGTCTAATTTGTTCCCATCAATAAAAACTGAAGCTGACTTAATGCGGTTCTCTCCCCAGAGGGGTACTATAGTATTTACATGCTTTCAGCTGTTTTTTACCTTTGTGTTTCGGGATTCGAGGGCACTTAAGTCCCCAGGATCCTCCCAAGTATAGAATCAGCAAGGGGGACCTTTGTTTTTCCGAAATGAAAAGGGCAGGGAAGGACACTCCGGACGCTGTGCAGAATGAGGGTGATTTGGGCCACAGTTACCGCGATGGCATGTGATTATTCTCAGGGAAGCTCTCGGCGTTGTCGCTGTCACCGGGCACATGTAGCAAGCGGTTATGCTCATTCCAGCAGCAGCGGGACGACACTGCATACAATTCCCTTTATTGAAACGCGGGCTGCTGCAACAAGCATGAAATGTAACTCCGAATAGAAGATTTGCAGCGTCCACTTTTTCGGTACACCGTCAGCTCATCCTAATGAGGTGTGACACAAGCTGACAACTCCACCTGTCCACGTGCAGGGACTCACATCCACGCACAGCGATTAATTTAATTAAGTGACTACAGGGCCGTTCATAAATTGGACTAATTAATCCTTGGGAAATGCACAGATGCATTTTAATGGGGAAATTAGGTAAGAAAGGAGAGTAACCAAAATATTATGCAGTATGGCTCAAAATATAATGAGCCCCACATGCGTTCAAATCCCATCAAGGCCTCTGCTGGGTGCCCTTCTGATCAGCAGGAGCAGTGATGAACCTCAAGTTTGAAGGTTTGTGTCCGTGGTTAATGGCGGCATCTAGTGGCCGATTGCTGAAATTACATCTAAACGCCCGATTCTGCTTTCAGTTCAGACGACTGTACATGAAGTGTAATTAAGAAACTGTTCATTAATATAACGGGAATCTAAGGCTCGCGACACGTGCACGAGAGAATGAAAACTGAAGATCCCCTCAGAAATATGCTGCTGGTGTTTTTTTTTTTTTTAATTTTTTTTAAAAACCCTAAATTTGACACGATCTGTTTGCATGTGCTGTTTGCCTAACTGTGCATAATTATTGAATTAATCACTTAATAGGCCATAATTATACCATATCAAGCGATTACAGCTGCGCTAACAACATAGTTTGAGTTAAGAACATTGCATCGCCCATTACTGATGACCAATATTTAACAGACTTGTGTATTATTACAGTAATGTTTGTAATTAAAATGTTTATTTTTTTCCGTTATGCACCAAATACATGAAATTGTCAATTAGAGTTATTTATTTGCTGGCCGTTAAACTATTAAATTTATTCATTTTAATTGATAACAATACATCAAGCTGGCCAGGCTGTTACATGTTACATCAACATGACACTCTTTTAAAATTCGTGCACAGTTCTCAGCATTAATACTTGCGTGCAGGTAAGTTGAGGAATTCAAAGCAAAGCAAAATTGAGGTGGGGAAATTATTTAAACGTTCATTACCTCATTTGAAAAACTTGTATTATATATGTTTGGTGAATCTTCCAGTCATACTTGAACATGTATTATTTAGAAAAAAATGTAACGTTGATATTAATGGATGCGAAACATCATTTTGGGCCTGAATGTTTCTTTCTACGGATGGCAGCAACATTTAAATGTGGACATGAACCAGCCGACAGCGGATAAAAGGCGGAGGAGACGCAGGCGGGCGGCTGTTACCCGGCGCTGCCAGTAGATGGCAGCCGAGGCCGAGATGTGTCCTCTATCACTGGAGAACGAGACAGTTTTCATAAAACACAAAAAAACGTGAGAGCTTGTCTTACTGACAGTGAAGGAATATGTAAATACACAAACTTTTTTTATATAAATATATTTCTGTATGTGTGCAATTACAGCAAAACTTTGCCAAACAACATATCGCTTTACATATTTCATATTGATATTATTACTGTGCTGGAAGTGATCGTAATGGATTTTGGGTTGTTTTCGTTGCTTTATTTTCTTTCGAAACGTTTTGTTAATCATTTCTAGAGATATCATTTGAAATGTGACTAATAATCGTTTTTCAAATACATCAAGAATTCAGAGATAACCCCTAACTGGACAATCTCTCGCTGCAGTTTGGAACAAAGGGTCAGTTCGCTGGGAATATAATCCTTTTATTTTGAAGCGAGCTCTAACTGGGCCGGGGTCTCGGTGGCTCTCGCTCCAAATTCTGCAGAGAAACCAATCTATTTGCACGCGAATATAATTGGTTTTTAGAGAGAACAGCTATTCGAACACGGTCCCTAACTGAGCTGTATCACAGTGCTGTTGGTTGCTTATACATTCATACACGGTACGTATTGTTAGATGGACCCTAACTTGGCTCCGTCTGGGTTGTTTGTTCTTTCGCTTTTCACACACGGTGCGTGTTAGGAGACGACCCCTAACTGTACTGTGTGTCGGTGACGCTGGCTCTTCGTTTATGAGGCACAGGGTGTGTTACGGGTCGGTCCCTAACCGAGCTGTGTGTCAGCGTTGTTGTTGCTTTCGTTTTTCAGGCGCGGTGCGTGTTATTACACGGTCCCTCGCCGGATGGTGTTGTCGGTTCCGCGCACGGAGCGCTCGCGCAGTCGACCTGGACACGTTTAAGTTCATTCAGCGCGTTTCACCCCCCTTCCCCACGCAGGATTCGCGCTCGGAGCTCGCGAAGACGGGGAGACAAACCCCACGCGGAGAGGTAAGAATACACACCCTTTTTTTTTTCCCCCCGGGCCGTGTCCCTCCTGACTGTCCGCTTGCGTTTTGGTACCGCGGCGGCGGGTACAAATCGAGACAGAGCGAGCGCAGCCTGTGTTACAGTCGGTGTGTATATATGTGTGAGCGTGCGTGCGCGCGCGTCGCTGTGCCGCCGCTGGCCGTGGTGTGTGCACTGCGGAGCTGGGTTCTGAGGCTCGCAGACACGCGCACGGGGGCGAGGGCGAGGACGGTGACGAGGACGCAGTCAGTGGCGGCAGTGACACATTTTTCAGGCGCGGTCTTCGTCTCTGTCTCGGCTCGCGTTCTCGAGACGGGCACGAGCTGCGGCTCCTCGCTACGACGGCGACGTGACGTTGGCGCGTGACCCGCGGTCGTGCGGCGCGCCACGGCACGCACCCGAGTGCTGTTGCGTTCATTGTACCGTGGTACTAGCACTGCCCTTTACCCTGCGGTACTCTACTCTACTAGACTAGAGTAGAGCTTGTCACAAATTATACCAGTTCAGTTATCACGCGGCGGAGTTGTACGCAATCGACGCGTCTGAACACTGACTGTGGTTGGGGGGGGGGGGGTTGGTCACGTGCTTGTTACACCTGTGCTGTAAAACTCTTCTCCTCCTCCTGTGCCGCGTGCCGTTTACTCGTGTGCTGTGGTTTTTTTTTTTTTTTTTTTTTTTTTTTTTTTTTTTTTTTTTACTAGTAAAGAGCAGCAGCGGCCGGCTCGCGCTGTACACACGTGTCACGACGCAGTACAGTAGTTACACTACTGCTTAGTCTGTCGCACTACTTGAAGTACTTGTCCGAAATTGTTCCGCTCATGACATCAACCCGGCCGGTTTACTCCGAGTTGCGTCTCAGAAAAGTCACTCAGTGTCTCTGGGAGCGAATAATGTGTTTAAAAAAAAAAAAATGTTGCATACTTTACATGGGTTATATTTATTACTGCGTTAACAGGACTGTGGTGTAACATTGCGGTAATACGGTAGAGTTACAGTAGCGTTGCAGTGTTCGCGTGAAGCGTTCCTGGAAGAGCCGTCACTAGTCTGACGGACGGAATGTCACGTGACTGGTCACACATGGAGCGTCACTGTGTCAGAGGGCAGCTCAGGTTAGGGTCGTGCTTAGAGCCGCCTCCTTTGGACCCAAAGGTCGCAGGTTCAAATCCCACCTCCCGCGGTACTTACCCTGAGGCTGAATTGCTCCAGTAAAATCACCCAGGGGTAACATAGTAAATTGGTTTGGAGAAAAACATAAGATGGATAAATGAATGAATGAATGTAAAAGTGTGCGTTTGTCCAGCTGTACATATGAGTAACAGTTGAAGAAAACATGAATTATGACGGCGGCCCGCATTTCGCCAGAGCTTGGTTCCTGTGCTCGGTTTCGCTGCCGTTTGTGTGAACACCTCATGACTACTGTTTACATTAAATACCACGGTTTATTCAGCCTGCTGTTAATAAACTAGGCTGTATTAAAACAGTGTAGTTGCCCACGAAGCACTCGGTCTCTTGACTGTCAAGCACAGTAAAATACAACTAAACCAAGTGAATAAAATGTATACAAAGACAATTTACCCTAATTCTGGACATGCTGTGTGATGGGTGGGGTCTGTCTATCTATCTATCTATCACTTTACCACTAAAGTGGTTTAGTGGCTAAAAAGAAATATTAGACAGACAGCTGCAACGAGACTACCGTGACATAGTGAGAGCACCATACATTTACCCCGCTATGATACCGTGTTAGGATGGCTTTTTACCGTGTCTTTGGCTAACAGATGGCAGGTCAGTTACTGTAAATGTGCCAAAGCGGCACGTGGCTCAGTAGAAACTGCCCTGGGTGTACAGGTAAAATACACGGTTTCATAAAATATTTACGATGAGATGCATGCTGGTGATGGCTGCAGTATCCCATCTGAGTATCAGGCTGCGCTGAAATAATTCGTACGATAATGGTGTCATCATGGGTTTGGGGGGGGGTGGATAGTCCGTGTCGACGATTCAGAGTCGCTTAGCCTGAGCGCATCAACACAGGGAGGAGGTGTCGGAAGGGCAGGACGGTCGCGTGTCGCGCACGTATACGCGTGCACGCTCATGGAAGCCCGCGGTGCGGCCGTGACCCGATTCCTGTGCCGTCATCCGCTCCTCTAAGCAGGATGCGGCGCAGGTTGGCAGCGTTTTCGCTCATCACGCGTGGATTCCCAAACCCGCACGGGTGTCCGAGAACCAGTGCTGTCAGTGTCTGTGCTGTCAGCGTGACGTTTACCGGAAATTCACCAGCCCTTTTTGGGGGGAGAGGGGGACGTGCTGCTGAGGGACGGATCGGAAACGTGCTCTTCACTCGGAGTTTTTCCACTTCTTTTTGTGCCTTTCATTTGGTTCCTTTCACAATGATTCAGTGGGGCTGTAGGATATTTTAGGCTTGCAGTACAAGGGAACAGCAGGTGGCGTAGCAGTTAAGGACGTGGACTTCTCCCCTCGAGGCTGCCCGTTGACGTGTCTCTGCAGCCCCCGCCGTAGCGCCGAGTTTTCGGCCCTGAACGAAGGAGCGATGGAGGGAAACGTGCTGTAGGACGGGCAGAGAGGAAAATCGGCGCTGACACCTTGCCCTCATCTATAGGGAAACGCACATGATGAAATTGGCTGAAAGGAGGAACATGTGGGGAAACGGGTGGCACGGCGCAGGAAGCGCAGCGGTTAAGGACACGGGTTTGCGTGAAGGAGCAGACGTGGACGGAGGGGTTCAGGTTGGAGTCCGCAGAGAGGCCCTGCTCTTGTACGCTGGAGTGAGGTACACGGACCAGCTGCCAATGTTTACCCTGTAAATATTTACAAATTTCACGTTGCAATAATAACACTGAGTTGTTCGCGCGAACATCTCGCGACCCAGGTGGCTGAGTATCGGCGTCAAACCGTCGGAGACCGTTTCCCAGCCGTGCGTCGCTTGCGCCGTCCTCCTGGAGGAGGATCGGCTGAGCGGGATCGCGGGTCCCGGAGGCACCCCGGGCCCGGTCCACCGGAACCGCAGGACTCCCCAGCCGAGCTCACGAACCGTCTGACGCTCAACCGGTCGGTTCGCGAGAAAGAGAGTTTCTCCTCACGCTGGTTTGTCCGCCGCCGCCGCCTTTGAGGGAAAACCTCTTTCGGCCCACAATTCAGAGTGCAGTCATCGGTAAAACCATAACACGCAAAACGAAAATACATTTTCCCTCGACATAACTCCATATAGAGATGCTGCATCTGAACAGGAGGACAGCGGAGCTCATCGCGAAGATCCAGTTGTGTAAATGGGTAAAATGTTATCTTGTTTATCAAACATAAAAATTTACGTACTTAATCTTTTTCTATTAAGTGTAACTTGAAGCTGAACTGACATTAAAAGACCGCTTTTATGCTGCGATTAATCTCGGACCAAAGCGGCGAGTACGGAGGCGTACTGTTGATCAGCGTTGCCGTAGCAATAGCAACCCGATTCTCAGTGCTGATTTGTAACTTCCGATTGTGTCTGGAATCCGTCCTGAAAAAGAAAGTGTTTTGATCTTATAAATATGTGTTTTGTTGGCCTAAAAAGCAGCTATTTCAGATGTGGAAAATATATTTTCCTGGACAGCGCACCAAGGAGCTCACACCCCCCCCCCCGTTTATATAAATCGGTCGCCTGCCGCTTCATTTTCCGCTGGTCTAGTAATTGTGCACTGAAAACATTTTTGATACCATCAGAATTGTCGTTATCGACAACGACCGTTTCCTTTTGCGTCTGCATGGAGGATGTAATTGAAGGTAGTGCGTGTGTCATAACGAGATAACAGAAACTCGATTATGTTGATAAATGTCCTTGAGAAGAAATGGACGTCAAGCAGCATGAAGAAGTTAACGAGGGGTTCGAAGCGGAACATTATGATGCGCGGTCACATTTTCGCCCCTTACGGTGCAAAGTCACCGTTGAGAAAATGTGGACAGTTTGAGCTTGCGGCATTCGGCGTCGTCGTGGTTACGGCGATCCTGATGTTTATTTCCGAGATGACCTGTGCGGTTCAGCCGGGGTTTGGCTTCCGTGGCTCCGACGGGCGGCTGAGCTGGTGTTTTGGACCAAGCCGCGGTCCATCCTGCGGAAGTCGAATGGGGCCCATCTCTGGAGTTTGCTTTCGCAGCCTCTCTTCCTTCACGTAGAGGTCTTTGCAGTCGAGGTGCTAGAGCGACTGGCGGGGGGAGGGTACCGATGTGGCGCGAAGGCGGTCTTCTCTGGTGGACACCACATCTTGGTTTGCGGGCGCTTTTCGCAGCAGCCTGACTGGAACCGGCGACGGTTAAAAGCCTCAATCGAACAGAATGGGACGGCGATCCCGTAAAGCGGCTCCCGCTCTCCTCCAGCAGGCACGTCCTCGACCCCAAGCTCACAATAACATTCCCTTCCGCCGGATGACTCGCCGCCGCCTCCCTGACTTGCGTAGATCTCTCAAGCCGTGTTGGATTTTGCCAGCTACGCAGCGACGTGATCAGGTGACTGCCCCGGGTGGCTTTTGGGATCACGTCGAGCCGGCGCTCGTGTTTGCGTCCCAAGCCAGAGACGCAAAACTCTTCGCGTTGTAAGTTGATGTTTAATGCGTTTCGTTTCCAGCAAGGATTTGCTGCGCACTGAGAAGTTGTACTGAACTGTGACGCGACTCCTTTTGTCCTGCCTGGATTGTGTGTAACAGGGCCCTCCGCCTGTTGTTCGCCTGTTTTTTGCCCTCATGCTAATTGTTATTTATGCTGTTGATACGAAGCTGTTATGAGATGACTTTTCAGCCTTGCTCGTGGTGCCAGGCAGAGCCGGACTCGAACCCGCAACCAAACCCAATGACTGGGAGCTGTAAGGCACCAGCGCTACCCACTGTGCTGAGAACTCCTTCCGAGGCGCCGATGTCCGATAATCAACTTTACCATGATTTTTCGGGTTTGTGCCCTAAGCACTCTGCAGCGATTTACATTTTTATTTAGCAGACCCTTTCTCCAAAGTTGCTTCCAATGAACTCCATATAGTGTTATCAGCCCGCACACCTTATTGACCAGGGTAACTTCTTACACTGCTAGATATACTACTTACACTGGGTCACTCATCCGTACACCAGTGGAACACTCACTCACTCACTCACTCACTCACTCACTCACTCACTATGGGGAACCTGAACAGCATGTCTTTGGAGGGCGGGAGGAAACCAGAGCACCCAGAGGAAACCTACGCAGACACAGGGAGAACATGCAAACTCTACAAAGACTGAGCAGGGATCGAACCCACGTTCTCTCGCACCACCCAGGCGCTGTGGACAGCAGCGCTACTCGTGTACAGCGTTGCCCTGTATAGAGCAGGTACGAATTCAGAGTAAGTTCCTTGCTCCATGGAAGTGCGGTGGGACTCGTACCCAGGACCTTCAGATCTTATCCTTTCAACAGTTCAGCTGACGGTCCGGTGATCGCAAAGACGGTTCTGACAGTTCGTTGTTTGCCGCTGTTTTGGGAACGATCACATAAACGTACATATTTTACTGGAGCAAACGCGCACGTAACGCTCCCCTTAGACAAACGTAAAATTGATTTCACACAACTGGGGGAAAAGAAAACGGTAAATCCCCTGCCTGTGTTTGGCTCAGCATGAGTTAAGTGTGTGATTCATTGGATAAACAGCGAAATGGTGGGTAATGAGTTACGAGCGGAGCCGGAACGTGAAGCCGTGCGCGCCGCAGGTTGCGTTGGGCCGCGGTGAAAACGTGGTGAAACGGCCCTGTTGAAAAAGCTCACGCGGGGGGTACCTTCGCGGGAACAGTGTTCAGCGCGTTTTTGTGCATAAACCGCTGCAACAAACGGTTGAGGGTTTGAGATGACCGGTGGAGGGGTATATTAGTGTCATAAGGTTGTTGGAAATGACCCGGGAATGAACATTCCTCTCGTTTAATGGAAACAAATGTATCTTTCATTACGGTAATGAAATTTGCCGCATTACGTCGTTTCGCCTTCGGACGCGTCTTGGCAGCAGCGTGAGAACGCCTTCCGTTCCTGTGTTAGACCCCCTACGAGGAAGAGCTTCCGGTCGACTCGCAGCGCAACTTTTCTCTTGTTCTGCAGTGTTTTTAAAAATCGGATGCGTCTTTTTGGTGGCATCCGTGAGTGTGGGACCTCTTTAATTCAACTCGCTTCCACGGTGTTTACTGCTTCTGTCTGGTGATCGGTGACAATATGAACACTGCACATGTTTACCAGATTAATGTGGTCAAGTCAGCAATGAATAGGACTTTATAGAGGCCACATTTTTATTTTCAGTCATTTTAAATTGGTTTCAATGCAGCTCTCTCATACACGCTGTCTGAAACCGCTTGTCCCGAGCGGGGTTGTGGTGAACCGGAGCCTAACCCGGCAGTACAGGGCACGAGGCTGGAGGGAGAGGGAACTCGCTCAGAACAGGATGCCAGTCCATCACAAGGCACCTCAAGCAGAACTCGAACCCCAGAGCCACCAGAGGGCAGGACCCGGCCAAACCCGCTGCGCCACCATGCCCTTCCAATGTGGCTCACGTTTAAAGCTATTAAAGTCAAGCCCTATAGACTGTAATTTAACTATTATACGTGTATCTGAGATTTTTACACGTGGAAATAAATTGATGTGCATCGGTATTAATCTTTTGGCGGCTGTGTCTTATTCCTAAAAGTGCTTTTGGATTTAGGAACAGAACAAGTTACGAACACACTTATGGTCTAAAGTGCGTTTGTAACTCGAGGAGCCTGTGTGGTCACAGTACCGCGTTTACATCCATTTACTTAGCTGATGCTTTTCTCCAAAGCGACTTAATGTTAAGCTAATTACAATTATTTATTCAGGTGGGTAATTTCACTGGAGCAATTTTAGGGTAAGTACCTTACTCAAGGGTACTACAGCTGGAGTTGGGACTCAAACATTGGTCTTTGGAGTGCTGGGCAGAAGGTTTGACTGCTGTTCCACCTGTTTCCCCAACTGTGTGGGTGTGTGTGTGTGGGTGGGTGGGGGGCCTCTGGATCATGATGTCATCCAGTGGTGCTGCTGATCTCTTCCCCAACCCCCCGGTAAAGCGATTTCTTGGAAACGTGGCCTTCCAGCGGCGAAGGAGAAAGACGCGATGACGACTCGCCCGGCCAAAGGTCTCCCCGCTGTGGTGCTCGCGTCTGCGCCAGAGCTCTGAGTAACCTGACAAGGTTCAGAGGTGCGGAAGGCGGGGCGGCGCCGTATGTCTTCTGCGGTCACCGGTGCGTGCCCAGCCTTCCCGTGTTTTATAACACGTGTGTTCATTAGCGGCTGTGCCTGGGCTCCCGAGGGAGTGCTGGAGGAAGGTGGGTGAACAGGAGTAGCCAGCCAAAGCTGGGCCACCGTGCGTGCATGCGTGAGTTCATGAAAAATCATTGAAAACAACCTCAAGAATCAACAGTTGAGGTTTTTTCTGGCCGTGACCTTTTGCGTGTCATATGTCTCGCGGTCATATGAGCACCGTTACCACGGTACTGGGTGGCCCGCGTGCGGTCCCTCGACGTCGCAGCTCCGAGTCTCGGCAGTTTCTTGAGACGAGCGCGTGATAGCTGGTGTCCGCTGGTACGCTAGCGCTAGGAGCAGACCACACCGTGAGCTGGTTGCGCTCTGGTCCGCGGAAGGGTTATGGGCTGCGGTCGGGAGCGCTGGGAGCGGGGTGTGGAGAGATTACAGGAAGGCGGCTGAGAGGTGCCCAGGCTCTATCCTGCGCGGGTTCTTCGGAATGCGCTCGAGGCAGAGTCGCGTGCCGCCACCTGCTTCGGAAGTGCGGAGCCGGAATGCCCCCCCCCCAGGTGTCGATTACCTGAGTCCTACCTGCACGTCTGACAGCGAGTACCAGAGGGGAGCTAGTGGGGAAACTGGTGGAGGAGGGCGTTCATCGTGGACCGCGGCTGACGGCGTGGGTGATGGCGCTGCTGCCTTTGGATCTGAAGGTCGTAGGTTCGAGTGCTGCTGACTGCTGTGCAGTAGTCCCCCCCCCGGATATGTTCCGAGACCCCCAACAGATGCTTGAAACCGCAGATAGTACTGAACCCTGTATATACATAGTTATGATACTTCATGAATTAGGCACAATAAGAGATTAAAACAAGAATTAATGATAAAATAGAACATTTCTAAAAATATCCCGTAATAAGTTATGTGAATGTGGTCTCTTTCAAAATATCTTATTTTACTGTTTTCATCACTCAAAACGGCATGCAATGTAAAAGTTGTGAACGGTTTATTTCTGGAATTCTCTATGTGATATTTTCGGACCGCGGTTGATCACAGGTAAGGGGGGACTGCTGTAGTACGTTTGAGCAAGGTATTGCACCAGTAAAAATTACCCAGCTCTATAAATGGGTAAATAGTTCTATGCAGCTTAACATTTCTAGAAAGAAGTATCAGAGAAATACGTGTAAAATAAGACATGGACAGGAAGTTCTGTTGGGTGCTTTTCTGCATCCTGCCCCCACGACCCCGTCTGACAAAAATTGTCAGGTCTGTTTGTACCAGTTGTGTATCTGTGGGTGTCACACACACACACACACACACCCAACCTGCGGTGTGGTGTTCCTCTGAATGAGCACACACGGCGGTTTGCATCACTCTTCTCTGAAATCCCGCAGTTTGCATGAAGTTGGTGAGATGCACTAAATTGCGTTGCGACGCCCCCCCCCCCCCCCCCCCCCCCCATAGCTACGTGTTTATTAAGGTCAACGGTAATGTATCGTAGCTGATGTTTTAAAACTGATGAGTTGCATTTCTTTATGTATCTGTGACTTTTCCGCAAAGTACCTCACAGTTATTGGACCCATTTCTACAGGTGGGGAATTTTTACTGTACTTGTCCAGCGTAAGCAGTACCTGGGTTCTACAACAGTAGGAAGCGGGATTCAAACCTGCATCCTTTGAGTGTAAGGCAGCTGCTCTAACCACTACACCAGCAGCTGTCATCCCCCCCCCCCCGTTTTCAGTGAGGTGCAGTTGGATTTATTTTGTCACATGTGATTTTATGTAATAATTTTTAAACCTAATATGAATATATAAAGTGTGAAGTCGCAAATTGAGTTTTAATAGCAGTTGGGTTTATGTTCGTATAAGGAGGTGTAGTGGTTGGAGCCATCATGCTCTACTCAAGGGACTTGGGTTCAAATCCCTCCTCCATCTGCAGTACCCTTGATCGTGGTACTAATCCTCAACCGATAGAGTAAAAATTGCCCAGCTCTGAAAATGGGTAAATCACAGTAAGTCGCTCAGTGTACAGACGTGCAAGGTCACGTTAGGTGTAAATGTTCACGCGCCATAACTTTATGATCGTGCCTGGATAAGCCTTTACGCAGCCGCTGCTCCAGTATCGTATGCAAACGTTTGCGCATCTCAAAGTCGGAAGGTGATCGGCAATCGTCTGTTCTCGTTTTTATGCAGCTACTCGTGATGAACGTTGGTTCATATGGTGGGAAGAAACAAACTAACTTAAGAATCACACGTCTGCAGCTATGTCTCTCTTTCGCCTACAAACACATCGTATTTTCTGTGAGATGTACGTCACTTTGGAGAAAAGCATCTGATAAATGAGTAAATATAAGACTGTAAGTAGCTTTGAGGTGTGAGATGAACAAATATTGATCATTTTGGTAACTGCTGATGATTCAGCACTTCTGTATTTATAAGGCCGTGTCCAGCTTTCACTCGGTGTCCATGACAACACGTTCTGAATGTGCACATTAAAAAAAAATTTAAACGGAATGTGGAAGCTGCTTCCTGGTGCGACTCATTCGAGTGAAATTTGGTACAATAGCTGAAGGAAAACGAGCGCCGAGATGGAACCGTCAGCGGCGACGGGCGAGAGTCGCTGTCCCTCGAGGACGACTCCGGTGTCGGAGATGCAGCGTGCGGCGCATTGCCGTCAAACTTTTCTTGACCCCACCGCACTTCTTATTTGCTCACTGCACAGGGGTACAGAAAGTTGTTTGGAAAATGTTTATCGCGTTCTGTTATCGCGCTGAGCCTCCTCTAGCAGCCAGTATGTGCAAGTGGAGCTTTTATGGTAAATGATTGACTTTAAGACTGGCGGTTTACTGTAAATGATTTCTTTTTTTTTTTAATAAAAATGTATGTTATAGGTCTGCCTCTGGAAAGGAACAGAGGGATAATATCATCATCATCATCAGGAGGACAACATGTGGAATCATCAGGGATTACTTTGCATCACTTGTCTATCCTTCACCCCCTGTCCACAGTCCTTCAACGAGTCTTGGAGAAAGAGCTCGACACACCAGGAATGCGGTTTCACACACAGTATCTTCAGACTTTGTTTTGAAAGGGTGTCTCCATGTCGCTCCACCGCGACCTAAAGCGCCGGTGTTGTTCATCGTTTGGCCCGTTCAGGTCTTTTTCGGCCTCGGTAGCATCTCCTCTTCTCACCTCTGTTTAAGCGGCTCAGCAGGTAGCCCTGGTGCCACCCAGCTTCGGGGCCGGTGTTTTCACGTGTGGTTTTTAAGCCGGCTCAGCGCGCGTGAAGTTTTGCATGTTCTCCTCACGTTTGCATGGGTTTCCTCCAACAGTCCAAAAACATGCGTTTCAAAGGAATTGGCAGCTCCGAGTCGTGTGTGTGTGTGTGTGTGTGTGTGTGTGTGTGTGTGTGTTGCATTGCTCTGCTGTATAAATGCATCAAAGATGGTAGGGAGTTTACAACAGTGTATCTAGCACAGTAAATTACTGTGGACAAAGGTTTCGGCTAAATACTGGAAAGTGCTGGACGTCCAACGTCGTCAAAGCATCAGCATTAAATGTGTTAGTACAGCTCACCCACCCTCACTCATCCCCCGCTCTGCTAACCCAGGCCTTCGTGAACTATTGTGTATAGAGCCGTACAGGAGGGTGTTTTTGGCGGCGCTGTGGCGTCTGAGTCGGAGGCAATTATTGAGTTCCTGGAGTCGAGGGTTTTGCGCACCGACTTCACAGCCCTGGTTTTTAGGGTTTCTCGGCACTCGGACCTCCTCCGCGGGACGACGCGTGGCTGCGCGGCCTTCGGACGGACTATCCGGCCCGCTCGGGACCGCGCCGCTGCAGCCTGGGTTCCGTCTTCAAGCAAAGTGGACTGAGCGCGTATTACTTATTCATCTCTATATTCCATTCCTTTTGCTGTGGTAAAGTTACCGAACTTTCTGAAGCGAAAACCCTTTTGCAGACCCTCATTCCAGTCCATTAGTCTGCGACTGTGGCCTATTTTAGACTCCGAGTAATGTAGCGGAATTAATCTTGGAAATCTTTCAGCCTGGTTTCCTCTACGGAGAATATATGAGAATAAATATATATTTATAAAACATAAAAGTGTCGTTTTTTCTCTCTCCTGTTTTATGCGTCTGCTATTTTGAGCACTGCTTAAAAGGAAACCACAGGAGGCTGGAAAATGGACAGATAGCGACATGGTCGGAGACCGGAGAAGCAGAATCGCGAGCAGCCGCCTCGGTTTCCTGTCCCTCACGTTATTTCTTCATACCTTTTCGTCTTGTGTCCCCAGCAAATAGTCGGTGTTTGAGCGGTGAAACTTCAGAGCCTTAAAAAGCTTGATAAATTTTGCCGGAACCGGTGTCGATCACGCTGTGGTCTCCGAAACCTCACTCAAGAAGATGAGTTTTTTTTTAGATTTTATTTTTTAAACTGAAGTCAAGTATCAGTTGTGTTGGTGTAAGCGGTGCACGGTCTTTCCGCTGCACCCTCCTGCAGAAGGATTAAAAAGGTCTAGAGGGGGAGGTGTCCTCGTAACTGCATGCAACCAGTTGACTGGCAAGAATAATAATTCTTCAAGGTTCCTGGTATCAGGGTAGCTCAGTATCTGGTACATATTTATCTTAGGAAGAGTAAAGAGTTACTGATCGAATTTGCACAAGCCTCGCAATGGTGAGTAAAGCCAGAATCTGCAGATATGGGGTCATGTACTCATGTACTTTCCAGCAGTCTCTGACATGGGAACGCTGTTGATACTTATACCGCTAAATGCCTGGTGCCTTCGCGCGTTCCCCAGCAAGTGCATGCTCTTGTATGTCACCAGCCTGCCTCCAGGCTTTCCGGGGCATGCTTCAGCGGAGGAGGTCTCCGGGATACTCGTAGAAAACGCATAAGGCAACGATAAAAAGACCTGAAGCGTCACGTTGAATTTACTGTGGTTGCAGCCTTTGTTTACTGCGCTGCGGTTGAGAAGCAGCAAGACCGTCTTCTGAAAGGTCAAACCTTCTAAACGTCTTGTACCGTGTGATTCTGGAGAGTTTTGTCAGCATACCCGTTCGCCTCGTTGAGGTCATTGCCCCAGATATAAGACCGAACCTTCATTTCAGACTTTGGCCTATAAGCCGCCTTTGCCTTCAACTGTTGACGATGGTAAAAAGAAGCGGTCTCACCCCAACTGCACGCACCATGCCCGTGTTCAGGGTCACTGCTCCCGTGTGTGTATTTGTTGTATTTCATTTATATTTATTTATTTTTTGAACTTCAGGTCAGTCATGTCCTTGTAACCTGAGTCCAGAAATGCCAGGGTTCCGGCCCCCCCCCCAACTCAACACGGTAAATTCGTGAGACCTGTAAAGCATCGGAAACGAGGCTGTTCAACTCCTGGTTCTGGATGCCGTGTCCACCAGGTTTTTCCTGTTCTCCTCGTACCGCTAAGGGCTCGGAAGGGGATTCAAGTTGGTTTTCTCAAGACCGTAAGTTGAATTGAATGGGTCGCTGTCCAACTGGAACCCAGATCTCAAGCCTTGGGACAACGAGTCGTAGGTGACTTGGGGATGTTAGTTTTGTACAACAAGCTACTTGGAGTCATTTAGCCATTTGTAGCCATGTGGTTTTTACTGGAGAACTTCAGGGTAAGGACCTCGATCAAGTGTTACGACACGAATGGGATTTGAACCCGAAACCCGTGTGGGTGACTCTGGTCTTGACGGGTACAAACATTCTCCTCCTCGCTTACGTGGAATATTCGGAAATGCTTGGGATTGTCCGCTCGTTGGTGTACAACGAGTGTGTGTAGCCTCCGAGTTAGAGCTACAAACCTACCGCAAGTGACGTGTCGGATATCCTCCGTGTCCCGTTCTCTGTCTGTGTGCTCACTGTGGGTCCCACATCAGCTCATAGTCTCGTTTACAGATATAATATGTGGTAATGGAAGTCGAAGGCTGGAGGGTTGAATTCAGACTGAACGTGACACGAATCCGGCGGACGTTGTGACGGGGGCCGTTTATATATGCGTGTAAGAAGCTGTATAGAGGAGAACGTGGATGGAGGCTGATGCCAGTTTTTATTTTGAATTAATGACTTAATGCTTTTGCACTTGGCAGCCGCTTGACCGCGGAGGAAAAGCGGATCTCGTGAACGGCGGCCCTGACCCATTTAAGAGAGCGATGCCGCTGTCGGAACGAGGGGGGGATTGAGATGGCCTTTACGCTGATGGGCTCTTGGTGTGTTCTGCTCGCATCCGCCCACCGCGCTATTTATAAGCATCCTAAATAATCTCCGTCTCCGGCAGACATGTGCACGGCAGTGGCAAAAGTACAATTGTTTTATTTGCTACTTTTTCTGCAATGTATACAGTTCTGTGCAAAAGGTTTCTAGGCACTCGGGGGGGGGGCAGCAGGAGCTGTAAAGTGAGATTGATTCCAAAAATAATGCTCTTTATTAATAAACTTCCTACAAAGCTTAATAACAATCCATCGTCAACAACCGCTCCTCCTGAGCGGGTTTGACCGGGCCCTGCTATCTGGCGGGTCTGGGGTTCGACTCCTGCTTGGGGTGCCTTGTGATGGACTGGTGTCCCCTCCCCATCCAGCCTTGCACCCCGCATTGTGGGGTTAGGCGCCAGTTCACCACGACCCTGCTTGGAATAAGTGGTTTCAGATGTGTGTGTGTACGTACTTAAACAACATACAAAATTCTTACTGTAACTTTTTGCAAAAGGAGTGTTTGTAAATGTAAAATATGCGGATTGACACTAATGCAGAAGATATTAAATAACCGTTTAAAACAAATATTTTTGTGAAAAATCCCAAGACTTTTGCCCTGTACTCTATGTAGGGATGCATGATCTACATCTTATTCATGCCTTTAGTTCAAAGTCTGCTTATTTGATGATTTGCAAGGTGTGTGGGTGTGTATGCACATAAGAGCCATCTCAGCTCCTTGCCTTCTGGATCAATCTGTGGATCTCGGTTTCTCGATGATCACGGGCTCGTTTCCAAGCGAGAGTTCCTCGAACGAGTCGATGCCCGCCAGCGATCGTGTCCGACGTGCTGCCGTTGAAGGGGGTGGCGGTGGCTTCGCCGCCCGTGTTCCCACCCATGTTTCGCAGATAGCCACCCTTGCCCGGCAAAGTGCCAAAGTCTCTGCCCTTGTTCAGCTAAATTTTGGGGGGGGGGGGAGTGCTTTTTCTTACTGCGGTTGAAAGCGAGCGGAGCCGTCAAAAAAAAGGACGAGTTCAAGTGGCTTCGATTTCGGTTTGAAGTGTGCAGAGAAAGGCCGCTTGATTTTTGAGGACGGAGCGTCGGTTTACGTTCGTACGGAGCACGAGGCCTTCGGCGGTTTGCAGACGGCGTTTTTTGGCGCCTTTTGGCGTTTGGGCTGCATGTCTTTATTTATTTTCTCTTTTTTAAATCCACGCCAAAGTTGTGAAAAAGGCGGGTCCGTTCTCGCCGGCAGTTTGGTCGCACCTTTGGCCGACCCTGTGTGGTCCAGGTCTTCAAGGGACGGCCTTTATTCCGTCAGCCACGAGGGGTGTCACGGTGGCGTTAAATTTCAGTGTGCTCTGGTAACGATTTTTGTAAAGACCGCTTTTGGTTCTGTGCAATTTTTATCGTAAATGACGGCATCGGGTCAGTTCCGCACATCCTGCATCAGTTTTTTTTTTTTTTTTTTTTTTAATAAAATTAATTGTTCCTCTTTTAAAATCGCAGTGGTCTAATGGGTTTGCCTTTCGCAGTGGTTCACGTTGACAGTTTTTATCCTCACCCTTCCCCCAGAGCCCGTGTTTCCTTGAACTAGCCAGGCTGATGCAAACAGCGACATTTGCATGTTATTTAAATTCTTTTTTTTTTCTTTTTTTCCCATTCTTTTATCTCACAAGTGTGTGGCGGCGCATGGGTGTTCATGCATGCTGGCGTGCACATCTCACCCGCAGCTCGACACCCTGCTATCTGCCTGTCGGATTTGGTTGAAAGCCACGGCAGCGGTGTTAAGAGGACGGAGGCTTTCAGGCGCTCTTATTTCCCCGTGGATGAAAACGTGGGCCTCGGTTCAGCTCAGCATGACACTGAAGCTTTTTGCTGGAAAATATGCTGAGTCCAGGCTGTTTTTCTGTTGGGGGGGGGGGGGGGGGGGAGAGAGAGAGAGACAGCCATGGCTTTTCACACCCTCCCATCCATCTGCAGTGAAGGACACACCTAAACCTGCCCTACTTTTTTATCTGGCTCCACCCTACTGGTTCCCCACCCCACCTTTCTGGCTATGTAGCCCCACCCCCTCTGTCCATTTAAATATCCAGCTCTCCCCCAGGAGTGGTGGCCATCTCATCACCTTGGTTCCAACCTCCCTTCGGCCCGTGTGTTTGTCGAGCCGCCGCGGCAGATCCAAGACCTCTGGGCTGGAAACTCCAGCAACCCCCGTTCCCCTCTCTCTGCTGGCGTTTCCTGTTTTGCTGTCCCTGGGGCGACACTCAGCTCTACCTTTCATCCCTGAATGCAAAGAGTTGGCTTCCCCCGAGGATGCAGATGGCCGTTATCGGCTCTCGCCCATCCCGGTGCTACACCTGGCCTCTGCGGCAGCCATCCATCGTGGCCCGCTGCTGTTTGAGGACCTCCGTCCCCTCCCAGCAGCTGGAAGCACAGTGATGGAGTTTGTTTGTCCACGGTGTCCTCAGCTAAGGGCTTTCCCCTCACAAGCCCTCCGGTGCAGCACCGACATCCCCTTTTTTCCCACGTCCGTCTTGCTCTCATCCTCCTACATTTACATTTATTCTTTCAGGTGACGCTTTCTCCAAAGCATCTTATGTTAAGCTTCTTGCTATTTATTAATCTATACAGCTGGGTATGTTTTTACTGGAGTAATTTTAGGGTAAGCACTTTGCTCAAGGGTACTAGAGCTGGAAGTGGGGCTTGAACCTGCAACCTTTGGGTCCAATGGCAGCAGCCATAACCGCTACACTACCATCTCCCTCTGCACTTCTGAAAGGGGCTGCAGTCCATCCCTGTCTAGCTCCATTTTTCAGTAGGAGGTAGAGGTGTGGTAAGATTAGCCCTCCTTAACCTCCTGCTTCGCTGGGCTCATTTTCAGGAGTCGTGTTGAGCAGGACATACCTGGGCCGTCAGATTGTTTCGGATTCCGCGCGTTTCCGTTTATTCGTTTAACTGACTGCTTTTCTCCAAAGCAGTTAATTATTTTCCTATTTATGCAGCTGTGTAATTTTCCTGGAGCAAATTAGGGTAAGTACTGCTCTCAAAGGTACAACAGCTGCAGGTGGGATTCAACCCTGCGACCTTTGAATCCAAAGGCAGCCGCTCTAACCGCTACGGGACGGAATGGGTGTATGGAGATACAAGTAAATGCAGCACCAGGCAGTAAGGTTGCACTGTTGGCTGCGGTGGTCATGTGGCATCGTCTCGGAAGCTCCGAAAATGGGAACGAATCTTCACACGTACGATCCCGGTTGAGCGTTGACTTTTCCAGCGGGTGACAGACACGTGAGTCCAGCACACATTCGTATGGGGAGCTTCTGGTGTGGCCCACAGCAGTATAATACTGTTATTCCTATTCAGCAAATGAATGGTCAACGTAACGCTGTCTGTCTTCGTGGAAAAACAAAATTCAGGTCGTTATTTAACCGGTGGGAGGGAATATTTATTTCGCACCATCGTCTTGGGGGTGGTGAACGAAGCAAAGATAGTTAAGGGGCGCAGGCATCCGGGAAGTGGGTTTGTTAAAAATGCTGGACGGGCTCGGATAGAAGTCGACGGACTGGAACGGTCAAAGTCTTGAGTCTGCTAAAAACCAGAAAACGGATACGATGGACATGGAAGGTGCATCGCACTCTTTTGAGTTCACAGGCTGGTGCGGTGACCGCTGCGTGGAGCCTCTGTTTCCGTGACGATCGTGTCACTTTCCCAACGGCCTCAGCTCCGGATGCGAGGACCGGCGCTGGCGTTTCTATGGTAACCGTGATCCGCTCCTTTGTTTCCCACAGGTGAAGCCCTGATGCCCTTAACCAGATGAGTGACTCACCATGGGCCTGAAGGCCAGGCAGCGCTGGTGAGGAGACGGCGACAAGGCGGACGAGCTCAACGAATTGCCATCGCCCGGCGCCATGAAACGCCACCCTGCTTCCTGAGATTCCCGGACCGCTTCCTGTGCCACACCTGCACGCACACGCGTCCCCCTCTATCACGCACGCGCCATGGGCTCCGTGTTTCTGTGGAAGCTGTCCTCCCAGAAGCTGGGCTTCTTCCTGGTGAGCTTCGGCTTCATCTGGGGCATGATGCTGCTGCACTTCACCATACAGCAGCGGGCCCAACACGAGAGTAGCGCCGCCCTGCGGCAGCAGATCCTCGAGCTCAGCAAGCGCTACGTCAAGGCCTTGGCCGAGGAGAACCACAGCGTGATGGACGGACCCTACGTGGGCACCATGACCGCATACGGTGAGCGGCGCCTTCCTGCGATTGTCCCCCGTTCCCCGTTTGGGGAAGTGGCGTTAAGCTGCGCAACTGCAGTACGGAGATGTGTTGATCCGCAGTGGTTCATGAGTTTATTGATGCGTTTTGGCCGTCACAGACTGACGGCCTTTGTGACTAGAGGGTAAAAAATGTAGCGAAACTGGTTTCGCATCAGTGAACCACATGTGTTTGTGGAAACTGAGAGAATCGTGACTATGAACGTGACGTCTTGGCCGAAAGAACTCGTTTCTGTAAATAATAAACTAATAAGTAATATACAGAAATGCACAAATATATACGCTCGCTGTCTGCGTAAGCGAACGGGTTGGGATACCTAATAACGTCTCGGTGGGAGCCGAAAAGGAACGCCGTTCGTTAAAACATCCCAGAGACCTTTCCACATTCGCTTTAATAAATTTATTCTTATTAATTTCCTGTAATAAGTGGCTGGAACCGCTCTTGTTTGAGGCATCGGAGGTTAGGATGGTCCGTTGGCTTTAAAGCCAAATTCCGGCTAAATGTGAAGTTCTGGCCTTGCTTTATTAACGGAGGTATTTTTACACTGCCGCTCTTTGTACGCCCACGAGCCTCGGCCACGTGGAGTAAACTGAAAAATGGGCAAAACCTAACTGGAGTCTATTACGGCACTCGTCCGCTTCCGGCTCCGTTCAGGGGAGCTGGGCCGCCGCTTTGGACCTCACTTGAGGAACTCGGCGGCCTCGTGAGAGTAAACCGCTCCGGAGAGAGGGTAAACACATCTCCCGTACCCCAGTACACAAACGAAACGGTTGTCAATAAGTTATTCGTGCTGTGCGGATCCCCGCTCTGCATCCGGATTATTATTGATCGCGTGCCGCGGGGACTCGGATCCTCACCCGCGCCGATCTCCGCGACCTGAGCGGACGGCCGCAGGTGGCGCCGCTTAGCCTGGAAGAAACGTAATGGGGTTTGTCTTCAGCTCGCAGGCTGCGATATCCTGTTACCCTGGCTTACGCAGGAAGCGGCTTTAATGCATCAATCGGCCTGCCGTGGCAGAGCGGCGAAGAGAGCAAACCTCAGCGGAGGACAAGCTGCCTCTTTATGGTCCCCTGAGGGTGCGGCAGAAACGCCGATGCGACGACATCCTACGGCTCGAGAGGTCCTCCGGAAGTCTGAGACGGGCGTTCCCCGCCGAGGGTGCCGTCTCTTATCCCAGATCGGGATAGCGGTATAATTAACCAAATGTAATTATTTTAGCTGTTAGGCACGGTGAGAATTATTTTCAGGAAAGCATGAAATTAGTTTGCGCTGCGGAGGATCCGGGGGGCACGGCGAAGCTCGCTCGACTCAAGCACGAGAGCGATAGCTCTTTAATTAAATTACGGCAAAGCTTGCTGAGCTACGGCATTGCGCAGGTTCAGCGAGGGATTTGAAGGCTTGCGGGCAGAACCGACAGGAGCTGAAGCTCTGAAGGACCCCTCCTGTTGGACCTTGGGCGGATTTTGCCATCTTCAGTACTTTTGGATAAAATATTTCGCGGTCGTGTGTTGTATTGAGCAGTGTGGATGGAAGTGTCTCCTGGACAGCTGGAATACCTTTAAGTGGCAGGTGCTGTTGGGATTAGAGCCGCTGCCTTCTGCTCGAAGGACCGAGGTTCGAATCCCTGTTCTTGCTGTAGCACTCTTGGTCAAGGTGCTTACTCTGCATTAATACAGTAAAAATAGCCGTATAATGGGTTGGCGCGGTGGCACAGCGAGTAGTGCTGCTGTCTAACAGTGCCTGGTTTGACCCCTGCTCAGTCTGTGTGGAGTTCACATGTTCTCCCTGTGTCTGCATGGGTTTCCTCTGGGTGCTCTGGTTTCCTCCCACACTCCAAAGACATGCTTTTCAGGTTCACCCATAGTGTGTGAGTGACAGAGAGGGAGTGTGTGTGTGTGTTCCACTGGTGTATGGATGAGTGACCCAGTGTAAGCAGTGTATCTAGCAGTGTAAATCACCTTGGTGAATAAGGTGTGTGGGGCTCATAACATTACATAGAGTTCGTTGGAAGCTGTTTTGGAGAAAAGCATCAAATGAATAAATGTATAAATGGGTTAATCGGTGTCAGTAATTGAGTATTCAAGCTTAGCGTTGTGTGTTGCCTTGGAGAAAAATGTCAGGTAGGCAAATTTTGAAAAAGTAATTTTTGTTTGTTCTAAAAGTGGGGAATTTGTTCCTGGTCGCCTGAGGTCAAACGGGTTTCTTTGCTCCGTAAATCGCACGAGTGACACAAACTGGAAGAACCGGGTTGCCGTGGCCCGTGACCGGAAGAGCCTGCCGAGGCACGATCCGCATCTGCACAATCGGGACCCGCTGACAGCATCGCTCTTCCCACAGGAGTAGGGAGCAGAGCCTGAACTTCCCGTTTCGACAAAGCAGGGGCTTAACGGGCGCGTCCTCCCGAAAACTCGCGCGTTATGGAGTTGTTTTTGAATTAACAACTTGTGTTCTTTTTTTTTTTTAGTACAATTACAGGATCCAGGCCATGTAAGCATTTAAAAGTTTAATATGTTTAGAGATGGAGAAATTCCTGCTCGATCTGGGACTTCTGATTGTCCTCCCGTTAGGACACACACCGACACATGTTCCTCGGTGGTTTCTCTTTCGCGGCTCGACGCCAACGCTCACGTAACATAGAGGAAGTGTCTATGAAAAATATTTTTGTCAGCCAAAAGTGTGACTTTTTTTTGTTCCCCAAAAATGAGTGTGTATGAAATGGGTTCCTTTAGGCCAAAGTTTTTTGGGTGGACTTTCACTGGAAGATCAAGGTAGGGAAGCAGCCGCCACTTTGTTCTATAATCAACTGTAGGGTAAAGAGCTGTCAGAGGAAGAGTACCGCAAACGGGGTCAAACCACAGCTTGGGCTTCGGGTCCCCGGAGCAGCACCGTTCTCCTGGCTCCGCCCTCCAGGTCCATTTTAGGCCTCTAGGTCCAGTGTAGATCTTAATATCCGGTCTAGCTCTTCAGAACCGGTCTAGGTCGTCAGGTCTGTTTCGGGCCTTTGGGTCTATTTTAGGTCTTGAAGACCAGTCTAGGTCTTCGGGTCCATCTGAGGTCTCCAGGCATTGTGAAACAGTTGGCACAAACTCGGGCGAGTGCGAGGAATTCTGAGCATCCATGAACGCGTAATCCAAAGTCAAAAGCAGTGCAGATAAGATCCCCTCCCAGCCCACCGTGGCACATGGTCGCTGTACCCTGCGCTCAGGAAACAGATGGCGGATGCAGGGACATGGTACTAACCTGAGCTATAACAGCGGCGTTGGTGCCTTTGTGTCATGCGGCGCTGTTTATGTCCGTACTGGCAGGATGCGAGGTGAATGCCCAGGGGGACTGATGGTCTCCGTTCCTCTTATCGTGGTTATCCACACTGCATCGCGCCTCACACCGCGGTTAATCTGGCGACTCAAGTGTCAGCTCGCGCGTTGAGGGGTCTGTGCTGTAGAAAAGGGTTTTGCTGCAAAACGGGGCAAAAAGGGTAAAATGTTGTAACTTTAGCCAGGTATAATGTTGCCACTGCAGGGTCAGGGTGTCAAATCATGGTCCACGGCATCTCTCTCTCACTTTGACGTCGTGTAGCTCGTCGTCACCGAGATTGTTGTTTTCTCTGTCCTCGGGTTCTGGGAATTTTCGGTCTCTGGGTCCGAACCTGTGTGTTTGGACACGAGCTCAAATCCCAGCTCAGACCGTGTGAAATTCGTATGTTCTCTGCCTCTTTGAATGGATTTCCTCCCAAGTGCTCTGGTTTCCTCCCACACTCCAGACATGTGCTTCTGTTGAACTGGTGGTTCTAAATTGCCCGTGGGGCGTGAAAGTGATTGTCTTGTGATGCGCTGCCATCCTATCTGGGGTGTACCCTGCTTCACGCCCTATGCCTCCAGGACAGGCTCTGGACCGCTATTAGCCTACACTGGACAAGCAATTATTGATTATGGGTGGGTGGGTGGATTGTCTGTGGACCCCGCTCACATTTCAAATGTGAAAACAGGTCCAACTGATGTCAGAACTCTGACTGTCGTGTTCCTCTCTTGTGTGCACGCACACACACACACACACACACACACACACACACACACACACACACACACACACACACACACACACACACACACACCCCTGTAGTCTCTCTTGTTCTCTTCCAGCAGCCCAGATGTGCAAATCCACTCTTTGTGCTCTTAAATTCACTTTTACCACAAAGAGTGCATCACCGACTTGGTGCATTTTCACAATTTGGCGCATGAACTCGTGCAATTATTAAAGACCTTTTCAGAATGTTTCTAACCGCCAGTCTCGCTCTACCGTCAAGTCGTCGTGCAGGATTCGGCAGAACGACGTTTAAGGAAATGATGAGGTCAGCGGTAAGATGTTTCCAAGTTGGTCTTTCGTTGCTACAATTGAGTGAATAAAACACGTTGCTTCATTATTTGAGGGTCAGCAGGTGGTGTGGTGGCTACAGGTGTCGCCTTGCAATCCGAAGGTCCCGGTTAGAATCCCCGCTCCTGCTGTAGGACCTTTGATTAAGGTACTGACTCTGAACTGATACAGTAAAAATTACCCTGCTCTATAAGTGGGTAAACCGAAGTAAGTAGCTTAGTGTACAAACCTCAGCGTGTGAAGTGCTTTGGACAAACGGGTCAGATAAAAATTTCAGCGTGCCTTTCTGAGCTCTCACCGGGTTTCTCCTACGGTAAACAAAACGTGGCCGTGCTGAAAGCATCTTGGCCTTGCTTCCGGTCAGCGGAAGATGGGGTTGGCCGCATTTGGTCTGCACACAACACTTACGCGGTAAACGGCGCCCGGATGTTAATGCTAAACAATGGCCTTGCTTGGGGGGGGGGGGCGGGGGGTGTCTGCTGAGCAAGGGGTTCGCCGTGTGTCTTGGAGCTCGTGCTTGAACCTCTTCCATGAGATAATGGCAACGCCGGGCCTTTCCGTAGCGGGAGAACATTGGCAGGAGAGGGGAACAGAAAACATGACCTCATGGCGCTGGACGCGCTCCTCGGCGCGGCTGTGCACTTAACCTCTTCATCCGCTCCGAGTTTGCGTAGAGCCACGTGGGGGCTCTTTACACCTTCTTTTACGAGTAATAAAACGGACGATCGAATGTTACGGAGGTAAGGAGGAGAAACGCGGGGGATCCTTGTTGTCTTTAATTTGACTTTGCGCGAGTTGACTGCCGACGTGTGAACTCGTAATTTGACGTTAATTCAAATGCGGGTTTTCGTTGTTTGATGGACCTAATTGATGCTGTGAAGTCACCCTGTTAGGAGAATCATATCTTATGAGATGTGCGGCGATAATTATTGCACAGTACTCGGCATTCGCGGTTCCAGACAGAACAGTTAACGTGTGCATGTTGAGGTGTGAACTTAGTCTTTCAAGTGGCCCAAATAACGAGCAAAAATGCCCTTAAGTGGAGCCGGATGAACCCTGTATCAAATTTTTTCTCGGGGACGAAAATAAATACATACAGTACATATGTCAAAAATATAGCGATAATAACAACGGTGATATTTCTCCCCCAGGTATGTCGCAGTGGGCACTCGGTGTTTGTCATACGACACATCCATCCGTGCATAACGTGGTATTCCATTGGTGTGTCCTGTCACAATCATGGTATATTTAATCTGCATTGTCCCCACACGCTAAATGAATTATGACAGCATTTTAAAAAATGATATTTGAATAATAACAATTTAAATAATAGATATTCGTCCCCTGGATTCCCCCCCCCCACTCTAAAATTAATAATGGAAATATTTTAATAAGTTATAATAGATTGTAATATTCAAATATATGAGAATGATACCATTTAAATAATACATTATTATACTGTGTCTGTATCCTGCGTTGCCTCCTATTGCTGAAGTGAATATATATCACATCTCTGAGATCAGACTATAAATAACACAGGTGTGTTGTGACTGATTACAAGTGTTTGCCTTGTGTGTGGCTTCTGCATCTCTAAGCACTACGCTCCCGGCTGCCTTTGGACCCAGACGGTGCAAGTTCAAATCCCACCTCCAGGTATAGTACCCCTGAGCAAGGTACTTACCCTAAATTGTTCCTGTAAAGTTACCCAGCGGTACAAGTGGGTAAGTACGTGTAAGTGGCTTAACATCATAAGTCGCTTTGGAGAAAAGCATTGGCTAAATGAATAAATGTGAATGTCCCCTTGTGGCAGATCCCTGAAAACCCAGCAGGGACACATGACCCGTGGTCCATGTTACTCCTCCAGCGCTGCACTGTTTCCTAAGATTGCCATCGGCCCCACGGCAGGGATACGTCCGCGGGGTTACGTCCAGTTGGCAGCGTTCAGTTTTGTCGAGAGAGAATGGGATTTATTTAGTCGTCATCCTGTCTATTTCTAGACCCCAGAATGCTCTCTGGGAACGGAGTTTCAGGTCAGCGCGTTCACAGCTGGTCAGGTGCTGGCGGACTTGCACAAGGACATGAGATGGAATAATCGTGTTCCCGAGGTGGAGGGATAATTTGGCATCTGCTTAAAAAAAAAAAAAAAAGTTGCTTAATCCTCTTTCAAGATGCTCCATTCCTCAGAATGTCTCTAAGACACAAGGAATTATGGGAATGCCCTTAGTGCCTTTAATTGTCTGTGTGAAATATTGAATTGCCTTTTTCATGAATCTGTTTTATGGAATGGAGCTGAAATGCCAGTGTTTATTGAGGCCTGCCGTGAGCAGCCATTCATTAGGGGAGACATAATGGGAATGGGATAGTGGGCCCTAATCGCAGCCGGCGGGGTGGGCAGTGTGTGTGGGGAGGGCGGGGGCTTGCCTGGATACGCCGCTTCTCCGGCGTGAACGTCCACAGCGGGAGATGAACGGGGATGTTTTGGTGACCTGATGCCCAGCGCTGCCTGGACAGAGACCTCCAGTTCCATCCAAGTTCCATCCACGGTAGAAGGTGCCGGAGAAACGCTGTTCATGGGCCAGGTTAGGTTCCTCCAAGTGCTCGCAGAGACACTTCCTGCCATCATTAAGTAATGGGGTCCTGAAGCCGCGCGAGATGCGGAAGAGCGGTGTGTCGGCAGAGTAAAGGGCGGTGCCTTTCGCAGCCCGTCGGTTATCTCACCGAGCCGGGATTGACAGGGAACAGACTGCATCACACCTTTCACAAAGGACTGTTGCCACATGGGCACGCGGGGTCATGTTTTGAACCCGGACTTACCTCTTCTCCTCCCCCGGGTCTGGTTCTCCCATGCTGACGGGACGCGGGTCTTCATTTTGTAACTTGCAGGACGTGTTTAAGAGATTTAGTTGCCCCATGGGAGCTCGTCGTCACAGCTGGGTTTTCATCTCCAACATTTTGACTTCAACTCTGCTTCCGAACCATCTGAGGACCTCGTGGCCTGAACCGGGCTGGGCAGATGCTCAGGACTTGGGCCGCAGCACTGGTTCCCATTAGGCATATGGAAATGAGCTGGAACGAACTCAACAGAGTGATATGTTCACATTAACTAGCGATGTAATTCCATTACCTCCTATCCGATTGGTCGAAATGCTGCGTGTTCCACAAATACTGTCTACGAGTTGAAGTTTGTTGCGTTGCTTGTATGTAGGAATCAACTGGCTCTATGTACTTACGTAAAAGATGGTCGATAACCAAGGACCACGCTCCTAGTGGAGTCCTACCTGATGTTTGAGGTCAAGATCACCGCATCATTGATTAGAAATTACATCATGAATGAGTTTTTAGAAAAAAAAAAAAAAAACTATTTAGTTAACTAAATTCAACCATGGTTTAGTGTTGGTTGCGTTCCTTGCATGCACAAGGCATCAAGCCTCGACGTGCCGGCGCGGTGTCTTTCCACCAGCATGGCGGCATACTCTGTGGTGGGATCTGCCACTCTGAACCGAGAGGAACACAAGCTGCTTCCCCCTCCTCCGCTGGTGTCCTCCAGGTTTCTTCAGGTCTTACAGGTCCGTCGACGAGATGTAGAAACGTTGGCTGCCGCTCTTAAATAATTAAGGGCCGAAATGGGATGTAAATCCAAGGCTGTCGATCCAACGGCCTGAAATCCATCACAGGTTGGACATGAAGCAACGTCTAACGCTTTTAAACTGGGTCCTTTTCACTGCAGAGCAAATCTACTCTCTTGTTGGGGAGTTACGGTATGGAGCCGTCACCCTTCACTAAGAAGGTCCCAGGTTTAGGTTTGAATGCTGTTTCTGCTGTCGTACCCTAATCAAGGTACATAGCCCAAGCTGACAGCTTAAGAAAACCCTGCTGTATAAATGGGTAAATTGTTGTAAAGTTGGTGTAACAATGTATGACAAAGCGATTTGGTAAATAAATGACTTTTAAATATTTAAACACTTTTTAAAAAAATTTTTTGTGTACAGGAGGCATAAATTTGTATGAGTTGCTCCTGCAGTTTCACCAAAAAGCGGTTCTAGCTCGACTTGTCTTGAACCTTTACTCAATGGGCTAATGTGATAATGCCCCCCCCCCCCCCTCGCTTTCTCTCTCTTAATTCAATTCAAATAAAAAAAAAAAAACGTTTCTGTTTGTCTGTGCCACAGACTTGAAGAAGACTCTGGCCGTGCTCCTGGACAACATCCTGCTGCGTCTGGGGAAGCTGGAGGCCAAGGTGGACTTGGCCATCTACAACAACACGGGTGGCAACCTCACCAACGGCACGGGCGGTGGCGCCTCGGCAGTCAACGCGGCCAACGGTGACAAGGTGAACATGGCAGGTGGGTGATGTACGGAGCTCTACCGCTAATAATCTGCACGTGCTTCCACACGGTCGCCCGTTTGCCGTCTCTCTAATACGGGGCTCCCTCTTTGTCCCCTGTAGCCTTGTGGCAATTCAACCTAGATAAAATATCACTTTAAAAAGTAACCATGTTGTAGGCAGTACGCCTCCGTAACCTTGGCAATTTTGGCACTAGCTCATCCTTTGGATGAAGAGGTGGTGAGTGAGAAGTTAATGTGTGTGTTGCAGAAATGGATAGGTGTGACATCTGAGTCAAGGGGGGAAATTTCTCAGTATTCAGGGACAGGACTGTGTTGAGCGCCATGAGCTCCAGCAAGCTCAGTTTGCCCCGTTGTTTTATCTTCCTGGGGGTTTTAATGAGCCCCCCCCCCCCCCCAAGGTAGTTGGCTGGAGATTCTCTTTCCCCGAGAAATTGCTACGTTTCCAGGCCACGTGCACACCGCCGTTGCCACCATGGTTCGTAACTGCCACCGACCCAGCCCACCACTCTGCTCAGTGTGGGGAGCAATGCATGCTGGGTAGTGGTTAGAGCAGTCGCCTTTGTACCCTAAGGGCTCGGGTTCAGATCCCACCTCCTGTATCATCCTTCATCAAGGCACTTACCCTAAATTGCTAAAGTACATATTATCCAAGTGTGTCAATGAGTAAATTAGTACATTGTTACATTACAGAGTAGCACTGTAAGTCGCTTTGGATAAAAAGTATCAACTAAATGAATAAATGTAAGTGCAAGGCAGGAAATCGTGGTGCGGCTGAACTTTGCTCCAACTGGCCTGTATTGAATTCTGAGGAAGCGGCCCTACGTCAGCACAGGAAACCGGTAACAATCGGGCCTCGGTCATCTCGGACCGGGACAGCGCAACCCAAGTGGAGTGTGAGTCGCAACGCCCGCAGAGGCGTTTATTGATACCCAACCCAGCTTCCAGTTTTAACAGAGCGCTGCGCCGTGACGGAGAAACTATCTGGAAGGGTAAACGGGGCGTTGACGAGGAGTGCGGCCGAGCTCCCCGCCTGTGGGCTTCGCCGGGTCCCGTTGCACAGAGCGGCGCTGTCTCTCCCACCCCCCGAGGGGGTATCCCTGCCCTTACTCTGCTGCCCCGAAACAAAGGTGCCCTCAGTCCACAGAACCCCGTCACACAGCACAGAAAGCCGTTTCCTGCATGGGCCTTTGGCCGCTACGTCGGGAAAACGAGAAATCACGGGACATTTATTACTTCCTGCAGATTGTTTGTTTCTTTTTTAATATTGTTTTGAGCGGGAAGCTGAGGAAATGAAGTACTTGCTTGTTGTTGGGAGCCCAGGAAATAAATTGCCATAGCTGGCGAGGCATTTGGACGGTTTCCTTTGAATTTGTGCTGCGCGAAAGCAATTAGTTTGGAGTCGAGTTGTGATGGGAGAGTCGCGATCGGAGAGGAGAGCGGCGGCACCGCTTTCGGGGGACTCTGCCCTCGTTGCAGGAACAAGGCTCCTTTATTCTGTACGGCTGACCTGCGTGACGACGCGACGGCATGCAAGGCATCCGCAGGCCAAGTTCCAGAGGCCTCTGCTGCACATAAATGTCCCGTCACCGTCATCTTTCTCGAACAGCACCTTGACCGTACGCTGCGGTCGCACTGTTAGGGTAGGGAACCGAACGCCTGCTGCTGGGCAGTCTTTTCGAAAAGGATCCGAGCAGCCGAGACGGGGTTGGAACTGTGTCAGGTCTCTCTTAGATACGCGGCGCGTTCTGCGAGCCTTGCTGCTGGTGGGCCGCTGATAAGGCGAACCTGTCTGCATTCCAACCCTCCCACACCCGCTTTGAGGTGCCAGGTTACGAGATCGTAGGACAAGGAATGAAATGCACGTGTTCGATCGGATGAAGGAGATGAAGAACGTGGGTTTTAATGAGGAGTCGAAGGGTACGGTGAGATCTTCTGGATGTTTCTCTGACCTTTTAACTCCTTAGCTGAGGGTCCAACCATGAGAAGTTTTTGTTTGCCTTTTGAGCCTTGAGCTTCTAATTGTCATGGTTATTGCGACACCTACAAATAGGTAACGAGTTTTTCCAGAGTTTCAGTCTAGTTCTCCACACCAGAGGCGCCTTGTTATTTTTATTTATTCGTTTACAGACTACCGTGTCCAAAGTGACTTAGTGTTTCTGCAGAGCAGGGTAATTTTTAATTTAATTCAGGCTAAGTACCTTGATCAGCGGCTCTACAGCAGGAGATAGCGTTTAAACCCACGTCCTTTGTAGCTTTAACTGCTATGCCCCCTTCTGTCTGTTGCTACTGTAGCTGTAAAACACCTGCCAATGCACATCATACTGCTGCAAGATCAGAGGCTGTTTTTTTGTAGATTTTTGTGTGCCTTTTGAGATTTTACAAGATTTTATACATGGGGCAGCAGGTGACGTACTACAGTTGCCTCCCCGCACTTGAACGGCCCAGGTTTGAATCTCCCCTCCTGCTCTAGTGCCCTTGAACTGTATAAATGGGTACATCGTTATAAGCGACCCAACATTGTATGTTGCTTTGGAGAAAAGCTTCAGGTAAATGAATTGGTGTAAACGGGTCGAATTTGGACCATAGATTTCGCTCTTGGATTGCCTCAAGTGGCTGAGTTTGTGTCACAACTCTTATCAGCACCTTGGGAACATAGTAAATGTGTGTGTCAAAGTTTCTTCCCCCAAGCCATCACACTCCTCAATACTCAGGGTCTGGACTGACACGAAGTTGCTTACTGGTCGGTGCTCAACTGTCCGTCATTGTGCCTATTGTCCTGTTTTAGTAATTGTTGAAATGTCCAGCACTGTTTGCACAAGTCTTGCACATGTGCACTTTATGTAGTCTGTGTAGGTAACTCTTGTTTTATGTAGCACCATGGTCCTGGAGGAATGTTCTTTCATTTCACTGTGTACTGTACCCACTGTATATGGTTGAAATGACAATAAAGCCCCTGTCTCGTCTCGTCTTGTCTTGTCTTGTAAATGATAAGAGATATTGCTGCTCCTGGAAGGGCATTTTGAAAGTTGGCTTTGCACAACATGAAGAGCAGGAATCAACTTGCAATTTTTTTTTCTTTTTTTCAGCAGAAATCATGCCTTTTAATGCATTCAGCTCCTTTCCTGTTAATTTGTACATCGTAATTGGGTCTGCAGGTCTTGTGATTTGTTGAACTCTTGCTCTTTGCAGCACTCTTTGTTGCACACTGTTACTTGGAATTCAGAACAGAAATTTTAGGGGGGGGGGGAAATATTATGGGAACAGACCTAAGACCCACGAATGGGAATTATTTGCAGTTTATTCTTTTTTGCTCGTCGGCTTCATCTGCGCGCGTTTTCAAAGCAGTGCGTGGCTTGGTAAACAATAACTCGGACTCAGTAAACATGTTGCCAAATGATGGAGACATACAGTTGCAGACATGAAGTTCTTGAAGTAGTCACTTAGTTTGAGGTATGGTCTACAATAGGGCTTTTATGGACTGGAGATAAACCTACAACGATGGCTTGCGGGCATTGAAGCCACAGTCTTCGCAGCAATTGTGCCCGACATTCTAAACTCCCAGACATGTAAAGCAGTGCGGAAACTCTTTCAAAACCCAACTATGTCTCAATCATAACGTCTCAAGATGATCAGGAAGCTTCTGCCCAAACCAGCTCCTGGTTGATGGGTACCTATTGCAACAGTGCTTACTGCTCTTGGGGAAAAATGAGTTGGGTGTTTGAGTTCCAAACACTGAGCTCAGTTTGTTCATTTTTGTGGTCAAGTGGGAAGAGAAGCAGAAACGTCGCAACCGGCTCGTGGCTGCGTCTCGGCTCATTGTATCAGGAATGCTGAAACACAGTTGTTATGACCCGTGTAGTGATGCTCTGGCCATTTTGGGAAGTATGGTATGATGAAAACGTTGCTTTTAGGTGTTGGTGCCAAAGCTCTCAAGTTCAGCTCAAGATTGGTTCAACCTGCAGGAAAAATGTGAAGTGTTCAATTGTCAGAGGACTTGAAAAATCAGGCAGGGTTGGAAGGTTTTCGACCACAATCATGAAGACCCTTGGAACGCTACCCTACTTTGATCACTTGAGAATGATGACTGCAGGTTCACTAGGAAGCTACGCGGTTAGAGCCGTTCACATGCATCTCTTAGGACATCGAGCAGAGACAGTTAAACCTCATGGTCTGCTTCTGATGAGGAGGTTCCATCCTGAGCTTTCAGGGTAGTATTCTGTGTTTCTGCGCATGTTTTACCTGTGCTTAATGAGCTACATTTCTCTATATGTAGGTCTTTAGGTGAGCTCTTCCAATCTGGTCAGGGTAGAAGACTGATGCGGTTTTAATGAGAAGCCTGTTGCTGGGTCTTGAACCTTCCACTGATTGGCGACTTTGTCCTCACTTTTGATACATCAGGTGACCTGAGGGCAATTCCCAGTAGTTTTTGTTTTTAGCAGGACTTCCATTGCTCACCCCATCTGCTGCCCCTCATATGTTTGCCAAACACACTGAACAAGAAGATGCCTTTGGTCTTCAGAATGAAGTCCCCCCCCATAGAGTCTTGGATCTGCACACTGTCGCTGCCGCTCCTCATCCCACACGAAGAGGTGAACTCCTCACCTGCACAGACTCGTCCTATTATGTGCAGCCCACCAGCCGATCGCTGGCATCGGTCCCGGGGCTTGTTGCTGTTCTCCGTTTCAGCCCTTGGGGATTTAAGGCCTTCTCTCTGACTGCTCTGTAAACGTCCTTTTTGAGTACAGGTCAGAGGTTTGATTTAATCTGGGTCTGTGTTGGATTTTCCGCCATGCGGTAATTGAATTGGGCATCGTAGCGGCCACAGCGGACCCCACGCTAAAGTTCTAGGCTATTCACTCCTTTGGCCCTGCGCTTGTCTTTTAGTTGGATTTGATGCTGTATTTTTCCCAACGCGTCTGAAAACCACAGGTAGGGCACTGTTGCGGTGGCGTTACAGGCGTCACGACTATCACTCTTCCTTATTGTGGATGAATTTTGATCCCATAACACATAATTACTGTTACTGTGTTGCACCATATAATTTGTACCTTTTCCTATGCAACAAAAATTCAAAATAGGGGAGTGTGTGTGTGTGTGTGTGTGTGTGTGTGTGTGTGTGTGTGTGTGTGTGTGTAAAATAGGTCATTTTTTCTTTTTTCACTTTCCTCCTAGGAGGAGAAGTTGGACTGAGACTCTTGTGGTTCATTGAGGATATATGAAACTGTGTCTTTTCCTTTATTCATGCACTCTCTTGTAATACTGAGATGCTCATTTGTCTTCTTGCTTCACTTCCCCCTATTTGATCGCATTCCTGTTTTTCACAGATGCCAGCTAATGGCATTTGTCTCTCTATGTATTTACCCCCCCCTCCAGTGGAGGACACCCTTCAGTCTAGTACATGTAGTACTACATTTTATCACTCACCTTTGTCCTTTGCCCTTACGGAAGCTGTATTAAGGCTCTGTGAAACCAGGGCTGTGGAGTTGGTACACAAAACCTTTGACTCCGACTCCAGTAACCCTATAATTGCCTCCGACTCCACAGCGCTGTGTGAAACTACCGAGGTAAGAAGCTGGGTAACAAATTGGGTGGATGATAGAACATCTCACCTGAAGGATCATGTGGCCCAGACAGACAAAGCCTTGCCTGTGGTGCTCTCGCTGAAAAGACCTGGGTGAATGGAACCCCTAGAGAGTGGTTGGAGGCCTATGGCAGGGGGAAATAATGGTGTAAATAAAATTGACTAGAACTGACTGGATCAAGGTAGATCTAGACTGAACAAGACTGACTGGAACATGGTCGCAGCAGATCGAGACTGTTGTCCTATGAAAAGTAGTTGCTCTAAATTTTGCCAGTGTGGCCACATCTTTTAATACGCTCATTGTTTCCATCATTTCGCCTCTGCTTGCGGACAGATTTATATGGGTGCCTGCTGGTGGAGAAAGTTCTGCACAGTGTTAGTGCCATTGTGGTAAAGTGAACTGCTGACAAAGTGTGAAAGCTTGTCGTTCACCCCCCCAACCCCCCGGGATGCAGAAAACAGGCTCTTTGACAGTGCTGTGCATGAAGATCCTGATGGATATGTCAACCACGCTCTATACTTATGCTCATCCATACCAGGAAGACGGAGCTCCAAAGGGAAACGTGCAACACGTTTGCAGGGTGTCGCAGTGCTGCGGGCATGTTGCCTTTTGTTTTCATCTGCATGAGCCTGTTTCTCATTAAAGCTCGTTTTCGAGTTTTGTATGAACCGCACAGCTGATCCACGGCCAGTGATAGGCAGCGACACGCTCTGTCGCGACTGCTTGGCTTCCACAAGCCCGGCTGGAGACACTTGGCCTCTCTGGGAGAGGAGGTGTCTGAGGCACGCAAGCTTCTTCTGCACCAAACACTCTTCTGTGAATGACAGGTTGACCACGTCTGCCTCTCTCTGTCTTCAACCCGCCCTCTTTTGCTTCCTGGACCCGAGTCCCAATCCCACTCAAAGCTCCAAAAAGTGACCCTCCAAACATCTGGAAAGCTCCCATGGCCCATGATCTGCATCCCCACCCATGCTGCACAATGAAGTTGGAGGTCGTGTCCTTGTGCTTTGTAAACAGTGCGTGCTAATAGTTCCCCGAGGCAAACAGGAATGCGGCTTGACTTCACTTCAATCCCTTCTTGTATGCTGCTCATCTTCGTTCCTGTAAGATGTCAGAGATCTGTAAGTCCTTCCTTCTCTTGATGTTTCCTTTGAGTTCTCATTGGTTTGTTGTCATATCTCTGTAGACTTTGGACTCTAAACCAAAACATCTAAACACTACAAAATGTCACTGCCTTCAGTGTTCTCTGTATGATTAAGCCCTAAAATAGACAAATTAAATGTTTCAAAGTCACCTTAGGTAAACATGTCACTCAAAGAAGCATGAGATGCAGTTTCTGATTTGTCTTTTCTGCAATTACTTGCTTCAACAAGTCACCACATTTTTAGCTCTGCACCACATTGTGTGGAGATTGAATTCCTTCTCAACGACAGCAGTGCTCAGGAAAAGTTCAGGGGGAAAAAGATGAAGAGGAACGTGAGCAACTAGTTGTATCCGCTCAGTTGCGGTAACAGTGGATAGGCACCTTTTTACTGAGGACGCAAGTGTAAGACAACATTCTGGAGGTCCTCCATGTGGTTGCTAAGAGTCAACGTTGAAGAAATGGCACATTGCTGGATCTCCAGGGCCATTTAATCTGAAATGAGTATCTCCTGCTTCTGGGCTCCGGATGGTGACGAGTGAATCCCACTCCTGACACCAGTGTGTTGACTGATTAATGGCTACGAATACGGATGTTGAAAACATGGCCGTCAGTTTCCTTTGTTCACTTGATTAAGGCCCCAAGTTGGCGGGGAGATACTCACACAATCATATCCCAGTCTTCCATGCAATTCCTTCGGAAAGCATTCTCCTTCTCTGCTGTAATGCATATGTGGACTTGTGGAACAAAGGAACCATTAAAACCTCTTCCTCGTCTGTTGTACTCATCACCCCCTGAAGGTATTGTTTTAGCGGCTGTTTTGGATTGGAGTGCTTGGCTGCTTTTCGCATTCTGTTCGTGGGAATGGGGCTGTGAGATGAGCTGGGAGAGAGAAGCGGAGAAGTGCGTTTCTCAAGCACTGCATCATATGCTTCACTGACACATTGTAACAGCCCCATGTAGGACGAGAGCCCACCGCAGACCAGTCGAGACGAAACCCGCTGCATAGCAGTATGCAATGTTTGCGTGGAGCTTCCGCATGAAATTGTTTGTTAATGTTCTGTGACCGAGTACAAGTAATGGACAATTTTATCTCCACTATCTGGCTGGTTCCCACTCGTTTTCCATGTCGTTTTCTCTCCGCTCTGTCAGCCCATCTTGTTCTCCAGCTGTACTGCCCACATGCTCTCACTCTCACATTGCTCTGCTTTTCCTAATTAATCTGGATAAATGGAGAAAAGTTAGTCATGCCTCAGAAACAATAACAAACTCAATGTTGGCAGAGTGTCCCTGGCTTGTCGCAGTGGACTTTGCTGGCGGTGCAAAAGAGAGCTCTGGGGCTGGACCAGATTATCTTGGTGGACATGTTTTTCATTGTGCGCACTTGTCGTTCCTCTTCTACCCAACGTTCCTCACATCTGCCTTTTAGTCCCCACCCCCCACATGTAGCGCAGATCCGTCCTGCCAAGACCCCGAATGCTGTGGTGCAAGAGTTAAGAGCTCAGAGGTATAAGCGTAAAGTTCCTAGTAGCATCCTTAGGTTTCCATTTCTTCATGTAGCTGATGCTCTTCCCCAAAGCAACTTACCGTTAAGCTGCTTGCAGTTATTTTTGTATTTGAACGGTTTGGTGGTTTTGACTGTTTCGGGTTCAGGGTAATTACCTTAATCAAGGGCGCTACAGCAAGAGGTGGGATTCGACCCTGGGTCCTTTATGTCCAAAGGCGGCAGCTCCAGCCTCTACGCTGCCTACTGCCCACTTACATTCATTCATTTAGCTGATGCTTTTCTCTAAAGCAACGTAGTTTTAAGGTACTTATACAACTAGGTAATTTTACTGGAGCAATTTTAAGGTAAGTACGTTGCACAAGGGCACTACAACTGGAGGTGGGGGTCAAACCTGCGACCTTTGGGTCCAAAGGCAGCAGCTCTAACCACAATGCTACCACTTGTTCAAGTTACTTACCCTGACTTGATACAGTTAAATACTCATCTCTATAAATGGGTCAAGAAATGTAAGCAGCCTTGGGGGAAACTATCAGAATAGGAACCATTAAAAATTAATAATTGTGGGCAAATGATTATAGATTCTAGTCCAAGACTGGGCCTAAAGTTTGTACCAACGAGGACGGTACGTGACCTGAATTGCTTTGGATAAAAAAAACAAAAAATAAAAATCCTGCAGCATAAATATTAAAAAGGCCAAGCCTTGTAAGTGGTTTTGCGATTAGTTTTGTAACTTCACTCCAGCGTTGTGACGTTACCTCCCCGCTCTGACGAACCTCCGTTTCGTCTGCTTTCTCAGGTCTTATTGGGTAACAAAGCCGGATTAAAAAAAAAAAGATCCCCGATTTCTTTCCGGCCTGAATCTGCAGTCATTTTTGGAATGTCAAGGTGTGACATGTCTGTGAGCCTGTGGCCCAATCCGGCCACTTCCCAAGCCCACCGCTTCCATTAGAGGTCTACCTCTGCTTTTATTCGTAGACGATTGGATTGCGAATCCCACCCCTGTTTCACGGGCTGTCAGCATCCCGTTGGCAGGCAGGATGTGCCTGTGTTGTTCTCTTTAGCTATTTTTAACGTGAGCTGCTGCGGCCTCCCATTTTAAGTTCAGGAGGAGGAACCCCCTCCTGGGCTTTGTGAAGAAAACATCGAGAGGCTTCCAGAAGGGTAGCGTTTCGCTAGTGTAGTACACAGAGAGAGACACACACCCAAACGCACTCTGTCTGGGTGTGAACAATGGCTAGGTGGAGAAATGTCCTTGTCTCAAACCTCCAGTTTGTCCCTCTCCAAATTTTGGGGCACCTTGGGGTTTCGGACCTCAGCTTCTCTTCCAGCTGCTCTTGGACGGAGAGCGTCGTTTCGGCTCTGTGCCTAAAAATATTTTAATCTGTCAGTATCTCCATTTTCATCCTGTCTCCGTTGCCCTTGGAAACAGGAAGGACAGGTTCTGTTTGTTCTCGCAGATCAACTAATGCTTTTTGTCCGTCTTGTAATGTCACTGCTGCTGCTCTGGGGTGATCAAGGTCCGTGTTACTCTCCTGCCGAGCTCTTGGTCACCATCGTTAAGGTCCTCCTGGGAACCTAGCCGAAAGCTGACCTCGGTGATGCAAGTCCAGCAGAAGCCAAGTTGTAAGAGTTACCGCGGTGAGCAGTGCCACATCCATGTCGGTTGCTTCGTTCCAAAAGCACCGGAATTTCAAAGTGATGTTTTATAACCGGCACGGTATGGGCAGCACAGTGGCACACTGAGTACCGCTGCTATCTCATAGCGCCTGGGTGGTGCGAGAGCACATGGGTTTGATCCCCTCAGTCTGTGTGGAGTTCGCCTGTTCTCCCTGTGTCCGCGTGGGTTTCCTCCGGGTGCTCTGGTTTCCTCCCACAGTCCAAAGACATGCTGTTCAGGTTCCCTGATAGTGTGTGAGTGGTGGAGGCAGTGTGTTCTGCTGATGTATGGATGAGTGACCCAGTGTAAATAGTGTATCTAGCAGTGTAAGTCACCACGGGGAATAAGCTGTGTGAGCTCATAACACTACATAGAGTTCATTGAAAGTTGCTTTGGAGAAAAGTGTCTGCTAAGTAAATAAAGGCAATAAAAATGCCTGGTGGTCTGAGATGCAGCTCGACGTTCCTGCGAGCCACACGGAAGCTGAGGCCTTCTCCCTGCTGCTCCGCGTTGCATCATGAAAGCTTGCCTTGAAAGCTTTGTTCTTTGAGACGGCGAAGAGCGGCGCGTCGGCAGGGTCCTAATCCTGCCCGAGTTCGGCGGAGCGTCTCCTTTATCAGAAAGGATCTTTTTCAGCATTCGTGCAGCAGCGCAGGCATGAAATCGGCTGACGTTTGCGTCAGACTATCTGCTTTTGTTTAGATCACGTTACGCTAGACCACCGATCATTAGAAAGTTCACATTTTTAACCCGCTCGGCCCGTCTCCACGCCGCTCCGATGAGCGCACCACGTGGGAGGAAAAATTAGCTCCATCCGTCAACGTCTCCCTACCGAAAGGCTGATTGAATTGAAAAGTCCAATTTTTTTTTTTTTTTTTTGGTTGTCTCAAAGTACCTCTATGGTGTGGAGTCAAATGGCAGAATCCTTTAAAACAGGATTACCGTATCAGCAGAGCTTTGCTCGGGTTCGAGCGAAACTCGAGCAGGCTGAAGTCATAATTAATTCATTCTGTGGATTTATCACGGGCAATCCACCTTCCACGTCGTGCTTTGTCGCCTTTATTTAGGGGGCTTTGTCAGCGCTGCAGTGTTTAGTGCAGAGGGTCCCCAGCAGGAGCAAGAGTCATAAAATACAAGTGCGAGAGAGAATATGTGCGAATGAAGTACCGCTGTCCTATGTGCAACGTGATGACTTCATTACACCCTCCTCAGACAGGAGACCGTGGTACACTCTGGAAAACAACATGACTCTGCGGTATTGGTGCAGACGGGTGTGTGGTGTTACTGCAATCCACTGTAATGTCCATTGTGATGGCGCAAAGTGTAATTTATTTTACAGCATTTAAATCCCTCTTTCCTTCAATGGGGGGAGACTCGAAGACCTCGAGACGAGAGAACACTGATCTCTCTAAGATAGTGGTGTCGGTGCTGCCTTGTCATGAGACCCACCGCAGTCCTGGTACTTCGAGTGGTACCTACCCCAGATGCGGATCGCAAGCTTCTCAGCTATTTCGTGCTTTGGGACATCAGGACATACGTTGTGTGGAGGATTGGAGTCAACCAGTGTTCACATCTTAAGTTGTTGCAGAGTCTTTCGATGTTAATCCATTTGTCTTTGACTGTAAGGATTAAATGATTGACCCCCTGAAACGTTGCGTGTGTGCGTGTGCGCCTGCATGGACCCATACCTGTCCTGTCCTGCCCTGCCCTGCCCTGACCACATCTCTCACCTACCCATAGATCTCCTGAACGGGGCCCAGGAGAAGTGTGAGCTGCCATCGCTGGATGGGTTCCCCCACTGTGAGGGCAAGATGAAGGTGAGCAGCCTGGTTGTCTCCCTCCAGGAGTGTGTATCTCCATAATGCCGTCTCTCTCCATGGCACTGGCCATTAGCACTCCCATCTTGTGTGGGAAATGTCTTGATCTTATGAGTGGTCGGTCCAGACTGAGGTCTCAGTGAATAGTGTGTGAGCTTGCGACTGTCTCCAGCTACGGTACCTATTCCATATGTCCTCCCTGGGCAGTTAGTGGCATGATTATATTTTTAATTTTTTTTCTTTCATTGATGTCACACAGTAAATGTTACATCTATAATGGTTTACATTTACATGTATTCATTTAGCAGACTCTTTTCTCCAAAGCGACGTACATCTCATAGAATATACGTGTTCATTGCATTAGCAGGAAGAGACACTTAGATGCAGACGTGATTCTTAAGTACAGTTAGTTTCCTTCACTATATGCACCGACGTTCATCACACAAGTAGCTGCATAAAACTTTGCCAGAATATCGCCGATTCCTAATCACCTTCCTAGTAGTATTTGAGATACATATAAACATTTCCGTTACGTTGCAGGAGTGCCTCTGTAAAGGATTGATCCAAGCATGATCATGAACAGTTATACCTTACGTGAACTTTAGAGTTGATGGGCGAAGTGAGATGAACTCGGAAGAGATGAGTTTTAAGACCCTTTTTAAATATGGACAGAGATTCAGCAGTTCTGAGTGAGGCGGAGGTCGCACCACCACAGCGGAGCCAGAACCGAGAACCTCCATGTTTTACGTTTCATGCACGGGACCACCAAGTGGGTAGATGTGGAAGAGTATAGCAGTCTGGTTAGAGTGTAGCAAATGATCAAGTCTTGTTGATGGCTGGGAGCAGTTCTTCTGATGCATTTTTAGGCCATAACCAGGGTCTTAAAATTTATCTGGGCACCTATAGGAAGCCAATGCAGAGAAATGAATAGAGAAGATACATGCGAACGCTTCAGCAAGTCAAACACAACTCGGGCAGTTGTAGAGGTTTGATGGCAGAAGCAGGAAGGCCAGACGAGAGAACTGCAGAATCCAGACGGGATGTCAGCATGGCCTGGACAAGTAGTTGGGCAGAGTCAGTTCCGAGGTAAGGACAGATCCTGCGAATATTGTGCAGGATGTGTCTGCAGGACCGGGTTGTGGCTTCGATGTGCTGAGAGAGAGACTGACTTGAGTCAGTTGTCACTCCCAGACTCTTAGCCGAGGAGGTAGGCGAAATGAATGAGTTGTCCAGTTTGATCGATAGATCGTGACAGGAGGACAGGCCAGTTGGGAGGTGTAGGATCTCTTTTGGAGAGGTTGAGTTGGAGGTGGTAATCAGACATCCATGCAGAGATGCCTCACAGGCAGGCAGCAATGCGTGCAGAAATGTCTGATGTTCCAGGTGGAAAGGAGAGGAGGAGCTGGGTATCATCAGCATAGCAGTGGTATTTTAATCCTGGGAAGGCTATGACAGGGCCGAGGGAGGATGTGTAGATCAAGAAAAGCAGAGGACCCAGTACCGAGTCCTGCGGAACACCGTGTGAGAGAGGCAGAGGAGAACGGGAGTCCCACCAGACCACTTGATGGGATCTGTCAGATAGCTAGGACTCAAACCATCTTAGTGCTGTGTAAATAGTATCATTATTGTAAGGGGACAGCAGGTAGAGTATCGGTTACAGTGCCTTCCTATCAAAGCTTCCTGGTTCGAATTCTGTCTCCTCCTGCGGTAGCCTTGATGAAGGTACTTACACTTAAGTGATACAGTTAAAAAAAAAAAAATACTGAGCTGCATAAATAGGTAAATCAATGTAAACAATGTTGGGGGTACAAACCTAACATTTTAAGTTGCCTTGAAAAGAAAGTCAGATTATTATTATTATTATTATTTATTATTATTCATAATGTACTCATGAAGAATTAATGGATTACCAGTACTTTTTTTTTTAATCCCCACCTGAGGCCCACAATGTCCATGATTTTGTAGAACAGGAAAAAAGTGGCAGTGTTAGATGTACGGAAAGTTCTTTCGTCCCATGCAAAGAGCGAGATGTTTGACCAGGGAGAGAATGCGATTTTCATTTGATGTTTTATTCTTTCCATTTGCATTCAACAGTGTCTGTTTTACGTTGACGGACTTGCCAAAAATTTCAGACGCACTTAGTACCTTTAGGTGTAGGATTTAAATATCTACCACTGCTGTCAGCAACACTTTCCAGGACTTCACTATGTTTTGGCTCTCAAAAAATAGTTTGATTTTGGGGAAGGGTTTGCTTCCAGCACAATTGAAAGGTAATATCCTCTATCATACATACTGTCCGAGTACCTCCTGGGGCTTCCTGCAGAAAGCACCTTTTATTTTTAATATTTCTTTTCGCACCTGACGGTGTCCCTGCCTGACCTCTACTCTTCCTCTTCCTCAGTGGATGAAGGAGATGTGGCGGTCGGATGCCTGCTACGGCAACTACGGTGTGGATGGTTCCACCTGCTCTTTCTTTATCTACCTGAGCGAGGTGAGTCCATGCAAACACATGCAAAACGTGATGTATGAACATCACTTATTGCATGCATGTGATATCAGCTTGTAACAAAAAAGTGTCTGATTTTGCATATCCCATTTTAGATAAAGGGGTTACCTGGAATAGAGAAGTGAACATGTGAGTGTAAGGTTCACCATAAATCTTAACAATTGGGGCTCTGTATTCCCAAGTAGGTCAGAAGAATGACTCTGAATGGTTTAGTGTGGCTACGGCGAGTAAACTGTTGGCTTCTCATACCGTGTCCTACAGCCTCAAACATGTCCAACACTCTCGTGAAGATCTAGCGAAGTCATTGCTTAGATGTATATAGAGGACCGTGTTATGAATTAATTCCCCGTATTTTAAGGGAAGTTACTGTGATACAACCTTTAGTTCCATGCAGGGTAAATGCACAGCAAACTTCCCTTTTCTTATCTTTTAGATAAGCTTGTTAGTCAAAATATTAATGGGGAGACATGTAACATTTACAGAAGAGAACATGCTGAAGGTTAAACGGGAACATAAATACTTCATGTCTGAAAACCAATGGACTGCTTATCATTGTTGCCCCCCAACTTGTTTGTGGTTGCCACGGCAATGTCCTCTGTTCCTCTGCCTCTCTTCTTGTGTAGGACCTCATCGGTGTAGACCCTAAGTTTTTCTGGTCATGCCAGTAACCTTGTGACTAATGCAGATGTGCCAAGGTTTGATGCCCCAGCTTGAAAGATTGCAGCTGTAAACATCGTAGGAGGTCCCGAGTTCTTCAAAATACCCAGACTTATTATCTCATCTGTAGCTGAGGGTTCTGCATCTGATTAATGTGAGGGATTTGAATGGTCTTGGGTCAGGTTGAGATAAAGAAGGGTCATCATATCTTGTTGATGACGCAATTGGGACCCGGCAGGCGAGATGTGATGAGCCGCTGTGGCCAGATCTGCAGGCTCTCACGTTCTGCTTATACATTCTCTCCCTCAGGTGGAGAACTGGTGCCCTCATCTTCCCTGGAGGGTGAAGCGCTTCGACAAGGAGGCCGACGGGAAAGCCCAGGTTAGCAAGCACACCTTCCCTTCATCTGTGCTTAGAAGGCAGGGCTGGAGACCCTTCTCCACCATCTTTGAAAGCACTGACCTTCAGCAGCCTCTAGGGAACATACTCACTTTCCCAGAAAGGGTGTTGCTTGTCAACGTCTTCCTTGTGGTACCCATTGGGACACGGCATTCTCATTTGCTGGTTGGGTGACCGGGTTCTGCCCACGTGGGCTGGCTGTTGAGCGAGTCCCATTTCGGTGCCAACAAACACACCTTCGCCCCTTGTCACCAGCCCCACATCCGTCTGCCCGTTGGGAACGGTACGGTGGTGTATGGTGTTAAAGAGAGCCACAGACATGTAAATCAGGTGCAAGTAGCTCTCATCAGACATTGCTCTCCAGGACACTGCTCCCGGATGGTTTTCATTAGTATTCCGCGCAGCTGCCTGATAAGAGCCACTGGCTGTCTGCCGTGGAGAATGTTCTGGATTTGCTGCTCGATCATTGTTTCCCAATTATTCTCTCATTAATGTGTGTTCTCTCATTTCCAGTCGTGAATGTGGTCTCCCGCAAATAGCGGTACATAGAAAGAATGAGATGTATATGCGATTCATGTCCGTGCCTTCAAGGACGCTGAGATCAAGTGATAGTTACACTGGAGAAGTACCAAAGCTTTGGCCATCAGGTAGCGTTGTGGTTAGTCGCCACCTTGTCGGTGGAAACCTTGCAGTTCAAAGCCCTGCTTTAGTACCTCAAATTGAGGTACTCGCCCCAAAATGGTAAAAGTTTTATCTCACTGTGTGAATCAGTGTAAGTAGCTTAGCGTACAAACTTCGGTGTAAGTTGCTATGGGGAAAACGATCAGAAAAATTAAGAATAAGTTGGGTTAGACTTGATAGCATTTCCAATCTCCACCCTGAGCTCCGGTAGAGCCTCCGCTAAATGTACCGCTAAAAATGAAAACCCCGTGCCTTGCTTGTTGCTCTAACCTCATGCCACCTTGGTATGCAGCTTTGTGACACGGCTGTCAACGCGCCGATGATTAATAAGGGCATCACCAACGTAATCTCTGAGTATAGCTATTGACACTTAGTCATGGCCTCAGTAGCACGTGATAAGTGCCGGAATGGACGACTGAATTGGTGCTGGGAGCGGTAACCCATAGTACCCCACAGAGACAGCAGTAAGCCATAGTATTGACACTAACCTATGAATTTTCAAATGCTGCGAATGACGCAGGAGACTGGGACATGTCCACCTGCCCAGTGCCAGATGTAAGTGGTATCACTCACATCTGGGATCTTGATCATCTTGACCCTGCAGCAGGTTCTCTTGTTCCTCAGCAGATGCTCAGATCATTCACTCCATCCAGTGCATTTGTTAAGGGTGTATTTGTATTCAGGTGGTACCGATGTGGTGATGCGAGATGTGTGAAATGTCCTCCTCCCATCCCCTTTCCGTCCACCTCAGATGGAGATCCGTACCAGCTTCGACGGCCTGTACCGCCTCATGTCCCGACGGGAGGAGTTTCGGTGGATGATGATGCGGATCCAGCGAATGGCGGACCCGTGGGTCAGCGCCATCCGCTCCCTGGCCCGGAAGCAGGACCTCACAAAGCGCAAGCGCAGAAAGGTGTGTATCTTCTCAGCCCTCTGAAAATCCGCAATGCCTCTGCACGTCTCTCCTGTAGACTCAGTGGCCTGCTGAAGTCGAGAGTGAGGCCAGCGTTGCCTAACCTGCCTCGTCGTGCGGCTAGAAGGGATTCCCCAGATTCCTGAGCTCTGGGCTGCAGGCCCTGGTTATGATGGCGCACAGCGGTGACCTGAAAGGACCGTATGATTGAGCTTTATTAGGGGACTGTAATCGTAAACCATAGGAAGTGTGGGGGATACATGCACAAGGCTTCAAAACCTTGCTTTTGAGCACTGAAATAAATCTTCACTCCACATGAGCGGAATCTTAGAACGTTGCTGCTCAGATTGGCGGGTGAAGAGCAGTACGGTAGAATGTCCTCAGTGTGGTATCCCCTGAATTCAAAGAAGCCGGTTAAGTGCACGCTCGTGTGGTCTCCGCATTGTAATAAACAGGAAGTATGTGCGTTCGCGTCCTGTTCACTGTGCCATCCCTCCTTCCAGATCCTGGTGCACCTGGGCCTGCTGACCAAGGAGTCTGGCTTCAAGATTGCGGAGAACGCATTCAGCGGAGGCCCGCTGGGGGAGCTGGTGCAGTGGAGCGATCTCATCACCACCCTCTACCTGCTGGGCCATGACCTCCGCATCTCCGCCTCGCTGGCCGAGCTCAAAGAGTGAGGACCCATCTGCCCCCCCCCCCCCCCCCCCCCCCCACTAAAGGGGAAAATCAGCACGAAACCATTTGAATAATCCTGACGCAGCTTGAACTAAAAAAGTTGTCACGCTTTCTCAGTCTTTGCACATAATTTAGAGTTAAGGACAGTTTGGGCTCTTTCAATTATTCTGTCAGTTTCAACCCACATAATGAAGTCAGCACAGTAAACTTGTTTCACACTGATTTCATCACACTTCATTCAATATGAGGAGATTGGCAATTGCTGGGATGGATTAATGTGGACAGAGTATCCCTTTGCGTGATGAAAATATCCAGTTCCTCCTGTGTGGAGACACTGTTTCTATACGTATATATGTGTTTGCAGTGTATATTCAAATATAAATGCATTATATAGCCACAGAGGGGTTCATATTGTGCTCATGTTATGAAACATTAATGTCTACCATATGCTAGCTTGCATCCATTCATTAATATACAGTATATCAGCATTCCAACATTGTTCAGGCTTTTTGGATAGATGGAATATGTCAGTGTAGCCAGATGAAGCACCTTTGACAAAGACAAAGCCGTGGGGCTGATCACGAGGCAGGTTGACTCTTTGGCTTCAACGCTGTGAATTCCTGCTGAATTGTCTTTCTTGAAGGTAAACACATGCGAGTGTGTGAAAGTGATAGGCTCAGATGATGCAGGCTTTGGTCTATGTTGAATTTTGCAGCCCTTGTTTGGGAAAAGCCAGGGCACAGCATGCCAGCACTGAATAATTTAGCCGTGTTTTATCCTCTTACTTGGCGTGGTTGACTTACTCGGCACGCCTGAGTGCAGGGAGCAGTGCTCCAGGACCGAGGGGTCTGACCGTGGCCCCCAGCTGTATGTGTACGCATGTTCTCCTCAAGCTCAACACATTGTTCAGATGAAGTGGTGGAATTAAATTGTCCAGTAGCGTATGGTGTGAAAGTATGATAGTGTAGTGCTTAGAACTGCTGTGTTTGGACCTAAAGGCTCCTGGTTCAACTCTCGCCTACTGCTCTAATACCTGTAAGCGAGGTACTTACCCTAAAATCTCATGAATAAATCAATAAATGTAAACTGTGTGCAGTCAGGCTGCACCACATCTTATGTTGTGAGCTTGTCATAATGTGATGAACAGTTAGTAAAGATGGATTGATAGGTGGATATGTAGATGGATGGAAGGGGTAGATGGACAAACTGATAGATGGATGTACACGTGAGATGATAAATGGGTTGGTGGATCACTCAAAGCTCAGATGGATGGATGGATGTTAATATGCTTCCTGGGTACATACATTCCTCTGTTTCTTTGCCAGGATCATGAGGAAAGTGATGGGGAACAAGTCCAGCTGCCCCACCCAGGGGGACAAGGTGGTGGAGCTCATCTACATTGACATTGTGGGCCTCACCCAGTTCAAGAAGACCCTCGGACCTGCATGGGTCCACTATCAGTGAGTGTTCTGGTCACCCGGTTTTGATCTGAGTCGCCTCATAATCCAGACATGTCTGTGAGGTCCATCTCAGCTTCTCGGAGTTCTCGTATCACTGCATAGATGGTTGTTTGTCAGATTAGCTATGGCTTTAACTAAAGGTGACCTTTGAAGGGTTATGGATTTTGAATCTGCGGTTCTGAAAGGTGCTGAATTCGCAGAAGCCTCAGCCTTAACACTGCTGAACTCAGTCTCCTGAGGTTTCGCTGTTGTCACACGTTGTTGGGAAACATCTCAGTTTTTCTGTCAAGCCCTCAGGTTTATGTATATGTTGGGGTTGGCAGTGACACGCCGAGCGTTGAGTCACACGAGGAAAGTGCTTCACCAGAGATCGTGTTAATAAAACATTGGCGCTGGTGAAACCCACGTAAGCGAGGGCGCTAAACTGACTCGCGTCCTCGACTTTCAGCTCCCTCCAGAATCCGCTGTAGATTAACGTTTCCCGACGACTGTTTCTCATTGCATCCGGCTTCGGGACACGGCAACGTTTCACACTCGATCGTGAAAACCAATTCTTTCGTTTTTTTTTTTTTTTTTTCCCCCCCCGTCCCTCAAGGGGATGTATTGCATTCCCTTTGTGAATGTGTGCTAACCTGCCCCAAACTTAATTTACCGCAGAGGAAATGTCCCGAACCCTGACAGTGCCGCCCTTCTTTTTAATTATCTCCCTGTAATTGTCTGAGCGTTACTTTGAAACGCTAATTCAGACAAACACTGCAGTGAAAGGTTCTCCCCGCAAGTGCGAAAGGATAGAAATTGGCCTATTTTGCCATGATTAATGTGCCTGTCATTGCCTCGACCTTCCTCCTATTGCCTCAATTTAATGCTCTGACGTTCTGGGAGGCCGAGGTGGAAATGATTTGAGACAACCGGGATATTATTAGCTCGGTAAAGCCGAAACAAATCCAGAAGGAGGGAAAACGTCTCAAAGATGCCCCAGACTAAACACACAGCCTGAGGAGTAATGGCAGGTGGCAGCTGGACGGACACGGACACACACACACACACGTACGTGAGCCCTGCACTGGGACACCTACCTGAAGCTGGACTAGGGGACCTCATGGCTATCGCATCACCGCGCCGCCTCTGTTCTCCGTCTGCATAAACCTTTAGAACAGATGCCGGGAATTCGATCCCCCCACAGATGAACGGCTCTATTCACAGCTGTTGCTCAAGCGCAAAAGACGGTGCTGGTATGTGTGTGCTTAGTAATACTGAATAAAAGGTTCAAAAACCTGCCTTTGATGTGCGGGAGGTTAAAGTCTCCAGCAGTCTTTGGAGCCGCTCCTCCGATCCAAGACTCGAAAGCTGTTATTGACATTTATATCTGTTCTCATGGTGGTGAGACAGTCCATCTCCTGAGTTCATATTTTCCTCATAACATATAACGGCGCATAGTTCTCCGCCAGCCTGATGGGTTCTAGGGCCCGCCGAGGGTTTTTCCGTCACGAGTCTGTTTCTGAAGCGTCTCCGTCGAGCACCGTAAAGAGACCTCGAGAAAGAGTGCAAGGAGGCCGTCTCTTCTATTATCATCTGTCTGGCAAGTCCAAGAATCTGATTAATTCCTATAATTGCACGTCTGCGAGCAGAAGATTTACAGTATCGGGTTTGTGTGAGGTCCAAAAAAAAAAAAAAAACACTCCTAAATGTAGTCTGTCCATTTCTATTTATTTTTTTCCAAAGTGACTTCCAGTGAACCCTATGTAGTGTTATGAGCCCACACAGCTTATTCACCAAGGTGACTTAGTGGGTCACTCATCCATACATCAGTGGAACATACTATGGGTGAACCTGAACAACATGTCTGTGGAGTGTGGGAGGAAACCAGAGCACTCGTAGGAAACCCACGCAGATACGGGGAGAACATGCAAACTTCACACAGACCGAGCGGGGATCGAACCCACGTCCTCTCGCACCCCTGAGGCACTGTGAGACGGCAGCGCTACTTGCTGTGCCACCCATCTTCAGGCAGACAGCACTGTCATTAACGGATGTGTCATAGTGCTTCGTTGAGAGTCCTCCAGTGGCCTCGGAAAAGTCGCAGGGTTTTCATTTTGCAGAGTCATTTTGTTTAACTCCTGTCATTTGTTTGCTCCTCCTGGAAGCGTGCGCCTGCGTTTTACCCCTTCTTCACCCGTGTGTGTTTCAGGTGCATGCTGCGCGTGCTGGACTCCTTCGGCACCGAACCCGAGTTCAACCACGCCCAGTACGCCCAGTCGAAGGGTCACAAAACCCCGTGGGGCAAATGGAACCTCAACCCTCAGCAGTTCAACACCATGTTCCGTAAGTCCCTCTCTGCCACGCCTCTGCGCGTTGCTGCGGAAACCGGGACGGAAAGAGTGGCTGGGAGCGATGCTGATCGCGCAGGGGGGCAGGGCTGAACGATGGCGATCCGGTTTAACGTATTCCTTGCAGGACCTTCAGATCCACAGTAATTTGTTACCCGAAAAGTCTCTACGCAAGACACTGTAATCCTGCCTTGTTTCAATAGTCCTTTTGTTCTCTCGCCATAATTTGACTTCTGAAAGACTTTTGAAGGAGGCAAAACCGGTTCCCGCTTGTTCCGGCATGTGTTCGTAGAGATCAGAGTGGATAATGGTGCTCTACCCTGTCAGGAACAAGGCTTTTGTAAGAAGGGGAACTCGTCCATCAGCTCGCGCTCCGTCGCGTTTAACTCGCTGCGGAGGAGGGAATCGCGCACACGCACAGCGCAGCGAGGAGGCGTCAATAAATAACGAAACCACGTACGGGCTGTCCACGCTCTGCCTGCTTAAAGAAGCTGTACTGTGTGTGTGTGTGTGTGTGTGTGTGTGTGTGTGTGTGCGTGTGTGCGCGCGTGCGCGCGAGTGTTTAAGCATGCCGCTGTAAGGGGCCGCAGTGTGGGCCAGTTATGTACAACGGCAGCTCTTTACGGCCTTGACTCTTCGCCCCAGGGCAGCAGCCTCACCCTGCCATAGCATCCCGCAGCGTGATTCCAGCTCGCCGCTTCTCCGCTGGGCTCTCTGAATATTTACATACTCAGACAAGTGCGGGAGCCCCTGTCCTGATATGCCCTGACGTGCCAGGCTGCGACAGATGGCACCGGTGCCCGGGGACGTCCCTGGTGCCAGTATGCATTGAGCGAAAGTTTAAAGTGTAGGGCCGATGGCTCGCTGGAATTCACCCCCCTCCGCGCAGGCTGCTTCGAGATCCATGGTCCTATTGAAAAGAGGGGTTTCTCACATCTCCCTGACCGCTCCCGGTGTGTGTTTGGGCCCTGCGCAAAGGGTCCAGTTTCACCGCGTCGTTGCTCGCCACGGTAAAACGCAGCCCGGTGGAATACCTCCCCATCACTGCACGGCTCGAGACGCCCCAAGCTCTTGTATCGCTTCGTGCTCGTCCGGACAAGCGACCGCTGGTGCGTCGGCACGCTTGGCGCAGCCCGACCCAAGCGGGTTAGGAGGTGTCCGAGCAAAGCGGCCCATCGCATCGAGGCCGGTGGCTTTCCTTTGGTCCCCCCCCACCCACGCGAGCCAAGAGCCAGCTGGCGAGTGCGTTCAAGTGGAAAACACATGCAGTTTAATAACAGGTGCCAGATGATGGGTGCCCTCCCACCCCGTTCTCATCCTGTCCCCATCCTACTCCCTCTCGTCTCCAGAGCCCTGTCATTACCCAGCAGGCCGAGCTGTTTATCTGCAGCCCGTCATCAGCCCACAGCGCTGCGTTTTTAATTGAGGAAACGTGACGCTGCTGTTCTCCCGGCTCCGTCCACACACGGGAGCGTCTTCGACTCAAAATGACATTCAGCAGAAAAAAGCTGGAACCCAAGCAGCTTTTCCAAGCCTTTTATTAGCTGTACGAAGACCAGCGGGATGAAAAGACGCGCGGCTAAACAAATGACCTCTCGGCATTGGATGGCGGCCGCCGGCTTGCGGAGTCGCCTTATTAAATTTCATTGGTAATTTGTTGAAACTGCTCACCGTGCGGAATTTACAGCTTGAGACAGACGTGCGCGTCATGTGGGACGATAAGGGCAGATGAGATTTCCTGGCTTCCTGGCTCCGCACCCTCGTGCGCAGTAATTTATGTGTGACGGTTTGGTCGGCTTCCCCACGGAGATCCGAAGCGGTGCTCCCGAGAGCGGCGAGACGAAGACAGATAAGCGTCTTCCGCCGAACGGCTTCCGTGGTGGAATCGCCCCATTTTCTCGGACGCGGCCGCACGTTTTATTGCAGCCCGGAGCACCTACTTCGGCGCCGGCTCATTGCAAGCCTGCTCGCTAAACTGGTTTGCAAGTTAATTGTGCGCTTTTACAGCGGTACACGCAAGTCCTCCAATTAATGCAGGCCGCACGGCGCGCGCGGATAAAACAGCTGTCCTTTAAGCCGTTTATTTCCTTGCTAGACAGACGGGGATTTTCCTCGCGCCTGTTAATAATTCGGGCAGGAATGAGGCTCCCCTGAAAGCGAGACGTGTCGCTGGCAAAGGCGGGGTGATGGGATGCCGCTCATCGCCGCCTCGTGTTGTCACACAGATGAGTCCCTGCCGTTTGTGTCGTAGCCCCTCGGCGAAAAGTCGGTTCGGCGATTTAAAGTACATTTGCACGCATTCATTTAGCAGATGCTTTTCTGCAAAGCAACGTTGAGTTTTTCTTAACTACTATTTTCCTGACGCCTTTCCCCGAGGCAACGTGGCGTTGGATGCAGTGCGGTAAGCTCCCCGGCAGTCATTCGCCCAAATATATATACACGCGCACGCAGTAAAAGGGCAATTTAGAGTCACCAGTTCACTTGAAACGCATGACACTAGACTGCGGAAGGCAACTGCTGCTGGGCTCATATTTGTCTTCAGGAGGGATGACCTCTTTGACCCTCGCCGCCAACAAAGCCTCCTTGACACGTATCGCTTCGATGGGCGAAACGCAAGTTGTTGGCAACGCCGCTCTTGGTCCGTTGTCAGCCAGAATCGCTTCCTGACTTTATTGCCTGGAATTGTTGTTGAGCTCTATGAAAAGCTGCTGAATGGCATATAATTACATTTGTGATTGCAGGTGCTTTTTTCACAAACAGAAAAAGTAGCGCGTTACTGCGTTTCAGACACACAATATAAAAAACTTGTATCAAGAAGCGTGCTGTGGTACAGTCGCGGCCTCCTTGATTTAGGCGGCAGCTGGGAGCGTAGTGGTTAGAGCTGCTGCCTTTGGACCAAAATTTCGCAGGTTTGAATCGCACATCCCGCTGTAGTACCCTTGAGCAAGATACTTACCCTAAATTGCGCCAGTAAAATTAAATGGTTGTAAGTTGCTTTGGAGAAAAGTGTTAAATGATAAATGACTAAATGAATAATGTTATTGGGTGGCTGAGAGCACCTGATTGGTGGAGACAAGTGGTCCCTGTGTCCCACCTGAACCTTTGCCAGCAGTGTAGTCTCTCTCCGTTGTTCCCTCGGGGTCAAAGGGAAGAGCTGGACCCCTCCTCCTCCCCCCGGGAATCCATGATGTCTCATCTCGCGTTGCCAGCTCAGCCGATGTCGTTTTAAGAAACCATCGCTCGTTCCTGTTGGTTTATTCCTTATCGTAGTGTTTGCTCTCTCGACCGTCTCTCGGAGATGGAAATCCAGAGCTGCGTATCGTGAATTCATTGGTGTTTGTCTAAGCAATGTGTACAAATTGTGTTTTTCCAAGGTACTGTTGGTCCATACCTTGATTACACCTGAAATTCTTCCAGGAATTGGAGTAAGAGTTAGAGTGGTCATTTGTACACTCGCAGTGTCCCAGGTTAGAATCCCTGCTGCAGTATCCTTTTCAAAACACCTCGTTGAACTGGCGCAGTAAAAATTACCCGGCTGCACGAATGGGTAAATCGTAGTAAGTCGCTTAGTGTACAGACCTCACAATTCATGTCACCGTGGAGAAAAAGCTTCGGGTAAGTAGAAAATAAAGAGGAAATAAGTACCGAAAGGTTAAGAGCATGTGGGGTATCCATTTCTCCGTTTCTCTCGCTCCGCGTGGGTGATGCCATGACGGACGGGACCCGACGCCGGAGTGCCACGTCACCTGTCTGCCGCTGTAATTAAGAGCGACGGGTCTGGGCTGTTTGTGCTTCTCTTTTTCGAGCCAATTTGCTGAGTGGGCTGTTCCCTCCCAGGCGTATTATCCGTGGCGTCGGGGGAGCGAGCGGAGCTTTATTGTCGCCGACTCCCTGCTCTGTCTTGTCAATTAATGTCAATGTTTTCTTAATTTGTTATGTAACTTCCATGGAACCTCAAATACCAGGCTTTTGTTTCTTGTTTGCCTTTTCTTTTTTTTTTAAAGGTCGAAGAATTAATATTGAGACCTTTTTACCACCCCCCCCCCCCAACCCCAGCACCATGTTTCTCAAGGAAGTCTTTGCAATGTGTTCTGGAAGTCGTTTTGAGACGAATGCCAGGGAACCCTGGTGTCGGTCCAACGGGCAGGCGTTGGAACAGCCGCCGTGTGAGATTCCCATCTGTGCTTCATTACAGCGGCAGCATCTGTTTCCATGCTGTCCGTCCGTGTCCGCAACCCTCCGACATCTTCTCCGGTGCGAGGCGACAAAGGCAAGCGCGAGTGTCCTTCCCAAATGGCACTCTGCCGTTTCCACGAGAATCCGTTAGTTGCGTTCCACGTGGACCGCCCACGCGTCTGTCTTCAGCTCCGATTGGTTCCGACGGCTCCTTTCACCCAAAGACTCGTTGGCGGGGAGCATAACGTCGCTCTCGCTTTCGCTGAGCTATGACAGTAGGCTCGCGGTGCCGGGAGCGTGGCTGGGAGCGGCCCCTTTCGCCTGTCGTTCCATCCTGGCGAACAAACGTCGACCCACCCCCCAAACCCCTCCTCCCAGCCCTTGCCGTGCATCTGTGCAGGATCTCTAGGAAGAACTGAAATGCCGCTTTGCAATTGAAACATGGATTGATTGCATCCGTTCCCCCCACCGCCAAACACTCCACGCCATTTCTCCTCTAGGGCCACCGTCGTTTCTCGCCGAGCGCCGTTTTAGCAGCGAGCCTGAAATCGGACCGTCGGATTTACGGCGGCGCTGAGACAACCGCTGGCTCGCGCAGCGGCGCCAAGCCGTAAATCTGCAGACAGCTACAAGCCAAAGGCAATTTGTGGGATCCGCTACCTGCTCCGAGGAACAATTAATGAATTCTTCTGCTCGGGAAGATCTACGGGCTGTATTTCATTCGGTATTTTTTACAGCGCTTTACCTATTTGCGATATTCGAGGGTTATGACTGCCTTTAAAAATCTACTTGGCAGGGTCTTTCCAGGAGGGCTGCAGAAATGCCAACTTCCCCTGACCGGCGGGTAGGAGGAGCAGGTGGCAGTTGGATGAGACTCTTGCGCTCGAATAGTCATTTCCTTCCGTCAAGGTGCACAAAGCCACCTTGCACTCCACTTACCTGAAGATGTAAATGTCCATTCCCTGTATTACTTCCCCGTTACTGTGAATTACACTGTTTTATTGCATTGTCCTTGCTCCTCTGTATTCCTCTGCCCTAAATTATCTGGTCTTGCGCTGTTTTTTGTTTTGGCCCTCGTTTGTCTATTGCCCCCCGTGGCCCTTCCGCTATACCGTCCGTTAACCCTCCACGGTACATTACTGTGGGAAGAGGGAACCGCAGCACAAAAAAATTGCTGTGTTTGTCCAATATACGTGGCAATAAAACTTGAAACTGAGTCCGGGGCTTGGTTCTCCGACACCTAGCCCACCTCCCCCTCCCTCCCAGTCTCGACAGAACCAGGTGAATGGAGCTCCGCTCTGTTCACAATCGTTTACCATAACTTCCCCTTCAAACCTTTTTTTAGAGGCTAAATACTGATGTCATCCACTAGACAGACTTATTTGACGCCACACGAGATCCGCGATCGTTACTGTCGAAGCGCGCCTTTACGACAGCGTCCCGCCGTTTTCGCCGCACCCGTTCGTTGGCTCGTCAACCAAGGATCGCCAGCGTTTTCAAAAGATGATGTTGGCTTTGCGAAAGGAAGTGTGGAAATGAGGAATGCGGAACTCTCTCTGCTGTAGGGTTATTATTTCATCAGCACCATGTAACATGCTGTTAACGTCTCTTTCCTCAAACCCTTCCTGCCTCCTGTTGTTTCCACATTCATCGCTGACTTTCCTCTTGGGCCATGATGACACTTTGCATGCAGCATTTCTCTTGTTCTTTGACAGAGCATTCGCTGCTGTTATCATTAGTATTATTGTTTGTTCTTTGCAATGTGACTTTTCATGGATTTGCTTATTTACGCAGTTGTGTAATTTTTACTGTATCAATTCAGGGTAAGTACCTTGATCACAGGTGCTACAGCACAAGCAGGGGTTCAAACCGTGGGTGATCGCCACCCCACGTTTAGCCTGTTATGTTCCAGAGGGTGTGATTTGATTGTAGTCCCCCCCCCCCCCCGAGCCAATCGCTCTCACCCCTCCTGGTCTGTCCTCTGTAATGTCAACACCCCTTCTAGGTAGTGGGATCAGTATTTGGAGAGAAGGTGTGAGGTGTCGCTGGGTGAGGAATGATGCTGTGTTTGGCCATGGCTGTTTGTCCCCGTTTGACCCATGCCCGCCTTACTCTCTTCCTCCAGCTCACACTCCGGACAACACCTTCCTGGGCTTCGTGGTGGAGCAGCACCTGAATGCCAGCGACGTCCATCACATCGACGAGATCAAGAGGCAGAACCAGTCCCTGGTCTACGGCAAGGTGGACAACTTCTGGAAGGTAGGCGTGCCCCTCGGATACTGCAGGGCGGAGTGCTCGGTGCTGGTCTGGGATGTTCCTCCCCGAATTGGTGGGTGGGGGAGCTCTCAGGTGATCGCAGTGTAGCTGCGCTACCCGGACTGAGACTGGTCAATATTTTGTTGAAAACCTGCGTCTGTCTGGCCTTGTGAGCTGAAGCACAGTGGAGCCGTACTGATGGAGGGTGAGAGCCCTCGAGGGACGGCCGCCAAGCGTGTGGACCGTTCCTTCTGCAGTGCATCGCACAGTGGCATCCTCCGTCGCTCGCCCACAGCCGTTGACGTAATGTGGTGACTTTCAGTATCCAGTGAGGTGCGGTGATTTCCGAGGTGACCTGTGGTCCGCCCCTCATGCAGGACGCAAAGGTTCAGATTCAAAGGCTTTATCCACCTCTGGCTGTTTGTGGGCCTCCTCAAGAAGCTGCTGATGGTTCATTCTGATCGCCAAGAGCTCGAACCTGAGACCAGCACCAGGAGCACGATGACTGTGGCATCGTGGGTTCCAAACAACGTGTACTTCCAGAGTGTTTCTGGAGGAAAAGGATGCGCCGCCTACCACATGCGGGCGATCCGTACCGGGATGCCCAGGGTTCGAGCGTAGCTCTGTCGCTGCTTACAAAGTCCCGCTAAAAGGATATTCTCACGTGTCTCACCGCAAAGCCGACTTGATTTAATTTAATCCTGCCGTGTCAGCAGCGGAGTTTGGGCTCTCTCACAGCACGGCTCCTGCATGGATTACAGGTCCGAACTTCATCAGCTGGTTCACAAGAACGGCATCGGCCATTAATCAGGCCCCCTGCTGCCACTGTTAGTCTTTATTCATTAAGTGCACGTTTTAATTAAAATTGTGGAGGTTGGTCTCGCCCACTCTGGCCTCGCTGCTCCCGGCCTCAGGTCGTCCAGAAGGCGGGTCCGGCCCGAACCATCTACTGACCCTTACCTCTACTCCTAACCCCACCACGATTTCAGCTCCTGCAGTCGGTAGCAGTGGTCTTGTAGAACCGGATTTCGAAATCCCGCATGGCTCTCCTTGGATTGGCTCAAAATAATTATATATAATTAGAACATGTAAACCCCTAAATAGGCCCTTAAACAAGCACTGAAGTCTTGTGCTTCTCCCCTGAGGTGTTAATAAAAAAAAAAAAAAAAAAAAAAAAATCACTGGCTAACAGTACATTTCTCTACCAAGACACTCACTGTATTTTTACAGTAAATAATATACCTTCACATGCAGCATATATTATTTTGCTGTTAAGTATGCGTGATGGGCCACTCTCCGGGCTCTGATTTATCACTCCTACCGTGACATAATGTGTTTCACCTTGATGCCGCGATCTGGGCCCGCAGGGCCGTTTGCTTTACGGCTGACATTAAGTGTAATTATGGAGCGGTGCGCGCTCCTGAAGAACCATCTGTCTTGTATCTGCGAGGCCCACTTAGCCACCGACGCTGCATTGACATTGCCTCGCTGGCGCCCCCCGGTCTGGGACGCAGTTCTGTTCTCGCTGCCGCGACGCCTCTCCGTGATCTTTGAAGATCTGCGGCTTCCTCGTCTATAAAAGCCGTCGATTGTCAGTTTAGACAATTTATTTTTTCCCGTCACTAAGACTTGTAGCAGCAGCGGGTGGCGTGGTGGCTACAGCTGCTGCCTTACACTTGAAAGCTGTGGGTTCGAATCCCCACTCCTGCTGTAGCATCCTTGAGCGAGGTACTTAACCTGAACTGATACAGTAAAAATTCCCCTGCTGAGTAACTGGGTGAATTAGTGCAAGTAGCTCAGTGTTGCTGGTCGCTTTGTAGAAAAGCCTCAGATAAGTATTAGATATGCTTTTGGTTTTCCCCTGGGAAACGCAACTGACCGAGCGCGTGGCCCAAAAACGGCCCCAGAGGTTCAGCCGAGCCCCCTCCTACCCTCCGACGAGGGAGGAGATCATCGGAGCCGAGGTTGCTGGTATAGGAGCAGTTGCCATAGCAACGGACATACCGACCCAGCGTGAAGAGAGGACTTTCCAGATTCGTTTGGCCACCAGTGAGTGTCTGTTTCTGCGTGTGTGTCCGCGCGTGCGTGTTTGAGAGAGAGGGGGAGCAAATGAGCGGGAAGTGTGTGGCGTGTGATCAGAATGTGCTGAGCGAGGGTGTGTGAAGTGGTAATCCCATCCCCCAGGGCGTCACGGCGACATGTTTTCAGCCTGACATGGACCTGTCACGCCACACCGCTCTTCACCCCCCTCGCGCGCGACAGGCATGGTTGTGGCCATCGAGCAGTGATCTCCCCCTCGGCTTCCCTTATTCCTCACAACCTTCGTTCCATGATGCACCGTGACGTTCCTATACCAGCGCGACACTTTCGGGTACGAGGCCACAGAGAAAGTCGACCCTACTTCACTTCCAATATTAATAGCGTTTGCGCTCAAAGGACCCGGGTTCGAATTCACACAGCGATCAACGTACTGAACTGCTGCGGTAAAAAAAATTACGCTGCTGTATAAATGGGTAAATCAGTGTGAGGAGCAGAGTGGGAAAAACCAAACATTTGTGAGTGACCTCGGAGAAAAGTGTCGGGTAAATAACACCACAGTAAAGTGTACTGGATTTTGTGAGGGAAAGGCGTCGCCAAACCAGGCCACTCTTTTCTGGCACCTTCTCTGTGCTGCAGCACATTGTACCCACTGTGCACAGTGTGCACCCCCATCTGCCCTCGGTGCCCCGTCCCGAAAGGACCTCGCTTGGTTTCTGGAGCCCAGATCCTCCCGGTGCTGCTCTGCTCCGCTCGGCAGCGGGTGGGACCATTCCGCTCTGCCGCACCAGGTGAACCGCTGAGTTAGGTGGCTGTGTTAAACATCCTGTAGTGTGTTACCAACTTGTGTTTGGGATGGGACATTGTGATGGGCTTTGTGGACACTGAAGCGCAGTGTCCTCCAGCCTGGCATGTGCTGTGCTGTCGGGTGCCAAATGGGCCACGTTTTAGGTTGCGAAGCATCTCGTGTGTGTGTGTGTGTGTGTGTGTGTGTGTGTGTGTGTGTGTGTATCCTGGTGGAGCAGAGAGCTCCAGAGGCCAGCACTCCTATGTGTTTTGAGGGTGTGGAGTCGTCCCTGTTGGAAAGAGCTTGTTTGCGTGCATTTACTGTACATGTACTCTGTGTGTGTTTTGACTACAGTCGCCTCGTTGCGCTGCATTAGCATCTCTCTGTAGTTTCCTTGATGGCAGTCAGCGATACCCTGAGGTCTGCCTCTCTTCCTCCTCCATTAACCGCTTCCTCATCCCGCCCCCCCTCGCACCCATGTCTCCGCGAAGCAGGGGTTACCGCGGCAGCCATTTTCCACCTTCTCCGTGCCGGCGTCCCGCACAGTCTCTCCATCTCCTCTTACAGCTGGCCTTTCCGAAGGCATCTGATAACGCAGCCCCCGGAGACTGGGCCGGCTGCCGCTCGTAATTTGAGTGCCGCGACGCCACTTTGTAGCTCCTTGAAAGAAATGCGCCGCCCTTTCCGTCTCTCAGGCGTGGCGGGGACCCCCTGACTCTCGGGCTGACGCGCATGTTCCCCCTCAACGTTATCGCACACGATGTCGCAGTGCTCCCAGCTGCGGTCCCCCCATACGAACGCACCCGTTCCATCACTTCGCTCTCATATTATTAACCTTTATTCATCAGACCCCTTTGTCCAAGGTCACCTGGTGTCAGCTTTACCCTGATTTACCCATTTATAGACAGGGTCTTTTTTTAATGCATCAATTCATTAGTGTCTCGCTCAAGGGCAGTACAGCAGGGGTTTGAATTTGAAGCCGGGACCTTCGGACAGAAACGGTCTTAATCGCTACGCCACCTGCTGGTCCAGCGGAGAGTCTGAAGAGTCTGGCCCCACATGGCACAGATGTCGCCCCTCCGCTTTATTTAGAAATGTGCTTTGTGTTTATCTGAAGATTTTTACAATCTGAAAGGATGTTTTGTCACACATTTACTTCATCCCAGCATCCTTTGCAGCAGAATGGCGTTTGAGGAGGAGGAGGAGGCCTTTCACACGCGCTGATCCCAGGCGAAAGGCCGCTGCTCACTCTTCATCGGTGTCGCCAAGCCCGGGAATGACACGTCGCAGTCGGTTATGAAAAGTGCCTCTCTGGCAGAAGTGGCTATTATCTTTGCGGCGGAGGTCGTAAAGCCGCCCGATCCGAGCGCCCTCGCGTCACTGCGTGTGGCTCGCGCGTCACTCCCAGATGCGCAGCGCGGCGCCACAGAAAATCCTCCTCGCCATCATCTGCAGTTTACATACTGGGGTGCGAAAGGCATGAATAAGTAAATAGCGAGGTGAAGCTCGCGCCTCGGCGTGGTGTCGCCTCACCGGTCGCGCTCGCATTTCCCGCTTCGGTCACGCGCCTGGCCAAGGTTATCGAGGCGCTTCTGAGGAGCGTAGCCAGACGCCGCTGGGAAAAGGGGACCTCTGTCGGTTCGAGGCATAAAAGATGATGGTAATGGAGTGTCACTCGAGAGCTCGGGGTCCTCGGGGGAGGGGGGGGGGTCGGCTGCTGGCGCGAGCACATCGCGTGCTTTGGGCAGAGACGGTTGTCAAGGACGGTCGTCAAGGACACCACACAAGGCACGGGTGCAGCCCAGTGCAGATTAATTGCAGCGGTTTGATACCAAAATATCACAGTGACATTGTCAATAACAGTGTCTGGAATAACCCCTTATATACACACACACAAATCTGCACACTGCTGATCAGCATGGAGAATGGGATCACCATTAATTACATTCATTTAATCACAAGTGTTTTAATGGAAGGACGTTTATTCATTTAGCTGATGAATTTAAGAGGCGGCTTGCAATATGAAGTAATAAACGTTTCTATAATTTAGTAATTCATAATACTGGGTAGTTTTACAGTATGAATCTAGGGTAAGTACCGTGATCAAGGGCGCTGCTGCAGTAGGTGGGCTTCAAACCTATAACCTCTGAGTCCAAAGGCAGCACTATGCCAGCTACTGCCCCACCCCTATGGGTCTGTAATGGTTTCAACCAGAATGTGTAAAAGTGAGCTCACGCGTTGCTCTGGGTTTCGGTGTAAATTGACCTGAATGCTTGGTAATCGGAGTATGAAATATGTAACGCTATGTAATGTGTCCTTGGAGGAGATTATTACCGGTAACATGCAGTTATGTCTGGGATTGATTTAAGTGACTTGAAGACATGTCCTTGCAGCATTTCGTTATCCCGTAATCTTTTAATGGCCGTTTGTTTACTGAGCAGTTGAGTCGAGCGATTATCATAACGCACATTATAGTGGTGTGTGTTTCTAACGGGGATTTTCACAGTAACAAATTAAATTTTGATCTTGCTGTCAAGTTTTAAAAAAAAAAAAAAAAAAGCAAAATGCCCTTTTATCCAGATGGTGATAAATCAGTGATTAAAAAATGCTCTTTATATTAAAAATTATAGAACGTACCTGGGGCAGCAGGTGCTCTAGTGGTTGTAGGAGCTGTTGCTTTGCAGTCAGTCAAGAACCCTTGATCAAGGTACTTGCCCTGAACTGATAGTTAAAAAAAAAAAAAAAAGAAAAAAAAATTACTCAGCTTTATAAATGATGACTATTTTCAAGTTCCTTAGTATACAAACCTAACATTGTAAGTTGCCTTGGAAAAAGATTAATAAAAAATGAATAGTTATGATTATACTGCCTTGTAACTGTAAATTACATTTGTACAGCTCTTCATTTATCTGATGCTTTTTTCCAAAGCAACTTATTATTTATCTACCCATTTATATAGCTGGGTAATTTTACTGGAGTAATTTAGGGTAAGTACTCTGCTTACGGGTACTACAGCTGGAGGTGAGAGCCGAACCCCTGACCTTTGGGTCCAAATGCTGCAGCTCTAACCACTACACTAGCAGCTGTCTCAGGTGAACACAAAAAATTAAGCATTAAGTAATCAGACTTACTCTTACTGGTGTAAACTAATCAGCGTCAGCTTTCCTGCCGGTCTGAGAGCAATACTCCACTGCAATTGTTCTCCCATTATGAATAATTCATTATCTGGTGAAATTGTGGTATAAGATGGCCTTTTTTCCCCTCTTTCTGCTGCTCTCATTCAAATAAGTAATGGGTGAAATTATGTGGTGTTGTATTAATAAAATCACATTAAGTCCTGTCGGTCCCTGGAGGAGCGCATCCGTGTGACCTTTTAGGAGAATTACGGTGTGTTTCTGATGGCTTTCCTTAGCAGGGCTGCAGGACACCGTCTCCGAGATCGTGCGTCCGTCCCGTCCTCTGGGCTTCGGCCTCGCTTGCGTTTCACGGTGGATGAAGACTGCAAAATGGGGACAGTGATTACTGATCGGCTCGTGCAGAAAATCCCGTCTGTCTGAGAGCCCCACGCTGGACGGGAACAAGGCTGCGATCGATCGGGACGCGTTTTTGTAGATAATGATGTCAGGTGACAGTGAGTAGCGAGTGTTAGACCTATAGATACTGTATATACAGTCCAGTCTCGGGAGCATAAAGATGGGAAAGGACCTAAAGATCAACGTGGGATCATATGGAGGGTGGGGCAGTTCGATGATGTTCGCCTTTTAGGGGTGGGTGGTGTTCTGCCAGTGGGACTGGGGCTGTCGGATGGTGCTCGCTGTTAGGGGTTTGGGTGAGTTTTTTTCTTTTGTATCAGTAGGCAGGACTGAAGAGTTTCAACCCACAATATTACAGGTTCAGATCAGACACACTTAAGTCATCTCATCGGTCCAGTTTCTCCTGGAAGACCCCAAGCAGAGGGCAACTGCGAGGTGTGACCCTTCACGAGATGTTCTGCCCCTTTTGCAGGACAAGAGGATGTACCTGGACATCATCCACAGCTACATGGAGGTGCACGGCACAGTCCACGGCACCAGCACGGTCCACCTGCCCCCTTACGTGAAGAACCACGGCATCCTGAGCGGGCGTGACCTGCAGTTCCTGCTCAGGGAGACTAAGGTCAGCAATCGGTGGCTTTGGCTACCAAATGGAAATATCAACATTTCTGTGCAACACGCCCCACAGCGGTGCATTCTGGGGGTGGGGGTGTATTGAGAACTCTCGCACTGAAGAATTTGAGCACAAAGTCAGAGCAAAGACATCTTGTGCTCAGTCAGTCCTGCAGGGAGTGCTAATGATCGCACGTAAAAGTGGATGGATTTTGATCAAAGCGCGACGTGTTCGGCCCACGAGCGCTGGTACCGACTGCCCCCCCCCCCCAAGGTTTCACGGTCCAACGAAGCGTCCAACGGGAAGTAAGGAAACGTCTGAAATTTGCGAGAGCCATCGTTTATCACGTTCGCAGCTGCTTCCTCCGCTGATCTCAGTATAATTTGAAGTGTTATATGTTTTGAGAGGTTCGCGTGTTATTTTTCTCTGCCGGAATAGCCGGACTTTTCTCCACACCAGCTTGTGACCGACGCAGCTTGTGGGCTGCCGTGCATCTGCTCCCATTAACCCTACAGGCTTCATACGGTCGTGATGCTGCTCACCTGCATGACACCTGGCTGCCTGTAGGGGTCACTATAAGCAACCAAAGAGATTGTGACAGTGACACACCAGCCAGTTCTTATCCCCGGGGGTCCTTGCCAGAAACATGTTGTATAACACGGCTGGGATTTGAATCTTCATAAAACTACGGCTGTTGTTTTAACTTAATTTAATTTACTAGCTGCTTGCAGCTTTGCTCGACTTAATCGTGCTTTTCCATCCAAATGCCTATTTCTACGTGGCAGTAGTGATGTAAACAGTGGAATTAGGTGTACCGCAGGCTTACCTTATCTCTTATACTGACAGCGGGTACCGTAGTGGTTAGAACTGCCAGCTTTAGACAACGAGGTCACAGGTTCAACTCCCACCTGCTGCAGTAGTGCCGTAAATCAATGCACTTACCCTGAATTGCTCCAGTTAAAACAACTTTGCTATGTAAATAAGACATTGTCAGTCACTTTGCAGAAAAGCATTGGTTAATGTAGCTGTCACCATTTGTGTATCAGACAGCTGATGGTAAGCCTGCCATGCAAATTAAGAAGGTGCGTGTCTGTGCCGGCTCTCCTTCAGGAGGTTAAATGCTCGACATCCCGGCGAGTCCCTGCCGCAGCGGTGGAAACCTTGCAGATTAAGAGCATCAGCGAATGGAAAGAGGTCACGTGTGTGTGGTTTTCAGCTGTGCACCTGCCGTCGGGGTTCGTCTGTGACACTCGGGGACTCCTCCCATATTTTTGCCCTGGACTGGCATCACGCTGCCGCTCTGACCGACGCGGAACGACTCGCGTCTGGCGTTTCGGTCCCATGTTTGCGGTTTTCTCTAATTAGCTTTTGTTGTTTATTTTAACTGCTTTGTTGAAAGCACTGGGAGCTCATACTCGCATGGGTTGCGCGTGTGACGTGTTCACGGTATGACAGATTTGCATGGAGGTTATTGGCATGTCCTCTTCCTGTATTGGGACAGTTCCCGCCCATTTGGAGGGATTCCATGTGGCTGCTGCCCTCACTTCCGGGGCCTGGCAATGGCAGTTTGCAGCCCTAGGTACGAGCATCCGCCTCCTGAGGTCTTTTCGTAACGCAAGCATCACCGAGTGCCTTCCTCACTGTTGCTCTATGTTCGAGAAAAGAACCAAAAGAACCCGTAACGCAAACCCACCGTAGACGTCCTGCACGGCTCTCTGACACTTCGCTGCGTTTTCTCTTTCATGTGGCGGTACAGATGCCGTGACTTAAACTCCTCGCTGATTTATCCTTTTGCCCCACCCCCCCCACCCTGACTGTCTTGGCTGAGCTCTATTAATAGCACCTCTTTCAGACTGCAGAGACAGTATCTCTCCTAGGTGGGAGCACGGAGGTGGATGTCTGCTGCCACCTGCTGTCCGGAAGTGGGATAAGTGCCCCCAAGCCCCCCCAGCCCCTAGTCCTGCGTGCAGAGGGAACAGACCAATCTCTGTCCGCTGGCTGGCGGAACCGCCTCCAAAGCTCTGTGCCATGCGCGCGTCACACCGGGCCTGGCGTCCGCCCCCAGGGGAGGGTGGGTGTGCCGGGGGGTGACCTGGGTCAGACCAGCCGCTCACAGTGGGGGCCTTTGTGAGAGGCAGACCCCTCTAATGGAGAGGTGCGCCCCGGCTGCTTTTCCAGAGGTCTGGACAAACACGCCTCTGTGGCGCACTTTGAACGGCAGCCCGCCTCTCAAATGTAGATTTTTTTTTTTTTTTTTGTGTGTGTGTGTGTGCGCGCGCGGCGCAAACGCACCACGTTGAGCCCCGCGGGCCTGGTCGCTACCGGAGGCCCTCCTGCAAGGAGCGCCCAACCGCACGACGCTCTCCGGAGCCAAGCGGAAGCGCTTTCGTCGCCGTTACTGAGAAGGGGAGCGAGCCATCTGGGCCGCAGGGACTGTCTGCGGTTCGGCTCCGCTTGCGCTGTATGTTGGGAAAACATCGGCTGCTCTTTGCACGCCTGTTGGAGCACACACTCTGAAAGGTGTGTTTACCTGCGGTGTTTGTGCAAAGATTATTTCCACGTGCGTTCTTGCAAAAGTCACCGCTGAATTGTTTCACGGGGACAGAAGACTAGCTCCTTCGCAGCTGATGGCGTGGTGGTTACAGCTGCTGCTTTTGTACCATAAGGTCACAGGTTCAAACCTCACCTCCGGCTGTAGAACCCTTGAGCAAGCTACTTAGCCTGAAATTTCTCCAGTAAAATTACCCAGCTGTATAAATGGGTAAATAATAAAGTATCTTAACACTGTAAATCACTTTGGAGAAAAGCATCGGTTAAAAAAATAAATGTAAATCACAATAAACAAAGTTAATAATGCAGACTTGATTTTATTTAGAGTTTAACCCTCTCAGGGTCAAATTAATACTGGCAGTTGGAAGAATAATTACCATCTGATGCTAATTTGCAACACCTGCCTGGAAAGGGTTAAATTCTTCTACAGTGTCGGATACAGCTGTAGTAAATAAAAAATACGCCGTAAGACTTTTAAAATATTTTCACTTTGTGCTCCATTAAAGTTAAAAGTAATGTAAAGTGACAGAAAATTTAAAAGTACTTAGGGTAGCCCTAACTCTAACACTTGGATGCAACACCAGTTGCTGACATGCTGTAAATATTTATCATTCCTCACCTTGTTATTGATCACAAACACCCAGGAAGAGCAGAAAGAGCAGTAAACACTGTGGATGTGAGCTGGACCGGGACTCGCATTCCTGTTCCGCGTGCTTATTACTGCCCTCGGGTTTTACTGTCACGTATATTGGACAAATACAGTGAAATGCTGGTGCTACAGTGATGTATGTTGGGGGTGGGAGAGTATGGGTTTGGGGGGGTCAGTGGAGGGTAGCGAACCAATAGTACCCTGCTGGTTTGCTGAGTTAAATACAAGTCACATCTGTTGCGCAACAGACTGAAATTTTCCAAAAAAAAAAGAAAATGCTATTGAAAATAAATGTAAAATAAATAAATAAATAAATAATTCAAAAATGTCCGTAATCTGAAAAACTGTAACTTCATAACGCAAAGGGCCGCAGTGGGACACTGAACAGCGTTGAGTCCTCTGGATTGATGGTACTATAGTCCACACCCCATTGCTGTGCTGTGATAGGTCCTTCTTTCTTTTACACACACACACACACAGAGCTGTAATCACAGTAGAAGAAACACACAGAAGCTCCGGGTTTCAATTTGAAGGTGCTTTTCACAGCGGTGCCTGGTTTCCTCATTCAGTTTTATTGCACCGTTTTATGGGTAAATGAAGCGGAAACCTTGAAGCCCAATAAACGTCGCCCATTACCCAGGAAGCTGAGGGCCGGGCTGCGCGGGCTAACGTGTCCCTTCTGTCCATCGCAGCTGTTTGTGGGCCTGTCGTTCCCGTACGAGGGCCCTGCCCCCCTGGAAGCCATCGCCAACGGCTGCGCCTTCCTCAACCCCCGGTTCAGTCCCCCAAAGAGCAGCAAGAACACGGACTTCTTCAAAGGGAAGCCCACATTGCGGGAGGTGAGTTACAGCGTCGCGCTGAAAAGTCAGCGAAACCCCAGAATTTGTTAATGTGCAGCACTTTGCGATCCGGTGCCAGTTCATAACGTAATAACGAGCCAAAATTCCATTACATGGAGCCAAAGTCCTCCTATGCAGGCAGCGAGTTCCTTTTTCATGCAGCTCTAATTAATACCTTTCTTAGTTTTTATCAACAACTTGTCCAGTGCAGGGTCACAGTGGTGTCCAGAGTCTATCCAGGAAGCATACAGGGTGTGAAGTAGGGTATCGTCCTGTGTGGGACGCTAGTCCATCGCACAGCATTCGTACACACTTATTCACGCACACAGACACACACACATTGCAGGCAGTTTTTTTGTGACTGGTTTGCCTGAAACACAAGTCTTTGGGTTGTGGGAGGAAACCAGAGCACCTAGAGGAAACTCGCATGAACATGGGGAGAACTTGTAAAGTCTGCACCAATTGAGCTGGATTCGAACCCAAGTCCAAAGCCACACTCCGGGCGCTGAGAGACGATGAGAGAAGTTAGTGTGTGTGTTGCCTGCGGAACGTGTCACACTCTGTTACATAGGAGTTCAACTCCATCTTCGCTCCTCTTACTGCTTTTGAACACTTTGCCGAACTAAGATGTAGGATCCGTTTGCTGAAACAGGACGGCTAGTTCTCAGGTAAGACCTAGGGACCAACTGCGTTGTACCTGGGCTCTCCGTGTCTATGATTCCTGGCTGCTGATTGGCTGCTGCTGTGACCCAGGTGTGTCTGATGGAAATCGGAGATGATGATAAGCACATGGTTGTCTTACGGTCACTCGTTTCCCCCTGCCTACAGCTGACCTCGCAGCACCCCTACGCCGAGGTGTACATCGGGAAGCCCCACGTATGGACAGTGGACATCGAGAACCCGGTCGAGGTGGAGAGTGCCGTCAAGTCCATCCTCAACCAGAAGGTGACCGTGGTTTGCTCTGCATCCTTATTGGTCCTTCATCAGGAAACACCTAAAACTGCACCTTAAAAAATAAAAAAGGCATGCAAGACCTTACAAAAGTAGGGTCTTTGAAGTATAAATCTGCAGTGAGATTACCTCACTATTACACTCGTCATTACCCAAGTTTGCCTCACCCCAAGGTGAATAAATGGAATGGCAGAACAGACGAGGGCTTTTTTTTGTACAGAAGGTGGTTTTATTATTTATTGATTTATTTAATCTTTTTCCAGTTTCAATAACCGTTTGTCTTTGGACTGTGGGAGGAGACCAGAGCACCCGGAGGAAACTCCACACAGACCAAGCAGAGATCGAACCCACGTTCTCTCACACCACCCAAGCACTGTGAGGCAGCAGTGCCACTCACTGCGCGGCCTTATGTTTTTTTAATATGTATTTATTTTTCTCTAAGCTGTCCTTACTGTATGTTAATAGGATCACCCTTTTTCCCCCACTGATGTTCCACATCAGAGCAGGTGATAGGTACCAGACCTACCTGGGTGGCACGGTGGCACAACGAGTAGCGCTGCTGTCTCACAGCGCCTGGGTGGTGCGAGAGGACTTAGGTTCGATCCCCACTCAGTCTTTGTGGAGTTTGCATGTTCTCCCCGTGTCTGTGTGGGTTTCCTCTGGTTTCCTCCCATAGTCCAAAAACATGCTGTTCAGGTTCACCAGAGAGTGTGTGTGTGTTCGTTCCACTGATGTCTGGATGAGTGACCCAGTGTAAGTAGTGTATCTAGGAGTGTAAGTCACCGCAGTAAATAAGGTGTGTGGGCTGATAACTCTACATAGTGTTCATCGGATGTTATTTTGACCTTGTAGGACAGAGTAGCCCTCTGCTGGTTGGATGTGGTAGTGCAGCGCTGCCTTACCTCTGTGAAAGGATTTCTGTAAAATTCTGTTTAAGGAAGAATATTACTCAAAACGGGGGGCGCAGTGGGTTGGACCGAGTCCTGCTCTCCGGTGGGTCTGGGGTTCGAGTCCCGCTTGGGGTGCCTTGCGACGGACTGGCGTCCCATCCTGGGTGTGTCCCCTTCCCCTCTGGCCTTACGCCCTGAGTTGCTGGGTTAGGCTCCGGTTCCCCGTGACCCCGTATGGGACAAGCGGTTCAGAAAGAGTGTGTGTGTGTGTGTGTGTGTGTGTGTGTGTGTGTTATTCAAAAAGAAACTGAAAAAGTTTGTGTGCAGGTCCCATTCTTGTGTTGGTGCAGTGCTTTCCTTCACCTGATGGGCCCACCGGTCGGTCACAACTGACCTGTGTCTTGTTTGTGACCCCTTCCCAGATCGAGCCCTACCTGCCCTACGAGTTTACCTGTGAGGGGATGCTCCAGAGAGTCAATGCCTTCATCGAGAAGCAGGTAAACTACCTTGTTTACTGGCGGGATTCTTGAAAATTAGCCAAGATTTGTTCTGAGGATACGACTCACGCTACAGGTTCTGTGTTGGGTTATTAGTGACCGACCGCTGTCCACTGCCCTCACATCCATGACTGCTCCCGTATTTTACTACAACCGACTCTTTTGACAATCACATGTCTGTATCTAAAGCTCTCTGTCATTGATGCGCTTTTTTTTTTTTTAAACTCTGAGTTGTGCGTCTACTAAATGAATAAAGAGTAAAGGTGAGAAACACTCCAAGCCCTCATTCCCACTCTTCCCTCCAGGACTTCTGCCATGGTCAGGTGATGTGGCCTCCACTGAGCGCGCTCCAGGTGAAGATTGCCGAACCGGGGCAGTCTTGCAAGCAGGTGTGTCAGGAGGAGCAGCTCATCTGTGAGCCATCCTTCTTCCAGCACCTCAACAAGGATAAGGACCTGGCCAGGTGAGCGCTTGTCCCGTCCCGCCTATCGGAGGTGCCCCGCACCGCGGTAAACACCCTGCTTCGCAATTCATAAACTTAATTATTAAGCTTATTATATTAAACATTTGAGTTACTGTACAAACGGTGGTTCGTGATAATAAACGGGCGCTACTTTGCAAAGCACATCAAAACACTGGGCGTCTGCAGCGGTTTGTCGGCTCGTGGAAGGGGCCCGTGAGCCCCGGGTAGGACACACTTCCTTCTTTGCCTGTTAAGTGTCTCGTGTGTTACTGTATTTGGCTTTTTTACCATCCTAACAATGACACCAAAGTGTCAATGTGATGCAAGCAATGGTGATGCATCCAAGAAAAGGGAAACGATCACGACTGAAACGGTAAATAACAAAGTGAAAGGTGAAACGCCAACGAACAATGGAAAAAGCGAACATCAAAGTTTCTTTAATGTTTTGCACGCGCGCACTCCCTCTCTCAGAAAGCACTCGGCTACAAAAGACACTCTTTTCCAGTTGCGGAATCTCACTCCAGACAACAACCCCCCTGCATGCACCTTCTCAAACCTCCCCCTCTCTGCTTTTCCAAGTCCTGTCCCTCATCGTTCCCCAGTTCCGTTCCACGTCTCTTTGACGACCTCCCGCCTTGTCCCTCGACCCTCATTTCGGAGCCTTGCCTTTGTTCATTTCGCTGACCGACCGACCATTCGCTCGTCCCCAACCACGAAAACACGTCTAGTCCTTTGAATCTGAATAAACGATCCTGCACTTGGGTCCGGCTTCCTCCGTGTCCCAGTAGTAACATTTATTATCACATCTTTCTATGCCTCTCTCTATAATAAATACTGTAGTTACAGTTGTTATTATTACATTTCAGTGTATTCATTTAGCAGATGTTTTTCTCCGAAGCGATGTACATATCATTACATATTATTATTACTGTACTGTTATATTAAGATGTTTTTGTGTATCCAAAGTGTTTCTTTAATGTTTTTATGCATAGAAAGGTACACTATATACTAAGTCAAACATTTGACAAACTGACATTACCCACCGTACCTAACTGTTCCAACTTGCATTAAAATCCGATTTAAAGACGGACTGCGGACACGGAAGTCGTTCGTAATTCGGGGACTGTCTGTACGAAAAACACAATGGAATTGACACAGTATATCCTGTGGGAGTTGCATAAAATCTTCGCCACAGCAGCTGTTTCTCTACAGACGTTCTGTAATGGGATCGAAATGTTCTGAAACCGATCCTTGTCGAGCACTTCGTGTACCGTGATTTTAGGGAACCGTACAGCGTACGCGGGGGGTTGTCGGGCCGGATCGGTTGCAATTTCTCCTCATGCGGTGCTCTGCTCTTCCCGCCTGCCCCCAGGTTCGGGGTCGAGTGCCAGACGGTGGAGTCCTCCAGCGACACGGTGGTGCCGGCCTTCAGCAAGGAACAGCGGCACTGCGTCTTCCAGGCGGACCTCCTGCTGTTCAGCTGCGCCGGCGCCCACCCCTCGCTCAAGCGCATCTGCCCCTGTCGGGACTACATGAAGGGCCAGGTGGCGCTCTGCAAAGACTGCCTATAGTCCCCAGTGAGACCAGAGACACACGTAGCGGACTCACGAAAACCACCTGCAACTCTGGCCCTCAAACAACGCGGCAGGATGGCGATTTATTTCAAATCGTTTGGATCGGACGTCCAGGCGAGCGGTGGAAACGGGTTGCTGCTGGACAGTGACGAACGAGTTCTGGGAAATACTACACTGTACAGCAGCGTTCCAGCAAACCACGTCTCTGATGGAGATCTGGGCGAAAAGGACTCAATTTGGCCTGACATACTTGAATTGAAGAGACATTTGCGATGGGAAAAGAGGCATGTCTGGAACCCATACTACCCCCTAGCTGCCTAGCAGTGCTGCTACGGGTGCAGTCCTTTTTTCTCCCTCTATTTTTTGGGCCCTCCGTGTCTCAGATGTCTCTGTTACACCACGGGACCAGTCGCTGAACAGGAGCAAACCGAGCGCACGGACAGATTTGCTGCGCTCCCTGAATGTTCGTAGCCTCTGTAGGTTTCTGTCGGCGCCTTGCCGAGGTTGCGGGAAGCACCCCGGTTCCTCAAAAAAGAAGGGCAACGGGTGCGAGCGCACCCTCACCCAGTTATTACACTGTACACACGCAGCCGTCTGTAGCCAGCCGCCGATACGGGAGGAAGACGAGATCGATGCAGAGTTTTTGTCTGGAAAACCATGCAGACAGGCTGTCACTTCTGCACAGAAACGGCTCCGGTGTCGTGACCATTGCACCTCGATAATCTGCATGGTATTTCTGCTTTGCAACTTTAACATTTCATTGGTCGGCAAGGGCATTTTTTTTTTTTTTTTGCTAGTCATCTACGTAATTATGAAAAAGTTTTTAAAAAAAAAAAAAAAAAAAAAAAAAAAACTGCTTGCAGATAAAGGGGGAAAAGGGCATAGACAGAGTTGTGATGCTCTGACACCTGAGTTCTTCATATCACATCGATTCATCTGTTAATTTTATGACAGGGATTGTAATATAAAATAGTATTTTGGTATAGATTAATAGTCCCCCCCCCCCCCCCATGCCCAGATTCAATTGCCAGCATTGCTGGGTATCTTGGGGAATCTGCGTGTGTTTAGCTTCGCTTGGTTGGAGACCGTCGGCTCAGTGTCCAGACCGGAGCTGACCATTCGGCAGTTCTAGAGAGGCCCGCAAAGCGACAAACGGCAATCGGGGGTTAAAACAGTGATGACCAATATTGTGCGGATCAGTGGTTTTATCCAAAATCTTTTCCAAGAAGATTTGTACAGATTCACAATGTATATGTTGATATATATATATATATATACACATATATATATTGGTTTATTATACGAATGAATCTCTGTTGACATACATGCATACCTGCAAACGTATGAATGTATAGGCTAATTCCTAAGAGTATGTAATTTTTAGATCACATCAATTGGCCTTTTATTTCTTTTTATTTTGGATCATATCATTAGGTTTCTGGCTGCAGATTTTAGGGGGGGGGAAAGATGAGGTAGTTTAAGATCTTTAAAGAAGATAAATTTCTATACATTTTTTCTAGATGCACTATGTTAACATATTTCCCGAAGTATAACTGAGGATACGACACTGTATATTGTCCATATTGGGTTTAAAATTTTTTTAATTTATTTTATATACAGATCTTTATTACTGTCGTTGTGTTTGCTGAAGATATTTGTTTTCCTTTTATTTATGAATAAGGGAGATGTCGTTTTTAAAAGAAGAGAGCATATTTTATTTAAGAGAATAATTTAAGTGTGTTCGGCTATGGACTGTAGACGAGGGCCGGTGTCGGCAGCCCGCGCGCCACTCGCGCGCTCGGTTTTCCGGCGACCCGAGCTCGCGCGCGATCCGCCTCCTCGGGGGCTGTGACTGAACGCGTCACGCGTCAATTTTAGAGGATTTGCAACCAGTGTGTGAATAAATTTCGGACGATAACTGTCCAAAGTCCTTTAGCTACGTGTGTCGATGGGTGAGCGCTACTGAGCGGACATTTAATAACCGAGTAGGAGTTTGTTGTAGGGCGAAATCATTGTGGAGCTCTTTCTTTTACGTCACCTGTCTCGGCACGTCTGCTTGGGCGTGGACGCGTAACTACCCCTCGATTCAGCAATCGCGTCACTTTCTGTGGAAATGCCAGTGGGGGCTAAGCGGTCGAAGGAGCTCGGGTTCGAAGAAAACTTGCAATGGTGTCTGTCATCCGGGTGCATTTAGTTTGAGGCCATCGTGTGGCTTCGTGAGGACACGGTGAAGAGACCCAAGTGCCTGTGAAGGGAGGGAGCAAGGAATCATAAGCGTTTCTTCTCGAGGAGAGATGAAAATTAACTGTTCGCACCGATCAGGAGGGAGAATAGTTGTCTTTTTTTTTTTAAATGGTGACTTTCCTTTTTGTGCCACAGGAGGCGCTGTTGTACTCCGTGTGTTTTTCTGTTTCACGCGCAGCGCCACCTGCATGTTTTGTGAACAGTGTCTCATAGCTCGTTTTCTTTGCTTTCTTTTGCTACTGATGGCTGTATTTTAGCTGTTTTCATTTCAACACGCAGATCAGCTTTTTTTTTTTTACCTGCCGCCACGTATATGACGTGCCTTTTGTTGGTAAACTGGATGACTTCTCATTCTTGAACGCAAAGGTTGAAAAATCCCCTCGGTGTCAGGGAACACCTTCGGTAGGGTGTGTGAGCATCAGCGGTGATGGTGGCGCGCACCCACGTGTTTTCTTCTTTTTAAATAAATTTAAAAAAACAAGAAAAAAAAACGTGATCAGCTTTAGCGTCTTAGAACCTTGGAGCATTTAGAGCGCATCTAAGCATCGCCGCGTGCTGAGATCTGCCCGGTCGCAAGTCGTGCTGCGGCGATGACGTCATTGACCTCGCTCTCCAGAGTCCAGTTGTGGAGACACATGCGCAACAGGGCTCTACCTGTTAACGCACCTTTTCCGTCAGTTTGGCCCCAACTCAGCGCAGTTGGTGTCCGAAAAAGGGGGACTTGGAGCGTTTCTGCTTTCCCAAATTGATATCTCCCCCCCCTTAATTCGAAAATGGGTGTTTTCATAATTACTCGGTGAGCACTTATTGATCATATAATTGCAAACTTTAAGGTTCGGTGCATTTAATTCATCGAGACAGTCAGTGCACTTTGAGTCAAGAGCTTATCGAGGAAGTATGTTTAATTTCTTTATGCAAAAGCTTAAAAGTTGCGAGAAGATCAGCCTGTAGTGTACTTAGCTACTAGGGTTCTCGACGGGTGTGACTTCTGTTTTCTTTCCATTGCGAAGACAAAATATGTTTATTTGGTGTATTTTCTAAGGAAGGATAGGTTTACACTTGAACGTTTAGGGTTTTAATGTTTGGGGGGCAGTAGAGCTTGCATTAAATCTCAGAATAAAATGTTTTGATTTTATTGATGTAGCTGTTGGGCAATTTTTAGGCCGAGGAATCGTGGCCACAACGTGCTGTACTGTCCGACTGTGTTCACAGAGCCTTTCGCTCAAGGCCGAGCTTCTGTTCCGCCTGCAACTTCCACATTTTCTGTAGTTCGTGGCCAGTTCTGCAGTTCTGAACTTAGTTGCTCTTCTTGTCGTGTGTGCTGAGGTGCGAGTGAAAGAAAAGACAAAACGCCAATTTTTTTTTTTTTGATGAATAAAGCAGGATAAAGTTTTATTTTTCAATAAACTCTTTTCTGTGACAGTCTCCGTGTCGCGTGAGTGTTGCTCACAAACACACATCGCTTGGACATCAACGCCACAATCACAACCGCCACCATCGTCAACATGTGCAGCACGTGACACGTGACGGATTACACGCGAACACTCAAATGTTCCAGTTCGTCCCCGAGGTCGTGTGCGTGTGTGTGCGCGTGTGTGCGTGCGCGTGCGCGCGTGTGTGACAGAGAGAAGGATGCGATGTAAGGCGTTCACCTTGCAAGGGAAACGCCTGAACGAGGTGCCCCGAAGCCGGCCGCTGTATGGAGGCGTGCGGAGCGTCGCCATGTTTGCGAAAGCGTCTACTGCTTTTTTTTGTACATACAAAAGAGAGACTAAACAGCCGAGTCTGCGCATATTTGTGCTTGTTAGGAACAACGTGTGTGTGCTCTCGGTCCAGCCCCAGCCCCTGTTCTCCGGTCCGACGCCAGGACTGCAGATTTCCACCGACCCGAGGAAATGGCGGCGTGATATATATTCCCGTTGTGTGACACGAAGAACGTAAGGCGAACAGCAGCTCGATTGAAGACATTCCCGTCAGCGTGGCTCAAGTATTATACATAAAACCATTTATATTACTTTATTCCCCAATAAAACTCATACAAAAAGATACTATATGCAGTGTGGTATTTCCAAAGTGAAGATTTGCTGTACATACATCGAGAGTTGTGAGAAAATGCGCAGGTGAACTAGCACTATATTTTCTCTGCGGAAGCGTCAGGTACTGGGGGCGCGCTACGGACACGGTACACGGTACAAGCCTGGTGCGTTCGCTCTCACAAATGTTCACACGGTTATGGCACTTCACGACAAAAATTACACATTCGCTTCCCACTTTTGTACATTTCCAGTGGTTGTCAACAAAACTTAAGGCCTTATTGTGCAGTGAAGACCCCCGCCCTCTTTCCTGATGGTGACCGAAGGTTCTACATTTTTTTTTCCTTTTTTTTTTTTTTTTTTGGTGCTTTTGGCGGGAAAATTATGATCGTGAAGTACGTCAATGTGCTACAGCGGGTTGGTTTTGTGCTGTTCCATGCCATTATTTTTTTAGGGCCTACTGTACACAGGACACCGAAGGGCCTTAGAACATAGTGGGTCCAAGGTACCGATCTGTCGTTTTTTTTTCTTCTTTTTTTTTTTTTGCAGGTGGCAAAAATGCGATCGGAATGATGGCTTCGCAGCAGGCCGCACCGTAACTCCCACTCGACCGAACATACATGTACACGGTATACTCTAGTTCTACAACCTAGGCGCACAGTAATATCTAGCACTAGAAAAGGGAAAGAAGAAACCTCGTTGGAGGCATTCCTACAATCTTTGTCTGTCACGACATTGCTCTAATTTCACAGACATCCGCTTGAACTGACACACGACGCACAGCTTCGGATGTACAATGACTTATGTACCGTATGTACAAAAGGTGCTGGTATTTCACACACAATAATAAATAAATACATAATCTGTTCATACTGATGTCAAAAACCTCATTGCATCAATGCTACACGCCTTCACACCCTGTCGAATGTCATTTTGAAACAGTGGATTGCACTGAGTGTGTAATACTGTAACGACTTACCATTGCTTTGGAAAGCTTACAAGTAAACTCTAACGTAGAAAACAAAGGATTTTTGGAAGCAAACTGTAGACATAAATAAGTTACAGTTGTGTTACTCAATTTCCATTTTGGCTTTAATACATTATTAGAATTATGTCCGCAATATTCTTCCATAGCGGTAAGGGATGACGCAGAAAAGTTTTAATTACTTCCACGTTTTAAATGCCTAACCAATACTGCTGTTTTTTTGTTATAGTGCCGTAATGTATCCAAATTGCACTGATTTTTTTTGGATAATATACTGCATGACTGTTCTATTATTGGCTGTAACAGAGAAGCAGAAATGACTCTTCTTATAGTATGATGCTTTATGAATTGACAGTGGCAGATTTTAAAAGCTGAAGCCAAATGCCCTTCACTGCCCCCTCCTCCGATTCTAAACTTAGGTCACACTTATAGAAAATAGATCCGTAAGAATTAAAAATTTGAATATTTACATCTGGCAGGTTATTAGATTTAAGTATAAGGTCTCATTTAGATAAGTGGATGGATTTTTATCTACAAATCAAGTTGGTTTTGGTTGTTAACAGGGGACAAGCACTTTTCTTCTTTGCTCATTATCTCTGTTTAAGGTCCTGCTGAGTTTAACAGTATTGCTTTTTCAGTCCTTTCTGTAAAAGTAATCTGGACATTCGTATTTAGCAGCCTGCCTTTTTTAAATGAAATGTATTTTTTAGTAATTTGCTGCTTTGTGTTAATTTGTTATTTACCTGTCAGGCACTTCATCTGAAGGAAATATTTCCATATTTGCAGTTTTACAAAGCTGGGCATTTTTGAATGGAGCAATTCAGGATAAGTACCCTGTTTAAGGTTACTGCAAAAAGAGACTGGAATGAGACTTGAACCAACAACCATCAGGTCACAAGTCTATGGCCTTCGACAGTTCTCCAGCTCATAGTGAGATTAATTAACTTGTGAGAATTGCACATGAATCCCTAGTTCAAATCAGCCAAAGTTTTAAAAGCACCACAAAGTGTGGACATGTAATCCTTTTTGTTTGGTAAGATAATGGTGGCCTTACAGGTAGGAAGAGCCCTGGCGCTCAGAAAAACTCCCTCCAGTGAGTGTGATTGAGTGCAGCGTGGCACGTTGCTGCTCTCACTCTCTAATTCGTCTCTGGCAGGTGGCCGACTGCGTCCTGCTGGGCTTTGTGGACTTTGCCAAGGGCTCAGGGATAAAACCCTCGAACTCAAATAGTTTAGCCTGAAAGCTCATTAAAAAAACTTTTAGAAAGTGTGGAAATGCCAGACAAACTGTAATGGACTCCATAAATGGAGAGACCAAGAATTTTGTGCTTCATTTTCAGTAACGATATTAATTGTTAATCGAATCCATATTCTTTGGATCTTCCCGACACATCGCCTTCAAGCCACCCCATCCACTAATGCCTCCCAGTGCAACACGTGACTTCACTTTTGAGGGCAGCTGTGATTTTCACGCGCCTTCCGACGGTCGGAGTCGATGAGGCCACCTGTAGACTCACCAGGAGTCCAATCGAGGCCTTAACTAACACCGTTCGTGTTGGTGAGACGGGCCTTGGCCTCCTACGCTGCCTCGTTTCCTCACTCATAGTCAAAGTGGCGTCAAACCATCTCGGCCAGGTGCTTGTATATTTGTATATTCTGTAAAAGTGCTGCATTCATCTTGTCCAACTCACCTTCCTTCACTATGCTGTAGACTCAAATCGCATAGAGTCACTTCCAAAACTTATTCACATAAAGATGTTTGCATGGGGAGCTAAATAGATTTTAGGGAAAACAAAATTATATTCAGTTATAATTTTCCTTTAGCCTCAAATGAGATCTTTTTTCAAGATACATTTGCTGAGAACATTGGCGCCGCCCTGCTGGACACCACCATCGACACAGCACAGGTGTTTGGGTTGGACTCCACTTCTTCATCTTGTTCCAGAAGAGGAACGGCAGGTAAGGCTTCCGCTCTCTTTTTTGTGCTGGAGACACTTTGCATTTTTGGATACAATTGGGTTGGGAGTTTTAAAAAATTAATTATACAGGGAGGGGGCAAATGGTAGCAATGGAGGGCTGCTTTTGAACAGAAATACCACTGGCACCTAAAGTCCGGTTTTGGTTGGTGCTCCGAGTCTCTCCCGGCATGGCCCTTGGTGGGGAGGTGTGCCGTGCCCCTGCAGAGCCGCGCCGTCACTCAAAGCGTTCGTAGTTCCTCGTCTGTCTCACCCTGGGCACCATGTCCATCAGCAGCCTGGGGGGAAACACAGGTTGTGTGCAGCGAGTCTCACGGAAGGAGGGCGCTGAGGTTCTAAGAAGTCAAAGATTTCGGCGAACGCACCGGGGACGCAACCCAGTTCTGGTGCTTTCGCAGCACAGAGTGCTGACACGGGCTCCTTGGGGTACGAGCGGCAATACAAAGCAGGTGTTTTACGACCGTCCACATGGGGGCGCTTTCTTTCCACCAGAGCATCATGGGAATCTTTTCTCACATTTCTACCATGTTTCTGCCATGTGACTTACAGTGTTTCTGTTTATACAGCTGGATCTTCACTGAAACATGCTTATTTATTTATATTTATTTATGTTTATTTATTTGTATGGCACCTTTCTCCAAAGCGACTAACACTGTTAAGCTACGTGCAAAGAGTTTTCCATTTATACAGCTAGGGTCATTTTTACCGGAGTAGTCGAGGGTAAGAACCTTCCTCAAGGGAACAAGGACAGGAGGTGAAATCCAAACTCTGGTTCTTTGACTGCAAGGAAGCAGCTCTAGCCACTAGGCCACCTGCTGGCCTGATCGGTATGGTGTCTATTAATTATTATTTTTCTGCTTGGTATATATGAGGTTCAGCTATTAGGAGTTTTTTCTTTTTCTGAACCAGGGAGCAATGCCTGCAGCACAAACTTACTTCACGCCGTAGGCCAGAATGATGAGACCGATGAGGACCCCTATTGTTCCATCGAGGTACCACACCGCAGGGTCGTGTTTGAACACCTCGGCGCTGATGAGGATGGAGAAGCCCATTATTCCGCCCACAAGAGAATTAAAACCTGCACGAAGGGCAGAAGAGAGATGTTCAGTCAGGAGGTCGTGAGGTCAGAAGATCTGGAGGTCACTCAGATGTTTGGTCAGCAAATTGTGGGGTGAAATCCTACATACTATGGTAAAGTGATGGAACTGGGAAACTGGCTCAAGTATTCTACATAAAGCATCGTGTAAAGAGAACCGTGGCGAAGACTGATAACGAGCAGGGTGTGAAAGCTCAGTTCTCCAAGTTTACGACGCAGAGCACTGATGAGTCCTGACAGATCGCAGCACTCTGTTGCCAAGCAATCCGCTCCCTCCAGACAAAAGAGACACACACTGGCTTTTGTTTCCTAAATTCTTCATCGTGCTGTAATCAGTGGCTATGAATGAAATCCATATCTGAAGAAGAAAAGGAGTCCTTGTGCAGAGCATCTCTCTGTACGCAACAGTGTTCAATGCCACAGTGTGGGCAGGTGGGGGAAGTGTGTGTTTTAACGGATGACGGTGAGAGAAGTGTTTTCTTTAGGGCTCGCATACACACACTCGACACTCAGACTCGTTCTCACACACGTGTGAAGATCATCCAGGTGTCATTACCGTTATTTCGCTCTGTCGCACTTTTTGTTCAAACATCGGCCTCTAAAGCTGCGCTTCCGGAACATTCTGAGCCGTCACCGTCCCGCTTCGCTGAAACCCCCCCCTGCCCACCCGGACCATGTTCCTCTCCAGCTGGCAGTCAGACCAGGCAAGAGGAGCGGCTGGGAGCCGCCTGACCTGCGGGGGTGGAGCGTCTGCGGGAAGCGCCGTTTGGCGGAGGCTCTGCGCCTCCATCTCGCCAGACCTCCTGTCTGCTCGCAGAAACGAGCGCTCAGCAAACACCCCCGGGGCCCCTTGCGGCGCACAGCGGCTCCGCCGCCATCGTTGATGAAGGAACTGCTTTCTCGACTGTCTCCAAATGCTCCGAGTTTACTTCATCTAGGAAGCCGTAAAGGACACCTGTCCCCGACACGCAGCGCACCTGTGTGTCGGGACCACAACTCATGGATCCCAGCAAAGGTGGACATGGAAGAGTCTCCGCGAGCAACGCCCAAAGGCTGCGCTGGAGGTCTGGAAGCTGTTCTGCACCGATCGCCCATGGACCCTCATCAGGACGTTAATCCTAATTAGCCAACAACGGCTGAGGAAAAATACAGAATGTGCCGCGTCTCACATGTAATGACATGCGTTCCGTGATTTGCCTGCGATTCTTTCCTTCCTTCCCCCCACGGTTCTGTTTCAAAAGACAGAAAGTGCCGGAGTGGCCTTGAGGAGCGTGTCCGCCGACACACACTCACCGCACACAAACTCACGCATAATGAAGGTTGCTGCGCTCCCACTTGTGGCGAGGGGGGTATCTGGAAGGTACACTGACTATGACCCCCCATCATTTGCATTACATTTGTATTTATTCATTTAGCTGTTGCTTTTTCCCCAAAGTGACTTATAATGTTAAGCGACACACATTGATTTACTCAGTTCTACAGCAGGGTAATTTTTACTGTGTCAGTTAAATAATGCATGTCCTTTGTAAGCACTGCAGGGAGTGGCCCTGAGACAGTGCTGGTCACGCGTTACCGCTGCCCTCTACTGGACCTCTTGAGAATAGAAGCAGCATGTGATTGGCTGATCGAAGGCTCAGAGCCCTTGGATTGGTCAAGAGGGAAGCAAAGCCTGCGGTGCCCCACAGCACCTTATTTATTACACTTTTGTCTTCTCGCCATAATGATCTGTACAGGAATTTTTTAAACTGACAGCTCCACTTGTGCTCATCCCTCACCCCACCCATTTGCTTGAGGTAAAGTGGGAGTGGCTTGTCAGGTTTCCATGGTGATGGGAAAGGAGCGGCATCACTAGACAACGCGTGGTGGCCTACCGTCGGTGATGAGGGCCCGGCTCGTCAACACCCTGCCCAGCATGAACTTGAGAACCGCTAGGATGGTGCACACGATGCCGCTGATGATGGACACGCTGAAGAGGAAGTCGTCCTGCGGGGAGAGACAGTTTCACAAGGCCATTAGGGATGTTTCGCCAGGACCACTTTGCCAGCAGGCGTACGAGCAAAGAGCAGCGAGAGCCATAGCAAACTCTTATCCCATTCTCATCAGAGTCACCACGTCATAAAAGGGAAACTCGGGGACTGTTTTAAGGTGTCACCCGTCAAGGTACGTGGTGCTTGGGGCGCCTCGAGTTATACGCCCTTGTGTTCGTGCGAGTGTGTGACTGGAGGCTGCGCCCAAATACGATGCCGCACAAGTTGAGCCGCTGGTGAATTTTCGCTTTCGCGGGCGTGTCCCCCGAGGGCATTCGTGACACGTCGACAGCTCGTGCTTTTCTATGTTCATCCTGTGAATCCGGATGCCCTCGCTACTGCACTTCTTAAGGCTGGCTGTCAAAGCGGAAGCTGTAAGGACGTCCGTGACGAGGCACTGGGACGCAGGACATCGCAGAGTGAGGACGCGAGTCTTGCAGATGCCTGCTGCACTAAAATGGGTTGAGATTGCGATGCGACGACGTGGATCAGAATAGTGTGGACACAGCAGTACAACATGAGTCACCACAGCCATGCACCAGAAGGACATGAGACAGTCTGTCTGAGCCCTGGGTTTGCCTGGCGTTGGGTGTCTCTCTCCTCTTATGGACTCCTTGAAATGTCAGAAGTGGACGGATGGAAGCAGAGAACCAAATGAGCAGACTGGTGAATGTGGGTTTGAAAACGTGTACAGTAAAGACAGTCATGTGACGGGAGGAGCCAGGTTGCCCTCAAAAAGGGGGAAAAACGGGCTAAATGACATTTTCTGAAAGCACCTCAATCACAGTTTTTCCCAGTAATGTAACAGTTACACTTCTTCATTTAGATGACCATTTTCTCACAAACAGCTTACAATTATTTACCCATTTGTACAGCTGGGTAATTCTAGAGGAGCAATGTAGGGTAAGTACCTTGCTCAAGGCTACTATAGCTGAAGGTGGGATTTGAACCTGCAACCTTTGGGTCCAAAGGCAGTAGTTTTAACCACCGCATTCCAGCTGCTCGAGAGCCTGTTTCCAGGGAGCAAGCTCACGGATGCTTTATACCCTCGTACGACTCTGTGCCGAAGAGGAACGATTGTCTGCGGCTGCACATTGTGCTCGTAAGAACCTGCCTCCGGTGGTTTCCCGAAACGGGGATTTATTGCACACACCGCTTTAGCTACCATTCTTCTGTCGGAGCAGCACAGTCGTCCAAAGTGTGGACGTAGCTGTAAGGGGCCTTTCGGGGTACGTTTACATTCAACATATCACCTTTACATTTATTCCTGTAGCAGATGCTTCTCTCCAAAGTGACGCAGAATGCAGGGTAAACGAAAATGTGTCAAGAACAGACAAAGAGCTTTAGACACAGACACAGGATTATGGACACACGGCTTGTCTGTGCTACCACCAGCTCCCTCAAGCAGCTCCTGTAGGAGTGACATTTAAATAGCAAATACATAGATAATCACAGCAGATGATGTTAGACTCATTTTTGGAGCTATCGGGAGAGAGGTGGCTCTGAACAAAATGGGTTTGAGATCCTCCTTGAATGTTGAGAGGGATTCAGCAGCTCTGAGGGATAGAAGGAGTTTTTTCCCAACACACGAGGGCCCAAAGATGAGAACCTTTAGATATTTGATTCTGGACCCTTGTGAGTGGGACTACCAAGCAGTCAGATGGTACAGTGAGTGATCAGGTCCTGTAGGGAATAAACCCACAGATGGTCTTGTGGACCTTAAGCAGATTGCTGAACGTGACACAAGCAGCTACAGGAAGCCAATGGAGAGAGACAAGGTGACGAGAAGACTCTGAGGCCACTCCAGAAGGTGTGTCATTAAACACCTATTAACAGACAGGACAGGTACATGTGTAGAAGGGTACGTGCAGGAAGTGCGAGCAGTTCCACAGGAGGGTCCACGATGAGCTGTGCAGTATGGCACTGTTCAAAGGCAGACACTGAGCCTGTGACCCCTGTGGACCTACAGAGCTTTAAAAACAGCTGCAGGAAAATTTAGCAGCACAAGTGGGAGAACAGAGAAGAAACCTGCAGCAGACTTGGAGATAATAATGTGCAATTAACGGCAGAGTCACGAAAACCAAACTTTTAGCGAGTGCCGCTTTCCCATGTGGCTCTTTCGACTGGTAGCATTTGCATTTCTGAGCGAAAATTCGGAAGTTTATTTATTTATACTCGATTTAATTTTATCCGGTAATCTCCTAAAATGGGAGGAATGTGGTGGTGCAGCACTTTTGGCCTGTGCTGCTCTCTGGCGGGTCTGGGGTGCCTTGTGACTGACTGGCGTCCTGTCCACAGTGTGTCCCCTCCCCCTCCAGCCCTGTGCCTTGTGTTGCCAGGTTAGGCTCTGGTCCACCGCGACCCTGCCTGGGACAAGCGATTTCAGCCTGTGTGTGTGTGTGTGTGTGTGTGTGTGTGTGTGTGTGTGTGCCTTCTGAATGTCTGTCTATTGCGGAGCGAGCACCACCTGTTTTTATGCAGATGACAAGGAGCACGCACACACACACACACAGACACACACACACTTCTTCCAAGCAGGGTCACGACGAACCGGAGTCTAATCCGGCAACAAGGGCACGAGGCTGGAGGGGGAGGGGACACACCCAGGACAGGATGCCAGTCCATCACAAGGCACCCCAAGTGGGACTTGAACCCCGGACCCCCATAAGGAGCACACAAACAGAATAGCAGTAGGGGCCACTTTAATTCAACTCGTTTCCTCGGTGTTTAAAAGTTGCGCCTGAGTGTCGGCGACCGATCAGGAGCTGAGGCACGTTGCACGTGCTTATGGGATGAACTGGTCAGCAGCTGGAGCTGAAAATGAGTTTGTGGAGACAATGTGCTCTTTCCATCATCCAACATTTGTCCTAATTATAAAGTAGTTCCCAGCTAATAAAATATTAACATAAGAAATGTACAAAGTACTTTTATTTATTATAGTGACATCCAAAATTCATATAGAACCAAATCCATAAATAAATGAGATGACTTATGCATTATTAACTATTTGTACTTTGTAATGTAATTTCGGGGTAAAAGAGGCTTTGTATTTACAACCAAAAAGAATTACAAAGACTTACAGTCCCAGTTATATTGAGGGGGCGAAGACTCAGCATGCTGCCATTTCCATACAGCCTTCTTTCGTTCCTTCCGTCTCGGCCCCCGTTTGTCAACTCTCAGAAACACGTGACACCCCGGTATCCTGGAGACCCCTTTCTACTCTCTCGTTCGCCACAAAGGGAGCTGTGTGCACTCCTACCTGTCGTCGAGCGCCAGCGAATGCCTCCAGAAATGGACCTTTTCCTCTCTCAATTTGGTAATTACAGGGCAGGACCTGCCCGTGCCGCAGGGGACACACCTCCGTCTGCCTCTTTGTGGTCAAATGAAGGTGCGTGAGGCAGGTGCGGTGGATCCGAGAAACCAATTTCCCCCCTCCTCCATTTTTAATCTGAGCCTGGACCCAACCTTTTATTTCCTTCTCTGCTCTGTGAGGAACGGCGAGACGTGATGAGAATTGAGCACCGCTGGCCAGGGCTCCCTGAGGAGGAGCGGACGGTCACCTTGGCGATCTCTTGGGCTGAAGTGGAAGTCTCTTCACCTAATCGCTGACCTGTGACTCTGGGAATCTGGGAATCTTCTCAGCCAGCGAAGTCTGACACATAGACCGGCTACTAATGTGCGGTAAGATGGGTTTGCCAAAGAGCCAAAGATGTGCCATGAAAACAGACTCAAAATCAGATGCGGAGAGCTTCTGCTCTCGTGAGCCGAGCAGATTAATACATTGATTTCCCGCTGATTGCACTGGTTTTCACCAAATTGGTTCCAGCGTTTCATCTCCGAACAGGTGTTGTGAACCGGAGGGGGTGGGGGGCGTTACGGGTTCCTCGACCGACTGCGATGTGCCTTTCAACCACCAGGTCGAGCAGGACTCAACCAGCAGAGTCCAACACGGGCAAAGCCTACAGTGAAGATGAGGAGAAACAAATGCGAGAAAGAGGGTAGAAAAAAGCTGGGAAGCTGGACGTGGAAGAAACAAGGTGTGAAATACAAAGACTCCTCTGAACTGCGGAGCTGGAACAGAATGGAGCAGATCTTGGAGCAAACCAAAGGATAACTTTCAATGGAAGCTCATGAGACAGGTTGTCATACTTTGGACGCATCACAAGGGTTGGATTCTCTTGATGAGGCGATAATGATGGGAAGAGTTGGAGGGATAGAAGAAGGAGATGAGCAGGAATCTGATGGATGGACTCAATCGCTGTCACGGTGGACGCATATCTTCCAACACTAAGGACACAAGTGGAGGACAGAACGTTCTACAGGGACTCTGTATATGGGGTCATGGACTCGATTTTACTGCCTAGTCATTTTCTAACTTACTGGATGGCGGAAATGTGGACTTACATTCCACTCTGGAGAGCAGGCGGTGTGGTGGTTGGTACTCTGGCTTTTGGACTTGCGGGACTTCCACCATGATCAACGTATTTACCCTACAATTGTTCCATTAAAAATTACCCAGCTGTATAAATAGGTAAATCAATGTAAGTTGTTTTGGAGAAAAGCACCAGATAAATAGTAAATATAAATCGGCAGAACGGGGATGTTTCATTTACAATTCTTTACCTGTTTGTACAGCTGGGGAACTTTTACTGCATAAATTCTGGGTATCTTGAGCAACGCTACTCCTGGAGAAGATCGGACTCAAACGTGTAACCTTCGGATCCGAAGACAGCAGCTCTTACCGCTACGCCACCTGGTGTTTTGAACACTGCTCACCGTTAAGAGTAACATCATGACAGCAATATTCCAGGGTCATTCTTGTGTACAAATCTGGCGGTCTTGTGACAACTCGCTGGACGCAATGACGAATCACTAGCTTACCAGCTGCATCACGACTCGCTAACGATTAGCTCTTATTTCTATGACATGACGTCGTGAAATATTTTTACGCGGTCGATGCAGACGTTAATAGGGACCGGCATCCGTGGCTGTAGGATCTTTCTTGTGCGTTTCGGTGAATCGGGTTCTCGCCGCCGAGTCACGCGCAAACACACAGCGGTCTCACACTGACTTGGCCTTCTGCTGGGGACCCGTGAGGAGCCACGGTCCGGGAGCTCTGCAGCAAGGACATTAAGCTTCCAGAACATTCTGAGTCAACATACAACCAAGAGGACCATCCATGCTCCATGGACATGGCGCAAAGCCCGCGTCTTCTCCTTTACCGTGTTTTCCTGAGTTTTCGGTGCACTTTGATCCCAAGATGAGCACTGAGAGTTATTCATTTGTTGCTCATTTTCAGCTCTGTGGTGCCGACGGGGATTTAACTGACCTCCCAGTCCGAGGGATCGCGCAATGTCATCTTTGCTCGCTGAGCTGCTTCAAATTATTTAGCCATTTTTACTGTACCAGTTCAGGGTAAATACCTCGATCAAGGGTAATACAGCAGGAGGAGGCGTTCAGACCTGGACCATTGAGTTTTTAAGGACGGAAACATTTCACCGTTTCCTCACTTATTTAAATCACTGTGACACTGCGGTTCCTGCAGGATTTGAGCCCACACCCTTCAACTGCAAAGCAGTGGCGCTAAGCACTACGCCACCTGCTGTCCAGGTGCTTTAGCGGTGAATTATTGTGCCCTTTTGTATGAATGCACAGCGTGATGAACATCAGGCTGCTGTTTGTGGACGTGCTGCATCCCGCAGCTACACGACAGCGGCCCAAATGTCAGCCAGCACCGAGAGCTCGCTCCATGGGCGCTGTCTTTATCCCGCCCCCCTGCCGGGGTACCCGCGGCGGTTCCTATCCGAAGGACCGCGCCGTCGGACTCGGCTCGGTCGCAGCCGCCGTCGGAGGAGGGAAGCGGGAACCGAGGGGTTCGTCGTTAACATTTTATAGGTGGAGGAAGGGGGGAGAAATGGAGCGGGTCTGACATCTGCGCTGGGTGAAGGGAAAAAAAGATCTGAAGTGCTGCAACTATTTTTAGACAGTGCTTGTATGCGCCAAAAAAAAAAACGTCTCAGCGGGCCCCCGGCAGACCGCGAGTTCTGAGCGCCGAAGCCTCGCGCTTTTGATGAAACACGGCAACCTGCGTGTTAGAGGAGTCTGCGCTCGCCTTCCCCTCCCCTCCCCGCGCCTCTCCCTCCTCCTCTGTCTCCGCGCTCACATTTCTGCGCTGTTCATGCCCCCCATCCGCTCACAAGTTTGTCCGCGAGGTCTCGCTGCGCTACTGACCGCTGTGGCCTGGGGCCGACGCTCGTGCTTAGCAGGCTGCAGGCAGGCGGCCTGTTAGCGCGTTGGCTCGTCGCGCGCAGGAAGGGCACCGACCCCGCGCCGCTGTGTGAGACCCCGGATGCGTCTCGCCCGGCTACCCGGCGTGCGGACATTCCTCGGCGGCACCGCTCACATTGCGTACGGGAAAGGCGTCGACGAGAAAGCGATGATCCGGTTGCGTTGAAAAACGTGCGCCCTCCGTGGGGAACACAAAAGGCTGATTTATTGCGACGGACCGCCACCTCCGGCACCGCCGGCACCGCCAGCGCCAGCACCGCTGCAGATCAGGACAGGCCTTCCGCATGAGTGATGAGCTTCGGTTATTAATAACGCGCTGAACCAGAGCCACGCTGCACCATAGCGGAGTTTGCACCGCTAAGCAATAACCCGTGATGTATAAATTAGAATTAATGGCGAACACTATATTCTATATTTCATAAGGCGATAGGGCTGTCGGTGTCATGCGGGGTAAACAGCTGCAGCTCGAGGAGCTCAAACTTTGCTCCTTAGTTTATTTCATGACACATAAACGTTCCTTTGTCTCTATGAACGATACAGTCGCGTCATAAAAATTGCGCTCTTGTATTGTTACCGTTACGCTTCAGGCTTAAACTCCCACGAACTCCACGTCGAACCGCCATCAGAGGCGAAGAGGTAGAAACCCAAAGGCGGTCGGATTTTCGCTGGTTGTATTTTCAGTCCGGACGAGTGTGGGGAGCACAGCTGGTCGACGCCGGACCGCTGTTTGAACGGTGGATGGACGAGAAGATCGGCGCTTTGCATGCGACTCGCACAGCAGCCGGAAAAGGTCAACAGCAAAGCGACCACCTGTCGGGGGCACTTGACAGCCTGTGTAAATACACCCCAACCACATCCCCACTTTCAGCGCCAACGCGCCGCCGCCGCCCTGATTACTAACGAAATGTTAGCGTGAAAAATTCAGAGCATCCGCCTAAGAATCAACGGTCCCCTCCCCAGCTTACTTTTATTGCATTTAGCTGATGCTTTTCTCCAAAGCAACTTACAGTGTTAAGGTAACAATTATTTACCCCTTTGTACAGCTGGGTAATTTTACTGGAGCCATTTAGGGTAAGGACCTTACTCAAGGGTACTACAGCCAAAGATGGGGGTCGAACCTACGGCCTTTGGAGCCAAAGACAGCCGCTCAAACCACTACGTTACCGGCTGCCCATCTACCAGCTTTCTGTCTCATCTCCAGCTGGATCACAGTGTTTGTCACATCAAACTTCTCCCTGCATCACGCCGAGTCTTCGGGGCTCCTACGGACCAGTCCTGATTTTTAGCCGAAATCTGCTCGGTGTCCCTACGGATTCTTCGCGTGACTCCGCTGTTTTTCGTTCCTCGTATTTCCTACGACGTGCCTTTGACTTGGGGCATAAATCCACTGTGAGAATTCTGGTGCGAACACATTGGTTTTCTCCGCCGCCGTTGTTTCCAAGCAGGCTTTCCTTCCCTGGCAACGGTCTAACGGCACTATTTCGGGAGCGGAGCCTTAACTCGCCGTCCTGCATAGCTTTCGGTTAATTGCTAAAATAAGAGAAGGAAGGAAGGAAAGAAGGAGCGCAGATGCCACGCAAAGAAGCGGGATGACGTCCGTGTGACTGGTGAGTCATCGGCCGCCTGGCGCGTCTCTCTCCGAGGTGTTGCGTTGTTACGCCATAACACCTGAGAGTCCGCAGATGTGGAATTTACACTCGGCAACACAGCTCAGGCAGGAAATTAAACATTTAATTCAGGATCCGGCGATTTATAAAAGCAGGGCTCTGCCTCGGCCCGGTCAGGAGTCCAATTTAAGCAGCGCTGCCTGTGGAGTAAGGTGGAGATTCTCACCCAACCCCACACACGCTCGCTCGCTCACTCGCTCACTCACTCACTCATTCACTCACTCACTCTCGCTCTCTCTCTCGGTCATTTTTTACCTTGGTTTCCCCTGCTTAACAGGCCTGTTTCTGTAAAATCACCCTGTGGCTATTATACTTCGGTCAAATTAGTTCTCTTTCCTCTGGGAAAAAAGATACTTACGTTCACAGACCAGTAAAGCTGCACCGAAAACTCGGCATCCTGCCAAAATAAAGGCGCTGCAGACAACAAAATAATGGAATAAATGCTATATGTAATAAAATGTGAATCCAAAGGCCAATGAGCACCCGTTAAGTATTATGAAGTTTTTCACGCCCCACGTGAACAAACACCGTGTCTTTGATGCTACAGTTTCTTCTCTATTTATTCTACTGTTTATTTTCTTTTTCATTTTACAGCAGCAAACAGTACGGGTGCACTGCACTCGGAGAGTTGCAGTCGGTGCATTTTGTTGATCTCCAATAATGACAATAAAGGGGAATTGAACTCAGTTGGGCTGAACCTTTGGGGACACGGTCCTGCTGCGGTTTGAAGGAATCCCTGTCGCATTTAAACGGATCTGCACTGCCACGCTGAATTTCACTTGCTGTGTAGCGAAAGGACCATATAACGGGGAAAAAAACACTGCTGTTTGGAGCCAAAGGCCTCTTATTTGAGCCAAATGTACTACTTTTCATAAAGCACTCGAGTGAATTTGTGTGGGAAACTGTTCTGCGGGGGACAAGTATATGTTTTTCTCTGGAATGAGCCCATAGTGAGGTGGACGTTATGGACCACGGTGGAGATCCCTGGACCCCTACAACTTGAATGAGATTATGACGTGACAAGACAATATGTATTATTATTATTATTATTATTATTATTCATAATAATAACACTTTCTGCTGCTGTTGGTTCAATGCAAAAGGTACTCTTACCACTTCAGGAAGGATCTTGGTGGCCAGGCCACGGATGGCTTTTCCCAGAATGCACAGCGAAGAGAGGATAAACACGATGCCCAGGGTAACGCAGGCGCTGGAGAGAACAACGAGCAGGGGTGAAATTCACACTGTGCACGGGAGAATGTGTAAAAGTACTGTAATTCAGCTGTTTTCATATGATTCACTATAAAAATGACCAGTGAAAAGAAACTCATGGCGCGGGGGCACCGGGGTTCATCCGGTAGCATTATCAGCACTGCCAGCTCACGGATCCACGCACGTGGGTTCGATTCCCAGCTTACGGTGGAACTGGAGCAGTCGTCCTGTGTCCATGTGGCTTTGGAGAGCATCCGGAAACAAGCCGATGAGTTGCGCTGGTGTGTCGATGTGTGCGATTGCCCTGCCAGGGCCTGAACCCACCTTGCTTAAACAGCTGCACAGCACTGATGGCCGTGTCGTATATTTAGACGGAACCTATTAAAGTTGCACCGGAACACGCAGTTAAACCAGTTGGATGCTGCGGCTGGCAGGCTGCCAAGCCACGCCCTCCTGCTGTCTCCCGGCAACCCAAGCCGAGTGTGGGCTCGTCGGCCTATTAACAATTAATGGGCAATTAACAAAACGTCTCTGTCCTGGGGTCGGGCTCCCAGTGTGGGAAATGTCCCGGCTGCGTCAGCACCTCTCTTCCTATCTTCCAAAAACCCCGAAACGTCTCCCCGGTTCCCCGTCGTCACCACGGCGCAGTTTTTTTGCGTTTGAATGGACATTAACAAACTTGGATCGCTGATATAATGTTAACAGCTCAGGGACGATCGCCAGCTGGACCCCCAGCAGCGTGACATTGAAGATCCGTGACTATCGGTCTCACTGCCTGGACAAGTGAAAGCAATAGGAATTGTATTTTTAAAGAAAAGAACTTGGTTTTGTGGATTTTTCCCCTGTGGGACCACTTTAAAGCAGTGGTCTGTTTTAGAAGCTACATTTGCAACACTTTATGCCAAAAAACTCCAAAGGGTTTTACTTGTTTTAAAAACTTGCTCTATGCAGTATCCCAACCTTCTGGGATTATGGCGAGTCTCTTAGAATAAAGGAAATGAAGCGACATCTGCGCTTCCTGACAAACCCGCAGGCTTTTAATCCTGGAGGTGCCATTGATTCAAAGCGTCCAGAGTGAAGAACTTTGATTTCACCCGTCCGAAGAGGCTTCGCGCTGGGTGCGTGCGGAGAGACGAGCGCGGGATACACGCGTGCCCTGCCCAAAATAGAGCGTGACGGACACGTGGAAAAGCCCCGTTTTGGAGGGGTCACGCATCACGTTAGTTTAGTTTATTTGCACAAAAAAGAGTAAACAGTAGTAAAATTACAGTGAGTACAACAGAACGTGTCGGGGAGGTCAGAAAACCAACAGGTTTATTGTGGGACGGAGAAAAGGGGGGTAAAAATATATTAATGAGGTGACAGCGGAAGTTAGGAGTCAGTTCTCAAGCTGAAGAGGCGAGAGGTGGGACTCTGTACGCAATAAAGGACAGAAGACTAGTAAATGTGACCGTACGACTGACATGTTATGTGAACCATTCCAAATTTTATGTTGCTCCATAATATATTTTTAGGTGGTTTCTTGAATAATATAACAGATTCGTGATTACAGATGGACAGATAGATTCGGAGAGACAGGTGGATTCTTCCCTGCGTGGGGATCATGGAATCGTAATAAGAACGTGACTCGTGTGGTTCGGAAGTGGGGAACGTGACGGTAGGATGAGGTTCGGGTGGAGTACCTAGGATGACTATCATATGTTCTTCGGTGCACGTTTTGTTTGAGCAGCAGGGAAATGGGGGTTAACTGGGTGACAGCATCCTGTGACAGCATGTGTGCGTGTGTGTGTGTGTGTGTGTGTGTGTGTGTGTGTGTGTGTGTGTGTATGTTTCCGGGCATGTGCCAAACCAAGCGGATGGCTGCGCCTGCCGGTGCCTTGGGGACCACCGGTGGCCGGGGGGAAAGCGTAGCTAGGCAACGCGGGCCGGAAGCAGCCATGCGCAGTGGGAGCGGCGATGGAGCTGACAGCGTAGGAGGTGCGGGAGGCCCCGGAGGTGCAGCACAGCACCGCGAGCAGATGCCTCCTCCCCACCATCGCCGGGCCGCCTCCCCTGGGCTTCCCGTTGTGTCAGAGCGCACCTCCGTGATGAATTAGTGAGGCGGAAAGCCGGATCTCTCCGGCCTGTCCGCATCCGGCAGAGGTAAGGCTCCACAACGAACACGGTTTTACCTGTTCAGCAGCCACGTGTGGAACCGAGCGCACGGCCTGCGTGCACGTCTACCTGCCCCGTTTCGTAGTGGCCTTTGACCTCCTCCGCATCTCCTGTGCATCTCTGCGCCGTGCGGAGCCAGTCTCTGTAGGCAGCAGACTTTCAGGGCAAGTCACCAGGACTTAGTTTGGTTATTTCCCATCATGCACCACTGCAGCGATGCCGAATGCCCTGGTGGAAATTTGCACCCTAGCCAAGCCCTAATGTGCCCTCACCCCGCTATCTCTCCGTGAAACTGTCCCAGCAAATTCATCTCCCAGTAACTGAATTATTCCTGTCCTGCTTTTTGCCCCCCCCCGTCAGAGAACCGCCCCACCACACCCCCACAGAGCGGAGGGCGATCATATATCCGCTTGCCACCTGGGGCTATGTGGGACACTGTTGGAAGGAGAGAACGAGGCAGTGCCTGGTGCGCCACGCGTCTCAGGTCTCTCCTGACCGGCGAACGCAGCATCGCACGGCAGACGTGCGCAACCAATAGATGGGTGTAAACAAGAGTAAAACAAACGAGCAGTAATTTCGCTCCGGTTCTTCAGGATCACGCTGTAACTCCATCCCCTTTTCCTACGGACGGTTTACAAAATTCACTTTACAGCATCAAAAAAATTGTCCTGCAGTATAAATGGGTAAATCACTGTAAAGCTGGTTGTGAGTCACCTGCGGTATAAATGGGTAAATCAGCGTAAGAAGCGTGGTGTACAAACCTAAGTGACTTCGGAGAAAAGTGTCAGCTAAAGAAATTATTAACAATAATGAGTCGATCCAAACGTTGCCTGACCAATATAAACAGCGCAGACAGCATATAACCTCACCATCGATGGACCGCAGCTGGTAAACCAGTTGTCCTAAACTAAACCAGTTGTTCCAGTTAGAGCTCAGAGGGATCAACAGTGTCCTGGGAAATGAGACATAACCTCCCTTGATTATTACGACAAATGTTTTGCGCTTAGGAACAATGATAAACGGACACAGGTACGTGCTACACACGTGTATTTTTACACATACTTGCACGTGTCTCTAAACCGGGATGCGGAGTTACACACGACAGCGCGATTCACGGTGTCGGCCGCACTGACGTCATCCTCTGCCGGTAAACAGCTCTTCATTAGGCTCGGATTTTTCTCGCTTTGTAACGTTCGCAAGCCGCCGTAGCCATTATTTTCTAACCAGTGTTTATTCCAGTACAATCTGTCTCTGAGGTTGGTCTGCACCTTTCCTGTGCAACAAATTCCATCCTCAGACCAGATCAAAGCCCAGAGTGGGCTGATGTCATTCATCTCCATGGTGACCGACATCACAACAGGGCATCCTGGGGGTCAGCAGCCGTGTACCCACTGGCAAACACCCCCCGTTGGAGTCGATTAGAAAACAGGAGACTGCTGAGGATGGGGGGCTGGAGGCTCTTTGGTGTGGGGGTTGTCTTCACATCTCGACCAGCCCGCTGTGTGCCTGCGTCCTCACTGGACATCAAAGTGGACCTGCTCTTTCCCTGAGCCACCTCCCTCCATAGGAACGGGCGAAACGAACGGCTGCCGTCAGCCCCCCGTTCCGTATTTGACACCCCCATCCACCCCTGAGCCAGTAGCACCGGGGGGGTTGACGCATGGCAGTCATCACCCACACAGCATCAGCGCCCACCCCTGCCTGGTGGTCTGCACATGGAGGTGTTACTCCCAAAATAATGGAGGAAAAATGTCATCGTCATCTTAAAAGTTTAACTCGTCTGCCGTACGGATGAATCAACTGTGATCGAACGTTTAAGAATTCCGAAACTAATTCACAGTTCTTTTGGGTGGACTGCAGAGAGGCGGAGTCTGTGTTCATATGTACTTCCTGGGGGCGGAGAGTAAAGAGGCGGAGCCTGTACTCACATGTATTCCCTGTGGGTGGAGTGTAAAGAGGCGGAGCCTGTACTCACATGTATACCCTGTGGGTGGAGTGTAAATAGGCGGAGCCTGTACTCACATGTACACCCTGTGGGCGGAGTGTAAAGAGGCGGAGCCTGTACTCACATGTATACCCTGTGGGCGGAGTGTAAAGAGGCGGTGCCTGTACTCACATGTATTCCCTGTGGGCGGAGTGGACAGCAGCAGCGTTGCTATAGCGCCACAGCACAATGATGGAGGACAACACATCCAGCGTGGCATCAAACTGGAACCGAAAAGAGCATCACATCACGTTCAGTATAGAAGCGAATCAAGCAACTGTAGAAAACAGCACAACTGTGTATATCTTGTTTGTTCATTTCTTGGTAATTTACTGTGAGAGGGTCTCTGAATTCATTGAACTCCTCAAATCGTAGACGATGTATTAAACTCAGCTGTACTTACAGCGAATCCGAACGCAGAGGCGCTGTACCTCATGAAAGAAACAGCTGGAGATCAGAGGGAAGAGCAGAAATAAATCAGAAACAGGAAGCACACGCTGAGCATGTTTATATATTTTTAATTAGTGCAATGAGATGCATCCATGTTTTCTGTAAATTTGATATTATGCAGTGACACAGTTTCTGGTTTTATTGTCAAGGGTTTTTATTAACCCACTTACTGGCAGTTGCATGTGTTATTTTAGCGATCTTCGGCGTATTGATTTTAAATTAATATAATGTTTTTTTGTGCATTTTTCAATGGATCTTCGCAAGTGGACCCAAAAATAGACTGGAAAATCTGAGAAGGCAAAAGCCATCATAATACGGCAGAGGTTGTGAGCATCACCGAAGAGGGCTGGTGATTCCTGTAACGCGACCTGGGTTGGCTGGACGGCAGCTGCCTTGTTATTGATCAAGGTTATTGATCCAGCTGTACCCAGCAGCCCTCTCGGCCTTGAAGAGCTCCTGAGATGCATTTTATAGATTCCAGCATGTGCGCACTTCTGCAGCAGCTACACAGTAAGTGGTTTTTCTCTGCAGAGATGCTCTGACCATGACCGTTCGCACTCTGACCGTGACCGTTCGTCCGCAGGGAGGTGAGATCAAGAATTTAACTGAGAAAATGTCTGTTGTTATATCCCAGGGCGCTAAATAGAGACATGTCATGGCCACCATACATGTGTATTACATTTATTCATTTTCTCCAAAGCGACAAACATCTCGTAGAAAATACAATGTGTGCATCACATTAGGCGAAAGAGACACTTAGATGCAGACGTGTGATTCTTAAGTGCAGTTAGTTTCTTTCTTTCCAGCATACGAACCAACGTTCATCGCACGAGTAGCTGCATAAAACTTTATCTGAATATCGACGATTCCTGATCACCTTCCTAGTCATTGCTTTTTTTGAGATACATATAAAAATTTACATTTCATTACAGGAGTAGCTGTGTAAAGGTTTATCTGGGCATGATCTTACAGTTATGGTGCATGAATGTTTATGCTCTACATGAACTTAAGAGATGATGGGCAAAGTGAGTCTGGAAGAGGTGAGTTTTAAGACCATTTTTTAATAAGGACAGAAATTCAGCAGTTCTGAGTGACAGGGGGAGGTCGTTCCACCACAACGGATCCAGAACCGAGAACCTTCGCGCTTTTTTCACCAAAGTCCTCTACCTTAACAGACAAAGCAACACGGCACAGACGGCATCTGTGGGACTCAGAGAATTAATTAAGCTCACACTTCTGCCAGAAAAACACAAACACGTTTGGAGACTGTGGAACAGCAATGGGGACACACCAGATGTCTCAAAGAGAGGCGCAGGGATGGTAGTAAGAGCTAATGAGGCCTTCAAGAGGGCCGTCGGATCACCGATAAACAGGTGCGGCGGCCGCTGCCGAGCAGCCGAGCGAGAACGACGGGTCCCCGACTGTCACTCAGACACGGGATGGCGAATAACGCCGACTGAAGAAGGACAGGACCCCAGCATGGCGGCCTCCCCAAGGATAACCGGCAGCCGGCCAAGTTTACACAGCCGGTGCGCAGAGCACGCCATCTTCCCTTTTCAGTTGCAGATCGTCTGTCTTTCCACTTTTCTGTCTGATCCTGTAACAGGGAGCGGCAGCTGGGGTAGCAGTAAGAGCTTGTATTCGAAGGACCCATCTTCGAACCCCTGCATCCCCCGTACAGCCGTCCCTCACCAAAAGAGGTTATTTCATTCAGTCGGCTCACCCCATTGAGAGAATATATGTTGCGAGGGGCCCAAATTCATTTTATCTGTTACGGAGAAACGTTATCGGTTCCTGGAAGAAAAAGCGTGTCAAAGAAATTAAATAAAATCCAGAATAAAAGGTCTTTTTAAGCACGATAATGAGGCGCTGTGTAGCGTTGCTGATCATTTGATTCTGAGATAAAAGCCTCAGTTATGCCAGCGTCATGGTATTCATGTGTATTAAAGCTGTTTATATGATGCCATGCACGTGTGTGTTTCCATGTGTCTGGCAGGGCAGCGCAAAGAGAAGGAGGGACGGTGTCCTCGGCAACACCGTTTATTGAAATGTCCCCCCTCGGCGGGTAAGGCGAGAGCGGAGAGAGCGTCTCTGCGTGACACGTTGAGCTTCCCAGACCGTCCCCGTGTCCGGCCCCTCCCTGTTGTCCCGCACCAGTCACCGTTTCTGTAAACGGCACAAAGATACATACCTCCTCACCCCCCGAAAGAACCCGTCGCGTCGCAGTGATTTACGTCTCCGAGTTACATATTTATGGTTCATTCCTCCGTGGACCCAGGTTTGAATCCCACTTCTGCTGCAGTGCCCTTCCCCTCAATCGAATCAGTAAAAATTACCCAACAGTTTAAATGGCTAAATCATTGTAAGCAGTTTATTGTGCAAACCTGACACTGTGAGATCCTTTGGAGAAAAGCATGAGCTATGTAAATTACGAATAATTGCCATTTACACGTATTCATTTAGCAGACACTTTTCTCCAAAGCGACGCACATTTCGGAGAACAACAAAGTGCATCACATCAACAGAAGGCGAGATTGGGATGCGGACACGTGATTCTCGAGTACAGTCGATTTGTCACATAGCACTGTAATGTAAACCAGTAAATTGCAGCACACTGCGCTTCGGGGTTGGGTGGGGCAAAGAAGGAGCCAGGGGAAACGTTCGTGACAAACATTTTGCCGAACACCAGCGCACGAGGAAATAATGCTCTCGCTCAAAGGACCCCTTTTCCTTCAGGACATGCACCTCAAGCCAGCCTAGTTAGTACCCCTCTGGCTTTTTCCCGCTGCCAAACACAGTCACCCCATTATGTTCCCTGTAAGTCTGCCCAGTGGTTGAACACTTAATTCCATTTTTCCCATAATTCAACTATTAACAAAAAACACATTTTCCCGCCCAAACTCACGGTAATGCAGGTCATCACAATACATTACACAAGTAGCCGCGTACAATTTTTTTAAAAATAATTCAACAGATAACAAACATGTACACGTGCATTTTTTTTGTAAATTTTAATTTTGTGTTATTTTATCTTTTTGCTACACTGACTATGCTGGTGTCGATATGTGAAGGACGCTTCTCACGGTGCTACCGCTGAAATACCTCAAGATCTCAGAAACGGGTGCGGCCTTCGTATGCATGTTGTCCTGAGGACAAAGACAAATGTGCCGAGCGGGGGGGGGGGGGGGGGGGCGGTGAGCGGAGCGCTGCCCTCGCGGTGACCTGCCTCTAACAAAGGTAGCTGGGGGAAACACTTTTATCCGAGACTAACGGAAAGGTTACTCCACACTGGGCCTAAACAAGCCGGACACAAAGAGGACCTGCGGCTGGCGACACTCTTCTTCTTAACGCGCCGCCATCCCGTTCCTGATCCAGGTGCCGAATCTGTAATACAGGCTTTGCACATGACGCTCTGTCTCGCTATTAATATTCAAGGCTCGCAGTCTTACGCTTTTATCTCCGCTGCTGGATGTGTCTTGTTTTCCGTACGCCTTCATTAATGCAGCCCGGCGACAGTCGAACCGTTTTCAACTGTCTAATGATGCCTTGTACGGCATCGCGGCGGCTGCTTTCAATCGCCGGTGCGAGCGAAAGGAGTTGAAGCGTGTCGGAGGAGAGCTGAGATGCGGCAGCTAATGAGGACGAATCGCCGGCAGCGTTGCCGCTGCTGTAATTAGCGGAGTGTCGCACGGCGGAAGCGGCGGATAATGACACGAGTCTTGTTTGTTGCACTTAGGGTGCTGGACCAAGCTGGCTTTCGCGCGGAACTCGTCGGGCTTCCGGAACAATCGCTCCTTTTTGCTGTTATCCCGTCAAACCGTGACAGGCTACAACACGGTCCTGGGAAAAGGCCAGACGGGAATCGACAGGAAATCGGCCTCGATGCTCATTAAATTCACCTGAGAACGACAAGGGCATCGGCGAAGAGCCTTGCGGCGATTTCTACCCCTCCGCCACGACGGTTCCATTACCCAGAATGCAGTGCTTCACCCTCAAACGCAGCAAAGCGAAATGCACTCACGATTTTGCTTTGCCTATGATTAGAGAGGCGACCGGTCCAGGGAGAAGGCCTGGATCCAGCGTGTGAAATTTAATCACAGCTCTGGGCAATTGTCTCGGCGAGATCCACCTCGCGCTTTATCAAAACGTGACCGGGAGCACATCTCATCTCTTCCTGCAGCGATAGCCATGGCGACACCGTCCTGAAGAGCCGCGCGGACGCAGCAAGGAGCGGTGCAGCCGCGATCCTGCTGATGAGCTCCTCTCGGATTCCTGCTCGGAGCTGACGGCAGACTCGCGCCGATTACTGTTAAACTGTATCTCGGTAATGAGTGTCGGAGAGTGATGTCAGTGGCAGGTATCGTCCTCCAGCGTATTCACTCATGGAGGATTCAGTGGCACGAGAGGCACTTCAGTACAAAGAAAGGGAGCTATCGGCCCGTGTCAATCGCCGAGATGCCGTGGACAGTCCAGAATTGTGAACAATGAGCTTTTCTCATAAATTAATCCAAGCGCACAACTTAATGGACAGACTGTTGCACTGGTGCGGTTTCATAAGCGGTGAATAATGCACATCTACTGGCGTAGTCTTGCTGATTGCTTTGAATCAATGCCAGTGTCGCGGAGGTCCATCTTCATGTTGCTTATGTTTATTTTTGCTCAGTTGTTCAGAAAAATGCAAAAACACAGTTAGAAAGCAACACTGAGCAATTTATCTGCAGTCCGCTGGTCAATGTAGACCACGGAAAATCATGACTGATATCATCCATCCATCCATCCATCCATCCATTTCCTAACTCCATTTTAGGCTTTTTTTTTGCAGATGAACGCATTCTTCAGTTCAAAGAACATTTACTCTATCTGCCCATTCTATCTTCCATTGCACATGATTATTTTTAAATAAAAAAAAAAATGTTTTGTATGTCAGAAACTAAACAGTTGAATATTCAAATAAATGAACATTCTCTGTTCTTCCACTGCTAAGAACGGGCCAACTCACCATCATAAACTGCCGCCAGGTATTTATTTTTGGCAAGAAGCCCTTCAGGCAACAAAGAGGGGAAAAACCCATAAAAGCTTTCTTGATATCCTCTCTACTCAATTAACAGCTCTTATTGTGTGTTCTTGCCCGGGCTTGCCAGGCTTTCCCGACGAAGATTGTGTCAATCTCCTCCGACTCCTTTGACCTCCGAGCTATCTGACATGGCTTTCACCTGCTGTTCCACTGCAGTGGGTTATAGTTAATAATTCACGAATTTAATAATTCAAGATCGCGGGCCTAACTGCAGAATAAAGTCTGCGTTACAAACAGGGCAGTCCATTAGATGACTCGGGAAGAAAAGCAGCAGCCCGGGACCGGGACGGCTGCAGAACAGCAGCAGGACAGAATAAGGTGGAGGAAATATGGAAGATCTGCAATCTGGGTGTCGAACTTTCCAGTGCAATGATGTCCTGGCTGCTACTGATAGAGTGAGTTCAACAAACGAGTCCCGCCAAGTTGGTTACTCTGCTTCTTACTGGAGAAGGTGTCACTCCTCTCAAGTTCTTGTCTACTAGACTGGAAATGCTAATAGTGAGGAACTTCTGGGTGACTAAATACACACCAGGTTAGCTGAGCTGAAACTGAACTGAAGACAGACCAACCTTATAGCTCAACCACCATCAGCATCCACCCAGTTTCCACACCTTCTCTTCTCCTTCACTGGAATCCACTATAAATATCATTTCTTGTGGTAAATTAGGTTGCTTTACTTTTATGAACATATTCAGTGTTCAAGGACTCGGTAGCTGCTGCAGGTCTCAAGTTGTGTCCTTTGCTGTGCAGAGACATGTGATTCTGGAGTCTGTAATTGCTGGGTTTTTGTGTAGAAGAGCAGTAATACTCTCCCTTTTTCACTTATCTCGTCTGAAATTATCAACGCTTACGTTAACCGGTCTGTATTTTTATTTATCCGGTTTGCTAACCCTGGTCCAGGTCTGTGACATTTGATCCAATCAATAAACTGAGACCACATTTGGAAAGTGCACCAAATGGCTTTGGGAGAGACTGTGCGAGGCAGTGCATTGTGGGAACTCTGTACCCACGCTCTCAGCTGTGTCCTCGTCCACTAAGGTCAGCCTTGCGCCCTCAGGTTTTTGTGTTGCATCCCGTTTTGCACAATCATGCTTTAACTCTGAGCTTTTACATTTATTTAAATGTGACGTGTAGCCTTCTCCTTCCTCAGACCCGTCCATGCACACTATCAGTTTACATTAGGAAATCGTATTTTGCTAAATTTATTATACACTAAGGGGGCGCGGTGGCGCAGTGGGTTGGACCGGGTCCTGCTCTCCGGTGGGTCTGGGGTTCGAGTCCCGTTTGGGGTGCCTTGCGACGGACTGGCGTCCCGTCCTGTGTGTGTCCCCTCCCCCTCCGGCCTTACGCCCTGTGTTACCGGGTAGGCTCCGGTTCCCCGTGACCCCGTATGGGACAGGCGGTTCAGAAAATGTGTGTGTGTGTGTGTGTGTATTATACGGTAGACCCTTTATGTTTTCATAATCTTCGGCAAAAACTGAAACTGACAGCATTTACTTTCGCTGAAAATGAAGGAGGGAAACAGCAATCAGTTTAAAATGGTAAAACGTTTTCAAAAGTTCTCTAGTTAAAAATGGTTAAAAAAAATAATTCTAAGGTATCGCTTTCCTTATTGTAAAGGTATCTGCTTAGCAACCGCACAAACTGGCCCTGATTTTTGTGTACCTATATTACGGTGATTTAACACGTTGGCAAGGGGAGGCGTGTGACAAATTAAGATTCCAACCTGTGATTCATGAACCACTTCAGTGTCACTCCAGATATATAGATCTACATTTATTCATTTAGCTGACAATTTTCTCCCAAGCAGTTTGCAATTATTTACCCATTTATACAGCTGGGTAACTTTACCAGAGCAATTCAGGGTAAGTACCATGCTCAAGGGTGCTACAGCTGGAGGTCAGAGTCAAACCTGCAACCTTTGGGTCCAAAAGCAGCAGCTTTAACCACTACGCTATCAGCTATATATATATATGTATATAATTAAGGTGTATTTATTCAAATAGCATGTCATTATGAAATATATGGCGATGCTTTTTAATAAGATTTTGATTTGTAGCAAATTGGTACATGTTCTGCACAATAAACAACGGAGAGCATGGCAGGTCTTGTCTTCTGCCTCATTACACAACATAAATTGTTTGAGGTAACGGCCGAAAGCGCCTGTAAGATGCTGAGAACTTTTCTTGAGTGCTGCACCGAGCATTGATCTGGACGACAGATTACTCGCTCCAGCACAGGTCCGGAAACCAGCCAGCAATAAATACAAAGCCATTGATTAGCGCTCCCCGAAACACCCAACGCCCATCGATCAGGCCCGAGCGCAGGCACCCGAGGTTATACGTCCCTCATTGCTAAAAACATATTTGTCATTTTCCCTGGCGTGCATCTTCGAGACCACATGCAGAGGAGATGTCTAATTTAAAGACCGGTTAGGTGATCTGAATGGGGACACATTTCCCGACACGCTGCGCACCGCAAATGCAACTCTGAAAGAGATGGGGAGATGGAGAAATACGCAGATGGGCTGTTTCTCGCAGCGCCCGTCCGCGCACGAACTGAATAAGACACGGCAAACAGCCTTGAGATCAGAAGGCTTGTGCCGCGCCTCCAGCTGAGCGCCAGCGCGCAGGTACACTCTGAAGCCCTGCGCACACGTGCCTGTGTTTCATCATCCCAGACCCTCAGAGGAGCGCAGGTGTGGTCAGCTCCTCTGATGGCCAGGTGCGCTTGCAGGACGGGAGCCGGAGACGAGGGATGCTTTGTTCTCGACGTCGATGCCGGTTTTCAGATTTCCTCACAAAACTGCCCTGCACACATGGTTCCGGGCCCCTTATGAATTTCTAATATGCAGCTATTTTTACCGAGTTGCATCAGATGTGATTTAATTATTGAGAGCTGCAGCGGCGGCAGAGGCGACAGCAGGCAGGACGGACGCGTGCGGAAAAGCTCGGCCGCGTGGACGCAAACCTGCCCCCACCGACGTGCCAGGACCCCCCCGGGCGCTGCCCAGGAAACCAGAGTGTGAGCGGCTCCGCCCATGAACGCGCGTTGACACGTGGAGGAGGGGGGAGCGTCTGGGGGCCCCGTTTCCAGGATACCGGCAACATGGCCGGGTGCAAACGTAAGTGCTGCAGAAAGACGTTGGCGCCGCTGCCCTCCGAGGACCCGCTGCCCGAGCGCGAGCGCCTCCACAGCCACGATTAATTGGACACAAATGGGCGAGTTTTCAGCAAGCGGAGCAGTTGGCCCACCGCCACCACCATAATTTGCGCGTCTTGGCTTCGGTCACTCAGGGAGCCGGTCGTGCAGAAACGATACTCGGCGACGGAGTCGCCCCTCTATTGAGTTTACGCCGCTTTGGGCGAGCTTAGCTCATCGTAAATTAGGTTTCCCAGCAAGACCCTTATCAGTCTCTTCCCAGGGGTTCAGGATCGAAGGTTCTTAGCTGTCCATCACCTCGCCGTGGCGGCGCTGATGTATCATCATTGGATTCAGTGTCTCGCACTGTCAACGTTGTCGGCTCAACGGCGGCCTTCTTTACTCCAGCACCAGGGTCGCAATGACCGCTCTTCACTCATCGTGTCTCCAAGGCGACAGCTCAAAGTACAGGCTTAACCTGAACACAAGACCAGAGTGTAAAGTTATACCAGGGTTCGGTGCCCTGGCCGGTCACCACACGGGGTTAGAGCAGCTCCTGCTGACAGATGCATTGGAGCCCCATTTCCATCTTTGTTGTTGCTGCTGGCGTCGTTAAGCACCATCAAGTTGGTTCCATCTCTTGTTGATTACATACATATAGTTTTTCCAGAATGTTCTCGCTTCCAGTTGTGTCATTAGTGTTGGAAGGGGTGTTTCCATCATCAGTGTCATTGAGGCCATCCATCTGGTGGCAGCTCTTCTTTTCCCTCCAAATTTTCCAAGCATCGGCATCTTTCGAACGGAATCCTGTCCTCTCATGACGTTTCTAAAGTTTGACAACCTCGGTGTCATCATTTGTGCTTCCGGCGAGAGTTCTGCTCCCGCTGGACCCATGACCCCTCTGCTTGGTTTGGCCTGCTGGCTGCCCATCCTTGTACACACACACACACACACACACACACACACACACACATTGACTGAAGCCACTTGTGCCGAGCAGGGTCACGGCAAACCGGAGCCTAACCAGGCAGCACAGGCTGGAGGAGAAGGAGATGGAGGAGAAACACCCAGGACAGGATGCCAGTCCATCACAAGGCAAACCAAGGGGGACTCGAACCCCAGATCCACCAGAGAACAGGACCCAACCAATCCCGCTATGCCAGCACACCCTCCTCTCCCATCCTTTTCGTTTCTCTCAAAATGACACTCAAGACCTGAGCTTCACCTTCTTCATTTTTCTAATTATGACCCAACATCTCCTCCAAATCAAACATTGTGTTTGGTTTTTAGAAGATTTTATAAGATGTTTATTATGCATCCAACATCTGAATCTTTTTCAGCCCGGAGAAATGTTTCCGTTCACCTTCCAGGTGTGTCTTGCCACAGAACTAATCATATCATCCACACGGACAGTATTTTAGCTTCATCTGCAGTAAACACGGTAAATACGGCAGAGATTCAGCACTGAGAGGGGAGGTTTAAGTGGCCCCTAATGATCGATTCCCTTTGGCTAAAGTCAAGCTATCGAAACGTAAAAAACAAATTTTATTTTGTGTATTTATTCCGAATGTGAATATTATTTTTTAATTATGCCCAAATAATTGTTTATTTGCTGCACAAAGTGGCTGTTTATGAAGATTAAGTTTCAACATTTAAAAACTACCAGTCATGCTATGCATCTCAATTTTGTCATTAGTGTTTAAGCTGTGAAATGAATATAATATATTGATTTTAATACGCAGTGTAAATGTTTTGATGCCTGGCAATTGTTACTGTTATTAATGTACAATTCAGTTTTGTTTTTCAGGGTTTTCAGGGTTGATTTAAGACAAAAACATAACAAACCTTTTGTGCTGAATGTTGTCTTACGAATATGGAAATGGAGCTGAGTGTCTGTGGTGGCTGAGCTTGCAGTTCAGACTCAGCGAAAAATGCATTAATGTGTTCAGTGTAAATCCACAGTACGTACACCACCAGTGTACCCTTAATACTCCACAGTACATTACAAATAAACCGCTTGCAAATCACATTATACTACCAACACACACACACACACACACACACACACACACTGTCTGAAACCACTCATCCCTGCGGGGTCGCGGTGAACCGAAGCCTAACCCGGCAACACGGGGCGCAAGGCTGGAGGGGGAGGGGACGCACCCAGGATGCGACGCCAGTCCATCGCAAGGCACCCCGCGCGGGACTCGAACCCCAGACCCACCAGAGAGCAGGACCCGTCCAAACCCGCTTCGCCCCCACCCCCCAATAGTGCGTATCACCAATACACCTCCAGCACATGACCGATACACCATTTGTACATCACCAGTAGACTCCAATAGTCCACTGCGTCGCCGGTGTACCTCCAATATACCATCAATACACCTTCAGAACACCCCCAGATATAACTCTGCGGGGGGCCAATGACATTTCTAGGTTCCATAACTAAATCACACATTGACCAGAGTGGATTCCGTTATGAAATTAGTGAATGACTGCATTTTCCCATCAGAGCCCAAGTCCTCGTTCCAGAGAACTGGCTGCAGGGACGAGAGAGCCGACCCCCTGGCCCGGCTCTGCCCATCAGCGTGGTCCCCCTCTCTCCCGCTCGCCTGCCCGCCCGTTCTCCTCGGCAACAGTCACGCGAGGAGGCCCTCTCCTATAGGCTCTTCCGCTTGGGTACGGGTGCAGAGGAGCCGGGCACTCTAGGAAACGCTCTCCCATCCCCCTTTCTCACACGCTCACTTCTACGCGCACGTACACAAAACAACACGCATCTGAGCTTCCGAGCCCCTCCTCTCCATGACTCATACTCAGGTCTCGCCGTGGCGCCGGGGCCTATTTTTATCGAAATGTCACTTGTCTATACGCGCCGTCCCCCGAGACGCGTGCGTTTCCAACTCCGAGGGCCCGACTGCGCGAGCGACGCACGCCGCGGCATTAGGCAGTCTGCACCACGTCCAGTCGGGCTTCATCTGTCTGACTGCAAGGCTCCGCGCAGCCGCGACAAACCCCAAATGCGCAGCAGGGATAAAACAGAGAGAGGTAAAAGGGGGGAAATGCTGTCAAAACTTTCCACGGAAAACCGCAACGCAAGTTATAAATGGTGCTGTTTGAAATGGGAGAAAACACAAAGCCCACTGCACACAGCGGTAAAGCAGAAGTACAAGTAGGATGAAAACAGGGTTTGTGTACCCTGTCTAGCTTCACACACTATGCTTCTGGGATAGGCTCCAGACCACTGCGACCCTGCCTCTAGATAAGCGGTGAACAACAGCGAACAAGTGAATGTCTTGCCATGGACCTCAGACCAAATGCAGGGTGAGGGAGGAGTGTGGAGTTCCAAGGACCTTTTACCCCAGCGCGTTCCCACTTTACACCTTTACACTTTACGTTCCATGATGCTGATGTTGCGAGGCAGAAGGGATGAGGTGTATGGTCACAACTCCCTTGGATGGGCTGATGAGAGGCGGCTGACGTGATCAGTCTGCTAGAGCTGAGTGTGAAGATCTCCAGCTCCCGATTTATGTGTGAATGACACCCCCTCCTCCCTAAACACACACACACACACAATCAAAGCTGTAGGCTCAAATCCCAAAGGAGACTGTGCTGCGGTACCCTTGAGGAAGGTACTTTCTGCCCAGGAGCTGCTATCTGGAAGACGTAGCTGTATAGTCCAGATTAAAAGCTACATACATAAAGGTGGCAGCCAGTAACGTAGATGTTAGAGACATAAACTTGCACTCGAAAGATGCGGGTTCAAATCCCACCTCCTGCTGCAGTACCTGTGATCAAGGTACTTACCTTGAACTGATACAGTAAGAATTAACTTGTTCTCTTAAGTAGTTTTGTGTACAACCTAACATTATAAGTCATTTTGGAAAAATACATCAGATCAATGATTGACTAGATATAATAATAGAGGTTTCTGGATAAACCATGGAAAGGTTTACAAAAATAAAATGCTCTGCACATCAATTTATGATAACATCAGGTTATACACCAATCAGCCACAACATTAAATCCACCTGCCCAAAATTGTGTAGGTCCCTCTCGTGCCGCCAAAACAGCTCTGACCAGTCGAGGTATGGACTCCACAAGACCTCTGAAGGTGTCCTGTGGTATCTGGCACCAAGGTGGATCTCTGCAGATCCTGTAAGTTCTGTAAGTAGCGAGGTGGGGCCTCCATGGATCGGACTTGTTTTTGCAGCGCATCCCACAGATTCTCGTTCGAACTGAGATCTGAAGAATTCGGAGGCCGAAGTCAACACCTCGAACTCTTTGTCATGTTCCTCAAAGCATTCCTGAACGACTTTTGCAGTGCGGCAGGGCCACTGCCGTCAGGGAATACGGCTGCCGTTAAGGGGTGCGTGTGGTCTGCAAAAATCTTTAGGTAGGTGGTAGGTGTCAAAGTAACATCCCGCATGAGTGCCAGGACCCAAGGTTGCCCAGCAGAACATTGGCCAGAGCTTCACCTGTCAGTGGTTTTAATGTTGTGGCTAACTGGTGTATTGAGGTGGGTCTGGGGTTCGAGTCCTGCTTGGGGTGCCTTGCAATGGACTGGCGTCCTGCCCTGGTTGTGTCCCCTCCCTCTCCAGCCTTATGCCTTGTGTTGCCAGGTTAGGCTCCGGTTTGCCGTGACCCCGTTCGGGGCAAGTGGTTTCAGACTGTGTGTGTGCGTGTGTCTGTACATGTTGCCAAAATTTACTGTACAAATACTTCACTACTGTTTACCTGTTAGGAAAACAACATTTCAGCATGAACAACCAGCTGCAGGAGTCTGTATGGACCTGGAGTGCAGAGTAGCACAGCATCTCTGACTGCTCAGTACCTTGGGTTTCTGGCACGTGCTCCTTGCTAGTATACCGTGTTTCAGTGGGGTTCCTCCCCGAAGCACATTACTGTCGCAACTATTAGTTAACCCCTGGGCTGTGTTTGAGACAGTGTTCTATTCTTAGAGCTGCTGTTCAAAATTGGGTTGCTCGTTATAATTGTTTATAAAGCAGTTATAAAATATGGATGATCGCCTAACCTTGTAGAATCCGCTCTTTCTTACATTCTCACCCATTCATTTCCTGCGGCCGCTCGCATCTGACCGCTCGCGCCACAGGAGAACACGTAAAACTCAGCGAAACCAGCGAGCAGTAGTTCTATGTGTTCGCGTGTCTGGTGTGGAGGATGTCAGGAAATCTTATGGCAATCAGATGAAGGAGTGACAAGGTGTAAATGGGACAAATTTGACGGAAGCGCAAGCTGAGGGCGAACAAAACGCAGCACCGGGGCAAAGCGATGCGACACCCCCGTGTGCCACGGTGAACGTGTCGTGAGGATGGAACAAAATAATAGGAAATTTACATGGGTTACACGTGGACCTTGAAAGGCCTGCGAGAGGTGATGTGCTCCAGCCTTTCAACGGGACGTTAAGGAAGCGAGTGGCCAGCGGGCCGCTGAGTCGGAGGCACGTGCGCCGCGGCACTAATCTGCGACAGTCTGCTCCCGTGGTAACGGACCCATCACGCCGGTGTGGAAAATGTCCCTTTCCCGGCACCGCCGGCGATCCGCACCTGCCCAAACAAGCGAGGCACGTCTAATCGAGTTGGCGGGGAGCGGGACGCGGCCGGGAAGCCTCGGCGGCTGCCGCGATTACAGGTCCGCAGGCGGCGTGATGCAAAGCGCCGTTTGTCAGAAGCCAATTTGCACCCCGTGTCCACTTGAGGAGACTGTCAGTGGAGGCCACCATGCTTTCACATAACCAGGAGGCGCTCAAATTGGCAGCGATGAGCTCCTTCTTCAAGGTAATTAATCTGCGTCTCCACGCGGGTGGCACCGTCATTGTACCGTAGCGATCCTCCTCCGGCGCTTTTGCTGCACCTGACACGTCTTAAATGAGAGGCCAAATAATTTCGTTAGCTCGCTGTCATAGAGGAAATTAAAAATGCACATTGTTACACCACACACCCCAGTGTGCACAACACTTTAACAACAGCAAGGAGGTGTTACAGCGGGTCAGCCTGTAAGGGTCTCTCATTTTGCACGGGTGATTAACCTATATGGAAAAGCTCCATCTGTGTTACTTGCACCTATTCATTTAGTTGGTGCTTTTCTGCAAAGCAGCTTACAGTGATTTACCTGTTTCTACAGTTGGGTCATTTTTACCGGAGCCATTTAGGGTAAGTACCTCGATCAAGGGTACTACAGCAGGCGGTGGGATTCAAAGCTCAGAAGTGGCGGTTCTAACCTCGGCACCACCTGCTGTCACGATGAAATGTGTAAAATTGTAGGCAATTTTCATTGTGTCGAGCACAACTATTGGGCGACTTAGCATTCCACTGTTTGTACCCCAAAAAGAAGTGCATTAACTTTTTAGGAGCATGAGGAGTTGTGGAGTTTGGTGGCACAGTGAGTAGCGCTGCTGTGTAATAGTGCCTGGGTGGTGTGAGAGGACATGGGTTTGGTCCCTGCTCAGTCTGTGTGGAGTTTGCATGTTCTCCCTGTGTGTGTGTGTGTGTGTGTGTGTGTGTGTGTGTGTGTGTGTGTGTGTGTGTCCTCTACGTGCTCAGGTTTCCTCCCACAGTCCAAAGATATGCTGTTCAGGTTCGCCCATAGTGTGTGAGTGCCAGAGAGAGAGAGAGTGTGTGTGTCCCACTGATGTATGGATGAGTGACCCAGTGTCAGTAGTATATCTAGCAGTGTAAGTCACCGTGGTGAGTAAGGTGTGTGGGCTCATAACACTCCATAGAGTTCATTGCCAGTCACTTTGGAGAAAAGTGTCTGCTCAATAAATACATGTAAATGTGATGGTTGTATTCATCCAGGGGGCGCAGTGGGTTGGACCGGGTCCTGCTCTCTGGTGGGTCTGGGGTTCGAGTGCCGCTTGGGGTGCCTTGCGGCAGACTGGTGTCCCGTCCTGGGTGTGTCCCCTCCCCAACCAGCCTTATACCCTGAGTCGCCGGGTTAGGCTCCGGTTCCCCGCGACCCTGTATGGGACAAGGGGTTCTGAAAATGTGTGTGTGTGTGTGTGTGTGTGTGTGTATTTATCCAGTGGACACGTGGGCTTATTCCTCCACTCCCACCAGTCTGTGACAGTTTACAGAGGACTGAAGGACCTTGGGAATCAGCATCTGAGAAGCTGTACCAAAAAAATCATCAGGCAAGGGAGGGGCCGATTCCAAGTCAAGGATGATGCATAATTCAGAGGGGGAATCTGCATAAATTAAGTTAAATATAAACTTCATATAGTTTTTACGAAGCATAAAGAAGACTCTCAACTCATTTGTTCTGGGATTGGGAAACGGAACATGGCCTTGCGTTTATGTTCTTCACAAGAAGGTGAAGAGGGATTAGTCCTAAGCGTGATCTCGCCGGCCTCCTGCTTGATGCGCAGTCATGACCAACATGATCAAACTCACATCAGTCAGCTGGTCACGAGCAAACATCAGCACGGCGTCTCATCGCGCAGGCCTACCCCTGGTGTTCATCAACCACAGGAGAAGACACTGTAAATGTAATACTTAACCAAGGACAATCATAACCCCAGTCAATGACTTAGTGAGCACTGGAGAATTGAGTACAGCTGAACGTTGGTAGATACCAGCAGGGGCTGAGTCTTGATTTTTTTTGGAGCTCCAGCCTTGGACTGCCAGGGGCAATCTCAGAATAACAAGGCTTCAGTAATAAACCTTCTGGGAGGCTAATATGAGAATTTTAAACAACAGGAAGAAGTGCTGCAAGGTTTAACACACACACACACACACACACATTTTCAGAACCGCTTGTCCCATACGGGGTCACGGGGAACCGGAGCCTAACCCGGCAACTCAGGGCGTAAGGCTGGAGGGGGAGGGAACACACCCAGGACGGGACGCCAGTCCATCGCAAGGCACCCCAAGCGGGACTCGAACCCCAGACCCACTGGAGAGCAGAACTGTGGTCCAACCCACTGCGCCACCGCACCCCCTCTACAAGGTTTAACATTAAACATTAAATACAGTCATGCGCTGCTTAACGACATTTCGCTTAACGACTGACCGCGTATACAACGGTGGTCCCATAAGATTATAATGGAGCTGAAAAATTGTTATCGACCAGTGACGTCGAAGCCAATGTGATATCGTAGCGCAGTGTGTTACTCACGTGTTCGTGGTGGTGCTGCTGTAAACAAACCTACTGCACTGCCAGTCATATAGAAGTACAGCACATACAATTATGTACAAGTACATAATACTTGATAATGATAAAAAACACCAGTGTTACTGGTTTAGGGTTGGACCGGGTCCTGCTCTCCAGTGGGTCTGGGGTTCGAGTCCTGCTTGGGGTGCCTTGCGACAGACTGGTGTCCTGTCCTGGGTGTGTCCCCTCCCCCTCCGGCCTTACGCCCTATGTTGCTGGGTAGGCTCCGGTTCTCCCTGACCCCGTATGGGACAAGCGGTTCAGAAAATGTGTGTGTGTGTGTGTTACTGGTTTATATATTTACTATACCATACTTTTTATCGTTATTTTACAGTGTACTCTTCCTACTTATAAAAAAAGTTTACTGTAAAAACAACATACTGTGTTATGCCAGCTGCAGCGTCGTAAATCTTGTGTTTACCGCGTCTCTTGACTGCATCAAGGCTATACCATCTAGGTTTGTATAAATACGCTCTACGATCCAGGCTATACCATCTAGATTTGTATAAATACACTCTGCAATCGAGGCTATACCATCTAGGTTTGTATACGTACACTCTATGATGTTCTTACGACAAAATTGCCTAACAACACATTTCTCAGAACGTATCCCCATCATTAAATCTGTAGTCAAGTTAATCAGTTCATGGAATGAACAGCTGGGATGACTCAATCTGAATCAGGACTAACATGTTACAGGACTAAATCCATGCAGTTAACCGATCGTGTGACTCAATCCACGGTACTAACTGGTCTTAAAGTAACCCAGTCCATAGGGTCAACTTGTCAACTGACTGAGTCCACGGTTAACTGATCGAGTGTAATTTTCCTTTCAAATCTTTCCAGTAGGGGTTGAGGTGCTGGAAAGGATGGCAACATACACATTTTTTGTGCATTTTTCTCAAAACACATAGAGGAAATTTTGAATAATGAATTTTTATGTGTGTAAACACCACCGGCATCCCTCCTCTCCCTCAGACGACGTAGGGAAATTGGATTTCTCCAAAAGGGCTCTTTTCACTGCTGCAGGCATCCCTGAACGTGAGAGACTGCTTGCGGTTTGAATAATTCGGAAGCAGCAATGTATGTCAAAATATGACTACTGGCTATGAAGAGCAATAACAACAGTCTCACAAAGCTAGCAATTTACTTTAGCAATAACACATACATTTTCCGCAGTGCCTTTGTAAGACAACAAGGGTCGGAGATTATTGGATTCTTGATATACTTTCAAATTTCCTCATGCTTAAGAAGTGATATAAAGCACAGTACAAGAAACTGTGAAAATGAAAAAAGATAATTATGTTCTCAAGATTCTGGCCTCCAAACATCTGTTTATTTCCTGTTAACGGGAAGATTTTTGTACACATGCCCCAAAGCTTAACTTGTATGGATTAGGACAGATTCTTATTTTTCACCCCAGTACATTACTGGTTGTCACAGTAAGAAAGTGGGGAAAGCACTTTTTATTCAATCATGTGAAAAGACAGTGATGATCAGAAATCCGATTTCTTTGGCCAAGTATGCAGACGCATACAAGGAATTCAGCTTCAGTTCCCAATGCCTCATATTGTAGAGTAGACAAAAAAATAAACCATGATTTTACCCTAATATGCTTGTGCTCCTCGATGACAGAGTTCAGCTGCGGTGCGGATCCCTGCTGGAATGTGCTGAGTGAGCAGCCATTGATCTTTCAGCTGCTCGAGTTTAGAATTGCTAATGGACTTTGAGTTTCCACTTCACTTTGTTTTCGAGGCCTTGTTTACAGCAAGCATATTTTACCGACAGCACGCAGAGGATAAAGGCCTGCAACTTCTTGTCGCTGAATCTAGGCTGCATGATGGTTATAATTGCAGCCCAGGCAGAAGCAAGTGTCAACATCGTCAATTATAACCACACAAGTGAACGAACGGATCAGAGTTCTAATAGACATCTCCAGACTCCAGGATCTGGTTAGTCTACAGGACCTGAGCTGCAGTATCCAGGATCTGGACTGCAGACATCAAAATCTTGTCACATTCACGCCCACATCACCATCGACAGCACCTGACACAGATCAAGCACCGGACATGAATCAGTACACGCACCCTTTAAAGGCCCACCTCTGCTCCAGTTCCCTTGCGGAATCTCACTGAGACAACCGTCCCTCTGCGCTATGTCCTGCTTTTCCTCATCCCTTGCTTCCGGTATCTGCTCTCCAGCTTTCGACCCTTCACATTGTCCCCTGACCACGTCCATGGATCTTCGCTCTCGCTCTGACCGTCGATCGACCGACTCTTCGCCCATCCCCGACAACGAGAACTCGCCCGACCGCTCGGTTCCCGACGAACGATCCTGCACTTGGCTCCGGCCGCCCCGGCTTCCTTGGTTCCGCGTCACAAATCTAGTTTAAATCTTTTGGGGTCTAGGCTCCAGGTTCCAGGATCTGGGCTTTGGAATTCTGTGCCACCTATAAACAACTTCCGATGTGTTCCTGGAGATCAAGTGAGAGAACTTTCCAGATTTGAACAATGTTCTTCAACTCCACTGCAGCTGCTACTGCGTGGAAATGAGCATTACAAGCAGCAGTTGTAGTGAAGATGTGTTTTGTGAGTCTTTGCAGTACCGCATGGGCACAGAAGAGATTACCTACATTTTAGTACCCTAAAAATCCTTGGAAAGCATGTTTCATCATGTGAAAACACCAACTTACTCCTTATAGGAGTCTTTTGCAAATCTTATTAATCACACCCAGTAGGAAGGATCCATAGGGGTTTAGGATATTGACCTGTAACCCCAATGGTGCTGCTTTCAGCCCCACTAGTCTCTACTTCTGTGTGACCCTCAAGAAATGTACTTACCCTGAATTTCTCTGATAAAATACTCTGCTGTGTCACTGAGTCAGATATCTACATTCCTTTGGATAAAAGCATCAGTTATGCAAATAAAAAACAAACAACATGAACAAATCTTTGACTTTAGAGCAAGGATTCCAGTACTTTAAACTTCATTTCCTGTCACCCTTTCATTCTTATTTTCATGTTTCTTATCTTTTTTCAACTCTAATGCCATATTTATGCCATTTTTTTCATTTTTTGAAGTGCACCATTATATAAATATGAATACCTATTGAGTGACATTAAATGTGCGAGATTAAGAGCAGTATTTGTCAGCAGGCTGGTGACACTAAACATCTATGGTGGGAAACGTGAGTGGAGGTTTTCTTCCTTCAACACAGTCCCCCATTAGGCAGCTGCAAACAGCATTTTTTCCACGAAAAAAACAGAGCCAGTACCGTTACTGGGGCTCAGAAGTGGGTCACACATTAAGTTTTCACAAAAACCTGGTGTCACGAGGCGGAGATTGCGCTACACGTGCTTCAAACCCTGCCTCAGATGCGGTACAGAAGATGTCTGCAGAGACGATTTGCCATCTTCAACAAAAGTCTCTTCTCCTGGCCCTGCCATTCTCTCACGTGCTCCTTGGAGGCCCTCAGAATCCCCCATGAATTGCAGCAGTAATTCAAATCGAGCCGCATGCCATTTGGCCTTTCAGATGCACCGCACGCATTAATCCTTCATCCTCTACTGGGAGCGAAGACAAATGTCGGTGCCGAATCTTGCAAAGTCCAGCAAAATTACAACCCGTATCAGCATGTTAGCCAAGGACCCTCTGTGAATGCGTAAGGCCTATTTCACATTGTGCATCAGCATTCGCTCTATATCTTAATCCCCATAGCATCCATTTATCCATCTCAGAAGTCTCTGTTACGCTACTAATCAAATGATAAATATTTAGACATTGTTGTCTCAAAATATAAGCAACTTACAAGGACTGATTATCTACATTCATAAACATAAAATGTAAGGAATACAATGCATGTCAAGAAGAACTCATTTCAACAAAGTCTTTAAATGGTAACTAAATGTCTAAAATACATCTTAAGAAGAGTAACCCAACACATTTGCCAAAAGATAATAAAATATATCCAATAAACTAAAAAAGAAAAAAAAATAACTAGACTAGACATTTAAAAATTAAATCAAATGTATATAGTCGGCGTGGGGGGAGTGGCGGCGCGGCGGGTTTGACCGGGGCCTGCTCTCTGGTGGGTCTGGGGTTCGCCCCCTGCTTGGGCTGCCTTGCGACGGACTGACGTCCCATCCCAGGTGTTTCCCCTCCCCCTCCAGCCTTGCGCCCAGTGTTGCCGAGTTAGGCTCCGGCTCGTCGTGACCCTCCCTTGGGACAAGCAGTTTCAGGCAGTGTGTGTGTGTGTGTGTGTGTGTGTGTGTGTGTGTGTGTGTGTGTGTGTGTGTGTGTGTGTGTGTGCGTGTGCGTAGTCAGTGGCAAGTAATGAGATGCTTTGAGCCATTGCCTTTCAATCCAAAGTTCCTGGGTTTGAATCCCTGCTCCTGCTGTAGTATTCCATAGCACATGCTTACCTTGAATTGCATCGTAAATATTACCCAGCAATAAATGGCTAAATTGTTATAAGTACATTAGTTTAGTACAACAACCTGCCATTATAAGTCACCTCGGCGAAGACCTCAGCTAACTAATGAGTAATAATATGTTTGAGGGGCCATTATTTAGATTTTTTGGCTTAGTGAATGTATTTTGCTGCCTACTGCAGTATGTGAGTTATGGGTCCATGTCTTGGTGTGTTGGTTGCCTATGAGACAGAATACATGTGTCTCTCCTGTGATCGTGCCCCTGGGAGGCTGATGATGGTTGATCCTGCCAGGCATTGACTCCTGCCCACACACCCCTCATTACCCATCACACCTAGCACAAGCTGATGTGCGTGCGCTAGGCTGCCACCAGGCCCTTCGACATAGCCGCAGGATTTTGCCCGAGATTCAAGCTTTTAACAGCGAACGTGTAACCGAGCTCATTCGTGCCCTTCAGAGTTGCACAAAATAAAAGAACTGACAAGTTTTAATGAAACGCACAGAGACGAGCAAGAATATCCACACGCCGTACATGCGGAAAACAGGTGGCGAGCTGCAGAAGTGATGGCGAGGTGCATCGGAAGCGGGAAATGACAGATGGACTGCAAAACTGCAAACTGACATACAACCGTCCGTAAAGCCGACAGAATCCCACCAACCTTCTTTGAGCTCTCTAGTCAAATTGCCAGAACATTCTTCCTAGCTCCAGTACACTGAAACACAACAGAGGTCCCCAAAGAAAACCACAGCCTTTTTTCATCTGCTTGGAACAACAGGAAAGACATTTATTGCCTAGATACTAACTGCTCGATGCTCTAAAAAATGCAATAAAATACGATTTCTTGTGACTTTGTTTCAAAGCAGAACTGAAGTGTGACAAAGCCCGAATTAACAACCAGCAACTTCAGAGGGGATTTTCAGCGGCTGATAGACAGGAGCGTGAGCCGACTGGCACTTGACGGATCCGGTGAGTTATGGAGCGCATGAGATATTTTCAGCAGACAGGTGTCTGCGCAGAGTCGACGTGTCGGTGCCTCCCGCCTGATGCAGTGAGTGGAGAAAGTGGAACCGCTGTGATTTAGGCATCGAAAGTACAGGAGGGGACACAGGTATGTCACAGATAATATATATCTGTGCCACTGAGGAGCTGTTCATATTCTGAAACATATTCTTACATATTACACCGTTAATCACTTACTATTCACATTAATATGTCATAGGTTCTTTTCGCGCTGTCCTGATGAGTTTTGCTTCCCACTGTGTGCTGCAGCCAGTCTCCAGAAAGAAAACCGAAAATGGTAATTAATTTCCTCAGTAATGAATTGGCATATTTCAGTACACTTTAAATATATGCATTCCGCCCCGGGACCTTTTAATTACAGAGAGCTTTATTGTTAAAGTGTCGCATCTTAATGTGCCGATATCAGTCTGGAATGTGACAGCTGGCAATGTGGAATATATATACTTTTCTCCGAGCAACAAAAAAAACACAAAAGCAAGTGAGTCATCGAGACCACAGGGACCAGTTTCCCTGCTCTCTAAGCCAATCGGCAACTGGAAGTGCCTCCGAAGGTGAGCGAGAGAGAGACGGAGCGAGAGGAAATTTCTCCGACAAAAACAGGTCACAGCTGGGCAAACTTTAAAAAACAGCACTTCCTGTCGTTGCACCTCCTTCGGAAAATGTTCTGCTCGGGTGGCACGTAAACCAGCGCTTTTCCGCATTATTTTATAGCAAAGCTATTGCTGCATAGTTATGATGGGGGCAAAAAAAAACATTGGTTAAAAAAAAAGCCAGGGTCTCTTTCTCAATATTACTGAGAGTAATTTATTTCAAAAATGCAAAGCAAACGTTAAGGGTTATATGTCTAAAAGGTCCACGGAGCTCTAGGTTCTCCACTTGTCACTAGTGCCATCGTCTCGCACCCTTGGCCGGTGCCAAGATTTTCGGAATCCCCACGTCGCAGATACTCACTGAATCCAGCCACTGCGAGGATCAGCGTCACCACGATGGAGCTCCAGGACACCCACAAGGCCTTCTTGCGGTAGTTCTGGGCTTCCTGGGGCTTCAGCCGCATGCTGCTCTCCAGGAGACCTGTCCGAGGCAAGACAAGGCGGGGCCATCAGCGTCCTGCGTCAGGGCACCGTGTTACCCTTGGAGATCACCGTGGGCGCCGAGCAGCTCTCCTGCCGCAGTCAGTTCGGAAATAAATTAAGGAGCCGAAAACCTTCGCTGTAGCCATTTAAAACATTAATATTAACATTTGCAGCTTAGTGGCATTCTATGACATGTGAATCACAATGTGTGACCCAGAGCGGAAATAAGAGATGTGAATAATGAAATATAAATATTAACGATGCGCAGCGTTCCCGCTGCCCCTTTGATAATTCCTCTAAGTATGCACCGCGTGTTACCAGTTGTCAAGGAAGGGGCAACGCAGAGTGTGTGTTTTGCGCTGCCAGCTGCCTCCAAAGTCACTGTGTCCTCTAAGCAAACAGTCCAAACAGCTCCCACCCTGGAGAAATCTGCTCCTCGCACTGTCTCCTGCTTCCTAATTCCCCCCGGGAAGGTTGGTCCAGACCAGCGGGGGGCGTAGTGGTAAAGTGCACAGATTTGTGACGTGAAGGTTTTTCGTTCCAGAACCACAAGGTGGCCTGGACCTGTTCCATCAAAAAATCAGTGGTACCTGTATCAACGGGTTCATTTTTAAGGTGGTTTTGGAAAATTGGTGAGCAACAGCAATAATAATAATAATAATAATAATAATAATAACCCCTGGACATAAGACCATGACAAGGTACTGGAGAATTCGCTGACTTGACTACCTTCCTCATACTGTCGGTTGAAACTGGAAATTCATTCCCTCCAGGTCTGTTTTTGCCAGAACTCCTGTTTCTTTATGAGCGAAGGAAATTTCTTTCACTTCTTAATAATGTCATATAAAAGCAATGGGAGGGTGCTGCTTGGAACCCTGGTCAGTCTTACTTGTGCTTTATTTCACATGTGACGGGGTAATGCGCCACCCAGCACGAGCAATTTACCGTGGTTAAGAGCTACATTTGCCACATTTTTGGAAAGAGGGAAAACCACGGCCAGGCTGCAGCCTTCATCACAGCTGCTGTTCTACGAGTGTCTAGATGAAAACTGCACCCCAGCAACCAATTTAAAAATCTTCAATTATTCACCACTAACAACTGATTGCATAGTTTAATTTCGGGTGACGCACCAAAATGTTGTTGGGGGGGAGCTCCCGTGTGCCGAATACAAATCAGGAGGGTGGAGGACACCGTCTCCTTTAGGACAGACTGGCTCGGGGATCACGCCAGCTGGGAAACTCGAGTCATATTCGCTAATTTGCCTCTGTGTGTGTGCGGGTCGAATTGAGCGCTGCTGGAAGACTGAAAGGAAGGCCGATTTCCACCTTCTGTGACCTGCTGATGGTCCCCCACAGACACCAAACTCAATGCACCTTTAAAACCAAACTCTTCGAACCCGACTCCTTCCGCACCAAGGCAACGCCTCTAACCGCTACGCCACCTCCTGTCCCTACTTGAGCACGAAGAGTCCTCGTTAGTAGCCGATATTTTTAGCACCAGCACTGTAAATGTCACATAAATAAACGTATTATTAGAGTCTCAAATGACTCAGATTTTAGAGCTGCTGCCTTGTAATTGCATTCAAGTCTACAAACAGGTTCAAATCCCGCTCTCGCTGTGCTACCCTTGACCAAGGTACTTACCCTAAACTGTAAATTTAGTAAAAATAAATGAATTATGAAGGCCTAAATCACAGTAAATAGCTCCATTTACAAACCAGATATTGTAAACTTCCTTGGTGGAAAGTTTCAGATAAATTAATAAGCGTAATTTTATAGACTTTATGAGCAGCTGGATATTTTCGGGACAGAATTCCGACTCAGTTGGCCTACTTAGTTCAGAAGCATAAAGCTGCACGACTTGAAGCCACAGAATGAATGAAATTTCGGGACTGGGGTAGAAACAGTCGATTTTACCTTTGAACGGCTCTGCAGACTGTGACATAAACGTGTGAGAGGCTGGAACAGGACCGTGTTTAGACCGCGAGGGACCGCGGCTCGCGTGAACAGCGCGTGTTTTTAACGCGTTGGTTCCGACACTTACATCTACATCGAGTTCCGAATCCCAGAGAGCGGTCGAGACGAGGCCGAGTGCTCTTTTATTACATTCCTTGGCTGGGATTTGAAAAAGCGCATATTTATGACTTTGAAAGGAAGGGGGGGGGGGGGCTGGTGACAGGTGGGGGGTGACAGAGACGGAGAGATGTTGAGAGATGTTGAGAGAGGGAGAGAGAGTGAGAGATGCGTTCATATTTCCCGAGCAAGCGCTGCGGGAAGGTGACAGCCGCTCACACTGTCACTCAGCATCAGAGATGCTGTGAAACCCAAAGAGGCATTTTGATGAGCATCCGGCACTGCAGAGCCACCCTCTGCGGCAGAGCGCCGGACCGGACCTCGGCCGGAGCCTCGAACCCTGTGCCGGAGCCTCGGAGCCACAGGTGTGACCGGGTGAAGGGGGACGTGTCCCTCCGATGTTCAGTGAAGCCAAATGTATCCCCCCAGTATCTGGTGTAACTCTGGTGAGTGTGACTGACAGTATTTTTGGTCCCTTATTACACCACTGTACAGACCACATACACACACACATTATACTTGGACCACACACAGAATATACAAAGACCCTACATGGACCACACACAGAATAAGACCACAGACGGACCACACACATACCATGCAAAGACCGTACACGGACCACTCACAGACCATATATGGACCACACACAGATGCTCTCAGTCCGCAAACATAGAGCAGAAACAGACGCAGGAAGATGGGAATGGAGGAGCACTTAATGTCACTGTGTTTATCATAAATTAATTTACATCTACATAAATATGCAGACACGCACAGACAGACACACAGACACACACACACACACACAGGGTAACGCTTCACCTTCCAGTGGGTGGGTTCAGTGAGGAGGAAACCTTGGAAACCCTCTAAGGCTGTTTTTCCACGAACACCAGACTGTGGGGTCCCTCCAGCCTGTCCACGTTCCCCACTTTTTTCACGCATCGTGTCTTTCATACACACTCACTGTTGGATCATTGAAACCACTTTGCACATGTTATAAATAGCACAAAAATCAGCAGTGAGCGCGCAGGAAAGCCCATAGTAAAGCCCATACCCTAAAGAAGTGCGCACGAAAAACATGGTAAAACACCGGTAAGTACTGCATATGCTCTGTTTTTCATCTTTTCTCTTTTCTTTCTTTCTTTCATCTTTGTCATCACCTTGTCCCTCCACGGTGTCGCTGATCCTCATCTCCCGGTCCTGGTCCCGGTCCATGTTGAACGGGTCCACCTGTCCGTCCTGCTTGTGCGCGTGCTGCTCCGCGGGGGGGGCCCCTCCGTTGCGCGCCGACGGGTCCACGATGGCCGGGTCCGGCACGGGACAGCTGTCCGGGGCCGTGTCGCTCATGGTGCTCGTTCGCTCGCTCGCTCGCTCGCTCGGGAGGCGTCTGCTCCGTTCACGCTGCGCGCGGAGACGATTTCACGGGGACGCGCGGAGCGCGACCGTCCAGCGCGCACACGCCGCCGGCGACAAGCAGCGCGACACACGGGATCGGCGGAGACTTATCTGCGCCGCATCAGACACAGGGGCCGGCGGGGGGCTGCGGCGGGTGGAAATAAACCCGTGGAACCCCGGGAGGAGGGAGGGCGATCGATCCGAGCGCTGGGGTCTCGGGCAGCGGTTCCGCCCGCTCCGGCCGGGTCTGCGGGACGCGCTCCGGTGCGCGCTGCGCGCTCTGGTTCTGCGGGATCGGATGCGCTCCGATGCGCGCTCTGGTTCTGCGGGATGCGCTCCACAACGCACCCCCCCCCCCAACCCCAGTCCCAACACACACACACGCACACACACCCTCCCTCGGGTGGCACAGCTCTGGCACTCACCGCTGCCCTTATAATACGAATTCGGCGTTTGCCAGATCTGCAGGAACAACAATGGGATCAATATTCAAATAGTGGGGAGGACACGACTCCCCCCCTCCCCCCCTATCATCAATATTCACACACCTTAAAAAGCCTTTCGTGTGCATCATCGCATACAGAACGCAGTAAAACATGTTCCCTACAATGATGAACACCTCACCTGGGCTTTGATCGAGGCCAATTACAATGGCAATTACAGTGCAAGCATTTTGCTCTGCAATTCCGTAGGCTTCTGTATGTGTCCAAGACTCTATTAGATACCCACTATTTGACTGTATCAATCACACACACACACACACACACACACACATTATCAGAACCGCTTGTCCCTTACAGGGTCACGGGGAACCGGAGCCTACCCGGCAACACAGGGCGTAAGGCCGGAGGGGGGAGGGGACACACCCAGGACGGGATGCCAGTCCGTCGCAAGGTACCCCAAGCGGGACTTGAACCCCAGACCCACTGGACAGCAGGACTGCGGTCCAACCCACTGCGCCACCGCACCCCCCTGTATCAATCATTCATTCAGTAAAGAAATCCTTCTCTAAATCAATCAATCAGTATCTATGTATGTATGTATTGATCTGCCTGTTCAGTTACTGGTTTCGTTTGACACAAGAGCCAGAAATGTTGACGTCTGACTGCTACGTTCAGAATGGAAGCTCCGGGACCCAAAAAACTTTGCAGACGGGCTGCTTCCGAGTGAACGGCTTTCATTTTCTACCACGCTTTGCCTCGACGGGTTTTCTTTAGATCTCCTATAAATACGTAAACCCAGTGCGTGTGTGTAAATAAGGTAAAGGGGAACATTTAGCAGCAGGCCTGTGTTACTGTAGCTGCTCACAATCATCTTTAATGCTAGGAGACCAGAACCTTCTCACAGGAACCTGTAAAACAGACACGGGGGGGTCAAGATCTGCGCTCCCCAAAGGGTGTGGTCCTGCCCGTTGGGTTTATGACCTTATTGTATGTAAATGCTGCACTACAGGGATGCTGGGAAGGGAACCCAGCGGGTCAGTCTGGGGCACGACACACACTGGGCTATTTATACCCACTATCATTCAGCGTTTTACCATCATGTGCTTCATCGTTTCCCTGTGCTCTTCTTACCAAACTGTTCATACCAGCGCTGCTCAAGTCACTGTAGTATTTTCCCTTTTTCTTTTATGGTACAGCGCATTGATTCAGACTAGAACCATCGTAATAACCCAAGTAAGCTGGATTGGGTCGAAACCCACCACGCGTCTGAACTCATACTGCACAAATGTGCTGCTTCTAACCCATCTTTTTACCTTGTGTCTCTTTCATTTCAGCTAGTGGGACAGCTGGTAGTAGAGTGTTGTGTCTACAGCTGCTGCCTTGGAATCTGAAGGTTAGAGGTTTGAATCCCACCTCCAGCTGTAGCACCCATGCGAAAGACATTTAGCTTAAGTTACCCAGCTGTATGGGGGTGCGGTGGCGCAGTGGGTTGGACCGCAGTCCTGCTCTCCGGTAGGTCTGGGGTTCGAGTCCCGCTTGGGGTGCCTTGCGACGGACTGGCGTCCCGTCCTGGGTGTGTCCCCTCCCCCTCCGGCCTTACGCCCTGTGTTGCCGGGTAGGCTCCGGTTCCCCGTCACCCCGCATGGGACAGGCGGTTCTGAAAATGTGTGTGTGTGTGTGTACCCAGCTGTATGAATTGGTTAGTAGTTGTAAGGTGCTTTGTAGAAAAGTGTCAGCTAAATGTAATTAGTGAACTAATTCTAAACTTACTGAACTTTCCATGTGATTGATTGTGTGGGAAACCTGCAGTTTAATGTTACATTTGCTGAGTGTGTTATAGTGCAAACTCTTCAGCTGCTGTAAAACTGTAGTAAAATGAAATGTAATTACATGATTTAACTGAATAAAACACCTTTTGGGCTCTTTATATGGGTAAAAATCTGCACTTACAGTAGATAGATGTGCACAAGTTCACTGCTCCTTATTTCCATTTGGAAAAATATATATTAAAGGTTAATCTAACACTAGAATCATAACAGAACAGATGGCAGTGTTAGTGTGCCATATCACGGCGATAGAATATATCTGAACAGTGCAATATTTCATCAGTTAAAATTCATCACCAGTGCAGCACTGGTAAAAATACACATTTGCCGTATATTGCAGGAATTATTACTGCGCAGATGTGTGACACAATGCATTAGGGTAAAAAACAGGGATGCTTCTGTTAAAACATTGTTCTCGGTTATTAAATATTAATAAGGGGGGAGTAAAGACTTTGATGTAAGGAAAGGTATTTCAGCTGATCTCTGCTGCCAAATCATCCAGATCTGAGATGAGGATTTAAAGTGAGATGTAAAGCATTCTTTTAGGAAATATCCTTTAGGATCAGCAGTGAGAAGCTGCTCCAGTGAAATGTTGGGAATCTCACACTGCACAGCACTGTCTGCTCGTTCCCCACGTCTGAAAGCGCCAACCTTTTACAGCGGTTGCTGCCACTGGCAATATACCTATGAATATCATAAATCAAAGTCAGCCTCAGACCTTTGTTATTTCTGCAAATGCGTAGCCTTTGTTCGTGTTGCTGTTGTTTTTTGCACTTTGTGTCTAATTTTCATGTCTTTGTGTTGTGATAAGAGATGGAGGAGAGGTTCGCGACCAGTCCAAAGGCAACACCGGTCCTGCGGGACTTTCACTGCTCATATTTCCAGTTTATTATTTCTAATGAGCCTGTGCAGCCTGAAAATTAATTACTGTGGACATGAGCCATCCTTCAAGACCTCCAAAGGAGACACATATTCTCCATTCCTGGGAATTAGAAATGCTTTCATGTTCCCAAAATTGTTTGACCACATAATCAGCTTTAATCATACTTGTAAAACAGAAGAAAACGAGACTGTGTGTTGGTATCATACATATAGTGCGTGCTGTATAATTCACCATTCTTCACACAAAATCAATATTTCGCATTCTTTTTGGGTGGTTCTGTGGTTTTGTTTCACCCGGGTCAAACCTTGGACAGTGTCTTTCTCCGTCAGCTCAAGTTTTATTATTGCAATCATATTTTTTAATATATTTCCACATTATTACATATATATACATATTATATGTTATTGCATGTATTATTTTTGTCATTTTTTTTATATATATATTTACACATTAAAACATACATATACATACTATATACAGTATTATTGCATTACTTTTATTACCTGGGCAGAACCACTCGCGTGGCGCCCCCTGCTGGACACGTGTAAGCAGCACAGGACGTCCCGCCAGCACTGGCCCTAAATTATAGGGCAGGGAAGGTGAGACAAACTGAAGTGGATTAATCATCTTCCTCCAAGATTTACAGGGCTGAAATTCACACTGGACTCACATATTGCTCCTCCCGGTTTTGTTTTAGGTTGAATTTGAAGGAATTCCAACAATGCCGAGTGGCCTTATCACCGACGCAGTTTAATGCCTTCTTATTTTTATTTTGTTGGCTGCAAAATAACAACTGTTACAAACAAAGGGTTTTCAGTTATGTGAGGGTTGATGTCACCTTCTGAAATTCAAGAACAAACTTCTATGGAAGCAATTTATTTATTTTCTACAAAGCCATTAAGAGTCATTGTTTGCTCGTTCATGTAATACACACACACACACATTTTCAGAACCGCTTGTCCCATACGGGGTCACGGGGAACCGGAGCCTACCCGGTAACACAGAGCGTAAGGCCGGAGGGGGAGGGGACACACCCAGGACGGGACGCCAGTCCGCCACAAGGCACCCCAAGCAGGATTCGAACCCCAGACCCACCGGAGAGCAGGACTGCGGTCCAACCCACTGCGCCACCGCACCCCCCTCATGTAATACAGTTTACATTTATTTATTTAGAAAACGCTTCTCGGCAAAGCAACTTCCAACGAACTCTATGTAGTGTTATCAGCCCACACACCTTATTTACCACAGTGACTTACACTGCTAGGTACACTACCTTCACTGGGTCACTCATCCATACATCAGTGGAACACACAATGTCTCTCTGTCACTCACACGCTATTGGTGAACCTGAACAGCATGTATTTGGACTGTGGGAGGAAACCAGAGCACCCAGAGGAAACCCACACAGACACGGGGGAGAACATGCAAACTCCACACAGAATAAGTGGGGATCAAACCCCTGTCCTTTCGTACCACCCACGTGTTGTGAGACAGCAGTGCTACTTGCTGTGCCGCCCCTGAAGCACATATTGCACAATGGTAGTGTGTTGTTGTCCAGCTAGTACATGGTAAACACATGTTTACTGCATGTTCGCAGTGAAATGCTAATTATCCCTTAACGGTGTCACTCTGTGGCCCCTGACCAGGAGTGCTAACTTGTGCTTGTTAGTGACACGACTCAAAGGAAAGAGCCTTGATGGCTGAAGCTCACTCTTCACATTTCCCCACACTAGACTTTCAGGTGCTGATGGAGCAACGCATTCCAGTGGCGAACGATACTGAACTCTCACAGAGGACAGAATGTGGTGCTTATGAATGCATATTACTTCATTCACACGTTTCAGCCGAGTCCTGGCTCCAGGAGTTAACGCGCCCCATCTGCTTCATGGCTACCAAAAGGTCGTTAACCTGACCCCCCTCGGTTCTGCGCTATTGCAGAATCCCCGCCCCCAGCGGGGGGTGGGGGGGTGGCTATGCCCGACTGCAGTGCGGCGCATTGTACTGTGCACGGTGTATAGGGGTTGTGCTGGCATCGAGGGGTTGAATGCACAGTGTGAAGTGCTGGGGGCGCTGAGCTGCTGCAGATAAGCGCTGCTGTGACAGTGTTTGGGCTGTGGGAAAGGATATGGTTTTGATCCCCACATAGTCCATGTGGACTTCACATGGTCTCTGTGTTCACGCTGGTTTCCCCCCACAGTCCAAAAGCATGAGAGTTGCTGACTCTGATTTGCCTATAGTGGCAACAGATAGTAATTAGAGCAATCGCCTTCCCCCCAGAAGGACCCGGGTTCAAATCCCTGCTGTTGCTGTTGTACCCTATATCAAGGTACTTACCCTGAACTAAAATAGTAAAAAATACGCAGCTATATAAATTTGTAAATGACTTATAAGTGACTTAGTGTACAAACCTTACTTCGGGGACAGCTGGTACCATAGTGGTTAGGGCTGTTGCTTTTGGATCAAAAGGTCACAGGTTTGCTCCCCACCTCTGACTGTAGTACCCTTGTGCAAGATACTTACCTGAAGTTGCTCCAGTAAAAATTACTCACTGGTGTAAATGGGTAAAAAAATTATAAGCTTGTAATAACTGTAACATTAACATTGTAAGTCACTTTGGAAGAAAGCATCAGCGAAATGAATAAGTAGTGTATTTAGATGTGTGTTGCAGGGCTCTGATGTATAGATGGGAAAATTATTGTAGGGAGTTTATTGCAGTGTATCTTATACTGTAAGATAATAATAACCGTTGAATCTCCTTTGAGGAAAAGCATCGGCGAAATTAATAAATATAGGGATTTGTCTGAAGACACCGGACACTCTGAATGGCACCTAAAGACCAACGTGTTTGTAAAACCTTCTCTGTTATTTAATTCTTATGACAGATGTTCTTTCCTTCAAGGAGCCTCAAGATGAATTATAACTGTTCTGTTACAGAACATCTTAATTTTGATAGTAATGTTACATTTAGCAGGTGCCATAGTGCTTAGAGCCACTCCCTTCCAGAAACCCAGGTTCAAACCCTTCCTGTAGTAGCCTTGAGCAAGGTACTTACCATGAATTGGTACAGTAAAAATTACATGGCTGTATAAATCGGTAAATCGTGGTAAGGATCTTAGTGTACAAAACCCATACTGTAAATTTTCTTAGAGAAATGTGTCAGATGAATTAAAAGCTTTATAGACTTCATAAACAGCTGGATATTGGATAAAATCTTAACATTGGAAGTTGCACGAAATACAGTAGTTTAATGAATATTTATTTCTGACCACAAGCTGCAACATTTCAAAGATGTGGGGTGGAGATGCATCGTACAATATTTACGTAATATATGAAGCACCAGATTTTCAATTATCCAGTAAAACTGTTTATTATGAGGCAAAGTTTTCATTTATCTTCTCCAAAATTACTAATTGCTTCCCCCGATCCTACACGTAAATGAAAGCTATGCATAAATCCGTTTAAGAAAGCACAATCCTAAAAATAACCAACTTGCTGACAGATCAGCGTGGTTTTATTATGCACAGTTTCAGACTTTATTTTGATCTTCCAGTAGCACTGCTGTCTCGCAGCACCTGGGTGGTACGAGAGGACATGGGTTTGATCCCTGGTCAGTCTGTGTGGAGTTTGCATGTTCTCCCCGTGTCTGTGTGGGTTTCCTCTGGGTGCTCTGGTTTCCTCCCACACTCCAAAAACATGCTGCTCAGGTTTAGTGTGTGAGTGACAGAGAGAGTGTGTGTGTGTTCCACTGATGTATGGATGAGTAACCCGGTGTGAGTAGTGTATCTAGCAGTGTAAGTCACCGCGGTGAATAAGGTGTGTGGACTGACAACACTACATAGAGTTCATTGGAAGTCGCTTTGGTGAAAAGTGTCTGCTAAATAAATAAAAATCAGAATCAGATTAATTTGGCCAAGTATGCACATTCGTACAAGGAATTTTGCTTCGGTTACCAATGGCTCATATTGTAGACAAAAAACATAGATATACACATATATAAACGTACGTATACATACAGGGATTAATATTGGGGGGAGGCATAAATAACAGAGGATGGAATAAATAATGAGGGATCAAATAAATAATGAAGGAGGGAATAAGTAAGAGGGGAAAAGTATTGCACAAGAAATGGTATTGCACAGAAGATTTAAACACTACAACAGTCAGCTGTTCAAGGACATGTACAAATAAATGTAAAATGTCAATTTTACTGTGCTTTCTGAAAAATAGTAACTATTGCAAAAAGTTTCCATCTGGGCAAATTTTTGCTGGAGTGGTGGGATGTTGTGAGGTATGAGAACAAACTACCATACAAACAAGAATCTAACTGTCTGCAAAGTCTTTTGCAGACATTAATGGTCTGGTTGACGTTTCTCCGACAACATCTTATACACAATAATTGATCGAAGGGATTAAAATACCACGTGAACACCAGTCCATCCAGCCCGGGGTGAGTACATCTTCGCTCCATTATTCACAGTCAAGTGCTCGTTTGCCTTCACATGATGTGATCATTTAGTCAATAGCAGGGAGTGGTTGTTTGTGGCTTGATGAGAAGGAGCTCAGCCTCACACCTCACACTCCTCTTTCAGGTGCTGATGAGCCAGCGCATTTCAATGGACACCGATACGGAGGTCTCACAAAGGACAGATCGTGGTGATGAGGGACTTGCATTGTCCAACTGATGTGCTTCAATTGACGTGTTTCAGTTGAGTTCACGCTTCCCTTCCGATTTCCCTTGATCACTCTCTGATGATACCCTTTGTGCTCTTGATACTTTCTAATGATGCCCTTTAGCACCACACCTAACCCCCCCACCCCCATCCCCATCCCCATCCCCATCCCCACCCCCCGCAACGCACCGAAACTTCGGACGGGGACAGGAACAGGGCCGGCTATATTAGGCCGCGCTGCTGCGGCGAAGCGCACTGTACCAGGGGCTCCTCTCAGGTCTCAGTGCTTTTTACCCGAATCGATCGCTCGGCACACGGACAACGCATTCGGACACCTCGTACCCGAGTGGCAGCAAAAGGTTACAGAGCAAAAGCCATCCTGGTGAGTGCAAAGGTCGTATCGGTTTTCTGCTCCATTTACACCTGCAGATTTTTTTTTCTTTTTTTAAGAAAAGTTCAGAAACTGAATTTCTGCACTTTTATCTCTTCTGTTAAACTTATTTCTTCTGTTATAAAACTAATTTCAAGCTTGAACAATCAAAGCACTTTTACTTTTCTTTTTGTGATACCTTTTTCTATAAAATGATTTTTTTTATTTATTGCTTTTTGTGCATTTATAGCTGTGGTGCCTTAAATTGTGTCCCAACGGAGCATGTTAGTTAAATATTTTGTAAAAAAAAAAAAATCTGGTCCCTTGGTTTTCTGTTTGAAGCTCAGGCAAAACAGTTTTTCAAGTTTAATCTGTGAAATTTTCCCATGGGTATCTATAAATTATTATTATTATATTCATATCATTATTATTAATGATGTTGCCGTTACTTATTAACAAGGAAATGATTTTGCCTATAGGCCTATTGTATTTCAGTTTGTTCAATGTCAGGAAATACTACTAAACCTTACCAGTTTTCGGCTGAAATAGCGATTTTTTTAACTTTAGAAAAGTATGAAATTGATTTTTCTAAATGTAAATTCTCGGCTGTAAAATCTGGAGCAGTTAACTGAGAACTTCAAATATTGCTGTTTTTTTTTTTTAAGTTGTGAACTACATTTCCCGTGATCCTCCTTCCCTCTCCCGGGCCAGTTGGTGTCAAGGACGCATCACTACGCTAAGTACGCGGTGATGTCACGCAACGTATGTGATGGCGCGGTGACGTCGCTTCCGCTCCTCGGGTTCCCTGTGCAGTGGCGAAGCACGATGGCGGCGTGCCGGGGTTCTTCCAGATGGTTCTTCACCCGGGAGCAGCTGGAAAGCACGCCGTCGCGCCGCTGCGGAGTGGAGCCGGACAGGGAGCTCTCCTACCGGCAGCAGGCGGCCAACCTCATCCAGGACATGGGCCAGAGACTCAATGTGTATCCTTGGGAAAGAGACGCGGGGCCGGCCGGGAACAGCAGGGCGCGGGGGGGGGGGTAGGCCTCAGATTATACCGCTTACCGGTCTGAGCGGCTCGGCTCTCAGCAGGGCTGTGTGGCTTAAGGAGGCGTTTTCCCGGTGTTTTACACGAAGTGTGTAACAGAGAGAGGCTGTGTGCGCACGCGTGTGCTGCCGGGGGTCACCAGGGGGGCTGTGTGTGGGTAAGTTTAATTAAGAAGTTATTAAGATCGGTCAGTGAGTGACGGTCCCGACACAACGCCGGGGGGCCGGTCTGTGTGTGTGTGTGTGTGTGTGTGTGTGTGTGTGTGTGTGTTTTCGTTCAGTCAGTGGCCGGTCGGTCCGCAGAACCGGATTTAGACCAGCTGGACTCGACCTCCAGTCAGGGCTTTGATCATCGAAGGCGGTTCGAGCCGGTATTGAACCTAAGATTCTCGTAATGGGTTCGAGTGCCCTTTTTGTGGGCCTTAGACTCTTCACGACTGGGTCACAGGTTCTGATCAGTTTTTTTTTTTTTTTTTTTTTTTTTTTCCCTCAGATTAACTCTCCAATGGGTCCCGGTTCTGTGCTTGTTTCCCCACATTTGATCTTCCTCCATACTGGGTGTGTTACTGAAAGACCTCCAGGTCCAGTGGACCAACCCGCTGCAGTTGGGATGAGAACCTCTTGTTTGCCGCTCACTTACTGTCTCTTGCACTTTTCCTTAACCGCTTCCCCACAGGTCCCAGCTCACCATCAACACTGCAATTGTTTACATGCACAGATTTTATATGTATCATTCTTTCACCAAGTTCCACAGAAACGTAAGTATCTTTCTGTTACTTTGCGCTGTAGCAAAGTGTCTTTCGATCTTTACAGCATTTGGTCGAACTTGGACCGTATGGAACCGTTCTGGACTGTCCAGACTTTTGTGAGCGGAAACCAGGCCGGTCCCTTGTTATTTTTGGAGAAACTGGACCAGATGGGCGACGCAATGAGCTCCTTTTGTGTTGCCAAAAGAAAGTTTCCCATTTGCGTGTTGACTGTAAATCAACTGCTGCGTTCCTGCTAAACACAAACACTTCGCAGAAGAAAGCTGTTGTCCGCTTAGAATGTTTTACACATTATTTTTCTTATTTTGCAGATAATTTCTCCCACCGCTTTATTCCTGGCCGCAAAGGTTGAGGAACAACCACGGAAACTTGAACATGTCATTAAAGTGGCACATGCCTGCTTAAACCCCCAAGAAGCCCCACTGGACACAAAAAGCAATGTACGTAATGAAAGGGACAGCAGGTGGCGCGGTGGTTAGAACCATCACCCACCACTTGAACCTCCTGTTCTCTTCTTCCTGAGTTGATGCAGTACAAAATTACCTTGTGGTATTACTGGGTAAATGTTTATAGTTGGCTTACTGTACAAACCTCATTGCTGCCTTGCATAAAAACCGCAGACAATAGATGTTAATAAATTGATAAAAATAACCAAATGCTAAATGTTAAATAATAGTCAGCTTTGGAGCACCATTGCAGTGTTTTCCACTCATAACTAAATCGTACTTTGTCTGCTCTTACTGCAGACACTAACCTTCGCCGCACTGTGTATTTTCATTTGTTTCAGGAAGGTGGTTTAGACTCAGTGTTTTCGTAACGTTGCGATTGTGTGTTGGATTTCAGGCCTACCTCCAGCAAGCTCAGGAGCTGGTGATACTTGAAACCATAGTGTTACAGACATTAGGTGAGTGAAGCCCACACAAACTTGTTCTGGGATTTTGTGATGAACTGTCAGGCGAGCATTTTATCGAATAAAAATGTGCACACACACAGATTGCTCGTATGGGTTTGTCTGACTGTGGTTTTTAATGTATTTCATTTTAGGTTTTGAAATAACAATTGATCATCCACACACTGATGTTGTGAAATGTTCCCAGCTAGTACGAGGTAATCGCTTCTCCTTCATTATTTGTGCTCTCCTCACAGTCAACTGCTAATTTCTCTTTACAGGATGTAAGTCTACACCTCGTAGTGGGTAGTTGACGTGATTAGCCATGATTTCTCTTTAATCAGCCAAAACATTCATATGCAGAAACTTAAAACGCAATAGGAACAGTAGTGTCAAATCACTTTGTTTTTTTTACCTCTAAGTCAAGCTAAAAGCTACGTAATAGACATGCCTTGATTTATTTATAATATAGAGGTTGTTAAAAAAAAAAAAAAAAAAACAAATCACAAAACAAAATCAGTTACCTCAGTTATTTGCAGGTTAGGGTCAGTAAGTTTGATACAGCTTTAATAAAATATTTTCTAAGACCTAATTTAAATATTTTTTTTTTTTAGTAGTTTTGAGCTCATTAAAACTAAGTTGTCTGCAAACACCTCCAAATAGTATCGACTAATGTATCCCTTAAATATATGTGATTTTTGATGACCAGCAAAGAGAAACACCAGACAGGAACTCTAGGGAGTAGAAGTGTGTTGACTGAAGGCGCTTTCACACACTTACTGTTTGATTGCTTATCACTGCCCTCTAATGGCTGAATGTAAGAATGCAGGAAGTTTAAAGACAGGAAAATGTTTGCACCTTGATAGATTTTTAACTCGAACATTTGTAACGTGAGGAGCCAGCGTGCTGTGTCCTAGATGTTGCTATTACTGTGTGATCGATGTTGACAGTGTTGTTTCGCTTCATCTACAAGTCCCTCTCTCCGCATGCTAACACCTTCCTTTTCTCTCTCTTTTGCAGCGAGCAAGGATTTGGCACAGACTTCCTATTTCATGGCTACCAACAGGTTGTTATCCTGTCCCCCCTCTTTGTTGCACTGTGATGGCACACTATGCTTCCTTTACTGCAGGGTCACTTCCTGTGCCCAACGCCCTCGTTGCACCGGGAGCCCTGGGGAGCCCCTCGATCAGGGTGCGGCTGTACCGGGCCCGGCTGCAGTGCGGTGTATTGTGCGAGGGACTGTGTTGGCACTGAGGGGTGGAATGCACAGTGTGACGTGTAGTGGTGCTTCTTACCTCACTCACTCGGTACAGAGTGATATGTCTAACGACACTCGGTAGCCTAACAGCTAAAGATTACCGATGTAAGCTTAACCTAGAACTCGTCCTGGTGAGTACAAAGACCTTATCGGCTTCCTATTCCTTTTTTCCTTTTTCTTTTCTTTCTTCCTTCATTGGTCTTCTGTCCCTTTCTATCCTGTTTATTCTTTTTGCTTTTCTTTAGGGAGAATAGAAATTGATTTTCCATCAGATTAGCTGTTTTGTAATAGAAATTCTTACATTTGGTACTAAGTTCTGGAACAGCTAATTGAGAATTGATATTGATTTAGTCATGTTGTTTCCAGCTTTTTTAACCCATTAAGGACTTTGACTACACCACTGAAACCTTTTTGAAAGATGTTATATACATCCAGAGTTATTACTGACCCATTTTTAATTCACGCGTTATGTTTCCTTGCAAAAGGAACATATTAGTTCAAAATGTTTGTCCTTGTGAAAAAATAATTTGATTACTTGGTGTAGTACTGTTTGGGGCTAAGGCAGTACTGGTACACACATGGTCCTTAAAGGGTTGAGGTTTTTTCAAATGTGTGTTTCTGTTGGTATGGTTATCATATTTAATCTATTTTTCTTTGTGTATAATTAATTAGTAGGTGTAAATATTTCATTACACATGAATATTATGTTTTGGTGTTTCACCGTCGGTGTGCAATGTCTGGAAAGAGTTTTGCAATAAATTTGGGGAGTGTCTACAAATGACCTCCTGAAAAAGTGCAATCATATGAAATATTAAATTGTTTACATCTCTGGGTCTGATGCTTTATTGGGTGTGATAATGTGCTCTTGTATGGTGGCACCCTCTTAGTGCCATATTTTGGCTTTTGAGGGATTGCGATGTTTGAGAGGGCTTTGACCCAAACCCCTGGTAAGGAACCCCTCAAGTGAGAAAGCACTTCTTGGCAGTGGTGATGTCAGCTGTGTCCAGACATTGTACATTAGATCTGTGGCAAAGGGTTATCATCCAGTGCTCAGCATTGCTGGTCATTTTGGTGCTATGAATCTGCAGTGCAGAGTGAGTTGGGGGTAGAGCCACTTTACTCAGGGAATACCACTATAATTTTGTTGTATTGCACAGCAGTACAAATTCTTCGATCCAATTAGCTCTTTGATGTGCTGAGGTTAATTTGGAAATTAAACATGTTTGTTAAATGACATGAAATGTGTGGTGCCATGCACTGTATTTACTCGAATATAACGCACACTTCCCCCCAAAATTCAAATTTAAAAAAAATCAGGGTATGAGATACGTGGGAATTTTTGGAAACTAAAGTTTTTCAGGGAAAAATTAAATTTACGTTTACAGTTATATCCTCAGTGTTTGCTAAAATTGCTCACGTGTTCTTCCTGCGCAACACAGCAACCGTCTTTATGAAAACCTTAGACGTTCAAATAACTCGTCCTCCATTGCGGGTAACTTTACACATTTAGGTCCTCGGAATGCTTTTCTTGACTTGTTGGTGTTTTGCAAAGCAAGTTTCTGTTTATGCCAATATTGCACAGTAAACTCAGTTACTGTAGACTCACGCCCTGCCTCTTGATTGCATTTACATTTATTTATCAGACACTTTTCTCCAAAGCGACATCCAATGAACTCTATGTAGTGTTATCAGCCCAGACACCTTATTCACCGCGGTGACTTACACTGCTAGATACACTACTTACACTGGGTCGCTCATCCATACATCAGTGGAACACACTGCCTCCACCATTCACACACTATGGGAGAACCTGAAAAGCATGTCTTTGGAGCGTGTCTGCAAATTCCAAACAAACTGAGCGGTGATCGAACCCTCGTCCTCTAGCCCCACGCAGGCACTGTGAGACAACGACGCTAGTCGCTGTGCCACCATGCCACCCCCGATTCGGCTGCCATATTTTTCCGTGAAGTCAGTAACTTTGAGTTTAAAACCAGCACTGTAACTTGAACGTTTCTCCGTGTTTCAAGCAAAAATTACCAGTAGTTTACAAGATTTGAGATGCATTACAAACAATGCCTCACAAATTACTTATGGGAAGTGATGTGAAAGCGGAGCACGAAATGGACAATAATGGTCAGCCGCTACGCGTATGATTGGTGCCCTATTAACAAAACATCGCTCAACTCAACATAAATGCTGACTCTCTTTAAATGAATTCCAAAATATCTGAAACTGCCATAACATTATCTATTTCATACAGTTTTAAACTTTTTTTGTGTGTGAGGTATATGCAAAACTTTTTTTTTCCCTAAGATAAAATGAGGGTTGTGAGATATACGTGACAGTGAGTTATATTCGAGTAAATACAGTGCAGTTTCCCCCAAATTCTGAGCAGTCTGTCCTCCATCTTAATGAAAGTACCAGTTTACTAAATAAATAATTAGTAAAAAATAATAGTGGTAATAAACTGCATAGATGGTAACCCAGTGCTGCTTTTTGTTTGTGATAATTTAAAACTTAAACCATTTAAATGACAAGTTCTTAAAGTAGTGATTTATGCATAAGAGGGAAAAGGCTAAAGATGCCACAGGTCACTGTGGTGTCAGTGAAACATTAAGAATTTTTGTGATACCCCCTGGCGTAACCTCTGAGGTCTGACAATTCTCTTCTATCACTTCTCCTTTATTTGTGTACTCCCACCCCTCCCCACGCAGCCTGCATCTCACAACCTTCTGCCTGCAGTACAAGCCCACTGTTATAGCCTGCGTGTGCATCCACTTGGCTTGTAAATGGTCCAACTGGGAGATCCCAGTCTCCACCGATGGGAAGCACTGGTGGGAGTATGTGGACCCCACTGTCACACTGGAGCTGCTGGACGGTAAGTTGTTCCCCAGGTCCCTCCAGCGCGATGTCATCACCTCTCGTGTTTGCTTTGTGTGGTGTGTTGATGGCACAAGACTCTGTTTGGCCAGAGGGCGGTCACTTTGTCCTCCTGCTGTACTCGTCCCAACGCTGTTGGTCCGAAATGTTTTCCTCCTAAATGTCCATTTTTCCCCCTCTGTCCCAGAACTGACCCACGAGTTCCTGCAGATACTGGAGAAGACGCCGAGCAGACTGAAAAGGATCCGCAACTGGAGGGTGAGTGTGAGCATTAGCCCGGTTCGGAGCACGTCGTAGTGGGTGTTGATATGTAGCACCGGTGAAAAGTGTGACTTTTTGTTCACTACGCTTGTGGCGTTTGGGGAAATGGGGAGCCGTGTCTTTTGCAGCACTTCTCAGAGATGTTGGAAACCTGTGTGTAGCCTTGTGAGTCCTCTGTACACAGGTGTTGCTCACAACACTTTTTAGTGGTACTACAGTTGGTTAGACTCACATCTGTGTTCATGGTTTTTCAATGTCTGTGATCCAGTTTCCTAAATGATTTGTATCACTGTGTAACATGGACTCTGTTTCTTCAGTGTTAATTAATGGGCAATTAATCTGCTACTCAGATTTGCGTGATTGATGTGACAAAATGATTTTGGATGCATTTCCAGATGAACGATGTCCATGCCCCACCTCAACGGTGTCTTTATTTAATTACACTTTTCAAACTTTTCAAATCACATGTGCTCTAGAGTGGACAGGAGCGAATAGCTAGCTTTCAGAAACATATGAAAAGCACTGTTAATTGTTGATTCCTGGTTGCCCTACTTAGTGGTGACGCTTGGGGCAATTTTTGTGTTTTTAACTGAAATGAAGAGTCAAACGTGTTAATTTGCTTTGTCTGCCCCTCAGGCCACTCAGGCTGCCAAGAAGCCCAAGAATGATGGCCAAGCGTCGGAGAGCTCCTTCCTGGGACCCTCACTGATCCAAGATCGGTCCTTGGTGGACGGACTCCCAGGCCTCTCTGCCAACACTGCATTCCCAAAGGCCACCGCGTCATTTCCCGTCAGCCTGCCCTCGAACCCAGGTGGCGTGCTCTCTCTGGACAGCCTGGCTGGCATGCAGAGCTCCGCCTACACCTTCTCTGCTTCCAACAGCTGGCCGCAGGAGCAGGCTCGGCCTGACGTGTACTCCCTCAAACAGGATGGTCTCGTGCTGCCACAGGGGGTGCCCTTGCCTCTGAACGCCTCCCTGCAGCAGCGGTCTGACCGGGGTGCCGAGTTTCCCCCCGGAAAACACGAACACAAAGCCGGCAAGCAGCAACAGCAGCTGCTGCCGCCCCCTGTTTACACGCCCCCCACGCAGAAGTTGTCCCTGGACAAGTACCGGGAGAAACATGCGGCTGAGCTGGCAGGGCAGAGGCGGAGGCAGGAGGCGGGCCTGGATGCCGAGGGCCGCGATGGATTCGCCCACCCCACTCTAGCGGACCACCGAAAGCACGGACACTTGCAGCAGGTCCCCGGCTGCAGCTCCACCGGCGTCGACCGGCATGTGGTCGACAAGCGAGACAAGGCGGCCTCTCTGAAGCTGCGGCTTCCCGTCCCGCCGGCCGAAAAGGCGGTGCCCTGCCCGCCTGCCGTTGGGAAGGAGGAGCTCAAGATGAAAATTAGGGTGTCATCGGAGCGCCACAGCTCCTCGGACGAAAGTGCCAGTCGCGGCAAACATTCCAGCCCCTTAGTGAGCAAAGAGAAGCACCGGGAGCACAGCACCCACCGACACCACAAGCATCCCCAACCCCATCCGCTCAGCGGGAGCGGCCGGGGGGCCCTCGAGGGGTCCCTCCGGAGCCCGGTAGGTGTGAGTGGCGAGAGCGCGGGTTCCGGCTCGTCCCGGAAGAGGCCGCACCCCGAGGGCGCCTCCCACAACCACCACTCCAAAATGAGCAAAAGTTCGAAAAGCGCAGGTAGTGCCTCTCGTTGTTCCTCTGTACAGCAGTGTGTGTCCTCTGACGGCTCTGTTCTTAACCTACCCTTCCCCCCTCCTCCCCCTGTTGCCTACCAGGTGGGCTACGGACAGCTCAGCACCCTAGTGAAACTGGACAGGAGTCCGGTGGGGAGCCGCGGCCCTGAGGGCTCCGCCCATGGCCCCGGGGCAAACGGTCAGCACACGGACTACAAAGACACATTCGATATGCTCGATTCGCTCTTAAGTGCCCAGGGAATGAACTAGTGAAGGTGGGCGGAGCTGGGGGATAAAGCAGAACCGACACAGAGTAAAACGCCTCAAGTCTTGAGTTGAGAAGGGCCGAAAAAATGCTCGACGAGCTCATCCTTAGGCAGCATACGAGTCCTGCCTATTTCAATATCCATAACTGCTGCTTCATCCCCAATAGGGAAATATGATGTAAATGACATCACGTGAATAGTATTATAAATACTTTAAAGGCATGGAAGGTGCAATCTCACTATATACATATTTGTGTGTATATGTATAATTTAAGCAGTATTTCCACAACTGTAGATTTCCTGCAAGAAACTGAGGCTACATCCAAAATACCATGATCCTTTGCTCTGAAGTGGGCGGGATTGAACTCTTCACTTGAGAGAACGGGGGCACAGGAGTTACTTCTTGGAATGAGTGACTTTTTTTTTTTTTTTTTTTTTTTTAAATAAACTTTATACCGTATGTATGTACAATTTGCATGTTCCAATCACAAAGGGATAAACAGGAAACTGAACTTTACCGCAGTGGAGATACAATGTACATACATTTTTGTATGTTAAAGCTATACCATAAATACTCAGGTTCGGAGCTGCTCGGAAGTTTGGCAAAGGACGTGATGTATAAAAGACTCGGTGGAGGAGTCCGTCGTATAGGTGAGTTCCACACGCAGCATTCCAGCGGCGCATCTGCATGGCTGCCAGGAGGAGGCGCGCTACTCGTTCGAACTAGCCAGACCTTACCAGTTGATAACCTGTGTCAGAGGTCACACAATATCCACTTTTTTTTGACCTCCAAGACCTTAAGCTGGATGCCAAAGGCTGTGCCTCGAAAACTGAAAACGGACATTTCTAGACCTATAAATAAAGTTTACATAATATTTGCTGTGAAGTGCATTTAAAATCTATCTTGGCTTGATGCAGTAGCCTAGATCCTAGATACAGCGCTGTAAATTGATAATGGTTATGTGGGACTGTTGTGTATTCATACAGCAAAATCAATGATTGGGCAAAAGTTAAGTGAAGGTTTTGTGCTGGTTTGTTATAAAGCATTTTTAATTCTTAATGCAGATTGTTGTTCAGTCAGTCAGTCAGTCCTTGATTACTGTGTGCCGAGTTCACAAATGAAGCCAAGAAATGTGTTGCCTGTGTTGTGACATTACTCTTGAATGCAGGAGCATTACAGTGATTTTAAAAAAAAAAAAAACTAGCGCAAATGTTGACATCGTTTTACCCTTTAAATGATTTAAATAAACCCTAAAGTTACCACTACTGTTGCTTCTCTTGTGCGGCTTTGTTTTTTGACTCATTGTGCTCTTGATACATGCATTTTATGTGCATGTCTATACACACACACACACACACACAAACAAACAAATGACAAATACTAGGCCAAATCCAGTGCACTGTCTTCTGCACATACAGAAGAATCACTCTTATTGAAACAATATTCTGAACTGGTAACAAAGAAAATTATAGATGGTTTTGGTACCCTAAATGCTGTTTATTTCTTGAAAAAGTTACACAGAGACAATAATCATGTTGCCCAGTAGCCTAAAGATTCAGAATACACACTCCTCCAGTTACGAAACAAAATTAGTACCAACGTCTGTCATGACCTTCATAACTCCAGTTACTTTTGCCACTAAGTTAAAGTAAACAAAAGCATCGTAACAGACGTCCCCCAGTTTATTTACAGGTTCTGTACAAATCTCAGACAGCTATAATAAATATGAGAAGACTAATTTAGATGAGATACATTGAAATTCAAACTAAAATAAGTGATGATAAAAATACATGATCTCCATAAACTCCTACTGATTGTTGGATGATTTTTTTTTTCCATAAATGTCCAGAATTCCAATATTGTTACTGATCATCATAACTCAGGAAAGAGTGGAAATGAGGAAACTGTGGAAATGAGTCACTTTATTCTCCTCTTCTCTGCGATCGCTCTTTACTCCCATCTCTGAGCTCAAGTTCCAGAAAATGGGTAAGTGCGGAAAATACAACTACTGCAGAAGTTAAAAACCCGGAAAATGGCATTTGGCCGGTAGTTAGGAAAGCAGCCAGAGTAAATGTCATGATTATGGTGAGTCCCTCGAATACTACATATGGCCACGATTTCAGTGTTTTAAAGAGCTTCTGCTTTTACAGCGGTAATGGACGCTGCATTATGTGCTCGTGAAGAACGGGCGTACGGGTGTCTGCGCTAACGGTAGGGGCCCTTCCGGTTGTTTCCCTGAAAGCCTCGTGATGCCGTGACAGATGGGGCTCCAGGGTGGCGGGCCAGGTCTGCGGCGGACTGCCTCTCCCTCGCTCGCTGGGGGACGAACGGGTGCTTCAGCAGCTCCTCCGCCGACGGCCGCTCTTTCTGATCGCTGCAACACAAAGGGACGCCTCCGTGTCTTCGAGGCGCTACGGCACCGCTCGGCGACTTAAACGCTTCTTCCCCAAAGGTAACGTGCCACCGTTTCCCACTTCAGCTCACTGAGACGTTTCAGACCCCCCGTGGTGCGACCCACTGACTCCTGTTGACGCTCATTTACAAATTTATCTGCTACTTTTGTCCAAAGTGACTTACAGCAATCTACCAGCTTATACAGCAGGGTCATTTTTGCTGTATCCGTTCAGGGTTAGGCTAGGGATTCAAACCTGCAACCTTGGATTCTAAAGGTGGCAGCACCAACCACTGCCCCACCTTCACTGAAGCAGTGTTAAATGTGAGGAAATTTATTGATAGCTGCAGTACAGAGTCTGACTCACATTATTTCATTTAAGTGATGCTTTTTGCCAAAGTGACTTACAGTTTTAAGTTACTTGCAGTTATTTATACCGCTGGGTCATTTTTACTGGAACAATTTTGAACGTAAGAACCTTCGTCAAGGGTACTACAGCTGGAGATGAGACTCAAACCTGCAACCTTTTTGGGTCCAAAGGCAGCAGTTCTGACCACTACGCTACCAGCTATATATAGGACTCACCTCGTCAAACAGGACTGGACAAAGTTCTTGGCTTCCCCAGAGAACTCCTCCGGCAGGGTGGGCATTAGACCCCTCCTGGCTCCGATGTAGAAGAGAGCGGCCAGCTTGTCCATGTGGGCCAGGGGCGGCTTGCCCGTGGCCATTTCGAACACCGTGCACCCGATGCTCCAGATGTCCGACTTCCTCCCGTGTCCCGTCTCGTTGATCACTTCCGGGGCCATCCAGTAGGGGGTGCCGTGCACCGACTTCAGGAGGTCGCTGAGGTCGCTGCTGTACGTGAGTCGGCCGATGCGTCTGGCGCAGCCAAAGTCAATGAGCTTGATGACGCCGTCGGGCATCAGCATGATGTTGTTGCCCTTCAGGTCACGGTGGATGACCCTGTTCCGGTGCAGGTAGGCCACGCCCTCCAGGATCTGTCGCGTGTAGAGCGCCAGCACCTTCTCGGGCAGGGGGCCGAAGCGCTGCAAGATGCTCGTAATGGAGCCGCCGGGTACGTACTCCATGAAGATGCTGACCACCCCATCCTGCAGGGCAGTGCCCAGGAAACCCACGATGTTGTCGTGGCACAGGGTCTTCAGCAGGTCCACCTCCACCTGGAGGCGCTGGTACTCGCTCTCGGCGCTCGCCGGGTCACAGTCGTCCAAGGCCACCTGCTTCACAGCAATCAGCTGACCCTTGCTGGTTAGGCCACAGTAAACCTGGGCAGCACAATGGTTAAGAGCTGTTGTCAGAAGAAGAACACTTTTAGTTATTGTATTTTTCTTGTTTGTTCACTTCAAACTAATGTATATCAAAATTAAAACCAATTTAAAATTATTCAATATAAAAATAAATCATCTCCAGAACCTCCTGTTTATTTCTGTTCATGCTGTCTGATCCAACCCAGAAGAACTGATTGTCAGCTTCTCGCCACCTTCTTATCTACTTAATTAAGAATCAGTTATCTACATAATCAATAAAAGATTAATAATAGACGTCCCCAATTTATTTGTGGAGTAGGTTCTGTAAAAATCATGGGTATAGCTATAACAAAAAGAACACTTTGAAGAACTTCATTTCAACATTTCATTGGCTTCTTTTACACACTTGTATTTAATATCGATTTTTGACTAATTCATCGCATAAACATGTGCAACATTCCTCATCTTGTTTTTCCAGGAACACCAAGACAATGCGGAAGTGAATTGAATTAATGCGGTCCCACAGTCCTATTCTGTTTGGGTGCGTTTTACTGCCAACTAATGGCTGAACCTGGAAATGCAGGTAGCTTTTATTCGGAAACAAACAGGAAGATGTTTGTACTTTGGAAAATTCGTAGCTTGAATGTGAGTTTGTGTTACATTGCATTCCGAAGGAGTGTCTCAGGAGTTTGTGTGAGGGAACCACTTACTGTCCCATAAGCACCTCTTCCCAGGACTTCTCCTTTTGTCCACATGATGGCATCATCCGCGCTCGTTCCGTCAGCTGCCCTTCCCTACACACCGGTGCATTCATACTTTAATCTGTTAGTCCTCGCATACATATTTAGGAGCGATAAATATATTCTTTTCATTTGTTATTTTTTCATATCTGTGAGGCTTACAGAAAACAGTATAAGTGCAGGGTGGCCATAGCGTCTTGTTAGCACTCTCAGCATTTAGTGTACATTTGTAACACTGGGAGACTTTTTTTTTTTTCTTTGATGGTGTTACGCTTGAATTCAGTGTATAAAGTTCAAGTGTAATTTAATACAACAGTGTTAGCCAATGATTGTCTATATCAGAGTCTTCATAGCAATTCTTTGAGGACACTTCAGGATGATTCTTTACCTCGGTTAAAGGCTGGTCCGTTTTCACTTGGGCAGCATCATCAGACACTCCTTTGCACAAACTGCTGTTTTCTGGCTGGAGCGTCAGGTCTTCGTCCTCTAGCGACGTTAGCTCTTTGGCCAGGCATTGCAGCAAGTCGTCTGTCACCACACCCTCGCCGCCGCCATCCGGAAACTTCTGGAACGCGGCAGACAGGATTTGCCCACAATCTTTGGATGTCCAGGAGCTGATCTTTGCTTCTGTTGGAAAAGAACGCGATCTCAGTTCGTGGGCCGGGTTTGCCGCTTCCTTTTCCGTGTTGTTATATTTGGTTTCTGAGGATTCTCCTTTTGGCGTGTTGCACTGGAGAGGCTGAGGGGTTGTGTGCTGCTCTTCAAGTGTAGTGATTGCGTTTTCTTCCACAGATTGGCTGGAAGACACTGGAAGTTCCAGGAGAGGTTTGGGGAGCACCTCTCTTGATGAAGGAGAGGTTCGGTCCATAGGTGTGTTGTGTAGGGCAGCTGTTTCGGATTGTTGATCGGAGAGGTTCTCCTCAATCACATATAAGTTGGAATCCTCCACACGTTGGTCCAGTATGAGCTGACCTTCACTCTCTCCATTTTTGCCTTCAAAGACCATCTCAGCCTTAGACAGCTGAATAGGCCGATTGACCAAGACCACGTTCTCCTGCTCAACATCTCTGACCAGTAACCGGCGAGATTTCCCCTTTGGCAGAACACCTGCTCTATTCTTCACTTTCACCCCCTGGGTTTTATTTTGTTTCTTCTCCAGAGGTTTGGGACATTTGCTGCTCCTGCGCACATGGTTCTTCCTGGCTGGAGCAGACTTGATTTCCCTGTTGTGGACCTTCTCATACATGGTGGACAGTCTGAGGTTTGTATATACAGGGGTGGCGAACATTTCATAGATGGCAGGTCCCTCATCCCTACCATTGATCTCCTGGAACATGTCAGTGTAGGCAATGTATTCGACAGCTGATTTTGCTCTTAGGTTCTCTGCCACAGCTGCTCTCTTGGGCTGCCATGTGCTTCTTATCTCCTGCTGAACTAGCTGTTTTTGACCTGTGGATTCAGACTTTGTCGAGTTTTGCTTGTCAGCGCTGGTGTGTTTCACGTTTTCTCTGAGAGCTTCCACCGGCGCATCATGCAACAAAGGAAGCGGAGAACGTTTCTTACTGACCTTTTCTGCATTTGTGGTATAGACACCTAATTTTACAGCACCCTTTCCACTGACGATGACATCTGGAGGTCTTCTGCTGTTAGCCTTTGATGGTGCAGGTGCGTTCGTGTTCCTCGGGTGGCTCTTGGACTTTCTGTTGCGCCAGCTTTGTTCTTTGCATGGTTGTGCATTGGACAGCTGATTTGTGAGATTGGCAACGGAACAAGCCCTGTCCTTGTTCTTTAGCATCTTCATAGCCTTGTGCTTCACTTCGGTAAGATGATCAGACTCAGGCAATGTGATGGTGACTGTGGAAACCAGTTGCTTGGTGTGTAGTGGGTTGCGTGCTGACTGTCCCTTGTTGTCGCAGTCTTTGAGCTGTATGATGTTGTCTCCATGGCTTTCTGGAATCACAGAGTCTACCTCACATTCTCCGGGTCTAACGTCTTCCTCTAACAGCTCATCTGGGTCATTTACGTTATCTAGAATTGTTTCTTCTACACAACTTGAATTGCAAAGCTTGACTCCGTCATTATCCTGGCAGTAGCATGTTGTCTCTATGCCACCTGATGACCTTGTTTCAGCACTTCTGGGAAGCGTATCCCAGTCTTCCTTCCATTCAGTTTGATATATGATGAATATGCTCTCCGCTGCACTCTTGTCATCAATTCCTTGGCTTTTATCAGAATCCAAAGGTCTTAGATTTGTTCCTGTTTCCTCTAGTGCTGAGCACACTGATAATGGCAGGTCCATGTCATAGTTCTCACAAGCACCTTTAACAGAAGGCTCCACCTTTAGCGAGTCCTTCTGGTTTGGTGGAGTCCCTAAGAACTTGGCATTGGCCTCCAGATCCAGGGAGCCTTGGCTGCTCACACTACTAGAACTTCTTCCGTCGCTGCATCCCCAGGTTATTGGAAGCACTTGAGATGCTCTCCTGCTCTGCCATTCTCTCCTTGTACTAATTGTCAAGGTAGAAGGCAAAAGAGGGGTGACTTTTGGGGGCCAAGGGTCCCTGAACATCGGTAGCGGAGCTATTTCCCTCTGTCCATGGTCCAATGGAGCCAGTAGCTTGGGGGTCCTTACTGGTCTGGGACACGGAAAAGGCCGTGAACCCTGTGAAGAAAGGTGAAGGCAGGTGGTTATCCACTCAACTTGTGTTAGGGTATCGAAGGATCCAAACTTCAGTTGGGTCTGGAACCTAAGTACGAGTGTTGTGTTTTGAGTCCAGTTTTATCGTTTATAATTTAGCACTGTCAGCCACTGACCATACTGTGTCATACAATTATTTTCCTGCAAACCCACCGCACTACGTGCAGAGCAATAGGAGCACTAGTTTTCCTGAGACTTTGAAGTAAGTGCATGAGTCTGGAATCGTTTCATCGGCATCAGTTTTGTAAAGACTATCTAAAGTGGAGCAAGATTTTTTTTCACCTGTGGTGATGGTTGAAAAACACTTACCTCTATTCCTTGGATTTCTGCTTCCATTTCACTTCCCCCAAGTCCTGTATGGTTGTAAAATTATACATTTACGAAAACATTTACTCAACAGTATGTGGAACAGTTTTACTTCGATTTTGTACCAAGTTCTTGGATGTGGTCAAATCCAATGTAAATTTAATATCATTTAACCCTCGCTGGTATTGCTGTGTTCAGTAGGTACACAGTAGCCGCTCCCACCCACCCACCCAGGAGCCTGGATTATATTGAAATGAAATTAAGTATTGTGTGAAAAGACCAAGTATGAAAGGAATTTGTGTGAAGTATGAATCCTACGTGTGTGGATGTGAGCCCGAATCCGGAGCAACCAGCTGGAATCCGGTGACTGCTCCATCAGGCTGGGTGCGGACTTGCTCAGCTGGGTTTGGCCAGGATCCGCCTGCTTAGATGGCACGGACATCAGCCTCTTGGCAGCTTTGGCAGGCATTGGCTGGTGGAACTGTGTCATCCTCCTCGGTGATCTCTGTCCCGAATCCAGAGTAGGACATCCGTCACCCCATCCGTGTCTGTCCCAAGGGTCGGGCAGGGATGATCGTTGTCTGTGGAGAGGAGCACCGTTGCTCATGAGGGATTGTTAGCATAATATATTTTATATGAGTCCCTGTCCGAGACTGACTTTGTTTCCATGTATACATGCAGATATTTGCTGGGACAATTCATGTTCAGAGTCCTTTATTAGTGTGCAGCAGAAGTTCTTCTCTGAAATTTGCAGCCTTTTGCTCCTTGTGTAAATATGATCCATCCTGTACTAACCATGGTGCTTCTTTGTGAGAAAATACAGCCAAGGACCCTGGAAACCGAAGTAAGGGCACATACGCTCGAGGCGAAATTGACTCTTGGCGACCACTTGCAGAGTTTCCATGGTCGGGTACACAGTGGTTTACCATTCTTACACGCATGTGGGACTATGGGACGAAACCCCAAACAAGGGGAGAACATGCAAACTTTGCACAGGCTGACATGGATCTGAACCTACGGTCCGGGAACTGTGAGGCACCAGCACTACCTGCTGTGCCACCGTACTGCTGAAAGCTGTAAAAAAAAAAGCCTCCTGAAATCGGTTTGTTCCCACAAGCTGATGCCAGTTCCTGTCAGCAGGGAGAGCAACACACAGATGGGAGCCTGTTTCAGGGACCCCCCCCCGACACACACATACACACACACGCGCACACACCTCTCCTTGTTCAGTTTGGGGATAATGGCCTGCCCTTGAAGCACTCTCAAATGTAACCAGATCCCCCTGAATGAGAAGTGTTTGTGACAAGGAATGGGTACAGTGCGTACAGTGGGGCGTGTGTGTGTGTTGGTATGATTATGAATGTTTCTCAGCAGATACGCATTTTTTTTGCGTGTGTGTGTGTGTGTGTGTGTGTGTGTGTGTGTGTGTGTGTTTGTGTTGAGTGTTGCTGTGATTGCTGTGTGTAACCGCAAGACCTGCTGGCCATTGCCCACCTGTTCCTTGCTGTCGCCTCCTGGTTCGTTTGCCTCATGCTGCCCAGGGTGTCCACAGCAGTTTGGGTACAGAAGGAGATCCTCAGGTCTGTGTAAAGAACACACTGATCACCTTGGGGGGTCGGAATGGTGATGGGGGGGTTACCTCATTATCTGCACTCTTTCCCTTGCAGAGGAGGAGTCCTCCCTGATACCACCTTTTATGTGTGGGATAGAAATTGTCATTTTTTTAATTAAAACTTCAGGAGACAAGTGCACTCCAATGAGCTGTGGATTTCGTGGTAAAACCCCAAAAGTACATTCTGGACAAACCCTTCGCGAATGGAACGACACAGAGCAGATCCGAGCAAAAGAACGGTAATGGTTGGATACCCTGTTTACACTAAATACATCATATCCATCCGTGAGAAATCACCGTCTGGGTCTTTTTGCTCATATCGTCGAACGCTCCTCTTCGTGAGCTTGTGAGAACAGGCAGATCGGTCGGGACAGACAGACAGACGCTGTCACTCGCTGCCGTTCACCTGTAATGCGTCCAGAATAACGCAAATAAATATTATCATCTGTCATTGCTGGTATTAACCCTTTCGGTGTCAGGTTACTGCGTTTATTTAGCCGACACTTTTCCCCGAAGTCACTCCCACTACTGCTGCTTATGAATATTTTCCCGTTAATCTAGCACGGTAACTTTTACTGTATCACTTCAGTACACGTACCTTCATCAAGGGTACTAGAACAGGAGTGGGATTTGAACCCTGGTCTTCTGAGTGCAAGGGGGCTGCTCTAAACGCTACGCCACCTGTTGCCCTTTGTGCATATTGTAAAATTATCTGAGGGAAATCACCCCTTTCGCTCAAATCCTACGAGCTCAGGCTGCGGCTTTGGAAGACGGATCACAGTAAAATGAGAGTAACAAGCAGATGCTCTACCTGCTCCAGCGCCAGCTTGACCGCGGTCCCTCCGGGCCCTCCAGTAAACGTCTGCTCTCCTACTTTGTGAGTGTGACAGAAGGGCCCCTGATTCCAGCTGACAAACCCTTGTCCTGAGGGTGGGGGGGGGGTTCGGCACCCTCCTCCGCTCCACCAATCAGCCCGACTGCTGCCTGGACTTCCCACACCCCTCCTTTTGTCCCCCCCGGAGTGGGCGCGAGCCATATCGCGGACACAGAGAGGTTCTGTTTCCCACAGCGGCCCGTCTGAGGTCCCCTGAAGGTCAGCCCAGCGAGAAGCGGACCGACCGGTTCGTGAGCACTCACCGTCGGCGGTTCTGCTCTCGGGGAAGGAGAGGCTCCACGACAACCGGACCGGGTCCTGCGGAAAGGCACCGTACGTTAGGCGGTCGCATTAGGGAGGAAATGAGGGAACAGTTGACTGTGGTGGGACTAGTGATCGTGTCTGTAATTAAAAGAGCGCCCCTTGGGGGTGGTGAAATATTAAAGGACTCCACTGCGCCCCCTGCAGGTCGGGACCATGCTACCCCATTGTCTTGCTCAGTCTGCTACTCATCAGCCGGTGGGATTTGCCATCACCGTGTCCAATGTGGACACCGTGGGCCTCGACCCCGTAGCCACGCAGGACCACAGAGGACCACTCACTTACTTCACTGGCCACCGCAGTTGTCAGGATGAAGCTGTTGGTGTGGAGTAACAGCGGAGGGGGACCTGGGAGCTCTTCGGCCTGGAAACCCGCCATGTCTGGGGGGGGCAGGGTGGTGTGTTAGCTCTAGGAGATAATGAGTTGTCTCACAAAGCCTCATATCATGTTTTTTCTTTTTCCAAAATAACACACACCTAATGTGAACACAGGCTGTTGAAGCACGGAATATTTTTGAATATGAATCCAAACTGGTCCACGAAACGCTCATTATTATTTATGCACTTTTCCGATGCTCTTGCTCAAGGCAACTTACCTCTCTTACCCGTTTCCATGACACTTTTCCCCGCATCCACTTAGGATGTTTTTTCCCTATTTAGAGAGGCAGTTCATTTGTATTGGGTCTTGATCTAGGATACTGCAGTAGAGCAGGGAGTGGGTTTCAAACCGGGGTCCTTCAAGGGCAAGGCAGCAGCTCTAACCACTACGCTCCCTGGGCTGTTAGTCCTAATGGATCTTTGGCGAGATGCTGCGGGTCCAGACCGCATTCTCACCTGGCTGGGGGAGAGAACCTGCCATCAGCTGGATGAGCTCATGCGTCAGTGAGGCCTTCGCCAGATCGACATGGTGGAGAGTGGTGGTGAGACACACCTTCATCCCTGGGGCCGGGGGGCAAAAAGAGGGCTGTAAACTCAAGTGCACTTACCAGGAGCTCGAACCATTACCCCCACCCCTTGCTTTTTCAACCTGGCCAGTTTCCAGACAAGCGCAGGGGCAACGGCACAGTGGCACAGCAGGTAGCACTGGTGCCGCACAGCTCTTGGGCTGTGTGTTCGGATGTAGGTTCTAATTTCTGTGTTGTGTGCAGTTTGTTTGAATGTTCTCCCCATCTTTGCGTGAGATTTCTCCATGTGCTCTGGTTTCCTCCCACAATCCAAAGACATGTATTTCAGGTGAACTGGTGACTTTAATTTGAACTTTGCTCGTGTGTGTGAGTGAAATCGCCCTGTGGTGGACTGGTGGTGGTGACATACTCAATCTTAAATGTGTAAACTGATTTTATTTTGCTGTGTGTGCGTCTAATAACTGTTGCTGTGATTCCGTAGAATTTATAGCATTTACATCATTTCTGGTTGGTATACTATATTCACACACACACACACACACACACACACACACACACACACACACACAGACACACACGCATCATCTGAAACCGCTTGTCCCATACAGGGTCGCGGGAAGCCAGAGCCTAACCTGGCAACATAGGGTGTAAGGCTTGGGGGGAGGGGACACACCCAGGACGGGACACCAGTCCATCACAAGGCACCCCAGCTGGGACTCGAACCCCATACCCACCAGAAAGCAGGACCCAGTCCAACCCACTGCGCCACCACGCCCCCCCCAATGAGTCATAATAACAGAAACATTATTGATCACACACACACGCACACACACACACACACACACACACACACGAAATACCTCTAGTTCTCTGCATCGTGTGCAGCTGTGAAGCATCGACCCTGCATCACGTGCTGAGGCTCCATGTTAGTGATCATGAAATACATTCGTCTGCAGCAGCTCTCTCTTCTGGCTGCTTTATCTCACACTCTTGCAGCTGCACTAGTAAACAGCCGGCGCTCGCTGCTCCGCGGACTCTCTCCGCATGCCTTCTCCTGAGGAGCTTTCTGTTTACATCTCGTTGCCAGGGATACGCTCTGCCGGGCTGCTCCACAAAGCGGTGCTGTTGCTCCGTCTGAGCCACGCAAACAATGACGATTAAAGACTGGATGGGCAGGTGTTTGCGTAACTGCTCTTAAGGTGACTTGAAATATGACCGTCTCAAGTAGCTCAAGATGAATAGAAACATATTTTCATATAAATAAAACATACACTTTTGTCAAAGACGACCTATAGCTGTGTGTGTTACCCTTGGCCTGGGCCTTTTCAGTGGAGTAAAGTACCGTGCTCTCACTCAGACTCACGCAGCTGAGCTTGTTCCCTTTCCTTCCATCGTCCCCCAACTGGCCTGAGAAACCATGTGTGCAAATTTTCAACAATGCAAATATTTTGCAGTTTGTTCACTAATAGTATGATCACATTTTCTTTCCTAAAAATTATCACCTGTGTTTCCCTGCCCAGCCAACAGATGGCAGTAAAGTGCAGTAAAACAGAATTGCCCAGTGGGACCAACTTAATTCAACTCACATCCATAGTGTTTATGGTTTGCCTAGAGTGCCTGAGCGTCAGTGTGTTTAATAGAGACAGTAAGACGATGAAGACAAAAGTGAACATAATATAGCGCTGGGTGGCACAGTGAGTAGTGCTGCTGTCTCACAGTGCCTGGGTGGAGAGGACTCGGGTTTGATCCCCGCTTAGTCGGTGTGAAGTTTGCATGTTCTCCCTGTGTCTGTGTGGGTTTCCTCTGGGTGCTCTGGTTTCCTCCCACACTCCAAAGGCATGCTGTTCCCCCATAGTGTGTGAGTGACAGAGGGAGTATGTGTTCCACTGATGTATGGATGAGTGACCCAGTCTAAGCAGTGTATCTAGCAGTGTGAGTCACCGCGGTGAATAAGGTGTGTGAACTGATAACACTACATAGAGTTCATTGGAAGTTGCAGTGGAGAAAAGTGTCTGCTAAATGAATAAATTTAAAGCTGCAAGTAGGGATTTGAGGGATAGTTCACACACTTACGGCATGAACTAGTTAACAAATTACACCAAACCGAAGACTATGTTTTATTTTCAGTGACTTTAATTTGTTTAAATTTTAATCTAAGACTTTTACGTATTCTCTCCTTTAAATAAATGAGGAACTTCTACATTAACCTTGGCTATGTCAGCTGGCGCACATCTGATAATGACACTGTAACTGCTTGTTTACAGTGTTTTTTTTTTTGGAAACTCAGTTCGGTCAGAGATTTGCTGGGAATCGTGTCATCTTCTCACAGGTTTGACACGCAGGATTTTGTGGTCCCATCCCCATGGGCTGAACATCATTACCGAGCCTCAGTGCAGGTGGATTCCCAGCTCAGCATCCCACTGACTGCCTGATACTGGCTTGCGGGTGACAGGACAGCATTCTCTCTCTCTCTATCTGCCCTCAGGGGCTTTTGAACCTGTAACCAATAGATGACACACTCTGCCACACCTTGCACTGTATGAATATTTTCCCCATTCTTCATTAAGTGCACATATTCTGGGCATTTGAACAGTACTGCATTTTTCACTGATTTAGTTTGGATAAATGTGGTATCTGGTCATGTCCAGCAGATGGCGCTGTTCAGCCTTTTTTTTCAAAGTGAGGCCTTTGGGGGTGTGTGTGTGTGTGTGTGTGTGTGTGTGTGTGTGTGTGTGTGTGTGTGTGTGTGTGTGTGTCCGTCCATAACCCAGTTGCTGAGAACACAGTATAGCCTCAATTCACTGTTTGCAGCACAGCTGTGCGATTAATGGAGGAAGTTATTAATCAACAGCCTTATATCTGTCGTCTTTTACTGCGGCTGCGAGAGCTGCTTAGGTAAAGGAGCTGCACACGTGGCGGAGGGCTGCAGGTTCGCATCCCAAGCGGCGCCCTGCTCTTGTACTCTAGAGCGCCACTCTTGTCCTCAATTGGTTCAGTGAAACATCTGAGTGGGATAAAGTTTGAAACTGCAAACTGTGTAAAAGTCACTTCATATGGGACAGCTGGTAGAGTAGTGGGTACATCTGCTGCCTTTGGGCCCAAATGTTGCAGGTTTGAATCTCAACTCCAGCTGCTGTAGCCTTGACTGAGGTGCTTACCATGAGTTGATATAATAAAAATTACCTTGCTGTATAAATGGGTAAATAATTATAAATACCTTAACACTTACGAGTAGCGCTGCTGTCTCACAGCACCTGGGTGGTGCGAGAGGATGTTGGTTCAATCCCCGCTAAGTCTGTGCGGAGTTTTCATGTTCTCCCTGGGTCTGTGTGGGTTTCCTCTGGGTGCTCTGGTTTCCTCCCACACTCCAAAGACATGCCGTTCAGGTTCACCCATAGTGTGTGAATGATAGAGGGAGTGTGTTCCACTGATGTATGGATGAGTGACCCAGTGTCAGTAGTGTATCTAGCAGTGTAAGTCACCGCGGTGAATAAGGTGTGTGTGGGCTGATAACACTACAAAGAGTTCACTGGAAGTTGCTTTGGAGAAAAGTGTCTGATAAATAAGTACATGTAAATGTAAAATGTAAGTGGCTTTGGAGAAAAGCATCAGATAAATGAATAAATGTGAACAAAAGTAACATGTGTGTAGTTAACATTTAATCCTCCAGCTGAGGAGTGGGTGGCTGTCAGAGAAACACAGACATAAAGTTAATAAACTTGCTTGCTTGGCCAATAGGTGGTGTAGTTATTTGGGGGGGGGGGGGGGGGTGTCACCTTGCAATTGGAATATTCCGGAACTCACAGGGTACTTACACTGAACTGATACAGTCAAAGTTCATTATCTAACACTGGAAGTCACCTTGGACAAAGGATTAGCCTAGATAAAAATTTAATAATAAGATTAGTAATAATAAAGAATGTACTATCCGTCACTCCCTTTATTACCACACATATCGACATGTTGGACATGCAAATTTTTTAGAATGAATTTGACATTTTAATGTGATAATTTGAAATAATACAGCTCGAATATTAAAGCTTCTGCATTCAATCCAAACTTTAAACATGCAAAGTTATTTCAACTGATATGCCTGTGTAATTTGTACTTTACCAATTCAGGGTGAATACCTCAATCTAAGGTACTACAGCAGGAGCCTGGATTTGAACCCTGGTCCCTTCAAATTAAAGGCAGCGGCTCTAGCCTCGACACCCTCCTCTTCCTCCTTATGGCTTGTCCAGCTGTCTCACCGGAAGACACTTTCACCCGCGCTATTCACCTGCAAGATGATGCTCGAACCACTGCGCCCCCTGCTGCCCCGTCGCCCACTTGACATGGCAGTAAGTAACCGCATTGTAAAAAACGCCACCTATTCAGAGGAGGGAAAGCCGCGTGGTGTAGGATCACAGTACAGATCTAGTGTGTGGCGCTCGCTGCGTTTTCCTGGTTAAATTAGCCAAAATAATTGAATTCATCAGTTGGGGAAGGGGGGGGTCACCATGCCTGCAGCACATCCTTGCGAGTCGTGACCCGCCGCTGTTGCGGAATTTTAAGACGGCTTCCGCGAAGTCCTGCGCCACCAAGAGCTGACGCGGCCTGACTGCGCGGCTCTGTTCGGATCGCATGTTTTATTCACGGCGCGCTGCCAGTTAATGTTATTGGCTCAAAGGCTCAGCGGTGAGTAACCTGGTGAATAAAACATCAGCGGCGCCGCCACAAGGTTACACTGATGAATGGAAACGGTTCCCAGGCGCCACTTCGCTTCCCGACCATGTGCGTGAGGATTGCGATCGCAGCCCTGCTGCGGCACACTGGGGAAGCACAGGTGAGCCTATCACCCGAGCTCGAACCCGAGTTCGGTCCCGGTGGGCCCTCATTACAATAACTAAGCATTCCTCAAGAGTTAATTGTAATGAACGCGGCGTCATTTTTACTCTTTCAACTGAGGGTAAGTGCCCTAATCAAAGGTACAAGACCAGGAGGAGAGATTCGAACCCGGGTCTATCGGCGCCAAATCCTCCGGCTCTAACCACTACGCCCCCTGCTGCCACATATCTTTCTTTGCGCTCGGAATAAAAAGAAAAGCCGCTGCAGCAGGTGGCGTAGCTGCACCCCCTGCGAACGTGTCAATGTCTGGTGTCGCCGAAAGGCATTTATTTGTTTTCGTACAGAAAAAAAAAGGGGAAAATAAATAGTGTTCAGTGTGATTTTGTATCTCAAGTGTCACAATGTTTTAAAAAGATACTTATAAAATGATTAAGGTGACACTAAAGCATTAGGAATAAATCCAAAAGATCTTTTATTAAGATTATTTTTTCTTATAAATAATATTTTTCTTGGATAAGTGGTGTGGCGGTTACCACGATCACCCTCGGATCAAAGAACTCGGGTTCGAATCCCTCCTCCTGCTGTGGTACCGTTGGTCCGGGTACCTTGACCTAATACAGTGAAAATTAACCAGCACTACAAAGGGGTAAATCAGTGTAAATACATTATTGTAGAAACCTAACCCTCTTAGGAACATTGAAGAAAAGGGAAGATAATTATAATTAATAACCTCCAAATCTGTTGTATGTTTCACCACCATTGTACTGCGTTTTTACCGCTTGCGGCTCCTCGCAGCTCATCAGTTTCACTTACAGGGGCTGCGCAGACTAATTAAGGCAAACGACCGGCCAAACAAAGTAATTAAAAATGGGGTGGGGGGGGGGGGTGAGCAGTGTTGTGGCATCAGAGGTTTCCCTGACCGCCAACTGGCGTTTGAACAAACAGCAGAATGGAACGTGACCACACCGACCGTCAGCGGTCTCCGTTCTCACCACACCCCCCCCATCTCCCTCCACTTTATTTAGTGTCGCTTACCATGGTCCTCGGAGCTGTTTATACAGCCTTGAGAGGCTCATAACTGTTCTTCAGGCCTCCGCACAAGCATGCGTGTATGTGTGTGTGTGTGTGATTTTCTGCTAGAAAAAAATGACCATTTAATCAGCTCGACAGTTTGGAGGAATTCTGGACCGTGTGGACACGCTGCTGGAACGTAGCCAGAGCTACTTGACCGGACCTGTGAATTATTGTAGCCTCTTGACCTCCTTTTATGTACGTGGACATATTTGCAATTTCTTGGTGTTCCGTCCCTGTTGCCGTGGCCCATAAGACTCGTTAAAAAACAATAACTGCGGCGCAGCGGTCACACGCTCCGTGCGCAGAGGTCCACACACACAGAGCTTCATCGCTTCTCCTGACTGCTTCATTTAACACTTAATCACACACAGCTTTTACGCACCACATTATTAATGCAACAAGAGGCGTCCGGTTGGGAACGGGGTCAGCTGGGATGTTTGGGGGGGGGAGGTAGAGGATCGGCTGGCCTGTCCAGCCTAGCCCAGCATGGTGTCCCTGGGAGACGGTACACTGATTTGGGGCATCTGCTGTAGGTGTGTGTGTTAGAGGTGCCCAGCTATGTGTTCATTACTGTGCTCATGGGGTGCTATGGAGGTCAGGGGGGTAGAGCAGTAATGACACCAGGAGCCAGCGGTTGCCCCCCTCCAGCCTGGGTACCCAGCCCTCGAGCACCATTCATTAGTGAGGATCATTGCCATGAGAATGATGGGGCCACCGGAGGTGGGCAGCCCTCTGACGCTCCAGTGTGTGTTGGATGGAGACTGAAACAATCAAGGTGGGCACCTGGTAGTGTAGTGGTTAGAGTGGCAGCTTGAAGGTTGGCCTAAAGGGTTGCTGGTTTGAATCCCACCTCCAGCTGTAGTATCCTTGAGAAAGGTACTTATGCTTAATTGCACCACTAAAATAATCCAGCTGTATAAATGGGTAAATAATTGTAAGAAACTGAACATTGTACATCACTTTGGAGCTAAAGATCAGCTAATGGAATGAAGTGTAAATGCAAACCAAAGTTAAGAGCACAGGACATAAATGCAACATAAATCAAACCTTTAACATAAAACCTCAAATTACTCTCTTTCACTGTAATGCAATCCCAGGGCACTCAAAGTTCAAATTTACAAAAGCATGTTCTACCAGCTGTTGTACCTCCAGAAGGGGCGCGTGTGTGTGTGTGTGTGTGTGTGTGTGTGTGTGTGTTGGGAGGGCATGAGCAGGCTTCTTTCGAAAGGCTCACTTACCTGTACACACCCCAGTTGACCAACTGATCAGTACTGTTTCACCAGTACCACACACACGTACGTATTAGAAACCCTCTTCTTAGTCAGTGTTGAGCTCTAGAAGGGCTGTTTGGGAAATTGTACTTTTACACTGTTCACAGCCATTAGAATAAATATTTATCAGTCATTAAGTAACTGATTAATATAAATGACATGTCAGTGAATGATCATCTTGAGATTGCTACTATATAACTTTTTTTCAATCCTTTGTTGCACCTTCAAATCTGTATTCAGAACATTTGCATCAGCCTTTCTGTCATGGTTTATTAGGGTGACCCCCCCCCCCCAGTGCTATATCCTATATTCAGGACAATCTGCTAAACTGTTCTGAACAGATGAAGTTTGTCCCTCACAGCTTCCAGACCATGGGATCAAATCTGGCTCAGTCTATGTGGAGTTTGTATGTTCTCCCCATGTTTGTGTGGGTTTCCTCCAGGTGCTCTGGTTTCCTCACACAGTCAAAAGACATCCGTTTCAGGTGGACTGGTCACTCTAAAATGCCCCATGGTGCGAGCACGTGTGTGTGTGTGAGAGAGAGAGAGAGATTGCCCTGAAATGGACTTGCATTCCCTCCAGGGTGTACCCTGCCTCACACCCTGTGCTTCCTGGATAGACTCTGGACCTCCATGACCCTGCACTGGACAAGTAGTTATTGATAATGGATGGATGGTGATTGTACTTAGCAAACCGTTCTGACTGTAATCATCTGCTCCCTCTGGAGAGAGAAACCCAGCTGGACACGATAAATCGTGAGACTTTCTAACATGACACCCCCCCCCTTCCCCCGCCGTGCTCCCTCCCGGCCCCGTAGCGACCGCTCTGCAACCCACTGCCACGGAGCAGGATCTAAATTCCTCCATTCCCGCTTTCTCGGGCTTTTATTCTCCAGCAGAGCTACACGTCTCTTTCTCCTAATGCTAATTACGGGCCGTGAAGGCGGCGGCGATGTCCCGTGTCCGGCTAAAGGTCACGCCTTCAGTGTTCCGGAGATGGAGGGGATTTGTCTCCCGGTTCATTAACAGGAATGTGTGGTGCAGGCAGGGCTCCTCCTGCAGGTCTGCTGTCCTCCATGCCTTATTAAACAGGCGATTTGGTGTCAGAGGGGGGCGCCTCCTGCAGAGAAAGAGAGCTGGGGAGAAGCTCCGGGTGCGACGGGACAGGCATTGCCGTGGTGTGTGTGTGTGTGTGTGCGCGCACGCGCGCACACCCACTGGTCTCTGCAGGACCTCCTTTGCTGCTCTTCCTCGTGGTAAAGGGGAGGAGGAAGGCTCTCAGCTCTCCAGTGGTGTTTCAGAACGTTGACTTTTTAAATCACACCTTTACTGAATCTACTGGAAAAATGTACCTGTAGTCTTGCGGTAAATAGCAGAGTAAATGGCACCCTGGTTTAGTCCTGTCTTCACCTTCCAGTTAAGACTTCAACTGAATGAGCAGACAAACTGTACCGTGCTGCAGGTGGCGTAGCGGTTAGAGCCATCGCCTTGCAGTCAGACAGGCCCAGGGTTGGTTCAAATCCCACCTGCTGCAGGAATGCCCTTGAGCAAGGTGTTTCCATGGAATTCATACAGCAAAAAGGACCCACCTATATCGGTGCATTGGTGTAAATCTCCTAGAGTTAATATGCTGCCTAAATAAGGAAGCATATGATATTGCAGTGAGATTTGATGTCTATTGAAAACAGTTTGTTCCCTCAGAAGAGAGAGAAGACAATGACAATAACGGGGCTAATGGAATAATTAGGAGTGTGGGGATTGTGCTAAAGCGGTGGACAGGGCGTCCTCGCTTTGACACGAGCTCAGCTTAATGTTTCTATCGGCGCTCAGCTTTATGTCGACCGGGCCCCTGCCCCTCCCTATTGCTCCTCCCACTGCCACACCCCCTGTCCCTTCCACGCGCCCGCCCGCCCGCTCTGTACCCCGCCTCTAATTAAACGCCTCGCCTCAGCGCGAGGAGAGAAACGACGCTCCCGCGGGTTCGGAGTCGCTCGTGCCGGCGTCGGCGCGTGCCCCTCCCCAGAGCCGACCAATCACGCGCCGGCGCAGAAGTGGGGCAGGGCGCGCGGGGTCGCGAGGTGCGCTCCCGCCGCGGGGACGTCCCCCTTGTTTTTCGCGCCGAAACGCCGCGTTGCGTGAAGGTCGTCGCCGGCCGCGTCCTTCCTCCATCTGCCCCGCGCGCTGGAAAGGGAGTGGCGCGCGCAGGATTCTCCGCGATTTAATTTGCCGCTTCGCGCCTCGGCGAGTCATCCCGCGAGGCGGCCGGGCGCGCGCGCGTCCCGCCGTCCTTCGAGCGCGGACACAAGTAGGCCGCGCGCCTGCATCGAGTCCTGGGAGCGCGTGTCGTGCGCGTCACCGGAAGTTGTGGAGCTGTAAGTAATAAAGAGCGGAGTTATTTCATTGTCGCTGCGGCTCTTTCAGTCGTTCCTGCGGTTTTATTGAGCCTCTCCGGTTAAATTACGACCTGGTGTCCGCGGCAGTGTCCATCCTCCTAAACACAAACAGCCCCAGTGGCCTCTTCCCAGGTGTCTTCTGCCACCTCATGACTCATGGTGTCCTCAACCTACATATCAGTGATCATCTCATCACCCGTCCCTACTAGACTAATGACGTCTTTTGTTCCAGGTTTGTCAAATGAAGAGGCGTCTGTCCTGCCAGGGTCCCGTCCCAGGTAGGAGAGCAGTGGACAGCCGTACCCGTACTAACAGTCAGTTCATCCTTCACGAATCACGGTTCTGCTCCGACCGGCCCTGTAACGTATACGGAAATAAACAGTCACGGAAAAAATGGGGGAAGAAAGATAAAAATGATGAGACGGGTCAAGACACGGGTTTGAATCCCAACTACAGTAACAGCTACCCAGTTGAATAAATCAATGGGTAAATCAGTGTAAGTAGCTTTGGAGAATAACCTCAGCTAAATGAATAAATGTAAGTTTCGATGAGCTCGTAAATCATAGTGGTGTGCGAGTGAAACAGACGCTTAAATTTGGGCGTGTGGTGTGTACAGGTAGGAATCCAGCCAAGCTGCAACAAGGATTCAGCAGTTAAATATTTCATAACTCTGCATCGCTGGCCATTTACTAGTTTCTTTGCATTTTGGGCTGTAATAATGGGCAGCATCCTGTCTGGCTCGTGGACCTCGGCCTCTGGTTCGAATTTATCCGCTGACGCGCCGCCGCTGTTATTTCCTCACGCCGTGTTTTCGTGTTTGTTTTTAATAAAGCTACCCAGCAATGTTTGTCCAGCGGAAACGAGGAGAAAAGTCCGAGTTGCGGGGCCACCCGCCCGCCCCAACCTGCACCGCCCTCCCCGCTCCACATCCTGTGAGGGAAGCGTCACGAGGGCCACAGGTGCAGAGGGACCAGTTTGGGGGCTGACAGCTCCCGGCGAGGTGCTCATTACTCACGGGGAGCTCGGGCCGGGGGGGGGGGTGTGCCGGTTCTCGGGGTTCGGGCCGCACCGCTTCGGCAGCCTTATTAAAAGAGACGTGATCTCGGCCGGAGCCCCGGCGGGGGCCACGCGGGGCCGCTGCGGTCAGGGACAAACTCGCAGCATCGGTTCCGGTCCGGCGCTCGCGGCGCAGGTGTGCGAACAGCTGCGGTTATTAATTTAATACGTCACACGTGTGCGTCGCGAAGGCAGCGGTTCTCCCCTTTGCGTTCCGCTCTGCATTTGGACTTTTGTCTTTGAGGAGATTCTTCCTGAGCCTCATATGGCTGTTTTCCCCAAATTGTTTAAACAAACAAAGAAAAACATTTATTCTTCCTTGTTGCATGAAACGTCAAGGATTGGAAAGTGGCCTCACGGTCGCCGAAGTCGTCATGTTTTTCCGTTGTTATTCAGGCTACATCCCCTGGACCTGTTAAGATCAGCCCTCCTGCTTTTACCGTTTCTTTCTTGACATATTTCTCATAGAAGTGCTGCAGATCAGCATGTGTGCTGTTCAGCTCCGAGCAAGAAAGCTATTAATTATGGCAAGCGTATGTTCATGGGTGTGTTCGCTTTGGTTCTTGGAAGGAAAGCGAGGATCATCTGCCTGTCTCAGAATGTGCGAGTACATTACATTGTACGCTCGGTACAAACAGACGAATATTAATTACTGCATCTTCAGGAGAGCCGCGGTCCCGGTTACCTGCTGAACATGGCGTTTCATCCTTTAGTGCGCTTGCTGCGTGGCTCTTGCAGTGTCGTTCCCCCCCCGCACCATCCATCAGGTGTGTCCTGGAACCAGGTCTGCGAGTGATGCACAGCTCCCCCCTCCCCAGAAATAGTGCCCCCTGGGGGCAGTTGGAAATGTGTTGACAGCAGGATCCTTAACATCCCCTTGTCTCTCATCGCATTATCTCAGGAATCTTACATTTACTCAGTTAGCTGAGACTTTTTTCTTTAAAGCAACTTACAGTGTTAAGCTACTTATAATTGTTTACCCATTTATACAGCTGGGTAATTTTACTGTACCAATATAAGGTAAATACCTTGCTCAAGGGTATTATAGCTGGATATGGGATTCAGTCCTGCATCTTTTGGGTCCAAAGGCAGCAGCTCTAGCCACTCTAACCACCACACAACCAGCTGCCCCATACATACCACTGCCATTTATTTTATATAATTTAAAAAAATTTTTCTAGGCCTGGGATTTTTTGGAAGTGACAGTGTGCCTTATAATACATCACTTGTCTGTGTTCAATATACAGACTAATTTAGTTTAATGGTGTCATCATGCAATGAATGACAGTTCTTTGAGTCGTCTTTTAGACATTCGTTAAGAGTTCAATAAAACTTGCACCGTCGTGTCCATTATTATTGGACAAAAAAAGAACAAATGGTAATTTGCAATAATGTTTGCAATTTTAGCAATTCATTCCCATGACGTAAAAATATCTTCTGTTAATTTGGTGATGTGAATAAATCTAACAGCCTTCACATTTGATTCCATCCTCTGTCCCCCGATGATGTGTAAGTCACAGCTTCCTTTGTAATTGAAATTCAACAGTGTGTGGAGCTGCAATTGTTGTCCAAGTCCCATGCAGTGAGTCTGAAGTCTACAATTTGCCAGCATCTTTTGAGATGTTTTTTACTTTATTATTGGATGTTAATTTATATGATCCCTTTCTTCAATTTAACTTACTATTTTGGGTTTGTACAGTAAGCAATTCAGTGATTTATTCATTTATACAGATGGGTAATTTTTATTGTATCAGCTGGAATTTGATCACAGGTTCTTTTATACATGAAGAGTACTGAATTTGTTCTGGAAATTAAAGTACCGAACTGCAAGTAAGGAAAACATTCAGAATTTATTAGCCGGAATACTTGTGTGTGTGTTCATTGATTGGTGGGGAAAGAGTTTTGATGCCAGACCCAAAGAACCGATTGATCAATATCTGTGAGTAATGGACATTTCGCACAGGCTCCATGACATGTTATAACATCTCAGTCAAATGGCAGGATGTAACTCTTTTAAATGTTTGCTCCTTAATAAAACCCTCACCATGCGGTTACTTCGCCAGTGTTCTGTAGTTGTGGGGTCCTAGGAAACTAAGTAACGCATATCTTGCACATAAAATTGCACAATCGAGGCTAATATGTATGGCAAGTGCTTTGATGTACATAATTTTGCATAATTAAGCTTTGAATATTTCTTATTGCTTGGCCACAATGGGGCTTTGCCAAAGAACCGTGGACCAGTTTTGAAGTTACTTTTTGCATAATTTAAGAAATTTTTCCCCCCAATTCCCAAACTTGAGATGTCCTTAACCTCTGTAAGAACTGAGATATTCGTTTACATGAATAATTTAAGCAGAAGGTCTCTATTGCAACATAACAGAATATATAGGAAATGGTTTAATGAAATATGGGCTGATTAAAAACTGCATTTATTTGGTTTATTTCTTCAGCTGCCTAGAATTTACTTTTTACTCGGTAAGAACCATTATAACTAAAACTAACATGCAACATTTCTCTGGTCATTGACACTCAGGAACACCAGATGAAAGCTGTAAACGCTGAGGAAGGGAGTTGAATTTGGAGGGTCTCGCACTCCAGTCTGGTTAGGCAGTCAACACAGATTGCTTTTGCATTGCAGTAAACTGAGGTGTGAAGTGGAAACATGGAAGAATATACCATTTAAAACAAATAAAATAATAATTGAAAACGGTGTCTGTGTCTTTGAAAATGTGCAACTACAGTGTACCTAACTTGAGGAACCAGTGTATACTGTGTCATTGTGAGAATTTATTTTGAAGCTTCAAAAGACATTTATCATTGCAAGTCTTGTCTTCTTGGAAACATGCAGGTTAACCTCATACTATTACTACGTACTAGTAATATGTATTTTGTTTTGGTACAAAGTGCATGGGTATCATTCTGTTCTGTCCTGTTACAACTAGTATTATTGTAACGGTAAAATAGTGGTGCCATGCAAGTATTTAAGTTTATCAGATGCTTTTTTTCCAAAGCAACACTACACAGGGTTCATTGGAAGTTATCAGCCCACACACCTTATTCACCGCAGTGACTTGCACTGCTAAATACGTTACTTACACTGGGTCACTCATCCATACATCAGTGGAACACACACACACTCTCTCTCTGTCACTCGCACACTGTGGGTGAACTTGAACAGCATGTCTTTGGACTGTGGGAGGAAACCCACACAGACACGGGGAGAACATGCAAACTCCACACCGACTGAGTGGCGTTCGAACCCACGTCCTCTTGGACCACCGAGGCGCTGGGAGAGCACCGTAGAATAAGCGCGCCGCAAGTAAGGATACGGCAAAGGACAAATAAAGATCTGGGTGAGGCAAAATTAATGAGTACAGGACTTGTTCATAACTGTCATATAGTACAAAATAACTGAAACTTAAATGTCAACCAGTAGTCACAGAAAGTGTTCCAGCATAGTTGTTTCTCTGCGTGGCGCTGGAGCACTGCGCTCCATGGGAGAGAAAACATTTCATCCACGGTGGAGATCTTCCAGTATCTCATGCTGAAAGGAAATGAAAACACAGCAAGGAGTACTGGATAGTAGTGGGTTTGTGTGCTCATCAGTGCCATAGTTTTTCATTAAAGTATGTTTACATTTATTTAGCTGATGCTTATGTGATTTTTTTGCTAAGTCACAATATTAAGCTTATGGGATATTAAGTTTACAGGTATGGGATTTGAACCGGGGTCCTTCAAGTGCCAGCTCTGACTACTGCCTGCCTACTGTCATTAATTCTCCTTTGTACAGTACCATTCAGCAGTTTGAGTATACCAGCTTTAGATGAGACCTGTTTGGGCCAAGAATCACAGAAACTGGACTTTTGGTACTTGGCCTTGTTGGCAAATGAGTTAAACTGAAATATTTGGCTCCAGTTGCCGAGTATTTATAAGATCCGAAAGGGGTATGTGCAAGAGTTGTGCCTGTGCCATTCCCACGGTCCAGCATGGAGGTGACAGTGTCATGCTGTGGGGATCATTTGCTGACCGTGCACTTGGTGGTCTTTATCAAGCTATGGCAATCTCAACCAGCATGGGTATCATACTGTGTACTGCAGAGGCAAGCCATTCCAGCAGGATTGGTTGGGCCATCCTTTGTTCATCAGCAGAACAACCCGAGACACATCTTAAAGTTGTGGAACAACAATTGTAAGAAGGACAGAGTAAATAACGACTCAAACAAATTACCTGTATCTAAAACATTGCCCATTATGGGGAAAAAAAAGCTAGTTTCCTGCAGGTATGCTCAGTCCTTTCACTGGACCATATTTATTATGTTTATAGTCAACTGAAAACCATTTAGGAACTGATGACAGGTTCAGATCACTACTGAGACTCTGGACTAGATTGTTAACCTGCTTGCTTGTTTATGTGAAGCATTGTGAATTGTAAATGTCTGACGGTTTTTAGATTTCTAAGCTGTTGTGTATGCGAGCATCTGCCAAACAAATGATGTAATGTGATGTAAAATGCACTTTCAGGAGGTTTTCAAGTTATAAAAAACATCCCTCGTCTCAAATCAGATGGCAAGAGATGCTGCCGACTGTTCTCTTTATGTTGTAGGTATTTTGAAATGGTAATAAAAAGGACGTCACAGGCTCATTAACCAAGGGTTGCGTGTTTTTTTTTTTTTTTCCTCTATCCACTTTAAAAGACAACTGTGAGATTTTGTGTGGCGAGTCCAACGGATGCTGCCAATATCCTTCGCGGTTTGATTGCGAGCTGCTAACATGTCTTGTATCATTCTCTCTAAACAGTAAGTGAGCTGTGAAATGCTTTCATATTCTGAGCTCTGCTTATCATTCAAGCCCGTTTCTATAGTAACCTTCTCCCCTCCTCTCCCCTCCCCAGCACCACCCCCATCCCTGTTCCCGGTGTCGAGTTTACTTGTGAAGGAGAAAAACACGTGAGTTTTAAGTGGAGGGAATCGCACGAGTTTCGGTATATGCACGTGGGATAAAATGGGCTGGTGAGTACGTATCCCTGTAGGCGGTGTGGCCATATGTCCCTAACAGCATTTTTGAAGCTTTTCAATGTAAATAGAGAACACTTCCTTTCCTGACAAGGAGCTTTGGCACTAAAGGATCACTCGTGTTACTGAACAGAGCTTAAAGCTTTCGAAAAAAAAGGGGGGGGGGGGTTTGCAGCTCACAGGCGGTCAAGTGTTTTCACAAGTTTGCACAATTTGAGCCATATTCCAGGAATTGAAGCAACATGCAGCGTTAGGTTTGTACAGCAAGCTACTTAAAATTATTTCCCCATTTTTTGGAGCTGGGAGTTTTCTGCTGTACCAGTTCAGGGTAAATACCTTGATCAAGGGTATTCGAAGAGATTCAAAACCTGGAATTTTATTTGCAAGGTGATGGCTTTGACCCCGGTGCCACCTGCTGCCCCATTTACTCCCCTTTCGCAGTTCTGTAGAGGACGGCTCTGCGTTCCTCGCAGCAATGTGAACCACGGAGCGAGTCGAGAGAGACCCCTGCAGTCGGTGCTAGTGCCGAAGAGGCAGCGTGGGCGTACCGTCCGTTCTGCAGCTTTGAGCGGGACACACGTGATGTCCCAGTAATCTGTGGTGCGTGTAGGCGAGGGTTGGGGGCGGCAGGCTCTCGGGTTCTGTCGTCAAGTGCTCGCTGTTCTCGGCCCAAAGCAAGTACCGGGGCCCTTGGGAGAAATTCAGCCCCAAAACACCCCTTTGGCAAGCCCTCACTTCCCCCAGCCCTTTTTAAAATACAAAGCAGGCTCATCTTATTCTAAGTAGCCTCTTGTTTTGCCCCCATGAGTGGCTCTCTGGTTGGAAAATGGGCTTTTGGTGCGTTGTCAAATTTTGCAGGGATGAGTTACCATGCATGGGGAGATAGGACGATACGAGGGACCGGACAGATGTGCCGAGCTGTGTGAAACCACCGCTCAGCGAGTCGGTGCCACCGCGTTTGTTCACACATCACTTGGTAGGGAATTCATGACAGGGACAAGATGTGGAGCAGCTTGGTCTCGGGCGAAATCAGCCCAACTTTCTGTGCGTTTGTCACTTAGACCCTGGGAGGCAGAACAGCAGCAGGCTGCGGATCTCCTGCTCTGCAGCCGCTGGTCCGAGGTGTACCTTTGGAGCCGGTGGAGGTTCTGCATCACATGCACATGTCCTGAGCTGAACCAGAGATGTCGAACGATGCTTTCTTTCATATGATGAATCAGAGACCAAATTGAATACCGGAGTGGGTGGGGAGGTTGTGCCGTGTAATGCGGAATCGGATGTTGTGGTACCGAGGAATCTGGCAGCCCTCCGCTAATGTAGTGCTGCTGCTCAGCACCACCTTCCCTGCCACCTGTGCGTGTTTGCAAGGGTGGGGGGGAAAAAGAAGGAAGTACAGTGGTTACTGATGAGAAACCACTCTGAGCTTTCTTACGTTTCCAGTCTGAACTCGGAGGAGTTTGTCGAAAGAAATCAGTTGGGCCTCCGGCATTTCGAGCTTAGAAGTCAAAGAGGCCCCTGGAGAACCTCGTAACAGCTGCACACCAGAGCGCCGGTATTACCTGTGCCTAAGAACCCTGGCTCTGACATTTTTTGGGGGAGACCTCGAGTTGTCGAGTGGCCACAAGTTCCAGTCCTGGCCATCGATTTGTTGGTTTAGAGTTCTTCTGGGAAAACGGTGAACCGTGCCAAAGGGCCGCGGATCGAGTCGTGTTCCGAAAGGGCTCTGGAATCCGCGTGCTCTCCAAGTGGCTCCGGGGTTTAGAGACTTCTGCACGTAAACCCACTCCCCCGCTCGTCCCGCCACCCCCACACCAGCCGCCCCCACCTGCCCGGAGGGGGGAGCCCACATCTCTGCATTGTTGCCGGCTTCCGGGGAGAGTACATCCCACGCAACTCTGGGGCCGTTTATCTTCTCTCGGCACAAAGCGGCAGATCTTGGGGAGGAAGCCAGCATTGCTGCTTCACCGTCTCCCCCCCACACCCTCCACCCGGCCCTCCTCCCTTGTGTTGTATGTCAGCTTTACAGATGCCTTTCTCCGCTCCCGCTCTTGGCCGTGAAGGAAAACACACTGCGCGACTGAAGGGCCAAAAACCGACTCTGTTATCTTTGCGTATGTGGGAAAACGCTTTTGACGGGATGTCTATTCTCCCTGCTGTTTACGCGCGAAATAAAAGAAACAACGGATTATTCGGAACATTTATTCATCGTAGTTTGGATTCATATTTGGCTGTACAGTAACCTGTCTGCAGCCATATGGTCGCGGCGATGTTTCGCTGTGTGACTGTGTTCTTTGTGTGAACCTGCATGGTTTTCATCCCATTATCGAGCTGAAGCCACATCAGCACATCTGTCTGATCTCATTAAAATGATGGACGACCGTTCACAGCACCGTGCTGGACGGCGGCACCGCGTTTCCTCGAAGAGGACGTGACAGATGTCAGGCATGGCCTCGCTGTCGCTAAAACCCTGCTTCTCTTATCCATCCCCCACATAGTACACGGTGTGTCACGGAGGAGCTGTCGAGGAGAGCTGGGCCACTCAGGTGTCCTTCAGCATCTTCTTCCTGTGGTTTGGTATCTCCTTGTTGGAGGACTGAAACTGCTGGCAGGCCTGAAGTCAGGAGCCATGCAAAGTCCTACTGTCAAGGCAAAATGATTGATTAAATTCATTTGTGCTTTTATACATTCATGTACAGTGGATTGAAGGGGACAGCTTGTTGTCTGTCTTGTCCTGCTGAGGTCTGCATTAATTTGAGACCGGTGCCACAGGGGGCCTCTTCACCTCTTCATGCTGTTCACCTGTGTCATTGCGAAATGCTCCCGCTCTTGATCTTCGGTTGGACTTCTTGGACCAGAGAGCCCCTTGCGTTGTTCCCATGGCAACGTCAACCAGCCAATGAGACCTTGCTTGCCTTTAAGACGGCGGATTAGGCCCCCATCCTTCCGAGATAAATATGCACACGATCCAAAAGGCCTTTTTTAGACGCAGGGCTTACAAAGGCAAATAGCCTGAAGAGACATTTTCGTACCGTCATATCGAAGCGATAGAAGACTGCCTCTTGAAGGAGTTTCACCAAATAGTCTCTTATTGGAGAGTGTAAATATAGATCGCAGATTTCCACTATTTAAACATTCTGCATTATGACATCTGAGAGATATTTTTAATCATTAGCGTACGTGCAGCTATGGCGGCCAATTCTAGCCTTCAGTTCAATTTTTAATGCGAACCGCTCAAGTGGAATATGATTGTCTGAGTTCCAGCCCAGCGTATTCTTCCGCAGAGCGAGTGGAGAAGAGGAGAAGGCAGCTGCTGGCTAGATGCACGTGGCATCTGTCAACCGTAGCCCGTCCTAGCAGGGACGCCCATGGGCTGCGAGGTGAAGCTTCGGGACAGGCAGTTTTTGTGCTTGGCCCCCGGAGGCGCCATGCAGAATCAAAGGATCCAGCGCGAAAGAAGCTCCCTTTAGGAGCGCGCCAGCCAGCGTGCGGCCGCAACCCCGCCCTGCCCCGACGGCGACGGCTCGGCCCTTTGATGGCGCCTCCTCCTGCGCTAACCCAGTTTGGCGCACCCTAGCTCAGCTCCCGCGTGCTCCTCCTGGTTCTACTTTCCGAAGTGAATGGCCTAGTTGTGCCAAACTGGGTTGGCCGGCTTGGTGGACCTCCGCTTGGCGGCGGCGGCGCGCTCCCCCGGGGGTGGCCCCGCCCCGATGTGTCCTCCACCGTGCCGGGCCACGTCCTTTCTGATGAGGCGCCTACGTGGGATACGGACGCGTGACAAACGAAAAAAAGGTTGTGCACGACAGAGGTGACATTGCGGAATTCTGTGCGACGGGGGGCATGCAGTAAAAGAGCACAGGCGCGCGCGCGCACACAGACCCACACACACACACACCCACACACACAGCAGTTGTCCATCCCAGGATGCCATACACAGGAGTGAGCCAAATGCCAGTTGATCCTGCTTAAATCTCCCTATAACTCATACCTGAAATCTTCCAATAAGGACTACAAAGAGCGGACGGGCTGGGTCGGCAGTTCCAGACAATACATTTATTCATCGGATTCACACACTATTTGCCTCTTGTCGTCTCTCTTTACACCCCGGGGCTGTTGCGCTGCCTGGGTCCTGATGAGGGGTCCGATTATCCACCCGAATCAGCTTGTAATCACGTCACCAGCTCTCGCGTGACAAAGCCCCGTGGAAGGACTCATTAATTATTTTTGCATGCAGGATTAGTCAGTGGTGGACCATGCCAGCTGTGACAGCGCCTTCGCTCAATCGCGACTCCGTGGTGCCCGCTTGCGCTTCAAGCTAGACATCTTAGCTCTGTGTGTGTGACCAGAAGTATAAGAGATTTGTCTACACAGCGTCAATCGTTGGTCGGTTGGTTCGGATGAGCGGAACGACCTCGAGATGCAACCCCCCCCCCCCCGGACGTTGTAGTCCTTATTATCGTTATTCATTCATTTAGCTGCCCTTCTCCGAAGCAGTTTCCAGTGTTAGGTTCTGCACACTAAGCTACTTGGTGATTTAACCATTTACACAGCTGGGTCATTTTTACAGGGCAGGTCAAGGTGAGTTCCTTGCTCAAGAGCGCCGCAGTGCGAGCGGGGATTCAAACCCAGGTCCTTCAGTTTCCAGATTCAACCACTCCACCACATGCTGCCTCATCTTACTTCGGCTCAAGCATCATTGTTATCTTCAGCTTCGTGCACATGCTGCGTCCATGAAGCTGCGTCGGGCTGCTCTTCTCGAGCAGTTTGATTGCTGCGTCGCCCACGCGCCACGGACCTGCGCCGCGGAGCTCCTACGCGTCGCCGGACCACTTTGGAGGCCCTCCTCATCGACGGCGGGAGACGAGGAAGGAGCGACAGTTCGGCTACCAAAGACCAGAAGCTCTTTTCACTGCGAGGGTATGCAACGGCTATTTGATGTATTTAGGAACAAAAAAAAATGCCAATTTGCGCGCAAGACTTTGACTGTTTTTCCACACACTCTTTTCCCCGTCCCTCAATCTATTGAAAAGATTAAGACCAGGAGCCGTCAGAACGTCGTTTCGATGCAATCAATAACACGAGGGAGGATAAAGAGACGCTGATACCCTGCTTCGCTCGTGGTAATTCTTGGTAAGCCTCCACGCCGTTTGCCGCCCGTAATCTCATTACAAATTTCAAACAAATCCCCCTCGGAACGAGCCTAAACCTGGGAGAGGCCCGCGACAAAACGGCCCCGGATTAACATAATCTGACACACAGTTTAATTCACTTCTCCATTGTGCCGCACAATTTAGGGAGTGTTTTAGCGTCTGATGCTCGGAAAGGACTTGTCTTTTGTTGCACGCGTTACCCCGGAACCCGCTGTTGTGTTTTAATGTCAGTTTCAATGCGCCGGTAATTTGGCTTTGCAGTAGAGCCCAGACTTGTTCTCTTTTCTCTCCTTTTTTCCCCCTTCTATTCCGCTTCCCATCTCCCTCTTCTCTTCTTCTGCTGTGCTGGCATATGGTCTGCTGTCGCCTGGTGATCTGTACAGAAACACCGTTTGAAACACGACCAAGAAAAAACAATGCGTGAGGGTGGCACGGCGGCGCAGCGGGTAGCGCCGGTGCCTTGCAGCACCTCGGCTACGCCTTCGGGCGAGGGCTCGCATCAGTCTTGGTGGAGTTTGCACGTTGTCCTCCTGTTCCGGTAGGGCTCCTGGTGCGGTCAAGAAGCTCGTTTCGCGTGAACTGGTGACTCTAAATTACCTGCTCTGTGTGTGTGTGTCTTACATTGCTGTGGTGTGTAAATGCTTCTGATAAGTTTAAATCACAACTGAAACATTGAATCAATATGTTTTTTCTAATTTACATTTATCTCATGCTTTTCTGCAGAGTAATTTACAGTGATAAACTATCTGAAATTATTTACCCATTTATGCAGCTGAATTATTTATTTTTTCCCTTCCAGAGCACTTTCTGGTCAGTACCTTGCTCAAGGGTAGTACAGTAGCAGGTGAGATGCGAACCTGTGACCTTCAGATTGGAGGCTCTAACCACTATGCTATGCGCCGCCCTGTCTGGGTGTCGTGGGTTCAAGCCCCCTGCCCCGCCCCCGGTTGGCAGCTTTCTCCTTCCTCTTCCCTTCAAAGCATGGACAGGAGCAAGGTGTTTAGTGCTGGAACATTTGCACCTAGAGGTGACTCCAATGGAGGCTTTTGCCCCCCCCAGCAAAGGTTGGGTGTGAATTGACCAAGGGAACCAACAGACACTGTCCCTAGTCTCCATTGGTGTGGCAGAGCAGGGCCCTTGTGTGCATGTGGCTCTCCATTTACGCTGCTTCCGCCGAACCGCCTGTCTCCATGTTCTGGCAGTGGGATGGGGATGGGGATGGGGATGGGGATGGGAGGTGGGGTTTGGCAAGATCCTACTCTGCTCTCTTGCCAAGGCAGATGGTGAGAGATGGGGGTGGCGAAGATTACCGTACGCGTTTCTGCTTCTCAATCACACCGAGAGCTCGGCAAACTGCAGGGCTGCCAGTGACATCGTCGAGCGGCAAATCGGTCCTCCCGGTTCTGCGGCGCAGCTGTTCTCCAGTCACCCTGGTAATCTGTACGTACGGAACCAGTGAAAAGTGCGAGCCCACATGCCACAGACTAGTTTTTGTTCACAGATATGTCCTCCCGGCTCTTCTGCAGAAGTTCCCGCAACGGTACTGCGTCACGGCAACATCGAGGGCACCTTTCTGTATTAGACATATCCACACAGGTCCTCTGTCACCACGGTAAAATACCCCGAAGGAGTGGGCGGCCACTGGTTCTAGGAGCCCCAGAGGTTTATTTTTCTCCCTTTGGTGGTGATGGGGAGTTTTTTGTTTTCCTCTCCACTGGTGCCATCTGGCATTCCCTACTGTTTTTCATTTGTGCTATAATTGTAATTTAACCGTGTTTGCTCTAACTGTTCGCCACCCTTTCACCACGGTAAAAAGAGCACTCTGTCGAAATAAATTGAAACGGCCACGGTTGCCTTAGGCCGGGTGAAGAACATCCTACAACTGGTGGCGTGGTGGTTAGAGTGGCTGCCATGGGACCCCAGTGTTGCAGGTTTGAATCCCAGCTCCAGCTGTAGGACCTTTGAGAGAAGTACTTACCCTGAATTTCTCCAGTAAAGATTATCCAGCTGTATAAATGGGTGAATAATTGTAGCTAGGGTAGCGTTGTAAGTCGCTTTGGAGTAAAGCGTAGGATGAATGTAAGGTACCTCACCCCTGGAAAGCGCCGATATCCCTCTCTGCTGTGAGGAAAGCATTCGGTTTATTATGCTACTTATTTTGTATTTTGTTCTGCTTCTTACTTTCCTTTGAATTTTGCATTACTTTATAATTGTGTATTTGTGTGTGACAGAAATTGAATCTCGTGATACTTGTACGACAGTAAGGTGAATTGAGCTGAAGTGAAAAGCAGGAGCTGAAAGTGGGAGACGTGGCGTGACAGGTGCGAGCGGGCAGGGGTGGGGGCACCGCCCTGCGGGTGTCTCTGATCGGCCCACCCGGCCCACACCTAGTAACCCCACCCCAGAGGATGAAGGCGACACCGGGTGCAAATACACCTCCCTGCCGCCACTGCGGAAATCGCGTGACGGAGTGAAATGAAATGCCATCAGTGATGATGCCCGGAAGAGTAAGCTAACAGCGTCCCGCTGCTAAGGATGTGAATCTCACACGTGTCTGAGATCCCGGGTGGTGCTTTCGCGGGTTGCGCAGGGCCCGCTTTCGTCTGCAGGGGCGAGAGAGGAGATGGCAGATTGTCACCAGGGTGCCGGCTCTGGAAGCGCTCGGCGCCAGCCGGTGGGGGCTCGGGGGGTGTTAATTGGAGTGTTGCCTGCCGGGGCCTCTCCGGCGTTCGGCTGCCTTTGTGTCGCGCGTGTCAGCGGAGCCTTTGAGAGCGCGTCACGAAAATGGCAGCGCGCGCCGCTGTTAGAAAGTACCCTTTTATAACCCGGAGAGCTGTAATGCGCCGTCTCCGCATCGTAAACCGATATAAAGGACACCCTCTGGAGCAGAGTCTCGGCCGCCCGCCGTTTCTCAGCTGAGGGCTCCGATTACGGCGTGAAAACAATCGTGTCAAACATCTCGATCAGAAGTAACGGAGGGGAAAAAATACCTGGGACGGCGCATTTCGCCGATTCTTTCCTCCCAAGTGGCTTATGCCGATTTACCCATTTGTAGCAGCGTAGTTTGTACTGTATGTACTCAGGTTAAGTCCCTTGCCCAAGGGTACGACAGCCGGGGGTGGCATTCAAACCCGGATTCTTCTAAGGCGAGGCAGCGGCCCGTCCCGCTACGCTTGACGGCACCACGCGTACACGTGTAAAACAGATGCGATGTGTGGGTGGTAACGGTACGAAATAGTAAAGGGCGCGTCGGAAAGATCCGAGGACACCCGCGTTTCTGGATATTTCAAAGTTTGCGCGGTGATGAAAGACTGCGGGAAACTGACGGCGTCCCGGTGGATCACAGACGGAAATATTATGTTTCCGTAACGAGGGGGAGTGCAAGATTTAAACCGTCGGGTTCGGGCAGAAAACACACCACCGTGCATGCGCACGCACCCGCACGCGCACGCTGTCGTAGCGCCGCGGAACAACGAGGGACCGATGGAAATCCAAAGCGGGGGACGGAGAAGCTGAGGTCCCGATTAGCCTGGGTGCAGGTGAACTGCCCTCGGCCCCTGCGTCTGCCTCCTCCCCGTCTGTTTTTCGGCCCGGTTACCTGGGACCAGCAGGTGGCGTAGCGGTTAGAGTCATGGGAAACAAATCCACCGATCCCTGCACTAACAACTTTACTAACAACTTAGTTCTCAACACACAGTAAACAAGTATCTCTTCACTTCTTCGAGTGCTGATTCCACAGCCGCAGAGCTGCATTTGTTCTTTTGTTATATAAACTGAACTTACTTCGGCTGTGTTTTGTTATACCGCTATATTGCATTAGTTCTTACTTCTGCAGTATATTCCAGAACCTTCTAAAGGTCCAGGTCGCGCAGTAGTTACAGCTTCCGCCTTTGGACGTGGAGGCTTGAATCGCACCTCCTGCTGTAGTACCCCAGATCAAAGTACCTACCTTGAATTGATGCGGTAAAAGTTACCATATCTTCATTTACTCATTTTCATTAACCGCTTGTCCTGGGGAGACCCCCAGCAGCAGGAAGGATCGAAAAAACCAACGTTTTTGCGACTTGTTGATTCGGAGGGAAGAAGCGCTACACCATAAACACCTTCCGAATCCAAGTCTGCAATTCTCATCGTTGTGCCTCCAAAGAACCGCGATCCAAACACTGAATAAAGGATCGAGTCCGGCAGAGCCGAGGTCTCGCAGTCAAAGGACCGGGGGTCACCCCAGCTCTCATTACCTCGACCAAAGTAAGTGACTCGGTAAAAAATTTACCCAGCTGTGTAAAGTATCGCTGTAAGTATCAGTGTACAATCCTAATAATCAGTCACCTTGGAAACAGGCATGAGCCGAATGAATAAACGACGACAAAAAGGGACCGTCTACGTAAACTGTCAACGTATTAGGATACATATATATGTGTGACGATAAAGAGCTGATAATGGTTAAAAAAAACCTAGTAAAATGAAGTAAAGCAGAGTTCCAGTCAAAGCTGTTTTGTGGCCCTCCGCTGTGTCACCGGCGAGTTTAAGGGAGTTTTTCCGTAAAGCCGGCCAGATCCAGACAGATAGAAGAGGAGAGCGCGCGGCATCGCTGTAATACCCTACTGGTATTGGTGAACACGAACGTGTGGAACGCAGCTCTGAGCACATATTTCTGGACTAAAGCACAAACATGCTTACCGGGCCCTGGCGTGTGAGATGTTCTTCGACGTTTGATCAGATTTGACAGGCGGACCGCGATGGCGCTTCCGGCGACTCCGAACGCGTCGCTCGGCCCGAGGCCCGAGACTCGGCGCAACGCTTCGAATGGCCGCTCTCCGGCGTCTCTCCATAGGACGTTCCGGGACTTTGGACATCTCCGCTGTGTCTTAAATGTTTTTAAATGTTTTAAATTTTGCTACGTTTATTCCGGCAACGTGATAAAATAGAACATTTCTGAAACGTGGTTTCACGCAACCTTTCAGAAAACCTTTAGCAAAATGTTTGATTTGTCCCCATCCGTTTTCCTGCTCAACCACAACGCGCATTTCTTTTTCGATGATGTCTCACGCACTTGCCAAGGAAATGTATTTTAATGCCGTGGTCTACATCTGAAGTCCCTCCCTAAATATGTGGACGATGGAAAAGTTTACATTTCTTGCTGGCGAATAACGTGGTGAAAGTTTATCGAGCGCTTAGGAGAGCGGGGGGTCTGAAAGAGGTGTGTCTTGAGACCCTTCCTGAACGTCGGGAGGGATCCAGCAGTTCTGAGGGACAGAGGGAGTTCATTCCACCACATTGGAACCAGACCTGAGAAACCTTCCGCACTTTTGATTTTCTACCAAAGGAACAGACATTTCATTTGCGTGACAGCTCAGAGGAATTCTGGGACGTCTGGACACCCTTCTGGAACGTTTTAGGCGGTGCTACGTGATTGTACCTGCGAAATATTGAAACCTTTGACCTTCAACCCCAGACCCAGCTCTATGCGTTTGGGCGTATTTGCAGTTTCTTGATGTCGCTGTGTCGCAGTGCTGTTCATAAAACGAAGAATAAAAATTGCTGCACTCACGCGCCGCTGACCGGGGAGCCAGTCGAGGCCGTCGTCGGCCCGGGTAACGACTCGCAGGCTCTCGCCGTCCTCCACCCTCTTCTCGAGCGCGGGATCTCCGGGTGTCGCTGTGCCGAGAGAGAGACAGACGGCGCGTTGTCTCGGAGCACTTCGAAAATGCAGCTAATTGTCTCCGCGCTCCGCCGTCCGGTTCTCAAAGGCCAGCCTTTTATGGATTTTCCGAAATGTCATCTGAATTTCAGGGTCTGGCCTTCCCCGGGCGCACGCTTCCGCTTTTCTTCTTAGCAACCTGAAATTACGCGTTTCTTGCGCGTCCTCAGACAACACGCTAATGGTCTCGATGATGGACGACGCGCCACGTCTTAATGACAGCGTGAGAGCTGCCGCTCGGCTTAAAACGGGCTGAATTACCCTCACGCGAAGTGACATAAAAACCTAATTTTTTTTTAACTTCTAACTTCTACTACGGTAGAACTTCTACTCTTTGAGCTCAAAACACGAGCTCGCGGAGACGGTGCAGGAGCGCCGAGACGCTCCGTACCCCGCCGGTCAGACCGGTGGACGGCCTGTGCCGCATCCCCGCTCGTGGGACACGGATGTGGCGTGTGCGTGCCGCGGTCCGTCTCCCAACACGGATCCCCGCAAAGCCGCAGCGAAGGGGTTAGTTAGCACCCTGCCGCTGGGAGCTCTGCCCCGGCCCCACCCCGTGCGGCCCTGGTGCCGCGGCGAGAAACAGACGCATCGGCTCTCGCCGCACGGCCGGGACGTCGAATTCGGCGTCTCGCGGGATGCATGAAGTTTGGCGCGTTTGTTTTCAGAACGATTAGAGATCGAGCGTGAAATAGAGCGGACCGCGATGAGCGAGGGGGTCCGAGAAGGACGGCCGAACGCCGAGCCGTGTGAATCCGGCTCATCTGGGGTTCCACCGTGAAGCACTACGGTATAGACTGAGCCGTACTTACTTCGTTTTAGCATAACAAGAGAGCGTTGAACAGAGGAGGCTCATTTCCATTACAAAACGTGAAAATATTCTCTGTACCGAGAGCTATAATAACAGCCGTGGTGTTTTCTGGGAAAATTAAAGGATTCCTGTAATGACACTGACAGAAGGGCTTTTATGGTGCGACTTTCACAGCGGTCTGTGTGAAACTCTGCGGACCTATGCTGGCTTTTGCCCTTAGGACTGGATATCCCGTGCGGTGCGGTCACTGTCGTAAATAATGCGGTGCTGGGCTGCTGGGGGGGCAGGGGGGGGTCACACGCTTCTCTTGCTGGTCCCGTGGGTCCTGCCACGTCGGGACCAGAATTCTCCATATAATTTAACTTATCGTGAAAGATCGGTTTCCAAAATGTACGCAGACATTAATGTCGTTTCAGATTGTGTCTGTTTTCTGGATTTTAACCGTGAATTTTGAACCCCTGCGCAGATCCAGGGTGACTTACATAACGTTTTCACAACATAAAGCCTGTTCTGAAATATGTTTATGTGGTTTTTGTCGCAGTTTATGGCGATAACGTCCTCAGTTATCCCACTTCTGACACCTGCAGCTGAACTTTTCTAAGTGTTTATGGTGTATCTGACTGTGGTATACCTGTAAGCTCCAGGCCAGCGTATCCATGGTGGACATTTGAAGCAGTAATACATGAGAGTACCCAGCTGTACATGGAAACCAGATCTCCTTCTGTTGGAGTTGCGGTATCATGATGTATAATGACATCAACAGCGCTTTTCTGAGTGTGATCTCAGCGTGTTTAAAAATAATGTAAGTACTGGGTGGTGCGGTGGCACAGTGAGTAGCACTGCTGTCTCACGGCGCCTGGGTGGTGCAAGAGGACATGGGTTAGAGCCCTGCTCAGTCTTTGTGGTGTTTGCATGTTCTCCCCTTGTCTGTGTGGGTTTCCTCAGGGTGCTCTAGTTTCCTCCCACACTCCAAAGACATGCTGTTCAGGTTCCCCCATAGCATGTGAGTGACAGAGAGAGAGAGTGTGTGTGTGTGTGCTCCACTGATTTATGGATGAGTGACCCCTTGTAGGTAGTGTGTCTAGCAGTGTAAGTTACCGCGGTGAATAAGGTGTGTGGGCTGATAACACTACATGGAGTTCACTGGAAGTCACTTTGGAGAAAAGCATGTGCTAAATAAATAAATGTACCCGTGGCCCTTCGAAGGAACCATGTTTTATAACACGAGCGCCAGACGTTCCTTTCACAGTAAAATAAGCAAACATGCGGTACGTGTCTGCGAACGAAACGGCGCGCAGGCATTTTTAGGAGTATATTTTTATTTAGAGATGAACGCGAAGATTGTGGCTCACATGGCTGAGTTTCGTGCTCAGCTCATCGCCCACCTTGGCATTTTGGGAGCGAGTGTTTCATTTAAACTGGAGACAGCATCACCTGTGCGTAGAAAGTGGGGGGTGCCAAGGCATAATTTACGTAGGCTATCAAGTGCTTTGCATCTAAGGCAGCTGTTGTTAGGTCATGGGTTTTATGACTGACCTTTCGATTGACCTTGACTGAACCTGCACGGGGTTCCAGTTCTGTCGAACCCGCCTGGACCGGCCGAGGCTTCCGTGCACCAACTGCTCGCCGTCCTCCTTTCATTCAGCGTTCAGATCCACCTGACAGTCGACTGAATCCGGAATGGAAATCCGGGCCGATTGCCCACGGGGTGGAGGAGACGGTAAAGCACCGTGGAAAAGCACCCGTGAAGGTGACTGATCTCAAGGCGTGTGGGTGAACTGGGGGTCGAACACCTGCTCTTGAACCTCTCTTGCTCCGTGGCACCGAAGAGCCGCCAAAGGTGGCGGAAAACTCCAGAACTTCCGTTGACTCTGGGAATACTGTGCAGTAAGGCGGCCCGACTCGCTGCGCGCAGATAAAAATAACGCGGTCGTACCGTGGACCCGGTGGCGGTGAGCCGTGCCCCGGCGGCCGCGGGTCAGCCCCGCGCAGGGGGGGCCCGATTACCACCGCTGTGTGCCCTTCGGCGGCCGTGGTGTTCAATCAAAGGACAGCGCTGTGCGTGGCAGATCAAAGTGCTCTGCAGGGGTCCGCGGTCACCTGACAGCACATGGTGGGGTCACCCATTAGTGAGGTTTTTCACCGCTCGTTCCCCGTGGCCGCCTGCGGGACGGTATTTAATACTGGCTCCTGCCGGGGACTCGTATATCAAATATCGTTTTGCGTCCTTTAGAGACGCCTGACATTCACATACAGAGCACATGACACAGGAGTCAGAACCCTGGATTTGGCACCGTTGAATGTCCAGCAGGAGGCGTAGCGGTTAAAGCCATTACCTTGCAGCCTGGGGTTCACCCCGCTCCTGCTGTAGTACCCCGATCAAGGTACCTACCTTGCAGCAGTACGGTAAAAATTCGGTTACTCTGTCAATACTGTTGAAAGTGTATGAATTTGTAAATATATATATATATATATATATTTTTTTTTTTTTTTAACTGGCTGTTGGGCAGCTGCTGGTGTAGTAGTTGGAGCTGCTGCCTTTGGATCCAAAGGTTGCCGGTTTGAATCCCACCTACTGCAGTAATACCCTTGAGCAAGGCATTTACCCTCAAATTGCTCCAGTAAAAAATTACCCTGCTGTATAAATGAGTAAATAATTGTAAGGAGAATAACAGTGTAATTTGCTTTGGAGAAAAGCGTCAGCTAAATGAATAAATGTAAATCGCAGTCCTGGTTTGAATCCCAGCTGTTCCAGGGTAAATTGTTGTAAGTAGCTTTGTAAGTTGCTTTCCAGAAAGGTGTCAGACCTATAACATGAACGTTAACGACGACGACACCGGTGCTGTCGCTATTCGATAAAACCGTTGCGGCCCTTTAGGCTTGCATTTCAGTCGTCCAAACGCAGCTCGCGAGCAGAGAAATGAACGTTGCCGCGTTACATGTTCTCCGGTACCGCGGTAAAAGGTAGATTCAGCCCAGCAAGGGGAAAGGCCAGTGCATATTTTAAAACTCATATAACACATTTGAATTAATGTCGTGCCAAACCCGTTTTTATAGCCGTCCTACTGGCTGCCAAAGCTCGTCGTGTTAAATGCACGATGCTATTCTGGTCATCGGGGAGGTTTATACGTTTCGGGGGGGGACAGGTACGCGTACAATAAACCACTGTATTAAAGTTTGTTTAATATGCGGTAATGTTCAGACCCTGGAGGTGACATAATGGCTTAAAATATGAAAAGGCTCGCAGATGCGTCCCGCGACGGCCGCGCGCTACAGACTCCCACACGTTCGGCGTTCTCTCAAACTCATTTCATTAATGGACGTAATTTCAGTCCTCGCAGCGTCGAGAACCATCTAATAATTCATGCAGAGGAGCAGACAGGAACGCGGCTCGATCTGCTCACTTTGCAAATGTAACCTCTTACGTTTGGAATTTCGATATTTCGCGTCACCCCCGATGGCCACTTTTTACTTTTTTAATTAATGGCTTGTTTATTATTAACTTCTTTATTAATTTTGTTATTTATTAGTCGGTCGTTAAGCATTACAGGCGCTGAATCTATTAAGCAGTTATTAAGCATTATTAAGCGTCATTTATTAAGCAGTTTCTGAAAAGAAGGACAGATACATCCCCTGACCTGCGCTGTACGTGATTTCAAAAAAACGTACGTCGTGTGGATTGTGATAAAAATGTGTAACCTCAAAACTGCGAAGGTGGCCGTCCTTCATTCTCCTTTACTCGTCACCTCCTCACTCACTATTTTCTTCGGCTAAATTCAGGACATCCCGCAACTCCAGGATGTACCGAGAGATACTCGCAGGGTGGACTACGTTTGTCCAATGTACGGCGCACGTAAAGCTTTAAATAGCGGACTTCAGATTAACCGGAAAATATCATCTGACAGGTTATTCTTAATGGTACTGGAATGGAAGTAGTTTTTCTTTTGTTCTATTTTGAGAAATGACACGGGGGGGGTGTCTTCCTCGTGTAGTTTCGAGGGCTTGGATCATGTGGTAGGTTGCCTGGGAAACGGCGGGTCACGGATGCCCTCCGTTCGGTAGGAAGACATATCCTCGTACACACCATAGACAGATACAGAATATCATTCCCTAAGGGCGGCATGGGAAGGACTGTCTCGGGGCAACGGGTAGCATAGCGCCGGGGCCATGCCTTGTGATCAAAGGACAGAGGTTCAAATCCCACTCTTCCTGTCGTGTCTTTGATCAAGGTCCTTACCCTAAGCCGGTACAGTAAAAAAATACCCGGCTGTCTAAATGGGCAAATTAGTGGCAAGTCAGTGCTTAGTGTACAAACCCAACATTGTGAGTCACGTCAGGGAAATGTGACAGTTAAATGAATAAATATATCTTATCTCAGACATCTATGTCCAGTTCCCCCAGGTATTACACATAGAGTGATGTCGAATAGCTCTGCATGTGAACGCAGAAGCGATGATCACCCGCCATGTGATGCTATCAGAGGTGCCCTTGGCAACGGGGTGCTTTGCATCCATTAAGTAAATCTTTCACATGCAGCACGCCTGGTCTTAAAAGCAAATGCTTTCTTTGGGTCTACGATTGTAGAGAAACCTCTGTGCCTGTTAATTAACACTAAATGCCGTTAGGCCTCAGGCATCTACAAATTACACTCTATTCCCACCACAGGCGAATCTCACCTAGGCAGCCGTGGTGTCTTTATTGCCAGTTTAACTCGGTTCTCAGCATGACCTTAAGCCTCATTCCTGTGTGATGCGGTGGAAAAAACGCACCCTTTCAAGGGCGTTCCTATTTAATGGCGTACACCTGTGGAGCGCAATCCAGGTACATCTGGGACTTTGCGGTTCCGGCACATTATTTCATTACTAGAGCGTGGGCACCTTGTAGGGTTCAGGAAGGATATAACCTTGTATTCCTCCCGGATGCCAGCTGCAAGCTGTCCACAAGTAGGCAGAGAGGACCCGTGTGGCACGCGGCAATGTTTTACATAGACTTGTGTGAACAGAGGAGTTGGGAGAGGCTTCAGTGACTCTCGCTCAGCGGGGCTTTGAAATGAGTGCCTGTCAAAATTCAAAACTGCTTCCAAATTCTTGTTTCTTCCCATTTATACAGTATCGGTCAAAGGTCTGAGTACGCCTGCTTCAGATCAGACTTGCCTGCACCAGAAGACACGCAAACTGAACGAGGCTGAGTTGGAATGTGAAATATTATGTCCAACCCCTCAGTGTTTGTAAGATGCAGACGTGCAGCATGGAGGTGGCAGCATCATGTCGTGGGGCTGTTTGCTGGTCACGCAGTTGGTGATCTTGATCAGGTCCATAGCAATCTCAACCAATGTTGATATCATAACGCGCTTCGTGCTGCTCCACTGGGGTTTTGGCTAGTTGGGTAGAATGACATCCTTCGGCAGTATTCACCGAAACACCGGAAAGTCGTGCAGGAACTACCTGGTAGAGAAGGGAAGTGAAGGGCCACTCATAGTAATGATTTGGAGACAGAAAAGTCCCTTATGAAAAAATGTTGGTTCAACAACCGTACTCAAAATTTTGACTGGTGTTTATATGTTCTAGGTGGATACGAGCAGCAGGGTAATTCTCTGGTCACTAATATATTGTCCTCGGGCCACAACAGAAATCTGCAATGGGATAAGTGTTAATGGCTCAAACCAGAAACCTGAGTGACCTGAAATCGCTTCGAGCGGGATAGTCCCACAGCAGCAATCGGGCCTTGGTGATTATTCCATCACCGGTCACCACCTGCAGCCAATTGTCCGAGCGATCATCTCTCGCTGCTCATGATTAAATGTTGTGTGCCGTCGGCAGAGAAGACCTGAGCATGGGACACTCGAGGACGACGAGAATGCGATAGAGGTGACGCGGAGGAGGCCTCGTAAGAGACGACTCTTCTGGCATGCTGTTCAACTGTTCAAACGCCCGCTGCTTTCCAGAACCGGCGAAAAGTTTGAGCGCACTTGCTGCAAACTAGTTTCTTCGCGAGGTATTCGGCGAGCAAGTTTGAGCAGGAAATGAGACACCGTGTCGTCCCAGCTCTTCTGCAGCATTTCCCAGAGATGTAGGACACTTGTGGGTTGCTTTGCTTTCACTCGCCTGTCCAGTTCGTCCCGTACAGGTATAGCCCGTGGTGCGCAGTCACTCTTTTGACTTGTACTTTTGGAAAAAATGACATCCGCGCAGCACCATCTCCTCCGAGATGGGGCGTCCGGGAACGTTTGCGCCGTGAAACGTCTTGCGAGCGCACCGGTCAGCCTCCCCTGTGCTCCGCTTTGTCACCATGTGTTCGTTTCTATTTATAATAAATTTTTCAGGGCCTCTATTTCGGTCTGTTGCCGCTAATTTGCGATGATGAATCCGGAGAGTGTGGCGACGCTCGCATGCGGAGGTGCGATCGGATACGTTTCCTCAGACACTTCTGCTGTATTTTTTTTTTCCCTCCTTTTCTCCCTCCCTCCCTCTTCTCACATCCTTGGCATGCCATTAACAGTTTGCTGAGAAGACAGGTTTCTCGAGTTGTGAAACTGGCTGAAAACTAATCTTGGAACAAAGTATGAAAGTTATAATGGGAAGCGTGTTTTTTTTTTTTTAAAAGGGAAATGAGAATTTTTTAGGATGATAATTTCTGATCAACAAATCCATTGATTACAGGTGACCCCGTAGCGCTGAAGATACCTGCGTGCGGAGAACAACGGGGAGCTGATGACTTTCTAAAGCTGATTTTCCAGGTCGTGGGGCACCGGCCGCCGCTGTTGTGCGGACGCTCTTGGAAAAGAAGGGTTCCGTTAACGTGCCGGGCATGGGCAACCCTAGGGACGTCGGGCGCGGTGCGCCGCAGTGCTGACTGGACCCCCGAAACGTGGCTAAAGTAGGGCTTGCCGTGAGCAGGCCTGCAGCTGGAGCTCAGAGCCCTGTCTTCATTTGTCTCCTGCTGCGCGGAGCAGCGGTACAGGGGAGAAGCATGTTCGGACCTGCGTCCCAGCAGATTTCAAGTACCTCTCCACGCGAAGCCTCGGGGGGCACGTTTCAGGACCCCGGTCCTCTGGGCGGGGGTCAGTCCTGCTCCTCCAGGTACCAGAGTGCTACAGCACACGTTTGACCGAGCTGCTCCATTTGGGTTAATATGCATTAATATCTTGCTTCACTTGCAAGAACATGCGAGGGGACATGTCTCAGTTGAGACAGGACGGAGGAGAGAGAGTGTTTCTCGGCGCCGGTGCGGCCTATAAAGGGAGCTCTGTAATTGCAGACCTCTTCCCCGGACAATGCGGGAGCGGGCGAGCGGTGTTTTGACAGGTCCGCGCTGCCTAGGCAGCACATCTGCGCTCGGCTCCTTGAAGGAGGTGGGCCTCAACCCCCCGCCTCCCCACTCAGGTAATCAGTGTGGTGCAGAGTCCATGACAGGGGGGATGATGGGAAAGGTGGCGGTAATTGCAGGTGGCGCGGCGGCGCCGGAGGCGGGGGCGCCAAATTACCTTGGCCCGGATGACAGCCTCGGTGGCGAGAGCCGGAATCGGGGAGCGGGGGGTAGTGCCGAGCGCAGGACGGGGACGTCACTCTCCGCCGTCATTCCGATGTCGCCCTTCCACTGCAATTAAACGGTCCGCGCGACGTGTCCGCCGAGCGGGAAGCTGCTCGACAGCGCAGGTGCTCGCCGTGGCGCACCTGTGGGCGACGGGTTGTGTAACCGGGTCGCTCGGGAAGCACCGTCAGCACGGCCCGACATCCTGGACCCTGTCGCCGAAAGAAGACGCCGAGTATAATTTCAGTTTTTCTTCTCACTGCTACATCAGTACTTCAGTGGAAGAAGAAGCGGAGGGCAATCGCCGAGCGGTGCCAAAATTTGGAGGCGCCAAATGTTGCCGCTAAAATCGAAAAATAAGTTTTAATCTTGGGAATAATAATAATAAATGGAAAAAAAAAACTGGCTAAATAATGAAAAGAAGTGAAAATTATCAGAAAATTGAAGCTCGCCGCCCTTACGTATTATGTAAACGTGGTATGGAGCGTCGCCGCGCCGTGTTGCACCTGGATGTTCTGTGGAAGCAGCTGTCGCTCTGTGCAGTAAACAGTGTGTCTATCTGTTAGCCTCACCTCACGAAACTCAGTTTTGGAAATAAGTTCAGTTTTCAGTCGTTCAAATTTAAATTGGCCTTCTGTGGCAATAATATGAAGGAGTTTCCATAGATAATTATGTAAAAATAACATATTTTCCCTCCACGATCCGTGTAACATTTATCCATTTGGCGCTTTTTTCCAAAGCGACTTACACACAGCGTTAATCAGCCTACAACTATTTACCCATTTACACAGCTGGGTAATTTTACTGGAGCAATTCAGGGTAAGTACCTTGCTCCAGCGTACTACAGCTGGAGGTGGGATTCGAACCTTCGGGTTCAAAGGCAGCAGCCCCAACCACTGCGCTGTGATCTGTGTGTATTTATATCTGGAAGAAAAATGAAATTGTCTCATATCTGTATATGTATCATTACCAATGACGAGACAGAAGACTAAGAGATGCCAGACTGCTTCTTGCCAAGGGGCCACGAACCCAGCGCCAGTCCTGCCCGCCAGGCTATTAAAAGCACATCAGTAAGAACACGGTAAACTGCCCGCCGCTCATTAAGCATTTTGCCATTTGCAGAAATTCATCCTTTCCACTATGTGGCTTCACTGCTTTTCTTTATCTCCTTTTGTTTATTACGACTCGTGTTTTATTGCTTTGGGGCTATTTCTCCGAATGGCAGCATGTGGCGAGAAGAGCACATATCAACAGAATAACATCGCCTCGGAGAGCACGGAACACGAGGTAGGAGAGGCGCGCGGGAGCCAGGTGTGAGCGCTGACATCACTCGCCGCTGCTCCTCCGCGCGCTCCCCGTCTCCGAGCCGCGCCGCTGCCTGCTGAGCGTGGAGGCGAGGCCTCGCGGTTGCGATCGGCCCGCGCCTCTAATTATAGGCGCCCTTCGAGGGGGACGGACAAGTCGGAGGCCTTTGTTTCCCGAAAGAGCGACGCTCGCACTTCTCATTACTGCCGGCTTTCGTCTTCGCCGCCGTTTAATTGGGCCGCGATGCTGAGCCCGGGAACGCGGCGCTTCCTCGAAGAGCGCCGTCCTCAGCGCGGCCTCGGGGAAATTGGCGCCGTACGCCAGCGGGGCGAAATACGTGCATTTTTTTGATTCCGCGGCTTAGCTTTCTCATTTCGAAGCGACGCCGGGCGAATGAAAGATTTGCCGGTGCGAGTGTGCGTTTACCCGCCACGAACGCCTCTCTGCTGCGCCGTCCCGCGGTGCGAACCGCGTCCCGAAGACCGGGGGAAGGAAGCGAAACACGATGACATTCACGGCGGTCGAGCATCTGACTAGAAAAATGAATTAACAGGAGAAGGCAACCATGGTGAAATTCTCATCAGTTCGCATCCACTCCCCCTACCCCCCCCCCAGCTGGCAGAAATAAACAAACAAACGCGGCAGGATTATTTTCGGTGAACGCGCACAGGGGCTCGTGCCGCTGTCCTCAGCCTCGGGGTGCCTCGTCAAAACAGACCGTGTTATTACCTGGCTCTTCCGCAATACATTTGAAGTCATTACGAGCGTCCATGTGGAGTAGCCGTCGCCGGCGAGCGAGAGCGCGGCCTTTTAGAGGCGGTAAACGGGAGCAAATATTTCCGAATTAAGATGCGTCGGTGCTCCTTGTTTCGGCTCGTTCCGTTCGTACACCGCACGCGGTGAAAGCACTTCATTTTTACACCGCCTGTTTATCCAGCTGGCTTTGCTCATTGAACTGTCTTTAAAGAGGCCTTAAAGTAAGTTTACTTCTCGGTTACCATGGATACCACTTAAGGAAACAGCGAGGAAACTTCCGCCTCGCCGGGGCGTTTGCGAGTTCGGGGAAGGAAGGGAAAGCGACGGAGTGCGTTCGTGCTTCTCTGCGCCTTCGCATCCGCTGTGCAGGTATCCCCCTGGAGGCTGTCCCCATGGCGACATTTTCCTGCCTCTGACTTTTCGAAATGGGGCGCCGGTTGCCACGGTAACCCCTAGGCACTCGGAAAGTAGACGAGCTGTAATGGTGGGGGGGATGGTGGCAGCAGGAAGCTATACTGTGAGAATTAAAAATAATAATTTCGAGAATGCCGTCATCCACCGGTGTGTGGGAGTTGACCAAAGTTTTTAACCAGCTCGACTTGTGTGTGTGTGTGTGTGTGTGTGTGTGTGTGTGTGAGTGTGTGTTGTCCATTCTTATTTCATACAAAACCTCTTATCAGGCTGTTGAAGCCTTTTTCATTTTCGTCCCCCAGACAAGTGCAGCATTCTCTGGATTTTCAGTGACAAAATCAAAAAAGGCCATTTTGATGGAAATAGATGGTTTTCCAGGTAATTTCTCCCCATTTTCATCAAGCGCTTGTCCAGTGCAGGGTTGACGGTGCTCCAGAGCCTATCCTGGAGGCACGGGGCCCTGAGGCAGGGTGCCAGTCCATCGCCTGCCGTGCTCTTCTAAGTGCCACTCGGAAGGGAAAAAAAAAAGTCAAATGAATGCTGGCGGCTGCTGGGAGCAGGACGTTCCTCGGTAAGCTGTCTGCGCCTGCTTATTAATCACGAAAACTGCACCGGAGTAAATATTGTTTTACATAACCTGCATGCGACGCCTTACTCTGCAGAAGTTAAAAAAGACAGAAACAGCAGAAACGGAACGAGCGACCGGTCCACTGCCGTCTTATTCATCTCCCGGTGGCCTCCAGAGGGAAGCGGAGGGTGCCTCGCGTCCTCGATCCGGAAGTTTCCGGCAGTAGAGTGAGGGAGGGGTGCGGTGGCGGGGGGGCAATGCCGCGGTAAGGTATAAACCCGGGCCCTGCCTGTTTCTCGACCGCGCCCGTCCGTCCGTCCGCACGTGTGACCAGCTCGGCGACCTCTGGACCGCACGGCGACCCCCTCGTTAATTTCCCCGCCACTCAGAGGGAGCAGCGGAGACGCTTCCATCCCCTTCTCTCTCCCTTCGTTCCCTTTTTTTTTCCTTCAAAAAAAAAGGCTATAAAGGGCAGAACAATTAATGGCGCTCGGAACGGTGGCCTACTTTCCCCACGGTGGAGAAACTACGAGGCAGGAAGAAGAGAAGAAAATTCCCAGAGACCCGTGTTTCTCGGCGCCGCGATGGCTAGGGCGCCCGCGCGGCCGTCCCAATTATAGCGCTCCGGTGACAACCTGGGGCGAAGATGGAAGCTCTCTGCAGCAGCACAATAAATCAAAGACAGATAGTTTTCTCTCAAGGTGAAACACAAGGAGTGTTTACGGGAGGTGCGGAGCCGGGATCCAGCCGGCGAGGGGGAATTGGGCCGCGGAACGCGGTAAAGGACCGGTACCGGCGGCGTGCGCCGGCGATCTGTCACTCTATAAATAGAGACGAGTGGTTTCTAATTAATACTGAATTCTCAGCGGGGTCCCTGTTTTCAGGTTCGCTACCTATTGGATTTTGCGTCGTCGAGATAACAGTCCTTAACCCCCGGGGGGTCCGCGGATGGGCTGCGGGGGGTCCGTGAAGTGCAGGCTCGCTTTGACAAAACAACTGCATAAGAGTTAAAAATAAGTGTAAATGTGAAATGAAAAACAAGATTATTACTGTCTGTGACTGAAATATATATGAAGGTGATCAATTTTCAGTGCGGAGAAATTGCCCCGGTAAAAGGCGGTAAATAACTGTAGGTGTAACAGTGCCAGTCGATTTGGAGAAAAGCGTCAGAGAGGTGAATAAATGTGAGTGTATTTTCTCCAAATTTATTGATGGATGGACTCTGCTGGGGGTGTCCACACCTTTCATCGGATTCTTAAAGGGATCCGTGGTCCGGAAAAGGTAAAGGGCATCTCTGCTACAGCTACACCCCCACGCACCCGCCCCCACCCCACTGAGTGCGCAAGGGTTCGATCGCTCCTGCTATCTTTAGGCCTCGAGCTAATTGTGCCGCTTGCAGGGAGATTGTGCAGGTTGTGTTTGGCGAGGATACGGCTCTTATCCTTGGCTGAGCCCACCCTGTTACACGTTTTCCGATACCGTGTGTGTGTGTGTGTGTGGGAGCGGGATTTGCACAACGCGCAGGAATTTCACGCAGCTGCTGTGCAGCCGGTGCAGATGAAATCAGCCGCTGGACACGTGAGCCCGTTGTGATGCGTGTGACTCCAGATAACATATTTCACAGGTCTAATGCATGTTAATTGACCGCAGCGCTCGGTGCTGTGAGGACCGCTGGGGCTGGGGTGGGCTGGGCTGGGGCGGAGGCGAGGCGAGGCCCGCGCTCCAATTGACAGCTGTGATTTATTGCGCCCAGGGGCAGGTGTGAAAAGTGGGTGCTGGGGAAGCAGGTTGTGACTGCGGCGAGGGGGGCTGTTTCCACACCCGCATCCTCGAACCAAGTACGGGCTTTGCTCTCTTCTCACGGGTTGTTTTTAGCGTTGGCTCGAGAAACAATTGAAAAATGAACATAACCGCAACGCCTCTAAAAGCAGCGACACTCGCAGGCTGCAACCGAAGGAGTGACTTGTACAAAATGATACATTTTTTACCCTTTTTTACACACTTACGAAAAATACGCAGAGCCTCCGATAATTTGGAGCTGCATGTATTTATTTATCCAATGCTTTCAGTGTCACGGTATTTACAGAGATTTACCTCTTCATGCAGCAGGGTAACTTTTAAATTACCACATCAGGGTAAGGGCCTCGATCGGGGTACCAGAGCAGTAGGCGGGATTCGAGCCTAGGTCCTTGCGGTAGAAAGCAGAAGCCTCAACTGCTACGTCAGCTGCTGCCCGTATTAATTTAATTAACTAATTACTTTGTTTTCATACAGAACTCGGGTCCTCATTATTATTCCAATAAATGGAAATGCCAGTGCTTAAAAACAAACAATAAATTCCATCTCCAAGTGTTCTGATGCTCTGTGTCATTTTAAATTCAGAACAAGTTTAAATTTTACAATAAATTGTATAGAAGCATTAGGTGTAACTGGATTAAACACGTCCAGAAACAGTTTTTTTTTTTTTTTTTTTTTTTTTTTAAAACTCTCGTTGAGAAATCGCCAGCAGAGAACCCAACAGTCAACACACACACACACACTATATAATTCACTGTGTCTCGGTGGTAATACCCTGATTTACAGGTTCCACATTTCTAAAGAAATCCTTAATATTAATAGATATAAAAAAAGACATTAGTGTGACAGTTTAGGGATAGCCTTTGGACCTGAAGGTTGCAGGTTTGAGTCCCACCTCCGGCTGTAGTACCCTTGAGCAAGGTACTTAACCATAAAATTGCTCCAGTAAAATTACCCAGCTGTATAAATGGATAAATTACTGTAAATAGCTTAACATTGTAAGTCGCTTTGGAGAAAAGTGTCAGGTAAATGTTTCTAGCAATATGACGAAATTATTGTTCTACGCATATACAGACACTGAATATGGATAATATGAATGCACATGTGAATAAAATAGGAAAAGGAGTGAAAAGTGCAAATGAAAAATGTAACAACTAATGTGAAACACATTGAAGGTGCGCGGTTAAAAAAACACACGTTCTGCATATAGACCTGAGGTGGGGAAAAAAGTGTAAAAAGGTAATTCTCGGAGCAGCTCCCCCCCACCCCAAGTTAAAATACAATTCAGAAAAGGCTGAGGGGAAAAAAATCATGTTGAGAGAAAGAAAAAAAAAGAAATCACGTAGGCTGAGATGTCTTAATTTGACTCGATATCTGGCAGTTTGATTGCATTTTTCACATGAGAAATATTACATCCAAAGGTCTCACAGTGTGTCGAAACCAAATGGCTTTAATGAATTTTTCGCTGTGGACCTGTGAGTGATGCATCTGCTGTGGCGTTAATAAATGTATAATGTCTATTATTAATTAGGAAACAGTGTGTAAAAATAAACTGAGTAAATCACTGGAACTATCCAGTCTTTGATTTTGTTCAAATTAGTTAAAAGTAAACTTTGAAGTGTGTGTGTAATTTTTACTGAAGCAATTCAGGTGAAGCGCCTTGCTCAAGGGTACTGCAGCTGGAAATGAGACTCGAACCCGCAACCTTTTGGGTCTCGAGAGAGCAGATGTAACGCAGCGTGTTACCAGTTGCCCGCATACCCGGCAGCCACATCCCCCAAGACTGAGGATCCTTCCCACGGCCACTGGACCCGCAGCATCCCGCGGCATCGTGCACCCGCCCCCCCTGGGTTTCAGAGCCCAGATGCATTCTGGGAGTTCTGATCAGTAAGGTGGATGGATACATGGGTGGGGGGGGCTCAAAACATGGCTCATACCTCAGCAACTAAACCAAGTACTTAGTGCCGCCATTCAAACACCTTCCCACCCGGATACCAAAAATAAGTAATTATGTCCTAGAAAAGGAAAATGTTTATTCTAAACATTTGGCAGCATTTGCAACATGACATTTATATAATGCACATTTTCACGGACGTCCTGTGGAATTTGGAGCGTCGTGGTTCCGTGCTCAAAAGGGGAGTTTTTTTTTTTTTTTTTTTTCCCTTTCCTTCTTCTCTCCACGTTTTCGGCGTGGATCCATGCGGGCACCTTTTGGCAGCCGAGCGCTTGACTGCTGCGTATGAAATTCCCGCTTCGCTGTTTTTATGGCGCGTGAACGGCTTTGTGAAATAATGGCTTCAAAATAACGTGAGTCCTTCTGCAGGTCCTGCGGTATGAATGCGCACGTTTAATGAGAGGGAATGGATGCTGCCCCCGAACGACTGGAAATATTCTTTTGCCGGCAGAATGTCTTCTCACCTGGGGTTTGTACCTTAACGTCGGTATAGAATTTCCTTATGTATAGCGCTGTGCTGCCGACATTATTACAGATGTTACCATGGCAGCGACACAGAGGTTATCATATCTTCACAGTGAAATTCCCAGGGAGGACGTTTTCTGCGGGAACAGCCAGAACTCATTAATTTGTGTGACTCTTTCTTTGGAAACATTCGGAACGCGGCGACTCTTTTAATTTACACCGATGGGCCGCAGCAGAGACCTGCTGCAGCGTACGGTAATTAACAGTGTACCGCACTTAAAGCAAATTTAAGAACGGCTTCTTAGAAAAATCGCATCGAGGCGGTGCGTACGGGTTATACGTATATATTTCATGTCTGTGTCGCATGCAGCAAGTAGGCAGTAGGTGGCGTAGTGGTTACAGCTGTCAAGGAGCAGGCAGAAGAACCTGGGTTCAAATCCTGCTCTTGCTCTAGTAGCCTTGATCACGGTACTTTGCTTTTCTCCAAAGCCATGTACAACTCAGAGTAAACAAAGGTGCATCTTACCTTGCAGGCATTCTATTATTATTATTATTATTATTATTGTGGCACTGTCTAGTTTAAGGGAGCTGGTAGTGTAATGGTTAACGATATTGGTACAGCCCGGGTTCAAATCTCGCTCCTGTTCTGGTAGTCTTGATCTAGGTACTTACCCTGAACTGGTACAATAAATTACCCTGCTGCACAAATGGGTAAATCAGTGTAAGTAGCTGAGTGCACACCCCGCTAATGTAAGCTGCTTTGGACAGAGGTGTTCGGGTCGTAAACAAAGAGTAATGTGCAGAGGGCAAAGCCCTTTGTTAACGCCGCCCGTCGGTACAGACAGCTTTACGCTGTTTTACGCTGCTCGGCGCGCGGCACTCGCAGCCCCGATGAGGCGCCGTCTTTCGTCATGATCTCTGCCGAATGGGTGCGATTTAGACACGCGGTCCCCCGGGGGCCACGCAGCACAATTTCCTGCGGTGGACCAGCACTGCGGCTCGGCCCCCTTGCGCACGGACGTCATAAAAAATTAAGGGCCCGTCCCACCGAGAAACGGCACAAAAATAGGGCCGAATTCATCATTTATGAAGCGGGGCGCTGGAGGTTTCCACGGCACAGCTGTTTGTGTTTTCTCCAAACAGGCGTTTGCGCCCGTCGGCCGTCCGCGGAGGGCACGAGGCGCCGGCACGGCTCAGGGGTCTCTCTGCATCCGCTGCCAGGTCTAAGGTGAGGAAAGCAGCACCGGGTACATTTCTTATCGCAGCGCCATGGCAACCGTGACAGCAGGTATAGGCGGCACGCCGTCCACCCGGCACAATAAACCGTACGCTTCCGTGTTATTTAAATTCTTCTCTTCGGTGCTTATAGAAATTTCTAGAATGTTTAACATTTGTAAATGTGTAAGAGAAATGCGTTTAAAGGAAATTTAAAAAATCAGTTCAAGTCCATTTAAGTCATTTCAACGTTCTGTGAATACTGTACACCCCCAGGGCTGCCTGAATCCCAGGGATGCGGACACTTCCGGACCCCGGTAAAGGACAGGACTCCGGGCCCTACCCCATGATGTCCCGAATCCCTCCCAGGGTCTGTCTTGGTGCCTTATGAACAAATGAATCAACAGTACAGAATACGACTTAGAATCATTTTTCGTCATTTATCTGTCATTCCATTGACATTAACTGCTTGTCCAGTGCAGGGTCACGGTGGTCCAGGGCCTATCCCAGATGCACAGGACGTGAGGCAGGATACACTCCGGATGGGATGCCGCTCCATCACAAAGGAGTCACGCACGCTCATTTTCTCACACGCACAATGAAGGCAATTTAAAGTCACCAGTCCACATGAAACACATTGGACTGTGGGAGGGAACCAGAGCACATTATGACAGTGGACAAAAAGTATAGCCAGGATATTAACATTAAAGACATACTTTGGGGGGGAATTCCTGAAGTTATAACATAGTAGTTAACATTTTTTAATGGTGTGCAGTGACAGGGTGTCCTTTGGGTGGTAATGAGCCATCGCTACCTCATCGTTACCACGTTCCTGGCATCAGGACCCAATTAGACAGTGCAGTGTGTTGTTCCTTTGTCATCACAAGTCACACAGAGGCATAAAATTTTTTTAGAAAAAGATGCTGAAGGCACAATACACAGGCAGTTTGTAAGGTATTTTTAACTTTATACTTCATTTTACAGCATAACATAAAGTGGCACTGTTTTATTGATTGTTCGAGTCTCGCAGGTGCTTTTGTGCGCGAACACACACCTCCGTGCGCTTGGGCCCATGACGCATCTGTCTATTGAGGGGCGCCGGGACGTTTCGTGGGGCATTCGGGGGAGAATCTAAACAAGAAGCAAAATAAACAGCTGCGTCTCTTAATCTTTCCCCAGTGATTTGTCACTGTGTTTTACCGCGGTGCGCCCGCCCGCTTGTCTTTCCCGGCCTGGTTTGACACCGAAGCTGTCTCCAAATATCAAGGCATATTATCCCTAATGTGCATGAAATAGATAAGAGCAGTCGCCTCCCTGCAACTGTCTTAAAGGCAATCTTTACCCCCTCTCTTCGAACCCGTGTTGGATAACTTTCTAATCCCTGTTCAGGTTAATTAAATGACAGGGAGAGAGAGAGAGAGACGAGTCAAGAGAGATTTAATTCCAGCGTATTGAAACTGAAATGAAAGAATAAATGTCACCTTGTTCCTGTGCTTTTACCTGTTTCCAACAGGTACGCGCTAATGAGGAGCTCCGCCACCACAGCCGCCGCCACCACAGCCGCTGCTCTTTATTTAGCACCGCTGCGTGAAAGTCATCCCAGAACCCTCTCTGCCGCCTTTGTCTTAAGGAAAGGTGAGGGATAATTAGCGGAGAATTTATGAAGCCGACGTCAGCGAAGCGCGTGGGATCCCTCCCTACGACGAACGGGGATGCGGATTGGGTTGCGGTTGCGGTTGACGGCGGCCCGGTCAGGATGGCCACAGCACTGCCCTGCTCTCCCTCCCTCCCCTGAACCAAGGCATGAACAACATATAGCACTTTTAGTCAGATATCTGTGGTGATGCTTTACTTTGGAATTTCTCAGTCATTTGGTGTAAAAAAGTGTAAAAGTGGGGAAAAGGAGCTTTGGTAGTTTTCGCTCCGTTGCAATCGACCCTGGTGGTTTACACGTGCTGGGGGGGCCTTCCAAAGACGCAGCATTTCACCAGTTCATATGTCCACAGTTATGAAAGTACAGTGACAGACAGGTCCTTGTTTTTAAAACAGGGTTCCTGGTTTGAATCCCACTCTTGCTGTCATGTGCTTGATAAAGGTACTTACCCTTAATTAATGCAGTAAAAATTACCTACCCATTCATTCATTCATTCATTCATTCATAACTGCTTGTCCTGGTCAGGGTCGCAGAGGTCCAGAGCCTGTCTCAGAATCGTTGGGTGCAAGCCATCGGTGATGGATATACCCTGCATAGAAGGGTATCCATCGCAGCCTAGCCATGTAAATAGGTAGAATACCCATAAGACCATTTGGATAAAAGTCACAGGTAATTTGTAATTAATGCAGTTCTGTAACTATATTAATATTACATATTAAAGGAATTAATGAAAGAACCCACTGACATGCCAGTCCTTGCATATATTACTGTATGTATTATACAGTATTTATTGTAACACAGCACTACATCTTTGCAGCACAGTGGTTGGTGACAGCTGTCATCTCTCAGTCTCAAAGTCGCAGGTTTGAATCCTTCCATTGCATCTTTAGTTGATACAGTAAAAAATTACTCTGCTGTTTAAATAGGTAAATAATGTTTTGGTGGTTGTTTATATGACACTTTTCTCTAAAGTGACTTATAGTTATTTTCCCATTTATACACACACACACTGTCTGAACCGCTTGTCCCAAGCGGGGTCGCGGCAAGCCGGAGCCTAACCCGGCAACACAAGGTGCAAGGCTGGAGGGGGAGGGGACACACCCAGGATGGGACGCCAGTCCGTCGCAAGGCACCCCAAGCAGGACTCGGACCCCAGGCCCACCGGAGAGCAAGACCTGGTCAAACCCACTGAGACACAAACCTGTAACCTTTGGGTCCAAAGGGAGCAGCTCTAACCCCTACACTACCCGGTGTGTTATAGGCTGGTAAGAACAGATATTACACTTTGATCGTAACCAAGAGGCCGAGAAGCAATGTTTAACATTGAAAGGTGCCTTGGACAAAAGCATCAGCTAAAAAACGGTTAATCAGAATAATTTATTGCATGAGGTAAATAGGAAAGAAAGCACAATTAATAATGAAAAACCCAAACTGAAAGATGAATCATGAAGCGAATCTATTTATACAGAGATATACAGCTGTGGCAGCAAACACAGTTAATAGTGATGCTGTAATGTGACCCTCCTCCCCCCCCCCGACCCCCACAATTAATCAAGTGTGGACAATGGGAACATCAGCCGCTGGGGGAGCGAGGGGGGGATTTCGAGGGTCCGAGACCAGGATCCAGGGGCCTCCGATCTCGGTGATGTTCATGTGGGATTGTTCACTAATTGAACCTCATTCGCTGCACACAGCGCTGACACTTCAAATTTCACAATACAAATGTCTGCTTTTATTAAGGGGGACCGATGATTGAATTACCGTCAATATCGGGACACATTTAAACAGGAGAATTTAAATACCACTGATTTCACACTCGTCAAAATGACCAAAGATACAATGTATTTTAAACTAAATCAGAACTAAAAATACGCACTAAACAAACTATATGGTAGTTTGTATTCTTTGTATCATTATTTTTAAAGATTAACATCAACCATTGAAAGTACTGATAACTCGGTCAACGAACACACACACACACACACACATTTTCTGAACCGCTTGTCCCATACGGGGTCGCGGGGAACCGGAGCCTACCCGGTAACACAGAGCGTAAGGCCGGAGGGGGAGGGGACACACCCAGGACGAGACGCCAGTCCGTCGCAAGGCACCCCAAGCAGGACTCGAACCCCAGACCCACTGGGCAGCAGGACTGGGGTCCAACCCACTGTGCCACCGCACCCCCCTCTGTCAACGAACACTGTTACTGTTACTGAGTCAGCCTTGACCCTTGTTGATCACATATGCAGTTTTTCCGGAAAGTTCTGTCCTCCATCTGTGTCCTTAGTGTTGAGTGTCACTGTCACTGAGTCCATCCATCCTCTGCTTCTTTCTCGTCCAGCTCTTCTGCTCATCACCGTCTTCTCTAGAGAATCCGGTCTTCTGGGCGACGTGTCCACAGTGCGACGATCTCAATCTCGTCATCTGTGCTTCGAGTGAGTTCTGCTTTGATTTGATCCAACATCCATCTGTTTATTTTCCCTTAAAATTGCCCTCTAGCAACACACTTCAGGAGAGTTTTTCCTGTTCTGCATCGACAGGAAAGTCCAGCTTTCATATCCATGAAGCATTATAAAGATATCAACTCTGCTAAAGTATAAAAACACATCATACATATACGGATTACAAGTCTGCTGGGCAGTGGATGGAGATGTCATATGTGGAGTTGGTTACATGACCAGCGTTCAGTGTCCCTGAATGACTTGAAAACTTGAATTTTTCTATAAGATGTACATCGCTTTAGAGAAAAGCGTCTGCTAAATGAACAAATGTAAATGTAAATGAGGGACAGATTTATACCAAGAATCTTCCGGAATCTTTTCTCGTCTCACCTATGGATTACTGAGCTTCCTCCAGTGAGCTCTGAGTGTTTATGGAACAAAAATTGTGTTATGACCTCAAAGTGTTGCGGATGAGCAATAAGAAAAGGCAAGAGCAAGACATGGGTACCCGGTGGGGTTTTGGTTTCAATAATTCATAGTTAAACTGATTAGACTGTTGTTTTGACCGATTTGTGTGTCGTTTCCATGAACTCTCACACGGGATTTGGTACATTTGTAGGTTTCTGTGTGTAAATGTAAAAACCACAGATGATGCTGTCTAAATACGGCATCACCGAACTGACTGAAGTACAGCCATATGGGTGCAAGTTTAATGCATAATTTCAAAAGCACCAACAATTCAAGGATTTTTCCCCTAAGTCGTAATGGTAAGAGGATACAGGTGTTGGAAACTGATGTGTCTTCTTGGATATTTAAAGTATGCACATGCTCTTCAGGGACCCGACTGAGGTTTTATTTATCGCTGCTTTTTAGGCAACCCATTTTAGGCAGGAACATAAAAACAGGAATAAACTCCAGCCTCTGACTTGTGTTAGAAATGTGTGGAAATTCAAAGTGCTGCTGAAGAGAACACGACTGTCGCACTCGTATGACTATCGGCCGTTCGCAAAATCCTTTGGCAAACGGTTCCTTTAGGCGGGGTCGTTAGTTTTTGTTTTTATTTCAGGTTTTCCTGCTGCTTTGCAATATGCTCTGCCTCACTGGGTCCATCCCAGTCGGAGGTGTCATTTTTGTTAGCTTCTTTCTCCTGGGTTCTAACGCTAACTCGGGCATTCCTCGAGTTACGATGTGCGCTACTTACGACGGTCGCTTTTCAACGCGACAGGACGAGCGCTCCACCTGCAGCCACAATTAACCATATTTCTTACACTTTGGGTCTCTGGCAGTATTTGGGTGTTTTTTAAGCACAGAACTTTCATTTGCAATCCCCTTCAAGTTTCCTTTTCCTTAAAATGTTTAGCAAGCGAAAAACAGTCTTCTGGTGGTGCTGAAAAGAAAAAGCGAAAGAAAATAGATTTTGAAATAGAACTGAAAATAATAGCACACCCTGAAAATATAATTATAATACTGTACTTTATATTATTTTTATTATTATCGTATAGCAGCCAGTTTTAACACGAATAATGTGTGAAATTGTTGGAAAACGTAAGAAAGCCCCTTCACAAAGCAGCGCTGATGCGTGTTAATTGCCTATATCGGTGTGGTTCATATAACGAGTATCGATTACATGTTGTATCAAGGGGACTTTTGACTTACGACGGGTCTGTCAGAAGCGAAGACCAACATAAACTGTGGCCAGCCTGTACATTTTTATTTAGTTTTATTTTAGCCCCCCCCCCTTTACACACACCTGCCGTGGCGGAGTTTTCGCTACTTTGACGGCGCACGAAAAAATGAGATCCGCGTACCTCTCTGTTGCCCCTCCCCTCCCCATTTGAAGGGCTTGATTAATGTCCTTCTTTTCACATGTTTTTTTTTTTTTTCTTTTTTATTTTAATTGCTCAAGCACCGCCCCCCCACACAATGGCTGAGGCGCAGTCAGGTGCTCGCCGTTTCTCCCCGCATTAATCATCCGCTTTTTATATAACCCAGACGTCTCGCTTCCCAGCGGATGCTCTGCCGCCGTTGCTTAACAACACGGCGTAAAACTTTGAAATGTTATCTTTAAAAGGCACGGGGGCCGCGCGGAGTGGGAGGAGCGTCGCATCCATCTGGCGATCGCGCGGCGTCGAGCGGGACATGACAGGCGCGGCTGCGATGAAAGCGAAGCGCGCGAAAGGAGCGGGGGGGCCCCCGATCGCGAGCCTCAGCCGCGCGCCGGCGGATCGAACGCTAAGCGAGCGCTCCGTTATGTTGAATGATGCATAATGTTGGACGTGCTAAAGAAATTTTTTTCGCACACACAGGCACTGAACTGTGTAAAAGAGGTACAGTGACTGAGTGAGTAAAAGAGGCGTCGCTGGAGTGAGGCGCGCGCGAGGAACGACACTGCTGAATATAATATAATAAGGGCGTTGAGAGAGGCCGACTTTTGTAGTTGTTGCTCAGAAATATATTCCATGATGGCATGAAAAAAAAATGTATTTTTTAAATTTCAAATGATTACTTTTTTACTGTCCATTTCTTATCACAAAAACCACGTTCCCTTAGAGCCACGAGGCACAATGTCACGCGCTTCAGCGCTGCCGCTGACGACAACAACCCATTTTGATTACCTGAACTATTGCGATTAATTAACCTTGTAAATGAGATCACCGTCGATGGCGCTCTTAACTCGAGCTCGCGACGCCGCGCTAATTATTCTTCGTAATTGCTGGTGACCCCAGGAATTTGGCCAATCCGACCAGGGGTCACGAGGCCATGCTGTTGACCCAGGTAATTAAATCAACACGCGCTTCGCTCATTTACATTCTCGCAGGACGCCGTGTGTCTCTGCAACGCGCTCTCACACCTCTTGTCCGCTGCTCTCCGTTTACACTCTCTACTAGGGCGCGCGCGCACACACACACACATACACACATACATACATACATACATATATATATATATCATATTCATCCATTTTCAGGAAATATGGGATACACGATGGTAACTTTATTTGCCGGTGTCTCTTGGTGGCCGTGCACTGGCTGTAGTTTCCATCAGGGCTTCGGCAGCGGATCCTACACAGATATTAACATTGGAACGTAATAATCGCTCTCTTTCAATAACTGCTTGTCCTTGTCGGGGTCATGAGGGTCCGGAGCCTATCCTGAGCACTAGGCTAGGAGGGGTACACCCTGAACAGGACGCCAGTCCATCATAGGATAATGACACACAACAAGCAATTTAGCGTTATGTACATAATAATAATAATAACAATAGTAATATAATAAGATGATGACAGAGAAGAATGTTATTTTTATTCTTACTATTATTGGTTGCTTCTACAATATTAGATTTGTACACAAAGCTACTTACAGTGTTTTTTTTCTGTATAACATCGATGTAGGGATCTTGGTAAAAGGTACTACATTGAAGGCAGGGATTTAAAACCTGGTCCTTTAGAATAGAAGGGCAGAGTTTTAAGCACCACGCCACCTGCTGTTGGGTCTTTAACTGATTCTTCCCTGCTCATAGAAATAAGAAGAAGTGCAACAACCACAACATCATTTCCTTTTCTCAAGCTGCGGTGCAGCGGCCAAGAAATGTGATGGCACCACCGTTGAACAAGACGCTCATCACCGAGGCATCAGCGACTGCACCAGGTTTCCGTGGCGGCAGCAGCGTTACTACCCACCTTAGGTTGCCAGCTACCTCTGTCATCACCTATAAATAGCAGGCTGTGTTTAGCTTGATTGTAAAAAAAAAAAAAAAAAATTCCAAAGCAGGAAGGTTTTTTTGGTCCTGCCCACTGCTGGATGATGGAGAGCGGAGTGTGCGTGGGCTGCGGAGATGGGTCTTGCATGTGGGCGTCCCAATGTTCTCCAGGCCCCTTGCCCACTGGGGTGATTCAGAGGGGGGCTGGATGTGAGCTGCAGCTTCCCACCCACTCGCTCGCTAGAGCCCCCTGACAGCTGGAAATGAGCCCCCCCATCGCTGCCCGCACAGGCCTGGCTCGCAGATCGAGTGAAAAATAAAAAACCTTTCTTCTGTCTCCTCGCGATGTGTGTGGTTCTTACATGACACATTTTTTAGTGCACGCCCTTATTCCCGCCAAATATTATAGTGTACACTTTTCGCCGCGTTCCACTCATGTTGCTGGATATTTCCTGTGTAATCTGGGTTACGTGCATAAATAAAGGGGACAACAGCAGTTTCTCCAGGGATGTGAGCCTGCAGCCTCCTGTTCACGTCGTATGTCTGGTACTTTAATTACCATGATAAGGCAGTGGGCCGGACTTTCCCTTAGACCGCTCAACAATACGGGTTTCTCTGTAGAGATTGAGTGTCTTTTCAGAGGCATTGAGTGAAAACATTATTTCTGACGCTGACGAAAGACTGGAAAATTATTATTATTTTATTATTGTTATTTAATTTGTATGCACATCCTCCTGCATTTTGAGACGCCAGCTTATTGCGATTAAAGCCACTGTTCTGCTGCCGCAAACTCCTCAGATACAGAGAAAGACAGTGGTTGCTGTGAACCACTTACAGCAATGGAGTAAAAAGCCCAGCAGAAAGGATCCGGCGAAGCACCGATCCTCATATTGCACTTTTGCGTGTGCGTGGGGGGGCTGGATATTAATGCCTTTCCTGATAAGCGAAGGCACCCCCAGCCTCCCTCGGAGACCAGCGAAGGCAGAAGAGGTGGGAGAGCGCATAATCAATTCCCAAATAAATAACATGGCAGGAGAGAGATATCTGACACAGACCCAGGCTGCACAGCAAAAAAATAAAGAAATAAAATGAAAAGAGATCTCTTCACACGCCCACAGAAGGCTGTTAGGCCACTGGAACTGCATCCGATGAGTTTCATGTGCGACCGGCTCTGGGAAAACTGTAATCTTAGTGCCGGCCACTGTTACAGATTTTCATTATAATTGGAAGATCAGGGGAAATAACTGTGCCTTGTTTCTCTTTTTTTCTGGCGGCCAGGCCAGTAGCGCTGGCGTCGTGGCCGACGTGGTCTTGCGGGAGAAGCGGAGAGCGGTCACGTCCTGCGGATAAGAGCGCTGTCTGGGAAAGCCGGTGTTCATGGCCCACGTTCATGTCCCGATTGCTGAATTATCCGCAGGGAAGGCACAGAACATGACTCACATTGCGATTTTACACAAAAAAGGTGTTGGTGAAAACGTGCTCGATTTTACCAGCGACTGCTGCCGGTTTTTGATATATTCTTAACCCAGCACCGTTTAACCAATTTCAGCTCCTCGTAACGCATTTGTCTATTTGGCTCGCCAATGCGCGGCCGTAGCGCTAGAGACGCCGCTGCGATTTCATGCATATTGACTCAATGGATTGATTTCATGCGTGAATCAAAATTGGGCCTCGCAATCGCAACCAGGCAGCTCCGCTTTCTGGCCAATTAAAACCGCTACGGGTCGCATCCGCTTCCCCTTGGTTTCATAACGGCACCTTTACATAATTTCATCGTCGACGTCTCCAGAGGAAGGGCGGACGTCAGCTTGCATTTCTGCGAATGGCTGCCTACACATTTCCACAACATCAGACCCAGCTTCCAAGTAGCGTTGACTGGGGCCCCCTCGTGACTGATGGGGACTGCCCACGCAGCGGTTATGTAAAAAATAACAAAGTGCCGTGGATTGGCCTTCCCATCACACGAGAGCGCGCACCACAGTCGGCTCCGGAAAGTCGACTAAACTGAGGGCTTCGGTGCCCCGAGCCGGTTGGCGCTTCCAGCAAGTGGGCTCATCTTGTTGCTGAACTGACGCTCTCCATCGCTGCCTCTGAAATAGAGGCCGTCTCTGAGTAATGGAGCGTATCGTGAAGCTTGACTGCAAAACGCAGCGGTTCCATCGAATTCCCGGTGCTGCGAAGTGCCTTGCGAATCTCGTGGGACAATCCCGACACATCTGGATCCGTGCAGGATGCACAGAAAGGAAAATGCACACCTGGCTGCCACACGGACCCCACAGGACTCCTACAGTCTCTGCTTTCTCGGTCATTAGCAACAGTGTGAGTCAGGACTCAGAGCACCCCTCCTTCCCCCCCGTTCTTGACGCGACCCCCGGTGGGATCCGGGCGGCCACTTCCACTGTCACGTTGCCGTGTCCTCCTAATTGACCGGCCGCCCTGTTTTCCGCGCCGAACAACGGGACCCGTGCCCTCGTATTGATCAGCGCCTCCATCAGAGCATCCCGGCAAAGTCTTCCATCACCCCGCTGCCCCCGAGGCTTAATTTGTCTTGCTGGAGTTGATTATCAAGTCCGGTCTCCTCGCGCTGGCCGAGTCCCAGAGAAGCGCAGATCTGTTTGTTGCTGCGTTTGCCTTGGAGGCCTTCCAGGCAAGAAGCAGGTGGAAAGTTTTCCTGACGGGCACAACTTCTGCACTGGTGGCATTTGGAGAAGGGAACGGGCTGCTCCAATGGCTGTGTCATGTGCCCATGTCAACCGGTAACCCCACATAGCTGAATTCGCCGTAATTCCCAGAGCGTGGTGGGTGTAGCTGTTGTCTTCCAGTCCAAGGACTACACTTAAAATGCCCCCTCCTTTTTTTCAGGGCAGTGGGTTGTGTAGTGGTTTGAGTTGCTACCTTTGGACTCAGGTGATAGGTTCAAGTCCCCTTCTTGCTGTAGTGCCCTTGAGTAAGGTACTTATTTTTAATTGCTCCAGTAGAAATTACCCAGCTACCTAAATGGGCAGTACGGCGAACAGAGCTGATCCCGATCGGCATAACAGTCCGTGGGTTCGATCCCACCTTAGTGTGTGGAATTTACATGTTCTGCCCGTGTTTGCATGGGTTTCACGCAGTTTTGGTGGATTGGTAACACTAAAATTGTCAAGGGTGTGTTACATTGCTCTGGTATGTAGAGGAGTAACTGGAGGTACTGTATCTAACGCTGTAAGTCACCTTGGATGAAAAGGGTCTGCTAAGCGAATTAATGCAATGTTCTAGCTTCTCAGCCACCGTGACGACCATCTACCTCCCAGCACTGTCAATGGCAAACTCGATATACGTGTGAAAGCTGTCAAGACTTTTTATTATTATTATTATTATTATTAATAACCAGTTAGCCATTAGTTTGATTGTGATGCACTCGAACGCTCGCGAGGTCGGCGGACTCAGCCGCTCCTACTCATTCTTCGCACAGGATTGCCTTGGCAGGAAAAATGCGGTAAAAATAGCACCTCAGAAGTTGAAAACAATGTTAAATTTTCACCTTGATGCGCGGCGCACCGTCTAACTGGCCCAAACCTTCCTCGGGTGGACAGCTGCTCCTGACAGGGGTTGCCACCTTGCTTTACTTTTGACAGGATCTAGCAGAAGCTGTGTACTTCCAGCTGTCAATTAACGACAACTAATGACGTGAGACACAAGTGGACCAGGCGCTCAGCGAAGCACATTATTACCGCGCTCGCTCTGTAGGCCCGGCGAGCGGAGCAGGACAGTCGAGTTCCCTCTTTCAGGGCCTCGGGCGATATTCCGACATTTTTGTGACAACGCATTCACACGAGTTTCAGGGACGCATTCTAATTGTTATTCTTATTTGGCAAGAATATGTGGGGTTATGAATGTATTTGTAATTAACTGTGGACTGCCAGGCCTTGGAACCGCAATGGAAAATGGCTGTCATGGTGGAGGACAGCTAATGATGACGCGCTGTTCGCTTATGCTGAGGTCCTTTCACTTGATCGATCTGGACTCGTGGCCCTCGGCGCTCGCGCGGGCAAGAAGATCCAGCGCGCGCGCGCGCGCGCAACGCCGCCTGCTCGCTACGCGAAGAAACGCTAAGAAAGAAATGGCTCTGTAATTATCAGTGTAATTAATTTGCTGGCAGCTGCCATCAGGCCAGTGCCGTCGCAGAGGAAGATGCAAATTACAGTTCTGTTCTGTCACGAGAACTGACGGAGCCGAATGATCTCCTGTGAGACGACTCTCCATTTGTATTTACATTTTTAACGGTAAACTCCATAGCCTTTTTTTTTTAATTAAAAAGTGAATTAAATTTTTCAGAGGGTTTTAAAACTCAACTTTCAGTTAAATCTTCACAAAGTCTCCAGGTGAGACAGTGTCATAATATAGAGCTATATTCTCTGTGACGCCCGCACGTTCTCCACGGTGTAAAGCCCTTATTAATTAAACTCAGGCTGTAAGTCCCGCCTTTTCCATGTAGGTGTCCTGTAGCCGCTTGTAACCCGACCTTGGATAGGCGTTTCATTGTATAACGCTGCTGTTGATTGGACGAAGGCGCCGTCGGTCACGTGCCTCGCGCCGCCTTTGTCCCGCCTCTGGCGGTCCCGGATTCAATGCCTCGCCTCGGCCAGCTTCCAAGCAAGCCAAGTGTGGCTTATACCGCCTGAGTAAAGAATATCATCATATATATATATTTATTCATCTCTTTATTTATAGTTTTAAAAATCACAAAGCCGTGACACCCTTTATGCGCGTGGTAAGGAGCTCTTTGTCTTGTGGTTCATGCCGTGTATGTGTGTGAAACGAGTGACAAAGCTTTGCCGTTCACTACTGTAATCCCAGCGGCTCTGCTGCGCCGGCCTACATTACCGCTGCTAGTCGTTAGCTGTTAGCTCTTAGCACTTAGTCGCTAGTAGCTGTTAGCAGTTCGCAGTCAGCATTTAGCAACTAGCAGGGAACAGTTAGCAGTTAGCTCGCTGAGCGGCCGCCGCTGCAGGTCTGCCGTGTGCCGTTCTTCGGCGGCGACCCGCTGCTCCTCGGCCCCTGGTCCCTCAGGCTCAGCGCTGCTCTGCGGCGGTGAAGGCCGGCGGAGCGCCCGTCGTGTCCGTGGACGACGTGGTGCCGGTGCTTCAGGGTCGTCGGCGCGCCTTTCTCCGCGGCGCCAGGTGGGCGGGCTGCTCGTAGCTCTCCTGTGTGGACCTGTCGTGTCTCTGCAGCCACGCGCGGTGGTGCGCGGCCCCGCAGTACGTAGCGCGTTTCCCGCACGTTGGTACTGGGGACAGTCAGTCAGTCACCCGTCGGGAGCGCGGATCATGAGGAGAGACGCCGTGTGTGTTTGTGCGCCGTGCACGCGCGCCCGCTTCTGGTGGGCACTTCGTCAGAGCCCACTCTGGCCGCTCCGGGTGGGTGCCGGTGTGTGTCCCTTTTTCCACGAACAATGGAAGTTCCCGGTCACGCCGATTCATTACCCCGCGGCACTGTTACTAGTTCCTGGCGCCCTGCCTTGTGTTGTGCTGCTTGTGCAACTCGTGCGAGCTGTTAAAACAGAAACGTGCTTCAGAAAGTTGAAGTTGTGAAACTCTGACCAGTCCTGTTTCGCATCCTGTCCCCTTGTTCTGTCCCCATCCCAGTTTGACCTGTCCTGTGCTGTCCTCTCACTCGCCACTCCCCTGTCCAGTGCTTTCCCAACCTGTTTCACTTCGTGTTCTGTCCTCTCTTGTCCGCTCTTGCTGTCTCATTCAGTCCCTCTGTCCAGTCCTGTATTCCAGTTTTTCCTTTCTTATTACAGCCCTTTTGCTCCATCCTGCTCTGCACTGTTGTGTCCTCTTCCATCCTCTCCTGTCCGCTTCCCATCCTCTGCTGTCCAACTCCTCTCCCGTACCTTTAAAGCCCACATGTGTAGGGACTGCTGTCACACTCATGTAACAGTATTTTGTTATCGAAGCATGTTTAACATCAGCTCAGGGACACACGTGTTTGTGTATGTGTGACTTTGTGTTGGTAAGAAAGTCATTTGACCTCACTGTGGGGGGACAAGTGTACGGGGGGTCCAGTCCAGGCAGATCAGTGCGTTTGCACCACTTTTTGTTCTTCCTCTTACCAGTCAGTTCTGGTCTCACTGCCTCGGGCCTGCGTTTCTGTTCTTTGGATATTTACATTTTTAATTTCATACAAAGCACTTCAAATATTGGGGGGGGGGAGGAAAAGTGGAAAGGAATAGGCCTTACTTTATTATCCCCCCCCACCATTTTAAACATCAACACTGAGTCTTTCATTAATAAGTTTATGCCAACAGCATAAACAGTTCTTTGTCTTTACTTGAAGTGGAGTGTGAGCAGCAGGCAGTCGTTTCCGTCCACAGCGTATCTCCAGATGAATCGTTCTGGAGGACTCCTGTCCATGCATGTTGGACCCACGTTCACGGGACCCCCACCGAGTTTGTGTTTATTTGGGGTCGGGGTTTGGTGACCTCCTGACACACTGTGGTTCCCGGTGCGGTTTTTCTTAAAAATGTTCTTCTGGAACCGCAACATCACAGGTTTTGTCTGTAAGAACAAGTTTTACCTCTTTGGAACTGGTGACTCGGCTTGTAATGGGAAGGGACACGCCCGGGTGCAAACGCTTTGGCGGCACTCGTCCCTCTGTCCGGGGAGCTGAACTGTCTGCTTGTAATTTGCGCGTACAATTATCTGTGGTTTTACTTGGCTTTTTGTTGGCCTCGTGGCTCATTTATAGTGCCCGAGTACCTGTGTAGAGGGACGCATTAAAAAGAAATGCACTACAGGCAAATTACAGCACGAATCGGACACGTGCGTCTTTTATTCTGACTAATGGCTCAGTAGACATCTATGGCAGCAGATCTCTATTAATGATGTCTTTAGATGAGCCTAAGAGAAGGTAAAGATGAATATAAAGTTTTTTTTTAATTATTATTATTTTTTTTTTTTTTAAACTGAAGTAGTTTTAAGTTTTTTAAAAATCAAAATCTATTCATTATCGATAATGGCTTGTTCAGTGCAAGGTTGTGGTGCTCCAGAGTCTATTCTGGAGGCATCGGGTAGCAGCTAGGATACACCCTGCATAAGATGCCAGACTTTCGTAAGGGAATCTGTCACACAGTATGAGTAGTTTAAATTTCCTGATTCACGTGAAATGCACATCTTTGCACTGCGTGTTTTAGGTGAATAGGAAATTTATACTGGACTGGGAAGAAAGCGACACACAGGGAGGTCATACAAACACCACATAGACTGAGCTGGATTTAAGCCCGTGTCTGATCCCACAGCCTATGAATGGCGGGGTACCAGTGCTACCTCCTGATCCACCAAGCTGTCCCCAGTGTTTTTGTTCTTACTGGTCTAAATTGTTTTCCTAATTTCCTTCAGTATCTCTGGCTTTCTTTTTGACCTTGAATGAAACCGCTCGACCCCCTGCAAGTCTGTTTTGTGTTGCAAAAGAAGTGGGGCTTGAGAAGATATTTGCTGTTGCTCTTTTATCGTCATAATTTTGTCCATTTATTCATTTAGTTGACATTTTTTTCCAAAGTGACTTACAATGTTAAGGTTACAGTTATTACAAGCTTACAATTACTTGTCCATTTTATACAGCTAGGTAATTTTACTGGTGCAATTTTTCAGAGTATCTTGCTCAAGAGTATTGCAGCTGGAGGTGGGGATCAAACCTGCGACCTTTGGATTCAAAGGCTCTAATCACTATGCTACCAGCTGTCCCTTTTTCATTCTGGTTTGACAGTCCATGTTGCTGGGTTTCTCAAGGTTGTTTTCATTAACCTTTTTGGGATCAAGGACAATTTGAACATGGAAATGTTATCGGTATGAAATTAAAGGCGACACGTCAGCGTGGTCCCTATGTTGAACCTGTGCTTTTTTTTTTTTTTTAATTTAAATTTAACTTTTTTCCTTCTCACTGCACTGTTTTTCTTAGTCGCTATATTTGGAAGATTGGATTAAGGCCTTGGCTAAAGTCAGTGGAGTGAACTTTACGGCGACGCACACGGCGCTCCCACCACGCAGGATGTTCATCTGTTCTGATTCACCAGAGCGCGCACTTGCTTGGTTGTTACATTTCCAATAAAAGCAACCCACTCAACAAACAGTCCCAAAAAATGAATATACTTTCATGTATGGCAAAGCAAACATCTGCTGCCGGGCAGCAGAGACCTACAGAAATGGTTACCGAGCATAAGGGATGACACGGGGTGCCCTTGTGCTGCGTGGGGAGGTACGGGAAATGGTTTGGCATTTTGACACGCTGCCCGTTACATCTGAAAGCAGGCGCCACTTGTGCAAGGCGAGCATCACCTTCTGAGAACCCCAATTTCCTGCCGCTCGCCTCCTTTTTTGCTGCCCTCCCCTCTCCACCCCTGGGGCTATACACACCTGACGCTACCCCTCATTTGCCAAACACACACAAATGCGCACACATACCTGCACTATAGGCTCCTGTTTCTTTGCAGACTTCTTGTGACTTTGCTGTAATGGCATTCTGATGGGCCTCTGAATTATTGCCCTGACTTCACCTGCTCAGGTCAGTCTTTGAGCATTACTGTGTCACGGAGCCCATTTACTCAAGGCCTTTAAGCCACTTTGCTCGGCTTCCGCTAAGAGCAGGTGATAATGGGGTGACGGTCCTCTGCAGGGCCGATGAGGGCAGGAGAGTCGGATAGAAGAGCCTTCGCTCTTGTTCCACGAGGTGATCACACTGGGGCCATGCTCACCGCTGATGGTTGTGAAGGCCATCTGCTCATATTGTAGAAACACCTATTTGAGATGTGGGCTGGAAGCAGATGGGATGCCAAGACTCTGGAAGCTTCTCACCTGAGAGTATGGTGCCAGCTTGGATTTGCAGGGTTGGCACTTTTAGCCCAGACTTCCCTCTGCTGCAGTTTGGTGTTCAGTAGAATTCATAACGTGTATGGTCGGTATGCTATAGTATATTAATTTTACTAATGTTCTGCATTATGTGAAACGGTGGGCTGCGCTTTGGGCACACTGATCCAAGTGCTGTGGGAGATGATTACCAAGGTGAATTCAGCAGGAGGAAGTGAACGCTGCATTTCCATAGCAAGTCATCTGTTTGTACACCAGTGATCTGCATCGTTCACAGTACCTCGGCTGCAGGTTCGGACATGAGGACAAAGCCGGCTCAGCCTGTGTGGCGTTTTCGTGTTCTCCACCGTGTTGCTGTGGGGTTCCTCCAGGTGCTCTGGTTTCCATCCGAAGACATGTTTTACGTGAACTGGTGACTCTGAATTGCCCTTAGTGTGTGTTTGTGTGTGCGCACAAGAGAAATTGTCATGTAATGGACTGGTGTCCCATCAGGGTGTACCCTGCACAATACCATGAGCTTCAAGGATGGGCTCCTGACCACCATGACAATACAGTGGACAAAAGGTTAATGTCACTGGATGGATGGATAGATGTCACACTGATTTAAAATCCCTGCCCCATTAATTTCCGTTCAGCTATATCATGGGTGGCATTTGTATACCGTAGGAGTGCATGAATGGAGATGAATTTCTTTTCTAATTCCCATACTTTGAAGAGCATAACAACTGGTTTTGGGGCAAAGTCATGGAAACAAGCGGCAGTGAGGTGACGCGCAGGCAGTATACCTCACTCTGCCCTGGTGCTGCTATTGTTGTGATATGTTGTTAAATAGGTTGTCCTACTGTGGACGGATGCCGGCGGGGTAACATAACGTCTAAATCCTCAGCTGGTGTGAGAAATGGAGTAAAATTCCCCGATGAGAAGGATGGGGGGTGACTCTGAGGAACGGCCCAAGATTTCATTAGTCGAGCGATAATTATGTTCCTGATGATGTAATTATCAATTTATCAAACACTCAAGGGCCGTGTGGAAAAGCGTCTCCCGTAAGCGGTGTCCGAGATGCTGTTCCAGCCGTGGGCTGAATGTCACACTGTAAAGCAGCTGCATTCAAGCATGATCCTGTTTTGCAGCACCGGTACAAATGACGAGGTACGTGAAGAGCGATGGCCCCATTACAGACCCCGCTTTGAAGTCTGCTCTAATGGTGTTCCACGTTATTGTATCGGGCACGACGGCCGCGCTGCCTCAAATGTCACTTGTTTGTTCCCGGCAACAAAGCCAAACATAAACTGTGGGAGGGGGGACGCTAATGCGTTTTTGTCCCATGTTCTCCTTTGTTGCCGCCGATTGTCAGGCCCCTCTTGCCAGGTTCTCGCACAAATGGCTTTTTCCAGTGGCCCCGGCGAATGCGGCCGCGTTTCCGGCAGCGCCCGTGTCATAAGCAGCCCTGTTCTGTCCACCGTTCACACCTGACCTCATAATGCGGGGCTGGAGTGTGTTGTGTAAGTTAAAGGTTTCGATTTCACCTCCCCCTTTTCTAAGTGGTGAGCTTGTGGATTCTCATCTTTTCCAGGGCGATGTTTGTGACATAGATGTATTTGTTTTCCTGTCACTTGACCCAGGGTTTATCTGCTAGGGGGTGACGGTAGCACTCCAGTGTGGCAGATGGATCGCTTTCCTCTCGCTTGAAATCCGCGATTATTCCGCCGCTTCGGGACGACCCTTTGGCCCGTCTTCGCACCTTCTGAATTATTGATGGAGCTTTTTTGGCATCGCCTGGAAATGTTTTGGGGTTGTTGCTCCGCGAAATGTTTGCAATAGACTTGGGACGTCGCCGCCGCTATGGGAAAGGGAGCATGTGCCACGGCAGTCAGTTTGCGTTCTAATTTAAGGGCTTTTTTTTTTTGCGGTAAAGTCAGACTAGCTTCACAAGAGTAATTCCATGGTATCTTCCTGGAACTCGGGGGCTGGTTCCGTCGGTCTCCAACTGGGGGGTGTATGTAAACTGGGGACTGTATGTAACCCTGTGGGGAAAGTCACAATCCCAGTACAAAGTAGATCAGGACCTGAGTGCTTCCTTCACTGTCTGCACATCATGTTTCCATCATGCCTGTCCTCTACTTGCTCTGAGGGGCCCTGGCCCAGGTACAGGGGTCTGCCAGCTTTCAGGTGGAGGGCAGAGTGAAGGACGTGGGCATACCTAATTACATCCGGTGCCAAAAATCAACAGCCAAATTTACAGGTGTCCGACAGCATCTGTTCGTATACGCAGAGGTGACGGGAGCCTCACGGAAAGGTCGTCCTACCGCCAGGACTCTGCCTTCGTTCCATCAGTCTGCAGAAGTGCAATGGTTGTCGGTGTGTCTCGTGTTAATTTTTTTTTTTGTATGCTCCAGGAAATGTGCCACCTGCATGTCCACGGTTGCAGTAGAGAAATGCCAATGGCAGGAGGGTGAAAGGCGCTTGTTGAGCTTTACTCTGAGATTGCTAGTCAAATATGCGCGGCCTCCTGCCGATGGGGCGCACAGCCATGCTGCTCACCGGCGTGCAAAGGCCTCTCACTAAAGGGATTTTGTGCTGTGATTTCATTAATTTGGGCCCATGAAGGATACTGAGATTATACACGGAGTCTATATATAATGTGATTTTCGGTGTGTGCCGTTTTGCATCCTGGGATTTAATAACGGTGAGCAGTGACCTGTCTCCTCGTATATTAAAATGTTACGTTTGCTTATTAAGTCTCGGACGCCGTCTGAGGCGCGTGTTCATTTTCCGGCTCTGTTGCGTAGGCTGCGGAGAAAGAAGCTGTTGCTAAGGAACCAGGTGCCTTTGACTAGTCCTCGGATGAGGGGTTGTTCTGTCATTGGCAGAGGTTGGCGCCCGCGGGGTCCACAATAGAGCGTGCCAGGGCCGAATTGTGTGTCCCGAGCCGTTCTCCTTTTTGACCGACTGAAACGGAATGGCAGGGCAGGGGGTCACGGGGATCATCGTAAAGGTCACACAACCTGCCCGTTCCACTTAAGACCTTCAGGGATGTCCGGCGGCTTTCGTGCAGCAATTTGTGTTGAACCGTAGTAGATGCACAACTCGAGGCGTTAATGCGCGGGGTGCCGAATGACCCGTTTGCGGAAGCTGCGTGCGCTCGTTTGGCTGTTGTTTGATTTATTCCCTGACAAGGCTACAGCTGCGTTGTTGCTCCCACCTGAACACGTGGAGGCTGCGACGCGGTTGTGCCGTAGTGTGAGGGAGTGGCGAAGCACGCCGGCACAGTCGCCGCGTCCATCCGGCCCCGTAATGAGGACGGAGAGCAGAGGAGTCCGCGAAAACGCTGTCAGGTCCCCCAGAACAGACAGACAGCCGCGGATCCTGCTCTCCCCCACGGGACCTCATTAGAGTTTTGCATTGTGCCGTTCCACTTATTTATTTATTTCCGAATGTGCAGGACACGTACGTCCCCTGGGGACAATGCGCGTAAACGCATTTGTCACTTTTTCGAAAAGCAAATTGCAAAGCGAGGCTTAATTAGGAAGCGTGGCTATTATGCTTCCATTATTATGCAGATGAAATGTGTGAGCTCTGAGGGGGAGGGGGGCTCTGTTCTCAGCAGACCCCTGTCCTGCGGGACGCACTGTAGCACAGGGTGAAACCAGGGACACGAAAATGCTCAATAAGCTGTCGCTCGACCCATTTTATTTAAATTCTTGGCTGCACTAATACAGAAATGCGCCGTAAGCATAGCAGTTTGGGTGGCTTTGCTTTGTGTTTGGTAAAACGCGGTGCGACTGGCGTGAAGCGGTTCGTGATGTATTTTTTTGCAGGTTACGAGAGAAGCGCTGGACAGCACAGCTCAGCGGTCTGTCGTTTGGATGCCTCCTGTGCAAGCGCGCTGGGGAGAGTGGATTGATACTCGTAAATATGCGAGCAACGCTTGAATTCCATTACGGCAGCGACTGGCTCTCAACGCCTGATTACCGTTATTGAGAAGTGGCGAGCACCCAGCCCCTGGCTGGTCGGTGAGCTGAGGGTCCCGCCAGCGCGCTGCTCCCACTACGTCCGCCTCGTTCCTCTCGCTGTGTGTGTGTGTGTCACTATGCACAGGTGTACAGCAGAAAGGTTATATGGTTTGTGTGAGTTTCGCTGGAACACTGGCTTAGTGCCACGCAGTAAACACATATAAATAACAAATAGACAACATGTATTATGAATACACAGTGCAAATACAGACATAATAGTAAATATACATAAGACAGAGTACAAACAATGGTGGAGACTACCAGGCATTGTTAGGTAGCATTAACACATCTTTACCTTCAGGTGGTTGTAGTTCAAGATGCGAGGTCCTTAGGATAAGTAAGGTACAGATACAGCTGTTAATAGATGTGTTGTTTTAATAATTAACGGTGTAATGTGATTTGAGTGTAACTGGCAGTTGTGGTTTGAATTTGCTCCGCTTTGCTGGGGAAGCACTTTGCCTCCAGCCCATTTCTGAGACCCTCACCGAGTCGATGACGCGTTTGAAGCGCCACAGAGTTGAGTGAGGTATCCTTACCTCTCTAGGCATGTTTTTCCACAAGCTGTTTGGCTGTGTGTAACAGCGCAGTTACAGTTTCCTGGAATGTCCCTTATGCTGTTATTTTTATTAGGTCCACGTTGCAGTAAAAAGGCAGCAAGTGGTGTAACTAAGTCACTTTGGAGAAAAGTATCAGATGCATGAATGAATGTGGACGTTATCAGAGGTGCCGTTATGTCGGAGGCAGTTTAACGGGACACAGCTAAAGTGGTGCCTTCGCTGGCAACGTTGACGCTTAAAACCCAGCCGATGTTTCGCGAACTCTTAAGGAAGCGTTGATTTCGTGAAGGTGGTTCCAAGAGTGGTAATAAAATAGAGTTAAAAAGCAGACCGTAAAGTCTCTCTGAGGCCGGCTTGCTGTAGCGAAGCCAGCTAGATTCTCTGAGAGGCTCCCAGTCCTTGGTGTGGTCCATCTGGAAAAGGCCAGGTTTCCTTTCCTTTAAGCCTTGAGTAGCTTTGAGACTTGGATTTGGAACAAGTGTGGCCACAGCAGAAGCTCTTTGCATGTAAGTGAGGGATCATCCTGGCTTTGATTGTGGTTTTGAGACGATGGACTGTGAGTTCTTTCTTTACCTTGAGACTGAGAGGACATCACGTGATATTCTTGATGGTTGTCTCCATGTTCATTTTGGCAAAGTGCTGCATCGCCAGCCCTGATGTGAAAGCCGGTTGAGAACCATGCCGGTGGTGCAGGTGGACTACTTGGTCTTGCACGCAGACTCAGACACACACATTCATTCACATGTCATTGTGGTGTCTTCATGTTATCAGTTCAGATGACCTTCAAAGGAGGGCCTTTCCATGGCTAGTAGTCTGCGGGCAGAACACACGGGAGCTCTTACATTTTGACACCTCACCCCAGCAGACCAGCCTCATTCTCACCCCAGAGCATCATGGGATGATGTGTCTGGTTTTAATGCCCCCCCCAGAAGCACAGTGAGGGTAGCAGCTCATTCACCAGGAGGACTGATTTCAAGACTCTTCTGGATGTTTTGAGACGCATCCTGTTCCTCGACGCTGCTTATATCTGGTTGGGTTTTCTGTGATAGGCAAATTGTGTGTATAAATTATTTTTACATTTATTCATTTAGCAGACGCTTTTGTCCAAAGCGACGTACATCTCAACAAAAGTACGATTTGTGCATTACATTAAGAGAAAGAGACATAGCTGCAGACATGTGACTCTCAAGTAAACCCAGTTTGTTACCTACCTCTTGCTGCACCGAGGCTTTTTAAATTTGAAATAAGACCAGATGGGCAGCTGACTTTGCACAGCCTTTGGTATGTGTATCTGGGTGCAATTTGGATATACCCTAATATACCGGTCCTTGCTACAGATGGAGAACTTGCGCTTGTGACATTCAGGCATTTAAGGAGGCTTCATAAAATATTAATATTGCGTGAATGGCTTAGGGGTAGGTTTAAGCTGCATCGCAAGGAGCTAATGCAGTAATAACACGGGGAGTGGGGGTGGACTTGGGGAAAACAAGCAATTTGCGATTTTTCTAATAGTCTCACTAAACTTTTTCATCATCTTCCCATTACCAGCACTTGGATGCTGTTTAATTGCTTGCGGCCAACTGCAGCGGTAGGTTTTCAATACCGAACCGGGGACTTGTGCTGCAGAATAATATACAGTAACGATATGGGTGGGGGGGGGAGAATGCTGCTCGTTTTCATATAAAAGTCCTTGGATGAAAAAGATGGGAAAGATACTGTACGTGTTTGGAATTTTTTTATCCAAAAGCTGTTTTTTATCGAGTGTCATATAGGTCCACGCAGCAGGACTGTTTCTTCTTGGCGTCTAAAATCCCTTTTTGTGTGTTTGTGTGTATGTACTCTATATGCATGGGGAGGTCAAGTTCAGAGTCTCCTGTCACCTCTTGGCTGTGAAACATGGTAACATGAGCCAGTCTTTCTCTTGATGGTCATGTGACCTGACCTGCCCATCTCACTGTTGAGGTGTTGTCATCCTGAACTTGCCAGCGGTCCTGTTCTGTGGACTGTGCTGCTGTGCTCGTTGTCCCCTCACTCCCAAGAGGTGCTGTGGGGGTGGGGTGTGGAGAAGAGCTCGCTCCCCGCCCCCATCCACCTCCAGATTCTGTACGTCGGCTGGCTGAACGGCTTAACGAGGAGCACAGTTTAGCTCCGCTGATGTTGGCGCCGCCTCTTACACCCCCCCCCCCCCCACACCCCCATCAGCGATTGGCCGAGCTGCAGCCGACGTCACGCAGCCCAGACGTTGATTTGGCGCCGTCGGCGAGGCGCAGCCGGGTGCCGTGGCGATGGGCTGCGGCGGGTAGGCTCAGACGAGCGCTCGGCGCGGAGGGGCCGCTTCACGGAGCCGAGCCCCCCGAGCAGCAGCAGCAGCCGCCGCTGCCGCCACCGCCGCCTCAGCCCATGCTGCCTCCGCTGCTATGGAAACTAACCCCGTGACTCATGGAGATAATGCAGGCTACCGTGTGGCAGGTGAGCGATCGTACATGTGAGTGGGTCCCAGGGGGATGGAGGGGCTTTAGTCCTGTCTCGTTGTCATGCAATGAAAATCGCGAGCGCAGTGGTGCAATTGCCTGGCTCTGCATCTCCTTGTGCTTCTCTCTCGAACCTTATCCCCTTCGCACAAGTTTGACAAAGGCGCATGGGGGTACTTTACACCACTTTATGCAGAAAAAGATAAGATTTCTTTTTTTTTTTCTTGTTTTCCTGCCAAGTCTTTCTTTGCCTGAACTTCATTAGTGTGTCAGAGAGATGCTCTCCATGATGGGCTCTGTGAACCGGCCGCTCTTTGGCCTCCTCTCGTCCCTGACGCAAAGTTAAGGGTGTCCTTTCAATGTGCCGTGAGCCGATGTGCCCCCCACCACCCCCGTCTCCCCAAGGCAAAGGGGTAGCTTGCTCAGCTCTTGGGTTGTAGTGAACTGACAGTCTGATCGCAGCGCTGAACATGGTGCTGTTGGGCTGCCAAGCTGGGGGGTGCTGACCTGATTTACTACTGTGGGCTCATCGGCACTAATTAACGCTAATAATAGCCTTCCCTAATTCTCCATTAAGCAAGTAGGCGTTGTTGTTTAGCAGACCCCCCCCTTCTGTAAACAGGTCCTGTGCTTTTTTTTCCCTTTTTTTTAATGCAGGTGTTGCAGCAAATGAGAATTTAATGACTTCTCGCTGTCGTGTTCTTTAATATCCCTCTGTGGAGCGAGCCTGCTGTTGTACTCATTTTGTTGTCTAATATTTTTTTCAGTAATTGCCTCTGTGTGCAAAAGATGCTACAGGGAAACATTAAAAACTATTCCCGCTAACTGTGCTTTTTGGAACTAATTTCAGGATAACTGGATTTACATAAAATATTATTCTCTGACTTTCTGTACATTGTAATAATGTCCTCAAAATGGACAAGGTTAAGTGGCAGTGTAAGAGGTGCGTATATTTTAAAGTGTAAAAATGCCTGAATGAGGGGCACAAATGTTTTCTGCCATAAATATTTTAAGGTGTAATTCAAAATGCAATGTTAGTGTGCTTGTGAATGGTCATCCATTGTCTTGGCATGGGGTGCTGAATTTTCCAGGGAGGTGTCAGATTGGTGTAAAAAAAAAAAAAAAAATGTTTAAAAATGAATGAGTGTGCATCAATGTCATGTCATCAGATAACCAACAAAGTGTGTTCTGAGCCGTCGAGCGCACGCTGCTTTTCCATGGAGAAAAAGTAATCCCGTTTTCTAAATGAAGCTGGGAGTTGCGATCTCCTGGAGGTAATTACGCTGTGATCGCGACACCGAGAAGTCTCCGAAACGAGAACCTCCCGTGAGAAAGAGGAAGGTCTGCCTGCATTGGGCAGCTGCTGTGCTGCTCATTACAACGACCTCCTGCTTAGCGGTGCTTTTGTGGTTTGCAGTGAATTTAACACAATTCAAGTTTAGTGTTGAATTTGAGCGCCGGGGTGAAGAACTCCTTCCCTTTCTTTCCTCACCCTGGGTTCGATGTGCATGAAGCCCAGAGCTCTGTCTGTAGGAGCTTTCGATGTTCCACACAATAATCGCAAAAGGGACCCGACCCCATGGGCTGTTTTGCACATGGCAACCTTTTAAGATTCCTCTCCCGTCGCTATTTTCCTCCTATAGCGCCAAGCTGTCAGTCATTGGAAATATAATTAGCCGTGAAACAGCGATCATTCGCTTAATGCTGATGGAGGCAATATTGATGTGAACGTTAAGCTCCGCTGCCATGTTTATGATTTCTTGTCTGGGGAGCAAATTGCGGTGATGATCTGTGCAGTTGTCATTGTGCACAAAAGATACGCATATTGATGTCTTGTTTCTCACGAATTGATCCGCTTACACCAATCCACTTACATCTGTATGTCATTAATATACCTATACGTAGTTTTTCCTTATGTGTTATTAAATTATGTCCATTACGGAATAGATTTGTATGCGCTTTAACCAAAAAACACTTTCTCACTTCCTATCAGATGTTTTTATTTCCAGAAAATTCAACTAGTGTATGTGCCCTGCTATAGTTCCCTTGAAGAGTAGCTTGTCAGCCAGCTGACAATTCCTGTCTAATCTAGATACAAACTGTTCTGTAATAGAAATAATTTGTAATAAATCTTCTCTGCACATTGACATGTAATTTACAGCGCCTTTCAGTTGGTGCATGTAACCTCATGTACGCTGTCAAATTCCCCGAGTTATGGATGTGATTATTACAGCGTTTCAGTACCATTTCCTTCTGCCTTGTGCGTTAATTTGCTACCTGCAATCCAGGTTCCAGGTGCCTTAATGTTCTCACCGTGGTTTCTGTCCGTGTGTTTCAGCTCATCGATGCGACAAGGTTAGAGCACGTTTCCAACACCGTAATATGGCAGTGCACATGGATTGCTGGACGGTACTGCACCACCGGTGCTTGCCTTTTTTTTTTTTTTTTTAAATAAATAAAAACCCACTGCAGATCACCCTTTTAGTGTTTGTTGTGCTGAGTGTTAATTGTATAAGAGCTACAAAGAAAACCAGGTGCCTATGAATATAAGGCTCTTGCTTTCAAAAATACCTAGACCTTAATGTGGAATTCTGTCGGGGCAGGGGAAAGCTTTTGGAGCCCCTCGCTGTAATTCCTCGGCTCCAGCCCCGTCTTCCTAAAGCGATCTTCATGGAGGAATGCCCTCCGCAATTCACTCAGCGGAAGGAAAGATCAGGATTGGGGGGCGCCGGTAACCGGCTCGGTTTGTGTTCCAGTAACGTCACTTTGCCTTTTCTTACAATGTAAATTACTTGTTCATTATTTACTTCAATTGGCTTTGGGTAGTACATTTAGAGGGGTGAAATGCAGCCGCTGAAAGTAAGACCTTTGTGAAAGATAGGCGTCATTGATGCGAGACCCTTGTTTCCTCTGAGTAGCCTTCCAGGGATCTGTTTGTTTTTTTTCATGATGTTGGAGTTTTGTGCTAGGCTCCTGGCCACGAGCCGCCGTTACTCACCATGGCAGAAGGGCTGCGCATTTGCCTTGGCCGGCGGTCAGGAGCCTTGCAGAGCCCCGAGGACCTGGCGGGTGGCTCCAAACAGATTAGAAAGCCAGCCGGAATCCACTTGCTGCGACCTTTTGGCTGCCGTGTGCCTCTGCTGCACCGAGGGGGGGGACCAGATTGGCTCAGTTCGCTGCGCCCCAAAGATGAACGTGCCCTGCCTCAGAACTGCAGCGGAACAAAGGCACTGGTGTGTTGGGAAAAGCCAAGGCTCAGCCATATCGAGGAACAGAGAGGGGCTTGTACACACCTTTCTTTAGAGGGTCATGGAGCTGGAGCCATACAAGAGGAATAGAACATGCCTGATGTGTTGATCTAATGCGAGCCGTTTTGCTCTGAGCTCTGTGTAAATTCACAGATCTCATTTTGAAATGCAGCGCTTTTCTGTGAGCTCCTCGCAATGTCTGTAGCATTAGAGGTATATCTGACACACACCTGTGCTGTTTTAATACAGACCTGTTTCTCTGTTAAATATGGAGTTTAAGATTATAGAAATCGTCCAGGATGCCTGTAACATTGCACTGTGGCATTTGGTTTACTGGGGTCAGAGGGTGACCTGAGGCTGCGTGTGTGAGCTTTCGCACCCTTCAGGAAACCTGAAGGTGATGCTTTGGCAGCCTTTGCATTGGTTGTGTGCTGTTGCCACCGTGCCTCCTCTTGTCCCCCACATGCGCAATCATGTGGCTCTTCTGAAAGGACTGTCACCGCTCCACGCGTCTGGGAAGCACCTCTGACCCGTTCCCTCCGCCACATGTCCGCAGGTCCCCGCGGGGTATGAGCAGCTTATCGATGGGCAGCATGGCTCCAAGCCAGACCCTGTACTGGTGACGGGGGACATGGGAGTCTTCCTCAGGGCATCCAGGCTTAGAACAAGTGACCACCCCGGGGACGGCATCAATCAGGATCGAGGGTCCAGCTTCTTCGCCTGCAGGACACCTCCACAGGGCAGTGTGTATCAGGTAAGCCCCGCCCCTACTTGTCCTCCACCGCATCCAGGGACCTCATCGGTGTGTGGGAACCGGCACGCCAAACCTCCGGGGAACTCTATGGAATCGTGAAGCGCTTTGACACCCAAAGGACAAGAGAGCAGATCGAGATTTTAATGTTGTTCTGGTTCACAGAGATAATAAAGTGGTTGTGGCGACCGCAGCTCCTTCAGCAACATACGTGGTGGCCCTGAAAGACGTGACACACAGCTATCATAATGTAAAATACCCATTGGTGAAGGGCGCTTGGTGCTGACTCACTAACAAAACCGAAAACACGCTCGCAAAATGAGACGTACCTAAGCCACTTAGCCAGATATTCCTCCCTAATTTATTTAGCTTTAATGGATTACTTACCTAGAAAGCAGGGCTGGTTTTGAAAAGGTATTTCATTGCTGGGCCAGGTTCACATTTCCAGTTTATCAGAAATGGAGTCATGCATTTACAGAGATGGAGACTGCCAATACCTGAAAGCAGTTCAACCATCTGGAAACACGAGTGACTTTTGGCATTTGATTGAAATATTGTGAGAAATGTTCCCCGTCAGTGAGGCACCACATGTAGCTTCGTCTAAAGGAGAGCTGCGTGTCATGTAAAACAGGTCAAGGTTACCACAGCTCAGTGAGGCTATTAAAACTCTGACTTCCCTTCTAGGTTCCGGGCTTTTGGTAGACACTCCGAGCAGCCTCCTCTAATGAGGATGTCTGATACTGTTGCTGTGAAAGCAGCGACTGAGACCATGAGAGTTCCAGAGGTTGAAGAGAGCAACTTGATGCACCAGGAGAGGCTGGCAAGGTCAGGGAGCCAGCAGAACGTCGATCCTGATAAGGATGAAAGCAGCTGTGATGGCAAGGGCGACACCCAGGTACCCACCCAGTTGCTCTCTCTCTATGGGGGTCTCTGTCTTGCCCCAACCATGTCCACCCCTTGACTCCTTATTGCACATCTATATCCTTGGTGAGGGAATGAGTGTTGTCCGTTTTAACTAATTTCCTCTGATCGAGGGTTTGCTGAGGCCGACGTTGGGTAACCAAGTCCTGGGGTTAGCTGGTAGCGTAGTGGTTAGAGCTGCTGCCTTTGTGCCCACAGGTTCTAATCTCACCTCTGGCTGCAGTACCCTTTGAGCAAGGTACTTAACCAGTAAAAAAAAAAAAAAGAAAAAGTAATAATTTTAGATATCTTAACATTGCAAGTGGCTTTGGAAAAAAGTGTCAGCTTAATGAATAAATGTCCTTGTGCTAGAAGTGTAATGACAGGATTCAGATATTGCTCAAGTGGAGATGGGGGCATCGCGCCTCCACCCGTCAAATGTCAGACGGCTCGGTGTCGTGAGACCTTTAGGAAGCGGTAAACCTCTTAACTCCTCTCAATTTTATGTGTGCGATGGCCTCATATCTCCAAAGGTTAGTATCTGTCTTTGCGACAGGTTCTGCTTGAGCACATGACTCCCGGAGTGCTTCCCTTTGGAAGTGTGTGCCTTGTACGTGTTTTTACATTGATTTTTTTCCCCCTCTCCCCCTGCTTCATCTCAGTGAACGCATCTGTAGAGATGTCACAGGCAAGACTTCTTGTGCTCGGTGCCTGATGAGGAGGCGGCCGGTGAGGTTATTGAAGTGAAAGTAGGGTCCGGATACGGGCCAAGCGGCCTGGCATTGGGAGCCGAACAGGGGAAAGCCATCTAATCTCCCTCCCAAATCCCGGCTTATCCGCACACTTCCTTCCCGCTGCTCCGGGTGGGCTGGGGTGGGCTTTGCAGCCATCTGCCTCTGCTGGAGGCCAGGTGGACTCTCACACCTCCATTTTAAGCTCACCTGCTCTTTGTCTTGTGCCAGAAAATGTGAAGCTGTATTCCATGGTGTTGCCAACTGAGCAGGCCTGCATTCGTGGGAGCACTACTAAATACAGCCATCCTGCTGGCTCTGTCCTTTTGAGGGGAACAGGTGCAGTGCTTTCCTCCCCATTCAGTGGTCGCAGTGGTTGTTTTTTTTTAAATTTTAAATTATTTTTTTTTTTATTTTTTAAAGTGAATTCTATCGGGTCCCTTCGGTCTCCAGGGAATTCCTGGCTTTCCTTGGCCTCATTGTTGGAGTACTCCAGCAGGAGGTGGTTTTGAGGTCTTTGCCGCAGTGTCCGTGAATTCACATCCAGACACTGAAGGGTAGAGTCTGATTTTTGAGTTCTCTTCAGTTGACGTGGAAACGTGCAATCGCACGCGCATTTTTGAACTCATCCTTCGAACTGTTAATCTCCCGAATTCTGTTCAGTGGCTCCCTCTCTTTTCATTTCATGGATGTTCAGCAATTCCAGCCAGCGTTTGCGCTTTCTTCTGCATGGCCGTACGCATCTGTCGTCTTACTCGGGCACTGAGTGTGTTCAGTGTGTTTTTGGACTCACCTTGGTACTTTTTTTTTTTTTTTTTTGTCGTTACCTGCTGTACAGAGGCAAACTGTAAACCCTGGACAGACAGCAAAGAGGTCCAAGGTATGGGATGGCATCACGCTGACGAATGTTTGCTTGCTGTCTTTCATATTTTACCTGTTTTTTAAAACTGAAATTCATGGTCGTTCATCTCAAGTATTGCCTGTGTTGGATGGTAACTGTACATGCTCGCATTTAAATGCATTTACAAGTTTGCATCATGCCATTAACTGCTGAAGAATGAATATGTGTGTCATTGTAACAAGTTTTATTTGTTTGTCTTGTGATGCCCCCCCCCTTGTCATTAATGATCGATCGATCGTGATTTTCAGATAACTTGAGTGCAAGAGGCTGCCTTTGGAGGCTGTTAATGTTTTCTTTCTTGAACTGGTGCTCATGCCTGTCTGAAAATCCCACCCCAGTGTTTGCTCTGCTTGCACGAGGTTGTGGGTATGGGAACGTTGGCAGTCATTGTCGTGGTGAACCTACCACCGCCGCTTCATTTAGCGTGGCAACGTGACTCTTTAACCACCGATACTCTCCCCCAGTCTAACGCAAAGTTAAAGTTAGTCCGGAGCCTGGCTGTGTGCGAAGAGCCCTCACCTCCCCCTAGCACTGAGCTGCCACAAGAACACCAGGTAAACCTCAAGACTGCCCAGTCACTGCCGCGCCTCATTTCAGCACTGAGAGACAGACAGTTCAGATTTCGTAAAAACGAACACTGCTTTCCGTAGCTTGTCATCGAGCGTCATGCCTGAGAAGCATCTATGTGTTTGCATATGGTGAAATGTTTAGTTAGCTGCTTTTGGTCTATGCCCATTTGTCTCGTTACGTCAGGCTTTGTGTACTGATGATTGGGATTCTTTGTGATGAGAGTAAGTTTGGCTGTAACAGACCAGCTACCTGCACTTCTCCAACTTTCAGCCCAGTGTAGGCATTCCCAGGTCAGTTCTGCACAGAATTAGAAATCATTGAAGTGAGTCCCTGTAAACCGATGGCCCACGTGGTGGTCCCGCAGAGACAGTGCTCGTTGGAGGAATGGTACATGTAACCCGAATGCAGCCAATCAGTGAACAGGGCACTTGAGAAGCAGGCGATTGAATGAGCAAATCCTCCTGGATGACTACCTTTATGGCCTGGGCTGTAAATAAGCCCCTTGCTATCTTGGTTTTTGCCCCCCCCCCCCCCGAAATGTCAGCCGGTGATGGCTGTAGGAATTAAATGTTAACAGTTAAAGGGAGTTAACAAGCTATAGTAAATATTTCTTGCCCTATGAAAGCAAGGCTCTGAGGAGTCTTGGCAGGGTGTAAAATGAAAGGTCCATTCAGTCAGATTTATGTCTTTGAACCTCAGTGAGGTTTCTTTTCCAGAAGAAAGCTTTTTTGTCCCCCCCATCTTGTTCCCATCCCTTCTATCTCCTGCTAGGTAAAGTTTTGTTGACGAGCCATTTTTATGGCCGAGTTGCCCTTAAGACATCACCTGAACGCTCTGTGTCCCATTCCACAGCAGGGCTTAGTAACTCGAGGGGGGGTTCACTGAGTTGTAGGTCTCTCTTTCCTGTTGCCTTGGTGTCGTTTTGTGTGTTGAACTGCTTTGTTCTTCTATGTTGTTGTTCAATGCAGCATAGCCCTTTAAGTAACCCGAACTGTCATTTTCTGTTACATCTGTGTTTAATAAATAGCTAAACCAATAAAAAAAAAAAAAAAAGATGAAATTGTACGCTGTAAGGCATCACACTCAGTTTGTGTTAAAGTGAGAAGTTGATCAAAAGTAGTAGCAGGACCATAATTTAGGTGCTCTCAGCTGACTGGGGAAGGAGCTATCAGCTAAGTTTTGTCCAGTCAGCAAACTGAAGATGAACCACCAGCTAGGTTTTCTCCCCCAGTCAGCTGGCTGGGGGTTGGATGACTGTCTGTATATTATTTATTTATTTTTTTTTTTTTATTAACTGATTGGGGTGGAACTTCTGTTTTATTTGCCCTCCAGCACACTGAATGTGGGCGGAGTTAGCAAATCCCCCCCCAGGATTAGTTGCAAAAGTGTGTTTTCACAGGCTTGTTGTGGTAATAGGCAGCACAAGGGTTTGTGTTAAAACCTCATTTAAATTCAGGAAGGATTTTCAATAGTATATTGCAGGGCTTAAAACAAAGCCTGCATATAAGACTGTTTGCCTTTCTGAGCAGGTAAATCCCATTATTATCTTTTAATTAACTCTAAACCAAGTGACGGAGATGGCTGAAAGGTAGATGGAAATTTCAGCTTGCAGCTCACTGACTGTGGGCAAATGTCATTTAACCACAGATGGGATGATATTAACGTTTTCCCTTTCTTGCCCCCCATAGGACAAAACCCAGTTCTCCCAGTCGTTTGACAAAGAACAGGGGAGCAAGGATGAAGGCGAGAAGGAGAAAAGCACAGATAAGCCAGGGAAGTCTGAGAAAATGCCACGGAAGATGCTGTCAAGAGGTGTGTGTGTGTGTGTGTGTGTGTGTGTGTGTGTGTGTGTGTGTGTGTGTGTGTGTGTGAGTGAGAGACAGACAGACAGCTGACTCTGGTTTACTCTCTAATCCGTACTGCAAAGGGATGCCATTTGTCACCGCTCGGCAAGGGTTCAAAGATACAGTCAAGGTTCATGGAGAGCTGTGGGTTTTATAATTGCGGTCATATAATTATTATATGCAAAATACCAATATACTTCCTTGTGTTTTAGACTCAAGTCAGGAATACACAGACTCAACTGGCATCGATCTCCACGAGTTCTTAGTGAACACTTTGAAAAACAACCCCAGGTATGTACATGCTGTTTTACAGCTCACAATCTTTGGTTTTTCTTTCAATATTTATATTTTGTTTGTCAATTATACTGCTCCAGTTACTGTCATCTTGAACTGGTTTAATGCAGAAATTTTGATTTCTTAAATGTAATGTGGATTTTCATGACCTACAGCCAGATTGGGGGATTTGGAGATGGGTGGGTGGGTGGGTGGAAATGTGTGTTACAGCAGCCTTTGGTGAAATTAACTCTGTGTTCATCAATTCAGGGACAGAATGATGCTGCTGAAGCTGGAGCAGGATATTCTTGATTTTATCAGTAATAATGAGTAAGTTCTGTCATGGCTAAGATATTAGGTATGTTAATTAGGTTTTCCATCATCCAGTGTAATAATAACCTTATTGTTTGGCACTCTCCTCTCTGACAGGAGCCAGAAGAGAAAATTTCCTCCCATGACATCGTACCACAGGATGTTGCTGCACAGAGTGGCTGCCTATTTCGGACTAGATCACAATGTTGACCCCACTGGAAAGTCTGTCGTCGTCAACAAAACCAGCAACACAAGAATGTGAGTATGACCCTACAAGCCTGGACTGAACGGCTTTCTTTCCCGGCTGTTATTCAGAGACTTGATACTAGAGAAATTAGGTTTCATCTCCCAACGCCCAATCAAAATAATCCTGTCATCTGTTTTTTTTTTTTTTTTTGTTTCGAGATGAGAACTTGATTTCTCCTGAAAGGAACTGCAGTAGACGACAGCAGCATTTGCAAGTAGAAAAGACGTAAAAACAATAGACAGCCTTGTTGTGCTCGGTCCATTGGAGGCCAGTGCCCTGACAGTGAAGGCGGACATTTAAACTGAGAAAATATTCTTTTTTTTTTCTTTTTTAAAGAAAAGTTATTATTTTGTAACTTTTTTTTTTTTTTTTTTTAGTCCCGATCAGAAGTTTTCGGAGCACATAAATCCGGACAAAACGGATGATTTCCAGAAGCGGTACATCCTTAAGAGAGAGAACGCCAGCTTGGACAAGGATGACAATGTGGTAGGTGTCCTTGTGAGATGGTCTGTTTTGAGGTTGCCTTTCTGCGCTGACAGGCCTCCATACAGGAGAGGGCGCTGCTCACAGAATGCCCGCCCTTTCAGATGCGCATGCGACTGAAGGAGGACAGGAGGAGCAAATCCATAGAGGAGCGAGAAGAGGAGTACCTACGCGCCAGAGAGAGAATCTTCGCACAAGATGTGAGGCTCATAGCAGGACAGTTTGGTTCAAAGCCTAGGAGCTACATGGCAGTGCATTTGTTGATGATGGTAAACACTCGATTAAACAAATTTCAAAGCTAAAATTATCCTCTTGAGCCAAGTACGACTAAAGTGGCTATTGTATACTTTTTATCTTACCTGTTTGTTTATGGCTAATGAAGTGGTAAACATCTGTTTTACAGGGTCAAGATGGCTTCCCATTAGATAAAAGGTGAGTGTCAGGAACGGTCAGCACCTCATCTGCTGTGAAAGGGTTTTTTTTTTTTTTTTTTTTTTTCCTCCCCCCTTCAACTATTGAATGTCTTGGTCTTTCCTGTTTATGGCTTCAGGATCCAGGAGGATGATGCAGCCAACAGCACAACACAGCAGAGGCGGCAGATTTTTAGGTACCCGATTGCAGAATTCGAAATGCAGTAGTGCGAACGTCGTGTAGAGTTTCACAGTGATGAAATGTGTGCTTTTTGAAACACTGTCTCAGATCGAAGGAGAGCCGGTCGGCAAACAGCCGGCAAAGCAGTTCAGAGAATGAGGCCAGATACTCGGAGCCGCGGCCATGGAGCAGCACAGACTCCGAGAGCTCCAACCGCAACCTGCAACTGGCTATGACCAAGGCCAGCAGCTTCAGCGGAATCTCGGTCCTGGTTCGTGGCGACAGCTCAGCCAGCAGCAAGAGCGCCGGTCGGCTCTCAAAAACAGGCAAGCGGGCATCAAGACAACCCAGGCGATCAGCATGCAGAGCATCGCCATGACATGGCGAATGGCCCTCCCTTTGTCCTCTCGCAGCCAGCAGGCACTGATTTGTGTTAAATGGGTCTGGATTTGAGTCCAGCTCAGATGGCTGCTTGAAACTCCACCAAATCCTTCCATATGTCTTCTCCTTTAGTTATCATTCAAGTATTTTGTCTGCACTCAGGTAATTAAAACATTTCCCCTGAGTCTCCAAATGTCTATTTTCAGTGAGCAGCCTGCTTTAAATTGTATAGTTCGGCACGATGTGTCCCTGGATGGACCCAGCCGCACTGGGACGGGTCTTGCGGCTTTTTTTTTGTTGTTGTTTGCTTGCCGATATCGAGGGATTTTTATTTTTATTTGGACTACCTCTGTGAGAGCAGTCCAGCCATCTTCGCAGCCCATGTGGCTCTTTGCGTCGCTTGCCAGCAACTGGCGTGTTGTGATGTCCAAGCACTTCCTCCTACAGTAGCATCTCACCCCTCCGCTCCTCATTTTCTCCCGGCTTTTCTTCTGACATGATGAAACGTTACATTGGGCTGCACTCGCAATCTGTGCTGCTTTTACGCTCCGTAATTGGTCACCCTGCCTTGTAAGAATTAAAAAAAAAAAAAAATTTCCCTCCCACTTCAACATTAGCAGCAGTCTTATTACTAACCAGTTTGTGACTGAATTCATTGGTTGATTTGGATTCTTCATTTTCCTCTTGAAAATGATGCTTCTGCACCCACCCCCACACTTGTACATCACATTGGACTCCTAAAATGTATCTAGCAAAGCTGAAATGATTAAGATGTGAGAACGCTCAGAAAAACTAACGGGTTGTTTCTGGCAGCTCCATGGGACCAGTGAATTCAGTCGAGCAGTCAGTGGGGTCGCTTGTACCACCCATAACCCTGGTTGTGCCCTCGCTATGCATGCGTCCTGTGATCTCCCCCAGAGGTGCATGATGTGCATGGTGTGTCTGTGGGTAAAGACCTTTTCCTTGCTCCCTTCCCAGGTTCTGATTCTTCTAGTAGCGTAGGGTCGTCCACCGGTTCTCTCTCTTGCTCCCAGCCGCTCTTGGCTGCCCCGGCTCATACCCGGGCCAGCCAGACCACGACTGCTCCTGTGGCCTACCCTACCATCAGCGCCAGTACCTCTGTGTCCTATGAGGCAGGCCGGACCACTCCGATTGCGCCCACCGCTAACACTAGCTACTTTTTGCTTCCACTGGAAGCTGCAGGGATACCACCTGGCAGTGTTCTGGTGAACTCAAACACAGGTTGGTAACCCTTGGGGAGGCATTCTCTCTCTGTGTGTGTGTGTGTGTGTGTGTGTGTGTGTGTGTGTGTGTGTGTGAGAGAGAGAATTTCTTGTGCGCGGTGTGTTTACTGTGCCTAACAACTAACAGTACTCACACTTTGATGTTCTTCAACCACAGTGCTGAATGCAGTGAGGGCCAGGAGGAGGCTGGATTTATGAAATTGTTTAATGCATCCCTTTAAGGACTCTTGAGCACAGAAGCAGATTAATATTTTGTAGTTTTCTTCAAAAAGGACTGACAGGTTATTTCACCCAGGCTGTTAGCATTTTAAAAAGAGGGAAAAGTGAACGCGGAAATGGCAGCGGACTTCCTGTCGAATTATTGTGTTTTTGTCATTGTGCGGCTTTCATGTAAATCAGTTTTCAACCCGACAGAGCAGCACATTCACTCTTTTTTTGCTCAGATCAATAAATCCGGTGTTACTATGCAGGGTGCTGAAGTTGTACTCTATGCATTATTGAATATAGGAAATGGAGACCTTGCTTTCTGATGTATAATGTATTCCACTTCACTCTGCTCGTTCAGCCACTTTTTTCCCTTTTTTTAAAAAATTTATTTTTTTTTTTTTTTAAAATATGCGTCACTCTGGTAAGAGGGTTATATGGCTGCCACTAATTTATTCTAAGTATCAGCCATGATGTAGAACTGCATATTGACCTTATGTAAAAGAGTTTGCTAATGGCCAATTTTCCTTAGTGTTAGAAAACCAGGCATTACTCTCATGAAAGGCTTGATAATGGAACTGCTGCTTTTTTTCCCCCCACCAGGGAAGTGGGTGGTCATATGTTGATGAGATGAATGTGGAGTTTTCCTGCGCGACGGACTGATTGCAGCTGATTGCGTTCGCCCCGCGACGACCCCTCGAAGCGGGCCTGCTTGGCAGAGACCCCGCAAACTTTGAGCCGCCGTCGGCCATTTGCTTTTCTAACCCTTCCGCATCGGCGAAGCGGGTCACTTGACCCCGGGGGCTTTAATGGGCCCTCGAAGGCAGGCACAGTGAAGGGGCTCAAAAGAGACGAGCAATGAGGCCTTCAATCCAAATGGACGTTATTTCTCTATTCAGTAAGAGGAAAAAACTGGAGTACTACCAAACCTCTTTTTTTTGCTCCGATGGGGCGATGAACGAACTGTTGACTCGAGAGCCGTGTGGTCTCCTGTCTTCCCCCACTCTTCATCACTTTAGGTTATTGTAACAGCAAGATGTGTCATTTATGCCATATTTCAGGTGATAATTTTAAAATATTCACTCAAATGGGCGGCAGGTTGGGACTGTCAGTTTGCACTCAAAATACCCAGGTTCAAACACCCATTCCTGCTGCAGCATCTATGATCGAGGTACTTGGGCTGAAATGATAGATCAAGAATTACCCAGCTCTGTAAATGGTGTGAGTAGCTTAATGTACAAACCTACCGACAACTTGCTTTACAGAAGTGCCACATGAAGAATAGCGGCCATTTAAGACAAAACCGTTAAGATGAAAGCTCTCAAGGACAAACACTGGCTCATCTAAATGATGAGGTGTGGTACTTTGTGGGCGCTGTCAAGTGGATGGATGGATAAGAACTTAATTGATCTCGAAAGAAATGGCACAAGGCTACAGAAACATATGTATAGCAAGATGAGAGCGACACTGGAGTAAATATCACACAAGAATAAGAATGTACAAGAATAAGCAAATGCAGGTAGTGCTTGAGCAGCAATTACGACTTATGATAACCTGCACTTAGGGTTGATGTCCCGTTAACTTTATTATTAGGTTTTCTTAAGTCCCAGAGTTTGGTGAAAACATTTAATGCCAACCCTTCCCTCTATTGTGCGGTAACATATGCTGGCTGTACAGCTGGGGGTAGAATATACACAACGCGCTATTATATAATGTAGCATTTGTGTATGCTTGTTGTTCACGTCCTTAAGGTTCACATAAGGGGATTTTCAACTTGCAACGAGATTGTCAGAAGGGAACTGAGTCGTAAATCAAGAACACCTGTTAAAATAATAGTAGCGCGGACAGCTCAGTAGTGATCTGACAGTGGGGTCACGACCCTGACAGTGAGAGAAATCATTATAGTACACAAAAGCATATACATACGTACAATACACACATCAGTGTATATATAGGGGTGTGCAGTTTACATTTACATGTATTCATTTAGCAGATGCTTTTCTCCAAAGTGACATACATCTCATAGGAAAATAGAGTGCATTACATCAACAGCAAAAGAGAGAGGAACATAGAGAGAGAGTTCAGCAAACTTTGGCAGTGGGCTTATACGGAAGATGCTGGTTGTGTGTGTGTGTGTGTGAGAGAGAAAAAGATGAGAAACCAACATTGCTCTGTTTTCCCTCTGCAGGTCAGCCTTTACTGAGTGCCGATGGAGGCGCAGTGCTCTATGCCCCCACTGAGGCTCCCCAGCAGGGTAGGACCCAGCAGCCGCTGCCTTCCCCTATGGTACCACCCCCAGCACCGCCCAGCCAGCACCTGCACCAGCCCTTGAACCACATGCTCCCTCAGGTCAGTTCCAGAACTGCTGTAAATGCCAGATGCTGTCTCAGGCAGGGACATTGTGGAAGGAATGTGGGCGGCACAGCGAGTAGCACTGCTGTCTCACAGTGCTGCCTGGGTGGTGCAAGAGAGCGTGGGTTCAAGCCCCTTCCAGTCTATGTAGAGTTTGCATGTTCTCCCTGTGTCTGTGTGGGTTTCCTCTGGGTGGTCCAGTTTCCTCCCACAGTCCAAAAACATGCTGTTCAGGTCAGTCAGTGACTCTTAAGTCACCCCTAGTGTGTGAATGATAGCGTGTTTCCATGAGATATGGATGAGTGACCCATTGTAAGTAGTGTACAATACTAGCAGTGTAAAGGTGAATAAGGTATGGACTAGTAGCACTGCATAGTGGTTGGAAGTCACTTTGGAGAAAAGCGTCCTCTGAACAAAGTAACGTAAACATAAGCTGATGGGACAGTGGTCAGATGGAGAGGAGGAGCTTGTGTTCACTCAGGGTGTTTTGGGGTCAATGAGTCCTGGCTCTTGACCATGCTGTCAGAGCTCCGTTCCCTGCATGTTGTGGGCAGCCCAGCTCAGCACTGCATCTCCGCTAAGGGTCGACATCATGGTTCTTCTGTTCAGAACAGCCCTGAGGTTTTAGAGAACCTCTGAGTGCTCTGTCCTTTTTGTTTCTGCTGTTTGATTCTCCATTTAACCTCTGTGACCCTCCATCCGTGCTGCCATTCCATAAACTAACAGTGTCTGCACTTTCTCTTCCCCATAGCACTTTGTGGGGCTGCGAACTGATAAACTGTGTATTCCACCGTCTGAACATGTTTCTCTCTCTCTTTCTCTTTCCCACTGCCTCAATGTGTCGACCTCTGACCCCCGCCTGGTTTCCTCCGGTTGCCTTTTCAGCCGATGGGGTCCGTTCACCCCCCAGCGCAGCCTGTCCTGTACTCGGCACTTTCGTACCCACCTCCGCTCCTGCCTATGTCCCCTAACCAACCATACACTGTGGTACCAGTCGTTCTCTTCTCTTGTCCCTTGTGTGTGTCTGCCTGCACCTTTACGTATGGATTGGAATGACTGCAGAATATCAACGCCTTGTTTTGGTGAAATGGGGAGTGAAAAGAAATGTAGGGAAAATGGGTTTTCCGAATTGGATTGGTTTCCTCACCTGGTACCAGCTCACACTGCACCTGTATTGTGCATTTTAGGTAGCAGCAAACTAATTTGCTTATGGGCAGCACTATTAGGACCTGCCCATATTAAACCACAGGAAGCTACGTGCAGAAAAAAGTAAAGTGTGAACCTCTAGACGGATAGGGAAACTGCAAGGTGTCTTAAAGCATGTTTTCGCTTTTCCCCCCTCAATTCATTGAAGTGACACACTTTTGCGAGACGTGTTTCCGCTGTGCTTTTTGCTCCGTTTGTGTCCACATCTCCAACAATCTCTTCTTATCCCCCCCCCCACCTCCATCAATAAGCCTTCCCGAATGACAGACGTGTGCTTTTTGAGTAATTAACAGCAACAGTGCTGCGATGCCCCCACCCTCATCCTCCTGGTTCTATCCAACCCGCAGCCAGACAACCTGGGATCCCAGTTCAGCCACATGAGCCTAGCCCGGCAGCCGTCCGATGGCCCTGACGCTCACGCTGCCGTGTACCCCCCCTCGATGGTGCTTCAGCCCCCTCAACAGGGGGGCTACGTGGTGCCCCCTCCTGGCCAGCCCATTGCAACCCCAGCCTACTCAGTGTCCGGTCCCCCGGCAACCCAGCCTGTCCTACAGCAGCGGGCGTACATGCAACAGGTGCCAGAGTTTTATGCATCACTGAACAACCCCTCCCCCAGTCAGAACCAGCCTACAAAGATCTCATGATTCTGAGGGGATTTTCAGTGCATTTTTCTTCAACCTGCACAATTTTACACTTTTTGGTTGGCTGTCAGTGCATGTATGTTTGTGTGTGTGTATTTTTGGTTTATTTACTTTTTAACGTATTGCCATTTCTTCTTAATGTGTGCATCTTGGTCACTGTTTGCGACTTTGCTGATGGCGACGTGCCTCTCGCCCGCAGATACCCGGCTGTCACTGCGCTCCGGGCATGTACCCTCACAGCCCAACATATCGGCCT